>NW_020664435.1:35512978-35548671 GCF_002925995.2 Terrapene triunguis
GGCCAGTGGGAGCTGCGATCAGCCGGACCTGCGGACGGGGCAGGTAAACAAACCGGCCCGGCCCGCCAGGGGCTTTCCCTACACAAGATGCGTCCCAAGTTTGGGAAACACTGCTTTACACTATAGTTAAACTCAATCTATTAGCATTAGTTAACTACTAAAAACTGCCAATGAACACATTCTTTATGTTTGGCTTAAATACAAAAGAAGCAAGATATACCTTATTTCCAAAGAAAATTAATTCCAGAGCCTGTGCTAAATTCTGCATTCAGTTAGACCCATAAAATTCTAATGAAGTAAATAAGTGTCATTAATATAAGGGTGAAATTGAAATCAATAGGTTTGTATGGAAAGAATTTAGCTCCCGGAGTGTAGAAACAGAAACAAGTGCTTTGTGTCCATACTTCTCAGTTTGAACATGCCTAAACAAAAGATCTAAAATTATCAGCATGTAATAAAATGCAATAAGCTATGCAAGTAGAAGGCAAGGCTAGAGACAGAAGTCGGATTAATGATGAACATTTCTACAAATGTCCTTCAAGTACCCATTAAAAACTAGTGCAGGGAGTTAACATTTCACTCACTTCAGCACTGTTAATGATACTGCTCCAAAAATTTAGCCCTTAATGAAAAGCGAACAACATTCTTTTCATTGACAAATAACTGAGTTAACCTCCAACTAACCTCAGGTTATTTCAAGAGGGTTAGAAGAAGCACCACAGTTTTAAAGGTTAAACAAGCTAGACTGGATTCATAAACTGTACCTTCTTCAGTTTATATAATGCCAGGAAGATGTAATAGATATCTAATATAACAAGATAGCCATGTAGTGGGTTAGCAGTCATCCCTCCCCCTGTAGCTCAGAGGGAGGCCACTCCGCCTCTCTACATCACTGGAGCACCGCCCCGTTTCAGGGGATTAGTGACTCAAGTACTGGGGCCAACCCCCCCTTGGCAGGATAGAGCAGAGCAAACAAACAGTCTTAGGGCTTCGGCCCTCGAGTCAGGCAGGGCAGAAAAAACAGGGGCTTTGGGTGTGTGTGTCTCTGACCCTGAAGACAGCCATCCATCTGACGTCTTGGCTCAGGTAGATGGCAGACAAACACAGGCCTCTCGGTCAGTGGGGATCCTAATAGCAAACCTGGACCAATGACTGGTTTCCCTGGGCTACTTCCTACCAGAGTCTGGGTGAAGGGTTCTGTAGTCTGGGGTCCGCCATCTCCTTGGGCTATACAGCAGGCAGCAGTCCAAGCCAGTCTTCTCCAGGGGAAGGGCGCGATGCAGCGCAGGCTCCGTTCTGGGGTTTGGCAGTGGGAGGAAGATATCTGCCTCCTTCCCTGGCTCAGGCTCAACTGGGCTAATGGCCCCGCCTTTTGTATTACCTGCCAGCTCCTTAGCTTCTGGCCGAAGGGGCAGGCCCGGCCGGGCTCTGCCCACCAGGGATCAGAAAGCAGCTCCTCCCCCTTTGGCTCAGTGGGAGGCCACTCCGCCTGACTACAAGCAGTAAGACTAATTCCATGTAACTTTGATGGTCAATGGTCTTCACTGGCCTCCCTTCCAGTTCTGTATCTGTTTCAAAGTCCTTTTCCATATCTTTGAAGTCCTCAGTGGTCTACAGTCTAGCTATGTCTGGATTTACCTCTCTCTGTGGACTTTAGATTACTATGGACAATGAGAATGACACAAGCAAGGGTAAACTCACTGGACCAAGAAAGTCATTCTTGATGGACACCCCCTTGGCTGTTCAATTCCTGGCTGATGAGCTTGAGTTTTTGGTTTTAAGTAAAATCTACTTTAGGTTGACAAAGTGCTTGTCCTCATCATGGTGTCAGGCATATTGTGACATGAACTATAGAAGTGGCCACACACACTGAGGGTCTGAAATCCTAGGAGCAAATTTATCCCTTACATAACTTCACTGACACCACTGGAGTTACACCTAGGATGAATTTGGCTCTAACCTGTAAAAAATGGAAACCTTATGAAAATCTATTGCAGCGTTAATGATAGAACAAGTGATGTTTTAGTAAGATGCAGTAAGTAATATTCCAGTAAGTTTCAATACACATTAGTAATACGTTTCCATAAGGAAACTGTTTTCCTTCTTTGCTGGCAGCCAGCCATGTTTAGTCAGACTGCAAAAAAGGTGGGAAGTATCCGGAAATACCACTTGCCCTTTGATCCTCAAAGATGGCATCTTTTATTGATATAGACAACATAGTCAGCATCTCTAACATAGTGCAGGAATGATGGCCCTTTGATCGTGCTGCACTGCAATGATGGCATCCAGCCACCATCTGCTGGTGCTAAAGCATCAGGTAGGAAAAAAATGGGTTGGTATCCTGTTAGAAGAGAAGAGGGGGGATATTCAGCAGAATGGGTAGGGATAGGCTAGAGTTTGAATAGGAAATGGAGACGGGAGCAGCGGGGAACAACTTTGGAGACTAAGGGTAGAGGAAAAGCGTAAAAGGCTAGATAGCCTAAACAGCTGAGATCATGGACAGCAACAGGAAGGCTGGAGCACAGAGGATGAGTTTTATTGCAGGGATCTCATGAAAGCCAGGGGAAGGGCGGATAAAAGTCAAAAGAGTTGTTTCATTTGATAGCAGTCCTTTGTTTCAGACTCCAAGTTTACAGCCTGTAGGTTATTGTTTTATGTTACTCATGAAGCCAGCTACACTTGCATTATGTTAGTGACTCCTGGATATGGTTATTTTCTTCTATTCCATGGTGATGTTTTACTTGAGGCTTTAATCTCTGATGTGGAACTCTAATTCCTTTTGGAATAGATAAGGGCTAGATCCTGCACACTGCACATGTGGAGTAGAAAGTGATGAGCTGGATAAGAAATGCAAAACTGCATTATAAGCTGCAGTTGCAGAGCAACCAAGTTAATCTTGCCTTGAAGCAGCAGTAAGGCCAAAGTGGGGAACTTGGAGGCAAGGATCTCAACCCCTCTCCTCAGAAACACCCATTCTCCATCTACCTCTAGCCACATTTTACCTAGCGCTTTTGAGAGTGAAATTCCTTGTGCAGAGAGGGTGCATAGGGCAGAGGCAACAATGAAAGCTTACTTACGCTCTCCAAATAGGGATGAAAGTGGTGTGTAGGTCTTGTGCTGGTCTCTACACAGGGGGTGAATTTCACTCAGATGCCTAAGAGGCTTGAGATTACTCTTAGAGTTGGTTGGGAAATATTTATTTTGCTGTGAAAAAATTCAAAGAAAAAATGAAGTTTTTCTCTTTTTTAAAAAAATGAAAATCCCCAAATTTAGATGAAAAGAGATTTTTAATGAAAATGTCCAATTTTGTGTTTGTCACTGGAAAGCGACTTTTCTTCAACCACTCCTACCTACCACTCAGTGTGGAGGACTGTGCCTAGCACTTACCCTTACTTGCGCCGCCGTTGACACTTGAGTTGGAGCACAACAATCTTGTTCTCCCTGCTGTGTACCATGCAAGGACTTGCAGGATCAAGTTCCCAGCAGTGTACATCCATTGTATATATCTGATCCACAATAGTAGTGCTATCTTTAAAGGACTTCAACAACTTACTCTACTGGCTATCTTTAATCAGGTGTTCTCCAGTCAAATCACTTAATAGTGTCCGGGTTTCTCTACAAACAATATTGCATTTTCTAGTTTTTTACAGTTTCCTATCTCCCAACTCTCTCAAAAATATTGGAGTCAAGTTTGCTACTTTCTAATGTTCAGGAATCTCCCCTGACTCTTGTGAACTTAATGTCAGTGAAGGGTTTGCTGATGTCTCATTCCTTTAAAAATTAATGGATATGTGTTATCTAGACCTGATGCTTTGTCTACTTTAAGTGCATCTAACATTTTTAGAACTAATACTGTTATCTGCACTGTCATCTCTGGAAAAGTGATCCTTGATGTGGGCAGACCATCACCCTCCACTTCCTTTGTAAAGACAAATACAAATGAACTGTTTAACAAATATTTTATTTCCCATCACTCAATACCCGATCTCCGCTATCATTTTTCAGTGACCCTATGATTATCCTTTGTCCAGTGTGTATATGTTTGGACCACATAACATTCATTACACTAAATATATGTAACTTCAGGAACTGGATGGTGTAGAGGATTTGTAATAGGATCTGGAACCTAGGTCACTGGTTTGAATGACTAACAGGCATTAGCAACAGAGAACTATTGACAAGCTTAAGTGAAATGAGTCGGTGTTAGTACCTTTTCATTTGCACATCTCAGCAGAGTGGTCATGGATAAAATGGGCCTGGATATTGAGCATTAGAATCAAGGTAATCTTAGTATCTCCATAGCATCTAAGTGCCACAATAGGCATTTTAAGAGAGGTGGGTAGATAAGATTTCTTAATGTCTGCAGAAAAATCTGTCATCAGTTCCCCAAAGGAGTTAAAACTTACCCTTGGGTGACTGCACTCTGAAATGCCCCCTCTGATTTGAGAAATTTCCATTTATGACTCCTCTCTCATCCCTATATGTGCTTTCTGCAAGTTAATAGCTGTGGAACATTGGCAGGGTAGTGCCAGAAGCTGGCATTACTCATGCCTAGGTCCCTACCAAATTCACAACCATGAAAATCTGGTCTCCCCCTATGAAATCTGGTCTTTTGTGTGCTTTTACCCTATATTATACAGGTTTCACAGGGCAGCCCAGCGTTTCTCAAATTGGGGGTCCTGACCCAAAAGGGAGTTGCGGGGAGGGGGGGAAGGTCACAAGGTTATTTTAGGGGGGGTTGCGGTCTTGTCACCCTTACTCTGTACTGCCTTCAGAGCTGGGTGGCCAGAGAGCAGAGGCTGTTGGCCGGGTGCCCAGCTCTGAAGGCGATACCCCACTGACAGCAGCTCAGAAGTAAGGGTGGCAATACCATACCATACCATCCTTACTTCTGCGCTGCTGCTGGTGGCAGCTCTGCTTTCAGAGATGAAATCCCACCCAGCAGCTGCTGCTCTCCAGCTGCCCAGCTCTGAAGGCAGCGCAGCCACCAGCAACAGTGCAGAAGTAAGGGTAGCAGTACTGCAATGCCCCAAACAATACCCTGGTAACCCCCCACCCACAACTCCTTTTTGGGTCAGGACCTCTATAATTACAACACCATGAAATTTCAGATTTCAATAGCTGAAATCATGAAATTTATTATTTTTAAAATCCTATGACCAATTAAATTGACCAAAATGGGCCGTGAATTTGGTAGGGCCCTACTCATGCCGTAATGATGTCTGTAGCACTAGAATGCTCTCTATTAACAAAAGTATGAAATTCTTCAATTTTCTTGATACCTTCCTGAAATTCTCCAGCCTGGATGTCTGTCTACAGCCATTCTTTTTAGATGACAAATCTGAGGAACTGTCCCAGACTGAGGTGTCTTTAGAGGAGCTTTTGGAACAAATTGATAAACTAAACAGTAATAAGTTTACCAGGACCAGATGGTATTCACCCAAGAGTTCTGAAGGAACTCAAATGTGAAATTGCAGAACTACTAACTGTAGTCTGTAACCTTTTAAATCAGATTCTATACCAAATAACTGGAGGATAGCTAATGTGATACCAATTTTTAAAAAAGGCTCCAGAGGTGATCCTGGCAATTACAGACACTGGTAAGCCTGACTTCAGGACCGGGCACACTGTTTGAAACTATAGTAAAGAACAAAATTGTTAGACACATAGATGAACATAATTTGTTGGGGAAATCATGCCTCACCAATCTATTAGAATTGTTTGAGGGGGTCAACAAGCATGTGGGCAAGGGGGATCCAGTGGATATAGTGTACTTAGATTTTCAGAAAGCCTTTGAAAAGGTCCCTCACCAAAGGCTCTGAAGCAAAGTAAGCTGTCATGGGATAAGAGGGATGGTCCTCTCATAGATCGGTAACTGGTTAAAAGATAGGAAGCAAAGGGTAGGAATAAATGGCCAATTTTCAGAATAAAGAGAGCTAAATAACGGTGTCCTCCAGGGGTCTGTACTGGGACCAGTCCTATTCAACATATTCATAAATGATCTGGAAAAAGGGGTAAACAGTGAGGTGGCAAAATTTGCAGATGATACAAAACTACTCAAGACAGTTAAGTCCCAGGCAGACTGTGAAGTGCTACAAAAGGATCTCTCAAAACTGGGTGACTGGGCAACAAAATGGCAGATGAAATTCAATGTTGATAAATGCAAAGTAATGCACATTGGAAAACGTAATCGCAACTATACATATAAAATGATGAGGTATAAGTTAGCTGTTACCATTCAAGAAAGAGATCTTGGAGTCATTGTGGATAGTTCTCTGAAAACATCCACTCAATGTGCAGTGGCAACCACAAAAGCGAACAGAATGTTGGGAATCATTAGGAAAGGGAAAGATAATAAGACAGAAAATATCATAACGCCACTATATAAATCCATGGTACTCCCACACCTTGAATATGCATACAGTGCTGGTCGCCCCATCTCAAAAAAAGATATATTGGAATTGGAAAAGATTCAGAAAAGGGCAACAAAAATGATGAGGGGTATGGAATGGCTTCGATATGAGGAGAGATTAATAAGACTGGGACTTTTCAGCTTGGAAAAGAGACGACTAAGGGGGGATATGATAGAGGTCTATAAAATCATGACTGGTGTGGAAAAAGTAAATAAGGAAGTGTTATTTACTCCTTCTCATAACACAAGTACTGGGGGGGGGGGTGTCACAAAATGAAATTATTATGCAGCACGTTTAAAACAAATAAAAATAAATATTTTTTCACACAACTCTTTGCCAGAGGATGTTGTGAAGGCCAAGACTATAACAGGGTTCAAAAAAGAACTATATAAGTTCATGGAGGATAGGTCCATCAATGGCTATTAGCCAGGATGGGTAGGGATGGTGTCCCTAGCTTCTGTTTGCTAGAAGCTGGGAATGGGTGACAGGAGATGGGTCACTTGGTTATTATCCGTTCTGTTCATTCCCTCTGGGACACCTGGCATTGGCCACTGTTAGAAGACAGGATACTGGGCTAGATGGATCTTTGGTCTGACCCAGTATGGCCGCTCTTATGTTCTTATGTTTCATTACTATATAAGAAGTTGCCCGGAGTTTCTTGCAACTTGGTCCTTAGGGGTCGGCTCAGATTTGTCAACTTTTATGTTCATTTTAAGTAACACATGGGCAACAGTAGTGTCCATAGTAAAACAGTGGCTAACCTGGTTATCATATTAAGTTATAAACCCAGTAAAACTGTCAGACAATCAGGGTGATAATTATTTACTGGCAAACTTCATTTTAAAATTTCAGCCTGTCAGAAACCAGCTTATTGATATCAGTTGCTGTTTTTAATAGTAAATATTTAATATTACTTTCATGGATAAACTGAGCTCTCACTAACTGTAGCATAACAAAGGTAATTTTAAAGAATACTAGGAAATCTAACTGTTTAACAGTACTTTAGCTAGAGTGGTGTTCAGAGGTCCTAATCAATATTGAGGCCCCATTGTGCTAAGTGCTGTACAGACACATAACAAGAGATGGTCTCTGCCCAGAGGTGCTTGCAGTCAAAGGAGATTTTGTTACCCGGGGTTCTTTCAACCCAAAGCTCTTGGTAACTTTTACTCTGTGCGAGGTGGTGTCAGGAAATAACTCAGAGAAGACACAGCCGTCCGACTGATAGATGGCTGGCACAAACAGGACAACACAAGAGTGCTTTCCCTTAAAGCTAAACTTTACTTAGTCTCAAGCACTTATACACATCCGCAACAAGTTAGTAAAACACCCCCAATCCTTGATAATTACCAAAGCTGAGTGTGGCTCTCGAGTGAAACAGTGTCAGGCTTCCGGTGGCCAAATCTTCCGTCTGCCGGTGGGGACCACAAGATGTATCCAGAGGGAGAGTCCGAAAAGAGTCCAAAAGAGTCCCCAATCGAGTCCAACTATCTCAAGCTTTTCCCCCTTATTTATACATTAGTAATAGAATGACATGTCCCTTAAAGAAAACTTGTAAAGTAAGCAGTTTCAATGGTCAAGCAAGAGGTTCCTTCTGATTATTGATTAACCAGGTGTGGGTTTTTCCAGAGTTTGCAGCCTTGAGACCCCAATAGACATTCCTGGGGCACATCCTGCTCTCCTAAAATGCATGTATCAGCAACTTCAACATAATTCTTATCAGGAAGGATGTGGGGTCAAGCTGCCCTTTCTGTGGCACCCCATACCCCCTCCCCTCCTGCCTTGATCAAGCTGAGACTGCTTAATAGGTTGCTTTTAATAATAAGCCATATTGGTTTCAGGCACTTTACTGGTTTGCCAAAATCTTCCCGTACAATTTGGTCTCTAAAATAGTAAGGCTGCAGCAGGACAGAATGGTATTAGTAACTATCCTGTGAGGGGCTGAGTGTCAAAACACTCTTTGAAGTCAATGGGAGCTGTGGGCACTCAGCACCTCAAATGCAGAGGAAAGAATTCTGATATCCTTACTCTGTTTAGAAGCACTTTACTATGTGGATTTTGGATAGGAACGGTCATCTGGGCCATTCTTATGCCCTGTTTCTATGTATCCCCCTCCTTTGGCAAAACATGATGATCTGTAATTGTGTTTACAGTGAAATTCATATTTCATATGATTGTTCCAAATAGCATTTGGCTAGTTTCTGAGGGGAGTAAGTCTTTTCTTTAGAGAGGCCATAAGGCCCGGGAAAAGGTTTAGTTCTGGAAGATATCCATGCATGCTGGGAAGAGGACAAAAATCTGGATCATCATCATCCTTGGTGTGCTCAGGCATCTTGCTGGTTATCAAATGTAGGGTTTTCTATACGTGGACTGTATTTTCCACTGTTGCCATATTGGGTCAGATTCATGAACATGGTAACAAAAGGAGAGACTTTTGGTTTTTCAGAATTCTAAATAATATCCTACCTTTCTCTGGGAACTTCCACTCTGGGCAGAAGGCCGGAGCAAGGCCTATGCAGCCTTTGAGTGCCCCAAATAAGGGAACTTAAGTGGTGAATAGGCCTCATGCTGCCCCCACTCCCCATACGCAGGTGATTTTCTCCTTGTATTTCTTTTTGAATTGTAATGAATGGTTCTGGCAGAAATATTAACTTTTAACAATTTCAGAAAACCAGGATTTCATAAATATCAAGTTGTGCTTTTCCGGGGGGAAGGATAGCTCAGTGGTTTGAGCATTGGCCTGCAAAATCCAGGCTTGAGGGGGCCATTTAGGGATTTGGGGCAAAAATCTGTCTGGGGATTGGTCCTGCTTTGAGCAGGGGGTTGGACTAGATGACCTCCTGAGGTCCCTTCCAACCCTGATATTCTATGATTCCATGAATAGGCCTATTTTCATTAACTATCATCTACACCAGTGCTTCTCAAAGCCAGTTCGCTGCTTGTTCAGGGAAAGCCCCTGGCAGTCCTGGTCAGTTTGTTTACCTGCTGTGTCCACAGGTTCAGCCAATTGCGGCTCCCACTGGCCATGGTTCGCCACTCCAGGCCAATGGGGGCTGCGGGAAGCGGCGCGGGCCGAGGGATATGCTGGCCGCCCTTCCCGCAGCCCCAATTGGCCTGGAGTGGCGAACCATGGCCAGTGGGAGCCGCAATTGGCTGAACCTGTGGACACAGCAGGTAAACAAACTGACCAGGACTGCCAGGGGCTTTCCCTGAACAAGCGGCGGCCCAACTTTGAGAAGCACTTATTTACACAATGATTTTTCCAAAGAACAATATTTTATGTTGGAAAATGTATTGATTAATGTAACTCTTTCAGCTTAAAAATCTTTAAAAAAAAAAAAACCCAAACTTTATATGCTAAGCCAAATTTAAGTTAACTGTACTTTTAACAGTTGGAAAATAATAATAAAAATTACCCATTATCTTTCATAAATTTGAACCTGATTCTTCACCAGGGAAAGAAAGTAGAGTACAAATTGGCTATTAATCAAGGGAGAGTTGACAGTGAAATGTGCTGGCACTATCAAGAGTAGCACCTCTGTTACTCAGTGAATGATCATAACAGTATATAGCTCTCTTTGTCCTCCGTATGATGACTCTGAGTGCAGAGGAAGGAAACCTGTATTCCCTCATTCTTGATATGGATAATCCAGAGAGATAAACACACTTTATTGCTCTCTAAAGGTTATGTTCACAGTTGCTGTACCAACATGAACTAGTTTAGTTGCTTAATAAACAGCCCAAGTTTTCCATTTGGTTAAAGTTAGGTGCATAAATCCACATTTCAGCACTTAAATAAGTGGCCTGATTTGGAAAGGTGTGAAGAACTCAAGAGTAGTGCTGGGCAAATGGATTTTTTGCTTCCCAGGCAATTCCAAAATAATAAAAAAGTTATCGTGAGTTACCCTGAAAACAAGATTTTTAAAGATTTTTGGTGAATTGCGAAGTTATAAAAATCCAATTTGGCTCAAACAAAGCAATACATAAAATTAAAGGAACTTTTCATTTTGAGACTTATTTTTCAATTTGAAATTTTTCATTTTCAAAAGGACAAAACATTTTGATTTTTCCAGATTTTTTAAAGCTTTTTCTGGCCAAAATAATTTGACAAAATTGATAAATTCACAAAACATTGTCAGCGAATCAGCATTTTTGGCTGAAAACAGTTTTGTTTAAAAAAAAATTGTCCAGCTCTACTAAAGACACACTGACTGACTTCATTTGGGCACCTAAGATTGAAAATTTTGTCCTTTTCCTATAAATACATGGATGTCTTTTTCCATGGGCTGCGCAGTAGGGGGAGGTATAGTACAGTATATAAAAAAACCAAGGAGTCCTTGTGGCACCTTAGAGACTAACAAACTTATTTGGGCATAAGCTTTCGTGGGCTAGAACCCACTTCATCAGATGTATGAAGTGAAAAATACAGAAGCATGAAAGGATGGGGGTTGCTTTACCAAGTGTGAGGTCAGTCTAACGAGATAAATCAATTAACAGAAGGATACCAAAGGAGGAAAAATAACTTTTGAAGTGGTAAGAGAGTGGCCCATTACAGACAGTTGACAAGAAGGTGTGAGTAACAGTAGGGAGAAACCAGTACAGTATATAGAGGCTGAAGGTTATTCAGTTTATCTTCACTGACCTGACACTAGAGTGACCAGACAGCAAGTGTGAAAAATCAGGACAGGGAGTACTGAGATAATAGGTGCCTATAAGAAAAGGCCCTGGATATCAGGACTGTCCCTATAAAACTGTCCCTATAAATCCTACCTAACATATCAGGACCTGAAAAACAGCTCTGTGTAAGCTTGTCTCTCCCACCAACAGACGTTGGTCCAATAAAAGATATTACCTCACCCACTTTGTCTCTTTAATATCAGGAAAGAGTTCGTTTATGAGTTGAGGTCTATAAAGCTGTAGTAGAGAACACTACTTGCAGCTCCTTTAGGTGGCTAAAATATCACTATTTTATTAACACGGGGGCAAATAGCACTTTTCTCTTAAAAGCTTCTATTTCAATTTCTAACCACCCTAGAAGAGAGCCTTGTTCCATTGAATTTCCGTTCTGTTTTTGTAACATTCTCATGACTCTTACTCTTATCCTGTCCTTCCCCCACAAGCTCTTTATAAGCGTCTCGTGTCAGGAAGTGCACAGATTTTGGACTGTAGTTTAGATTTCTGGGAGGCGGATGCTGTCCAAAAACCACCAACTGATTACAGTTACTGGGTCCATCACGTACCTTCCTCTTTGTTTTCCTGTCCTCAGGGGCAACAGCTTTGAATAACAACCTTTTCCCCTTGTAATTCAAGACATAAGAACTCTCTGTGGCTCAGATCCCTTACTTGACAAGCAGGTTTGAACAGTGTCCCCATACAATGCATCCAAACCATTATGTCGGCTTTCTTTTCTGCCATGACTACTAGCATTATTTATGTTGCAGTAGTGCCTATAAGTCCCAATCAGAACTGGGTCCCACTGTGTGCTAGGTACGCTACAAACACATAGGTCACCCTATGTGTTTCTATCTGCCTTTAAGAGCGCACAGTCTAAAGACAAAATACAAGGGAAGAGGAAAACAAGATACAACTTACATGCAAAGCGGTCAGGATGAGGTCAGGCACTCATCTTGTTAGTTTCATATTAATAAAAAAATGTTTAACCCTTGCCTAATACATTTTAAAAGTCATTTTAACTTTTGCCTTTTCTTCTGTATATTGTAGCACCTTTTTTTCCTGTATATTTTTGCATCTAACCTGACTATTTTCATTTCTACCCCTTTTTGTTGTTAAAAATTACTTTCAGCTCTTACTTTTTTGTATTTAACCGTATACCTCTTCTAGGTATATTTTAAAAACTAATCTTTGACATTTACTTATTAAAAATATTTGCCCCTTGCCATGCTCTTAGCAGGACCTTAATATAAAAAAAACCACCATGGCTTGGCTGCGGCTGGCCCAGTCAGCTGACTTGGGCTCACCGGGCTAAAAATTGCAGCCCAAGCCTGAACACCTGCACTGCAATTTTCAGCCCTGCAGCCTGAGCCCCATGAGCCTGAGTCAGTTGACCTGGACTTTGAGACTCAGTGCTACAGGTTTTTACTGCAATATACAGATGCCGCTATGGGCCCAATTCTAATCCTTCCGCTCTCCCCACTATGTACTTGGGGCACCTGAGTGGTTCAAGGGGGCTATTTGCAGTTCCCTGATCATGGGGTTGTTGGTATTTGGGCCTAGTCTCCCGTGTAGGTTAGAGTACTCAAGGTGGAAGAGAGATTGGGGTGCCTCGTATTACCACATCCGAACCTGGGCAGACTATGCAAGCAGGACTAATTTGGTCCTGTGTCTGTGAAGTGCTTCTGGATTCTTGGATCATAAGCACTATAAATGCAAAATGTCATTTGAGAGCAGAATTTCATCCCATGTTAGCTCCTGTGTAGAACTACAAGAGGTACACTTCTTATGAATCTTGCTTTTGCAAAGGTTATTGTATATCTGCCACTGCTGCATTTATGGTAGAAAAAATGCACAAATGTTTACAATTTCTCTGTATTTTCATTATGAACGCACTGTATGTGTGTGTGCACGCATGTAAAAATAATTATTTTACTACTGGGTGTGAAATTCAGCCTTATTTGGGCTAGTTCCAGGGATACATGCTCTTGAATCATTGTTGGTAGATAGCCCATAAGCTGACCCTCTGCACAGTGATGAATTTCATCCAGTGCCGCTATTTAGATTTCTATATCATTTTTACTTAAAAAAATGTAAACAATTTATAGTTCATGCTTTTTTCCAGAATCTTTGCAAGATTACAGTAAAATTGAGAGTAGTAAAATAGAGATTACTATAAAATGGCTTAGTATTTTTTCCCCCAGCAACTCAGCTGACTAACTTTTTCAGCTGTGTTGTGGAGTGTATGTGTTTATAGTGAAGTTTGAGTTGTGACACATGTATAGCTGTAACTAATCTGAGAATTAAGATGTGCTAGCCCTGCTCTTAAAACAGTGTGGCCTAAAGTGAAAGTCTATAAACTTAATGCAATTGTGATTACCATTGTGCTTTTGAAATAAGATATCTTTCTTTACGTTATTAATCTGTCTCTAGTTAAAATGACATTTATCACTTCCCATTCAATGTGATAGAAGAGACAAATGGGGACATATTAAACCAAGAAATATATAATCTTAAAGCTACTGGAATCTCCAGTTCAAGAACCTTTCCACCCACATCCCCACCAACAGCAAAGAATACTAAAAGTTGCCCTGCAAAAATGCAATAAAATAAATAGCTGTTGCCCTTTTTAATTCTCTATAACCTCTGAAGAAGGCAAGAAAGTTCCCTTCATCCACATTTTTTCCTCTACTTGTATTTTTACATTATAAAATTGAGTTTTGTCTTCTCTGCTTTATTGCAAGACTCTGTGGAGAACTAATAGGACTGACATCAAATACCAGTCAAATGAAACCTGAACAACACAGCAAGAGGCAAATGATTTTTATTCAGAATGTTTAAAACTTTGTTTTTGCTGACCTCTTTTTAACACAGATATATATAGTTGGGAGAAGGTGTCATGGGGTATTCACTTACCACAGATGGCTCCTGGCTGTTCTGGGGAATAGCTTTCTTCTAGGTCTGGTGCCTCCCCTTGGGGGTTTCTCCCCCCCCTCCTCTCACTCTGTGGTCCCTCACTCCAGAACCTGCAGTTTCCTCTTTGCGACTCGGCCCTCCGCCCAGGCAGGGCCGGCTCCAGCTTTTTTGCTGTCCCAAGTGGCGAAGAAGAAGAAAAAAAAAGATAAAGCCGCGATCGGCGGCACTTCGGCAGCAGCTCTACCGCGCCGCTTCATTCTTCGGCGGACGGTCCTTCCCTCCGAGAGGGACTGAGGGACCTGCCGCCGAATTGCCGCCGAAGACCGGGATGTGTCGCCCCTTTCCCTTGGCCGCCCCAAGCACCTGCTTCCTGTGCTGGTGCCTGGAGCTGGTCCTGCGGCCAGGACACTATGGGGTTTCCCCTTCTGGGGTATGGTGTCTCACTGGACCTGCTGTCCAGGCAATGCCACTCCATCAATGGCTGGTAGGGGAAACTGGGCCCACCTACTACTCTGGGTTCCAGCCCAGGGACCTTACAACATGCAGCCAAGGTCTAATGAGTTCCCAATCTTGCTGTTCTCTCCCTGGGATGCTTCCTGCTCCGCCTCCCAAAGGCTGTCTTCTCCACCATTCTCTGTTCTGGCTGCACCCTTCCCTGAGGGCCAGGCTCCTATGCTCTTACTCTTTCCCTGAGTTCCCTCCTTCTCTCTTTAATGCACAGATGGTGATTGCAGACTTCCTCACTATAGCCCTTCTGTTGCCAGTTTCTTGGCTTTACACTTACCTACACTTGCTCAGCTGAGCTTCACCTTCCAATCATGGGTTGCTTCTCCAGCATAAGCCCCTCCTGTGGGGCCTAGCACACTAATTGGCCCTTTCTCAGCTTCCTTAATTCTTTCAGGGCTGGTGGGGTGAACACCCCATCACAGAAGGGGTCTTTTGTTCATAATTCAAGAACAATCCTCTCCCTGCCATAACTAAGGGTTGAGAGAGCTCCCAATCTACATCTCTGGTGCCTCCAAGGGAAACATCCAGCAAGACAGGGAGAATAAGACTTGACATTTCTAATATTGCCAATATAAAAAAAGAGAGGAATAAAAATACTGTAAGATCTTCCTTCTATATTGTAAAGATAAAAAAAGGGTCATTTTTCAGAAGACTCAGATCATATACATTTACCAGTCCCCACTTAGACACGTTCCATTCCATGTGGCTTTTATCCAATATTCTGAGATTCTTCACATTCAGAAAATAGCAAACTATTTTCTCTAAATTTTATTCTTTTTTTAAAACGAATTCAGCTAGTGCCAACCATGCAGAATTTCACAATGCATCCAATATATAATGGAGATTGCGCTGCAAACCTTAATTGGAGTAGTAACAGCCAATACCTGCTATAATTATGTATTTGGCAGGCTCTGGGTAATCTGAGAACAAATTCATGGGAGATTAAAGTTTGACACATGGGGAATTATAGGCTGGTGCTGAATAGGGTCTAAAGAAAAAGCACGTTCTGTGTGGTTGATATTTACTCATTTAGGTTTTGATGATCTCTAGAAGAAGCTGTATCCACCTCCTGCATTTGACCGGAGGGTACCTTGCTGTGACACGGTCTATCATAGCTGAGTGGAAAAAGTCCCTAAACTTTCCCTGCTGACAAAAAAAATGCATTATTAACTGGACTATATAGATTTCCCTACTCTTCCTAGCTCTCATTTGTGAAAATGGTATTGATTTCCCTGTGTTAGTGGTTCCTCTTTACTCATCTTTTAAACAATAAATCTCTCATAAAGCAAATTCATCAGAGCAAAGCTTTCCAAATAAATTGCCTAGGTGATAGCATGCCATATTTCACCTGCAATTTCCATCCTCTAGGGGCTAGATAAGTGAGACTTAAGCTGATATGAAGAGCTTGCTTCAGATCAGAGGAACAATAACATCACATATGAAATGTATCAAGAATCACTGTCCTTGACACTAAATGATTTGTTTCTTTCATGCAGAATGCTCAGTCAGACATATGGGTTTAAACTTTTAAGTTGTTCTGTTTTGCGAAGTTCAGAACTGCATATTGATTCAAGCAGAAGCTACTTCTGAAATGGAATTCCAGCCCCTCTGTGAGAGAAATGCAAGTGAGTCTTAATGACACAGGGTTTGCTGCTGATGTTTACATCACCAAGCCTCAGACAACCTCTGCAGGACATTTCACTTTTTCAAGATGCAAAGCCATATTCCTTGGACAAAGTTTCCCACAAAAAAAACCTTACTTGCTCCTGGAGTTTTAATACACAGGAAAGTTCTTTGATCATGAAAACAAACTGCCAAGATGGTAGTTGTGAGTATTGTTTTAGTGTTTATGAGGGAGTGGAGAAGAAAGAGCACCTGAGAGAGATTAGCTCAAATGCCCCATGGGCAGCAGCATCGCCTCCTGCCTAAAATCAACAAGGGTTGTGATCCTAGCCTTATTAGACTCTGAGGCCTATCTCGTGGCTCTGCAGATGTGTTTGTTTTGGAAGATCCACGATAAAACAAGAGGGAGGATATACAAGATATTACAGAGATCTTACAGGGCAAGAGGTTACAATCCCAGGGGATGCTTTGTGCATGTGGTCTCTGAAAACAAAAAATGTCCATGTAGGTAATATTTGCTTTTTCTATATTCCCTCAGGGACATAAAAATAAAGAACATAAGAAAATGATGTTTTATTTAAAAATATGGTCCTGGGTCACTAAGGACCAGTGGCTATTTCTCTCTGTAGAATTAAGTGGAGGGAAAAGCAGTAAGCTTTAGCCTCAAACATAGATAGGGTCTGTGGAGATGACAGGAAGTCAGGGCTGAAGATGTGAATCTGCAATGGCTAGAGCAGTGGTGGGCAACCTGTGGCCCGTGCCACTTCCCGCAGCTCCCGTTGGCTGGGAACAGCGAACCGTGGTCACTGGCAGCTGCGGGCAGCTGTGCTTGCAGACAGTCAATGTAAACAAACTGTCTTGCGGCCCGTCAGGGGATTACGCTGACGCGCCGTGTGTGGCCCACGGGCCGGGCATTGCCCACCACTGGGCTACAGACTATAGCTGGTCAAAAGTTGGAATGTCCATTCCATGAGAATTTCCAACATTTCAAAATTTTCTTTAATTCTGAATTGGAACAAAAAGACAAAATATTGACATTTCCTATGGAAGAGAAATTCCAAATGGCTTTGTTTGGGAAATATTGAAACGTTTTGTTTTGATAATGTCGAAGTGCTTTGTTGTGATAAGTTCATTTCAATGTCATTGTTTTGGAAGTGCTTCAACCTATGAAGACTTTGTTGAATCAGCATTTTCTGACAGAAGGTTGTTCCTTCAGAAGATTCTGAACAGAGTCTGAATTTGCTGTGGCCCGACAATCTCAGTTTATATTCTCAACAAGCATGGAAAGGACAAGCAATTTGGTTGTGGGAACACTATATTTGCACAATGAAGACCAGCTTAATAATGTTTTGAGAGCCATTGGAGCATTCTTAGGCAAACAAAGGTTGGAGTGTTGCAGAACAAAAGCCCTCAGTATCTGAGAGGATTACATACACTGGAATCCATGTTTGCTCTAATGGTTAAGGTGTGATTAGAAAAAGTTAACTTTAGATGCTTAAAACTAAGGACACAACATCTGTTAAAATAATACATCACTGATTATCATAGAATCATAGGACTGGAAGGGACCTTGTGAGGTCATCTAGTCCAGTGCCCTACACTCATAGCAGGACTAAGTATTAATCCCTGACAGGTGTTTGTCTAATATACATGATATTATACATTATATACATGAATTAAGACCCGACCTATCTCCATTATCCAAACCACTAAGTAAATTGCTATTAAAAGTATTTTGGCCAAGCCACAATACCTGGCCTAAGAACTGTTGAATGAGATCTAAGCTTATTAAGTCCTTAGGAAGTTGAAAACTCACTAAACGTGCCACACAATGCTGGGACCCAAGGCCCTTGTATATGGTGGTGCTTTGGTTCATCTTTTGTCTTGTCTGTTTGGAATGGTGTTCCATCCTCACTGGCCATTTTTCCTGAGAGCTGTCACTTCATTAGCTTCATTCAGCACACACCTCTTGAGCAGTCTTTCCAGAGAACAAAGGAAAATCAGAAGCAATAATAAAAGGAATAATAAAGGTATTACAAATGGATAGAATATTTAACAGGGAGAACAAGGAGGAAGAAGCAAGGCATTAAGCCAATTATAAGAAGGAAGGCTAAAGAAGCAGCAAAAAAAGAAAAGAAAAAGGAAGAGCAGGATTAGGAATAAAAGAGAAAACACACATATCTAGGCCTAAAGAGGTCAGAGCTGCTGCCTTCCACAGAAATGAAATCAGATAGGGATCCTAATAGCCAGTGATTGTTAAAGAAAGGAAAAATATTGCTATAAATAGGTACAGTAGAAATTTCGCATATGAACAGGAGCAGGAGAGGCAACTACTAAATACAGTTAGCAAAAACATTTATGAAAGTGCAGTATACACAACTGAAAATGGAACAGATGGCGGACAATGGTGATTTACTGCATTTCAGATCCTGATGGGGAGTGATTTATTTCAGGTCCTAGAGGAGAAAGAGATGAAGTATGTACTTTATTATCTGATACAATGCTGCGGAAGAGAGCAGTGATTTTGAAGGGTTTGAAGAGATACATATGGCTGATAAGGCGGAAGGAAACAAGGACAAAGTTTAATTAAGACATGGGAAATCAGAAAGAAAACGCAAACATTGGCAGGCAGATGGACTTGATGACCTAATAGGTCTTTTCCATCTCAGATTTGCAAGAGTGTAGGTCAGCTCCATGGTGACTGTGGGATCTGAATGTCAGATATTGGAATATCATGACAGCACTTGGCTTTCTGGAAGGCTTCACTAGGACTGTCCAACAAGAGAAGGAAATGTTAAATGCATGTGAAAATATGAAAGCTACTGATTGTCAGGGCTCTGCTTTACCCCAACTCCTCTCCTTTATTTTCTAATAATGCAGTAGCTCAAATGAAGCTCTCAATTGCATGAATCAGATTTTTTTTAAATGCTGGCAGTACACAGAATGCAGCGTCTCTCTTCATTCTGCCCCAAGACTAAGGCCTGGTCTACACTTATCCCCCAATTCGAACTAAGGTACGCAACTTCAGCTACGTGAATAACGTAGCTGAAGTCGAAGTACCTTAGTTCGAACTTACCTCGGTCCACACGCGGCAGGCAGGCTCCCCCGTCGACGCCGCGGTACTCCTCTCGTATAGCTGGAGTACCGCAGTCGACGGCGATCACTTCCTGGTTCGACTTATCGCGTCCAGACAAGACGCGATAAGTCGAACCCAGAACTTCGATTCCCAGCCGCCGAACTAGCGGCTGGGTGTAGACATACCCTAACACTCCACAGCTACTCCTAGAAGAGCTGCAGCTCAGGTTTCAACCTCTTCTGATGTCACATTCCTAGTCCCACAAAGATTTGGCCAAATCTTTCACCCAAAAGGGCAAGTTGGGGCCATATATTTTCTACTATGAAAGGGAAGGGAAAGAATATTTAAAACAACCCCCTTGAGGACATTTTAAACACAAAAAAGATCAGGAAAGGGCTTTTTTTAATTGGTCCACTGCTAATAAAATGAGCGTAGTGATATGTAAGGAGCCAGATCCTCAGCTGGTGGTATAGCTCTACTGATGGCTTCAGTAGAACTACATTGGGTCGCCAGTGGAACTTCAATAAAGCTACAATACTTAATCCTGCCTCAGCAAAGGGGAAGGACTAGAGGACCTCTGGACGTCCCTTCTAGCCCTAGGGATTCTATGACTGATTTACACCAGCTAAGAATAGTGACTGATCATTTAAATTCACTAGCAGTGGTTTTCCAAGGACTGAGTTGTAAGTGGGGTGGCAAATGGGGCAAAAAATTGGCCTGGAGAGGTGGGGAACTGCCTCAACCCGCTTCAGTCATTATTTTATGATGATAAAACAAAGTTCTGGAGTAGCAATTCCCTGTGTAAAACTGTCAATAATACAGTATGTATATAACAAAACCATCTGCAGCACATTCTGCTTATGGAGACATACTACTGTCAAGATCATTCGCAGATGATCTGGCATCATATAATTCTTCTATGGGCTGTGGTGGGGGTAGGGAACATAAGTAGTGACTACTGTTGGTCAACAACTCACTAAGGCTTGGAGTCTGTCTAGCCTTTACATGGGGTAGGAAAAGAGGTAGTAAAGAGCTTTCTTCTAATCACTGAGTGACTGATGTAAGGGCTGGGTAGAATTGCAGTCCCTGTGCTCTTGGCTATGGGCCTACCCCCATCATGCACCAACAACAGAGCTTAAAGGGGCATAGCACTCTTTGTATTCTCTCTGCACATTGGGAAGGATCTGGAGGCATTTTCTGAACTCTGTTGCTCCCGCTAGTGAGGGGTGGCTTTGCACTACTTCTAACTCAGGCCTGATTCTAAATAGCACCAAGTAACCCTAAAAAACGATATGTTGTAAATAGAGCTGGTTGGATAAACATTAGTGATACATTAGTAAAATCTGACTTGTGATTCAGTTTAGCCATATTCATGAATCAGTCAATCAATCAGTTCCTCCTGCGTGGCTCCTCCAAGCAGTGCACAGGTCAGAATCTAGCCCACAGTGCTCAGTTCTGAGAAAATCTGCAGGCTATTATCTGTTCGGACTAATGATTTGAACAAGTCCAGATAGTGAACACATTCAGGAAAATCTTGGTCAGAGAGCAGGCAGTTTGTGAACAGGACAGAGGCCCACATGTATCAGACAGACTGGCCATTATGTATAATTCAGTCAGCTGTAGCTTTATAAACAATACACACAGTGCATCTTACCTGTAGTGTGTGTCCATTGTGTATCTGTGTGTGAGATTACAAACATAACTGGAGCAGGCCTTTGATATATATATACATATATACATTCTTTTATTTAACTATGTTCTAGAAGAGGAAAGAATAAACATTAACAAACAATTTTGACCTTCCCTAAGGCTTTGCCATGAAATCATCTTGTAATTTATGGTTTGATTTTTTTCAAAAAAGACTTTTATTGGATGAACAAGCTTGTGTGCATAAAAGAGTTCATCAGTCAAGAATATATATATACACACAATCCTTAAAGATGGGGCTCCTCGTTTGAAAAAAGAAAGAGTAATGAAAAATGTTTTGAGTATGAACTGGAATCCAGACAAAAGCGGAAAAACCTGCCCTATTTGTGTTTTATGGTACACTGGTATCTTTTCAAGGTTATGCTTGTGTGTCAGCACTCAACAGATCTAAGGTGAGATAAAGCATCCATTCTCTTTTTTGCAGAGCCTCTGGGATCTTTAAAACCAAAAAAACCCTTATGATTTAACAACCTTAATTGTCTCACACTGGGGTTAGACAGAAGAGCTCATTAGGACATACAGACATAGTGCAGATGTTCCACTGATGACAAGCCAGCACAGGGAGTATATTTCTCTTTTGCCTTCTCCCCGTTTTTAAATTTCTTGTCTAACCCCATTCCCCCAACACATTTACCATTGATATGAATGTCTAGAGTGACATTTATTAGTAAGAATGAGACTGCAACAATGTTAGCTGTCTTGCAGTGTATGTAGTGTAACAAAAGCCCTAGCACTGGTGACCATGAGCACAACTGAAAGCTGTCCTGCAATGTTATTCCATTCTGTTAAGGTAAGTCTTTTGAGGGGGAGGAAGCATATTCCTCTGTGTGCTGTGAATTCTAATCTGTGTTTATTTATTGCTGTGTATCTAGTGATCTGCTGGGCTGTCAGCACCAGGAAATGCACAAAGCATCAATATGCCAGGCTCACCAGGCAGCTAAGCTGCTGCATTTGTGTCACAAATCCGATCTGAGTGAAAGCCCTGTATCAGCTCTGGGATCTGACTCAGCTGGAGTGATGAGCTTTCCCTGGTTTGCAATGCCAAACTGGCCTCTCTTCCACAAGGCAGAAAATTTGCAGGGCAGCTGGATGAAGAGGACCTGTGACACTTTGACCTCTGCAGTATATTTTTCAGACTCCAGTGCATCAGGAGAGCTCAAAACATTACTTTTAAAAGTGTTTGTTTAAAAAGAAGTTTCCCCCAGTCTGAGGAAGATTAAGAAATTGCTCCAAGTTATGTTTTCATTTTGAAAATTCATCTGGAATATTGAGCAAGAAAGCGATGAAGAGTCTAAAACATGTTCTGTGAAATGCCTTGGGGACTTTTGGAAAAGCACCTAAGAAAGAGAAAAAGGAAGAGAACAGAGTGCCCCCAAACTGCTATTTTGATTAGAACAAAATTCTCCAAAGAAAAATCCATGAAGCTGAAACAGAAGATTTTTAAGACAACTCCACAGCACTAAAATTATCACTTTGCCACCATTAGCTGAAAATAGGGGCAAAAGTAAATTAAATTGTCAGGAAATAGGGTGGCAAGTTGCTGGCAACAGCAAACCATAACATTAAGATAAATAAAGTAACAATTGGAATGTGAACATGCTGCCCTGAAAAACTGAGATAATTGTTTACAGTTTGGGATGTGTGGAATGTTGGCATGCATCCAAGTAAAAAGCGGAGCATGCTCAGTACAAATGTGGGATAAAGGTGACCTAAGTAGGTCAGTGGAGCATGCTCAGCACAGAAATAGGCTAATGTTTACAGACCATAATACTAAAGAGGCCATAATATTCGGTTACCATAATATTCAGTACAGCCTATAATATCCAAAAGTGGTAAACACTGACACAACAATCATGTTTCCAACAATTGTGATTGGAGAATAAAGAGAAGGATTAAAAAGTAGCCAATAGAATGTTTGCAATGATCATAATGTGGGTGTGCTCAAAAGGGGTCTGATGGCTGGCAAAACTGTATAAAAGGCAGTGTGCCAAAAGGGATTTTTAAGTCATCGGTTATGGAGAGGGAGAAGTCAGGAGCAGGAGAAGTAGAAGTAAGAAGAAGAAGCAGGACCAGCTGCAGGGTGAACCGCAGCAGAGGCAGCTGCTGGTACAGAGCAGAAAAGGACCATGACAGCAGAGGGAGAGACGCCTCCAGAGAAAGTGAGTGCGCTGATAGATAGTTATAAGAAAGACATAGGCATGTATACATACTAAATTAATAAAGCTGTGTGTAATGTATGTTATATTAATCTACATGTATAGAGTGTCAGGATGTGTATATATAAGGATTGCTGTTAGCAAACTGCAGGCGAGTGGTCACCGCATGCAGAGCTCAGCCACTTAGTATTGCTCTAACAGTATGTCATTACAGTTTGGGTACTTTTAGCCTGTACCTAAGTATTATGTTAATAAAAGGGATTCATGTTTAGATTATTGTATCAGGAATTACTGTTTGCACCAAAATAAACAGGTGCCTTGTTTTGGAATAATACTGCCTGTGTGTCAATCATTTTTATCAGAAGTTTGTATCCATGTCCTCTCAGGAAAACAGGTCCCATCTGTTCTGGGGAGTATCCAAAACGAGAAACCTGGGTAAACCCAATATTCCTTGCCTGTCTTGGGAACCCATACCAGACAGAAACAGATTAGTGGACAGGTGGGCTGTCTTAGAGGGGACCCTTGGCAAACCTGGGAGGGGAGGGTCAATAGGTGAGCTATTCTGGGGGTACCCTAAATTTGTTTTGGGGATAACAAAACCATATAGAAAAAATCATTTGGGACTGGCTTTTCAAAAGTCCTTCCCTCTCTCTTCCAAAACCCGTGTTGCTTACGTAATATGTTTTCTTCTTGACATGGCAAATAATTCCATGGCCATTTTCATCTTCAGAAAAGACTGAGATGCTTCAAGTATATCATAAAATCCATCTGCACACACAGAAATAACATGTAGTAGGTGTATAGCTCATTTACACATGGACATCCTGCAGAAGTATGTTGGCTCCTACAATATTTTGTATATTTCTAACTGGAAGAAACGAGAGTAAAGCCAGTTATACCACTCATCAACTTCCAACTTTCAATCAGGGCCGGCTCCAGACACCAGCTTACCAAGCAGGTGCTTGGGGCAGCCACTTTGAAGAGGGGCGGCACGTCCAGCTGTTCGGCGGCAATTCGGCGGACGGTCCCTCACTCCTGCTCGGACCTTTTTTTTTTGTTTTGTTTTGTTTTGTTTTTGTTTGGCTGCTTAGGGCGGCCAAAACCCTGGAGCCGGCCCTGCTTTCAATTTTGCCTTCCTCCTTTGTTGAAGAAACTGTGAGAAGACGAAGAGCTCTCCTAGAGCCAACAAGAACTAAAGAACATGCAGATGGTGCTCTCTCTGGCTAAGAAATTAATAAAGAAGAAATTTCCCCTCCACCCCAAGACCCTCCAGTTGTGGAGAGGAATAGAGAATCTGATGGCAGCTCTGAGTAAGGGACAGTAACAGGAGTGAATTGAGGTTAAGTGCTGCTGAGCCTTTTATGGATGAGAATTACCATTACAATTAGTGCCTATGGACAGGAACTCTCTTCCTCTACGACCAACAAGTCCAAAAATTAACCTCCTGTGGAATAGATGTTCATATGCCTTTCCTGATCTGCATAGCACACCACATTTATCCTTTCTTGTTAACTCCACTGAATTTTCTTCCTCACAATGCATTCTACACTGGTTTGAAATGTTTCACCAACAATTAATTTCTTACTACCAAAGGTTATGGTGGATTCTCCACCATTGAACATTTTAAAATCCAGATTGGATGTTTTCTAAAAGACATACTCTAGTTCAAACAGGAATTAATTCAGAGAAGTCCTACAGCCTGTGTTATGCAGCAGATCACACTAAATTATCACAATGGTCCCTTCTGACCTTATACTCTGTGAAAACTGGTATTCTATGCCTATGAGAGAGAGGACATATTTAAACCATAGCTTCAGGGCACATTCAGTTAGTGGAACTTCCTAGGCTAGCAGCTCTGAAGGCTAAATTCTGAAGGCTGAATCAAGTGCTGTAGTACCTGAGCACTCTTGTTACCAAGTGGTTTGAGTGGTAAATTTTAGTCTATTTACTATATTAAGTTCAATTGCTATACTCAAAGCATTTTAAGGAGGCACAATTAAGTACTAAAAATGAGGAACTGCCAAACTTTAGGTTGCATGTAGAATTGTACTTTGTCACAATATTGCATACACACAAGGGGCAATCAGGATCCAGAGACCCACCCCAGGGAAAATTAGGTGGTCTGAACCACAAAGAGTAAGCAATTGAATTAACTGGTTGTGTACCATGTTATTGTGGATAACTGTGTGACAATAAGGTCTTTTGTGAAAGCTTGTGTAACCCTTCTGCCTGTCTGAGTTGGCAGCAACAAGGGCCGGGTTCAGTATCTAGGGATTCCATTTCAATAACACAATGCAAAACTGGCTCGAGCCCCCACCCAGTGACCTGGGACAATTACATACCACCCCCCAGGCGGCGCTAAGAGCCAATACTTCCCCTCTCGCAAGCACGGAGTCTGAGTGTAGCAAAATCCTTTTAATAAAGGAGGGAAACAATGCGGCATTATGTTGGGGAAACACCACAAACAGGATTCATAACACAAACCATGAGCAAAAGACAACCCCACCCAAGTAAGTTTGGCAGTATCCTTTTCCCCTCAGGGTCTTAAGTCCAGCAACTCAAAAATCACCCAAAAGTCCAACAACCCAAAAGTCTCTGTCCCTGGTCAGTGCAGCCCCAGAGTTCAAAAGTTTATCTGCAGAGTTTTACCTCCCAGCCTGGGTGAGTGGCAATGGGGAAGGGGGGCACAGGGGTGTTAAGGGGCACCTTACGTGGTCCAAGGCTGACTGCCCCACCTCTCCGTGGGGTTCTGCTGCAGCCTTCACCGCGAGCCACTCTGCCAGCCGCTCCGCTCCACACAGCCGTCCCATGAGCCGCTCCAGCCATTCCGCAAACTGCTCTGCTCCGCCAGCCGCTCTGCTCCACCAGCCGTCCCGCAAACTGCTCCACTTTGCCAGCCGCTCCACTCCACCAGCCATCCTATGAGCCACTCCAGCCATCCTATGAACTGCTCTGCCAGCCGTTCCACAATATATCTTCAGGCCCCCCCCCCACTACTTAACACAGCACTCAGTGATTTAAGCTCTTTAGTAATTTCAGCTTGTAGTAGGGGCACCTCAGTGCTGGTGCACCATTGGCCCAAAGTGAATTCAGCTTAGAAGCCTATAACTAGACTCCTAATGGAATCAAAATTAGGTCTGATATTCCACAGCAGAGAGAGAGGTGGGGGGGGAGGGAGGGTGCAATTGGTGTTTCAGGCCCTCAAAGGGGGCCCATACCATCAGGTACAAATACTTGTCTTCAGCCTCTCTCAATTCACTGGGTTGTGGAACCCATGTCCCTTGTCTAGTGAGTGCTACTTAGTTGATGGCGAGTCCCTCTGTCATAAAACAGTTCCACTGTACTTGATTCACATACTCAGGGTAACAACACTTTATTCTTCCTGCCCCAATAACGGAGAAACTGGGGATCCCACAGCAGTGACCATTTGGGCTGCTGTGGACTCATGGTAGGCAGGGTGAGTGTGCCTATGCAAACAAGATCAGCCCCTGAAGTTCTTTTCCACAACTCATCACAATTCACTACCAGATGTCAGGGTAGAGTTCATCCTGACTCTGCTTACACTTGTAATGTTCTGAACTTGGTCATTAGAAGATATGTATCCAGATTATGGTTATGAATGTATGCATGTGTAATTGTAACTAGGTTACAACTGCCAAATCACCTTACAACAAGGTGTGAAGTCATCAGTCATGGAAGGGCACCTCCCAGTCTAGTTGTTTACAGAAAACTAGCTGCAAGCATCTAGCATTGTACAACCTGGAGAAAGACAACGGTGGACCATAGTTGTATGCAGTTTTGGTGTAGCCATGTGTAGTGAGCCGGTGTGGCTCCCCGCCGCCCCGGAAGGGGAACAGCCCATCCGGAGGCCGGAGTGGGCGGAGCTAGGGAGCTCTGAGCCTGCCCCTCAGAGGGTCAGGCGGCGACCCAGAAGTATAAAAGCTCGCCCTCACAGCTCAGTCAGGCCCCAGCCGCCGGAAAGACCAGATGTCTCCAGCCTCGCTCGTGGCTGGGAAGACCTCGTGGCCCAAGGCGCCCGCTACCCGGAGGAGCCGCCGGGCCTGCCCTGCGCCCGCTACCCAGAGGAGCCGCCGGGCCTGCCCGGCATCCGCTACCCGGAGGAGCCGCCAGGCCTGACCTGCGCCTGCTATCCGGAGGAGCTGCCGGACTTGCCGAACGATCCCTGGCCTGACGAACCCATGGTCCAGGATCTCCCTGAGGCTGACACCAGCCCAAAGGTAGGCCCCAAGGGGGAGTGTGGAAGTAGCCCGGGGGCAGCCGGCCCCAGTCTGGCTGCAGCACTGCCAGAGCCTATGTCAGTGTGTTGCAGCCAGGATCCCCACTGACTAAGCAGCGGGCCTTCTGCCGCTGCTAGGGCCCCGGGCTGGGATGCAGTGGAGTGGGAGGGCCTGCATCCCCCCTGCCACCCAACCCGTGGGTGGCAGTCTCCCCCTCTCCCAGGCCTTTTGAGGCTTGGGCCTACTATTGTTGCTCAGCCCTGACTGAGGGTCTGAGCTCCTGACTCAGCGTTTGTTGCCCCGCCCTGACCTAGGGCCTGGGCTAAATACTCCTGCTTGCTGCTCAGTCCTGACTGAGGGCCTGAGCCCTGACATAGCATTGGTGCCCGCCCTGAACCAGGGTCGGGCTTACTGTGTCTTCCGGGACCGCAAGGGCTGCCGAGGGAGACCCTGCAGCCGGACAGAGTACCCAAGCACCAGTGGGTAGTGAGCCGGTGTGGCTCCCCGCTGCCCCAGAGAGGGTCTAGCCCCGGCAAACACTTGTACACCATGGTATTCCCAGGATATTAGAGACACAAGGTGGATGAGGTAATATTCTTAATGGACCAACTTTTGTTGGTGAGAGAGACAAGCTTTCGAGCTACACATTGCGCTTCCTCAGGTCTTCCTCTGAAGAAGAGCTCTGTGTAGCTTGAAAGCTTCTCTCTCTCTCTCTCATCAACAGAAGTTGGTCCAATAAAATATATTACCTCAGGCACCTTGCCTCTCTAATGGTGGACCATTACAGTTAATGGAAAGACATTGAAATGGAAAAGAAAACCCCAGTCTTGAAAAACTAAGGAATGAGGGAGTCCCCCCGCCCCCATGCTCTATGTAACCATGAATTACCATAGTTTGAGAGAAAGGAAAATAAACAAAAAAAACACCCCTCTCCCACAAACCATGTTAAAAGGGAAGAGGGTTTGAGGAGAAGGCTATTCAGAAACCGATCACTATCTAGGTGGGGTGCTATCCATGGATCACTGGATCCTCTCTGGGACAGAGGGTGTTCTGGGAAACTGTTCAGAGGGCACGCTAGATAACTTGTATTAGAAAAGGGAATTTAGCTAATATGGAAGTGTAAAGTCTGAGATTGTGTCTCGTTTATTTTTTGTGTAACTTGTATGTGTTTGCTTCCCCTTACTAGTTCATCTTTGAATCTGTGGATTTTTATTAAACTTTGTTTATTTTTACCCCAAGCAGGTCTCTGTTGTGCAAAGTGTGTGGAGTGTATGTGCCAAAGTGAACTGATAACTGGGGGGGAGGTTTCACTCCTTTAGGGGTGATGAACCAGAGAAGAAAAGTCAGTGTGTCTGGTAATTAAGAACATGGGGAGATGGAATTGGGGAGGCTTGGGTGTAGTTGAGGTCACTCTCCAAGGAGTAACTAGGTTGGTGGAAGCCAGGATTGAGACCTTTATGCTTGCAGGCTGGCTATGGATTTTAGGGCTCTGAGCCATAACAGAACTGCCTTCCGCGCTGGGCAGAGAGCGGCAGCTGTGAAGCTTTGAAGGCAGTGCCTCCACCAGCAGCAGCACAGAAGTAAGGGTGGCATTACCATGCCCGCTGCAGAGCTCTACCCCCTACCTTTTTTCCTACCATCATTTTTCCATTCTCCCTCCCCCCACCAGCTTGCGCGGCTGTCTCTCTCACTCCACCCTGGTTATGGCCCTGCCCAAAACTCTCCGAGATAATTTAATGTACTAATGGGGGGGAAAGTGTGTGTTGCAAATCTCAAAATCGATTGAAAATTATGAACTGTGCAACAAAAGCTAATTTAAAACAAAATTGCGGTGAAAGCCTAATATTGCATAATCCGCAATGTTGTGAATGAAGTAGGACCTTAACCATATGTCTTTAGTTTCATGATCACATGCTATTTCTCTAGTAAATTATTATCATGCATCTTCTTCTACAACTATACATTAGAAGTCAGCTGATTTTAAAAGTGAGCAAGTACTTTTCCATGTGCCTTTATGGTAGATTTTTCTAAGGTGCCCTTCACTGTGGTATTTAAACAAAAGTACACCTCCCCCCTTATTTTGCTGACACACACATATGTACTTGGGCATGGGAGTCAGGGATTGTATATGTATGCTGGAGATGGAGCGTGCATAAACCATACAACATGAATGCGTGTGAACGCTTGAAAAACCTGCCTCTAGATGCAGAGCAGATGTGGTACACTTTGAATACCAGTAGCCGGTCTGCTGAAAACTGCTTTCAAAACATAAGCAGAATATGGCAGCGGTGAAGTGGCTAGAGAATTTGTGTGTTTAATCAATATGTTTGCTTTAAAGGAGTTAAAATTGAAAGCCATGTTAACAGCCATGTAGGAATGAAGTAAACCTCATAGGATCACTCCAAATAGCAATTAGACAATCAGAAGCATGATGCCCCTCATCAGAAGCTAAGAAGGAGCTAGTCTATGATAAAGAGAGGAGATAGCATTTCTCCAATGAATGGAGATTAAAAGAAGAGGCTTCTTCACAGAATGCTGTTCTGAGTTTGGAGTGAGGTGTGGGAGGGAGACAACATGCTGGATATTATACATTAAAAATACATTAGCTATTATCTATGGAAGATTCTTGTCATGTTTTATTGTCTCCAATTATTTTTCCTCTTCCCTGGTTAGTTACACCAAACCATGTTTTCCTGTTCCATAAGTAATGCACATTTATAGTGATTTCATAAACATTTGCAAGTGTTTATATATTCAGAGCGGCAAGAGAATGTATTTGCTGGTGTAGCCTGGATATGTAATATATAGAAAACTATCCCATTAAAGTAAATGTCAGTGGCTTCAGTTGTTTTCCATTATTTCCAGAAAGGAGGGAGAGTTGATGTATTTGGGGCAAAAGTATTATTGATTAAGTGAGAGCATATACGTAAACAAAAGGAGAGTTTCATTTAAAAAGGGAATCTAGAAATAAAAATTAAGATATACAGCCTTTGCCCTTCCCCCAGAAGGTTTGTTTCCTGGAAATAAATAAACCACTTAACAAAAGACTCTTGCCTGAGGAGAACAATGGACCAAATCTAAAGAGGTTATTTTCCCCACCTGTTCCGGAGTTAGTGGAGAGCAAAAAAGTCATTACAGCCAAATTTTGTAACACACCGAGTAGTATTTACTTTTCACTCATGTATATACTCCCATTGCAATCAATGAGAACTATGGAGTCAGTGAGATTACTCATATAAGTGCTACTCAGCATTGGATAGAATTGGAGACCTAAACCCTTAAATATTGTCTCTTTTTTTAAGATGCAAGAGTGTATGTTCCCCCTCCCCAAAAATCTCAGCTGGGTTGAGACCAAATACAGAAAATTCCCCCATCAAAAGGAGATTTTGTTTCAGAAGTTACAGTCAAATGAAAACAGAAGTTTTTAATGGTGCTTTGATACTATGATTACAGGTGCCTTAGAAGGAGTCTAGGTTAGATGCATTTGGCCTGATTTTCAAAGGGGCTGAGCACCTGTGGCTCCCATTGACGTCCGTGGGATATGTGGGTGCTCAGCACTTTTGAAAATCAGGCCACTAGAGATTTGACGTAACTGCAATTATAGCATTTGCTCCTTTTGTTACTGCTACTTATAATTAGCTTTGAGCCAGGCAACGTTCCTGATGATGGAAATACTCGTAATGACACAGAGATGAAGTTTAGGAGAACTGAGAAGTTCAAGAATAAACAAAGCCCATTTTTTCTAGGTGATTGTTGCAGACTCATCCCTGGAATTTGCACCGGGCTGATGTTTTTGTAAATAAGCAGCACATTACTGAATTCTCTGAGAAAAAACAAAATGGCTGCATAAAAAAACGTCTGCATTACATATATTCCATTTATTATTTGGGCCATAGTCTTAATTCCAGATGTAATCCTTCACATTTTTCTTTTTACAAGTTTATTTTCCTTGCAAGGAATAAGAACATGGAATAGATTTTTGGTGGGTCTATAGACTAAAGTGAGAAGTACTGAAAGTAAAGAATGAAAAAGGCATCGTACGATATCTGCCGGCCATGATCCACTTCACAGGCTCAAAATCTTAGAGGTGCAAAACACCTATGGTGTCTTTTTTGCTGGTGAAATTTGTCTCCCTCTCTCCCTGCAACAAAATGGGTTTAATGTGGGGAGCAAGTGGGGATGAAAGGGAAATGAAATCTATTCCCAGCTTCTGGGCTAGGCGCAGCATAGTTCAATAGTCTCTCCATGGCCACGGCTTCATTCTCTGGGCCGGAATAAAGGCTGAAAGTCCTGCACACACTTTTTGAGGGAGTTTTCAGCCACTCAATATGCATATTTTGTTATGCACATTATCATGGACTAAGCGATCGTGCCTCTGGGTCTTCCTTAGATACCCATAAACCTCTTCCAGGCTGTGCTACAGTATATGGAGCTAGCATGGAGCCCAGCTGTGTCATGCCCAGAGTCCCTTCTGTATGTCTGCTCTGCAGACACCAGCCGTTACTGGTGCACCACATCTCCTCTGGTTTTATTGCTTTATTACTCCTTCTCTAACTGGGGTAAGTTTCACCCCTGAGTAGAATAGCCCCTGTGAGGAGGCTTCAGAAGAGGTGTTCACATTAGGCTTCATTTCTCTCACACACACAGGTAGTGACTGATAAGAAGACAATAAGTAGAATAAGAGATCTGAGGATCTTGACTCATCAGCTAACTAGAAGACCATTGCTGAAACAGCGGTTCTCAAACTCTGGGTTGTGACCCCAAAGTGGGTCATGATCAAGTTTTAATAGGGTTGCCAGGGCTGGTGTTAGACTTTCTGGAGCCCTCGGATTTCGGCTTCTGTCATCCTCCCCACATCAGGCTTCGGCTTCAAACCTCCCCCCTCCTGGGGCATCAGGGCTTGGGTTTGGGTTTGGGCTTTGGCATCAGCTCTGTGTGGGGTTATGTAATAATTTTTGTTGTCAGAAGGGGATTGAGGTGCAATGAAGTTTGAGAACCAATGAGATAGAGGAATGAGGGTAGTTACCTGACTTGACCAACACTGTCTGGGATTGAAATTTTAAGAAGTGTTGATGTGTACCCAGATTACCATAGCAAGTGAAACTCAGTGCACGTAGCTGCTGGGTATAGTAGTTCACTTTCAAAGGACATTATGAACTATTGAGTCAGTAATTCACATTTAAAAGAACAATCTGCACGTACATATGCTGTAAGCAGCAAGTGTTCCATTTCTCATGTCAGCATGCAGTCTCCACAGCCAGACTTGTTTTCTATTTTGCTTTTGTCTGTTTTATGTGGAGCCTATTATTAAAACCATCTGAAAGCATCACACACATTTTTATGTTTTACTGCCTAAAGTCAGGCCCCCTACATCCATTTTAAGTGCCTAAATAAGTGGCTGATTTTCAGAAGTGCAATGCTCAGCACCTCTGTGAAACAGGGTACTGACTGAAGTGTGCTGTGGAGTGAGGTGCATACTGTATCTTTAGGCAGTGAAGTTTGAAAACTGTAGCCTATGTACAACAGAAACGAAATACTAAAGGAAAACAGCTTTTAAAAGTTAAGATCCTAAATGAATAACAGAATACAATTACATGTTGACTTTACAATATATTAATTGGTAATTGTAGCAGGGTGGCCAGGGGTTACTGTGCAGCCTCCCAGTCCCCTTTTAACTCCCTCTTACAGGCTCCTAATGATGCCCACAGGCTTTCACACGGATAACACCACCCCTGACCAGGGCTGGTTTAATAACAGAAACAGTTCTTAACAATCTTCAAGGTCCCAAAATAAAGTCAATCATCACCCAACAGTCCATACTTAGCTGTGGTGTCTTCTGTCACAGCCAGAGCTCTTTCTCTATCCAGTCTGTTCTCCCAGTTCTTCCTAGCTGGAGCTTAGCCTTCTAGCACTAGCCTCTATTCCCCCACTCTATGCACTGTCTCCTACTCCCTGGGCTCCACTGGCACAACTCCCTTGATCTCAGGGTCTTCATTGAAGGAACCCTTCACAGCCAGTGCAGTCCAGTTCACTCCCAGTCTGCCCTGCTCCTTTGCAGCCTCCTGTTGCTCTTTATAGGGCAGTCACTCTGAGCGCTCTCAGGTGTGTCTCAGTTTGAAATCAGGGTTGGGTACCTCCAGCCCTTCAGGGGAAAGCCACTCTGTTAGAGTAATCTTTAGATAAAATAGTTGAAACTCAGTTCTACCTTTATTAATGGCAAGCTATCTGGTAGGTTATGACTAATGGGAAGTTTTTGTCACGGATATTTTTAGTGAAAGTCATGGACAGGTCACCGGCAATAATGAAAAATTCACAGACGCTCATGACCTGTCCTTGACTTTTACTAAAAATATCCATGACAAAATGGGTAGCCTGAGTAGCTAGCTGGGGGAGGGGCTGGGAGCAACAGGGTCTCCCTCCGCTGGCAGCTCCAAGCTGCAGGGGTCTCTTTTGTTACCGGCGGTGGATGAAAGCAGGGGGCATCCCTCCTGGCGCCGAGTCCTGCCTGGCGCCCGTGGTGGCTGGGAGCGGCAGTTCCCCCTGCTGCCCATGGTGGCTGGGAGTGGCGGGGATTCCCCCGGAGGCTGGGTCCCCCTCTGGCACCCATGCGGGCGGGGAGCTGCGGGGCCCCCTTGCCTCCCGCGGCAGCTGGGAGCAGCGGATCTCCCCTGCACCCCATGGTGGCTAGGAGCGGTGGTGGGGAGCTGCGGGGCTCCCCCCGCCACCCACGGTGGCCCAGAACTGAAGAGGTACCCCACGGCTCCCTGCCTCCGCAGGTGACAGAGGACCCTGCAGCTCCTAGCTGGCTGAAGTCACAGAGGTCTTTGGAAGTCACAGATTCCGTGATTTCCATGACCTCTATGACTAAATCGCAGCCTTAGCTATGACCACTGCTTATCATGCTGTTCAGAATAATTGCATTATTTCCGTGTGCTTCCCCTGCCTGTTTGTTGTACTCAGCTGTTGTCTCTCATCTTATACTTCATAGAATCATAGAATCATAGAATATCAGGGTTGGAAGGGACCTCAAGAGGTCATCTAGTCCAACCCCCTGCTCAAAGCAGGACCAATTCCCAACTAAATCATCCCAGCCAGGGCTTTGTCAAGCCGGGCCTTAAAAACCTCCAAGGAAGGAGACTCCACCACCTCCCTAGGTAACGCATTCCAGTGCTTCACCACCCTCCTAGTGAAATAGTGTTTCCTAATATCCAACCTGGACCTCCCCCACTGCAACTTGAGACCATTGCTCCTTGTTCTGTCATCTGCCACCACTGAGAACAGCCGAGCTCCATCCTCTTTGGAACCCCCCTTCAGGTAGTTGAAGGCTGCTATCAAATCCCCCCTCATTCTTCTCTTCTGGAGACTAAACAATCCCAGTTCCCTCAGCCTCTCCTCATAAGTCATGTGCTCCAGACCCCTAATCATTTTTGTTGCCCTCCGCTGGACTCTTTCCAATTTTTCCACATCCTTCTTGTAGTGTGGTGCCCAAAACTGGACACAGTATTCCAGATGAGGCCTCACCAGTGTCGAATAAAGGGGAACGATCACGTTCCTCGATCTGCTGGCAAACTTAGGGTATGTCTATACTATCCACTGGATCGGAGGGCAGCGATCGATCCAGCAGGGGTCGATTTATCGTGTCTAGTCTAGACACGATAAATCGACCCCCGAGCGCTCTCCCGTCGACTCCTGTACTCCACCAGGCCGAGAGGCACAGGTGGAGTTGACAGGGGAGCGTCAGCAGTCGACTCACCACAGCGAAGACACCGCAGTGAGTAGATCTAAGTACGTCGACTTCAGCTACGTTATTCACATAGCTGAAGTTGTGTAACTTAGATTGATTCCCCCTGTCCCCCCGGTGTAGACCAGGTCTTAGATAGATAGTTCTGCTATGTGTTTGTACAGCACTTAGCACAAGGGGGCTCTGACCAGGGCTCTCAACATTATCACAATACAACTAAAATAATAATACACTTCACTGCCAAGACCTGAGTTCAGGATTCCATGTTTCCCCAGCAAGGACTGATGACATTAACACTTAGAGCAAAGAGTTGAGGAAAATGTTAATATTTTGGAGTACTTTGATTGCTTGTGCATGCAGGGGAAACATAGGAGCATGAATTCAGGATGTGTCAGGTATGTAAACACCATTGTAAATGTTCGGAGAGAGAAAACAGTTTTCACAAAAGCTTTGCAGCTTAACTTTAAGGCTGGGACATATGTCAACCAAAACAAGGAAATTATGGTTAACACCCCCTGTCCATTCAACTCATCCTACTAAGTGTGGGGACTGAAGAGATTTTAGATGATGTTATGAAGTATTGCAGCAGTGATGCATAGGCTTAACTCAATAACATGAGGCCTGAATGTGCCTTGTCCAAGATTTTCA
>NW_020664435.1:35553671-35634420 GCF_002925995.2 Terrapene triunguis
ACAATTAAACAGCCCCTTAGCTCAAGCCCTGCGAGCCCAAGGTAGCTCCCCAGGTGTCTAAGTGCAGTGTAGACAAACTCTCAGGCACTTCTGAAAATCCAGTCTCCACAGTGGACCACTTTTCTGCTGCTGCACTATCTATTGATTTGGAAAAATAACTGCCTGTAGGTCAGGGAGCAATTACTAGTGTGTCAAACAGCATCCATTCCTATCTCCTGTCTGTAGCATATACAAATCTTACGGACAGAATAAAAATGAAATGAAAGTTTCTCATCTCCCTCATTAATGGTGCCAGGTCCAACACTCTGGCCTTCTTTCTATTATCTCTGAACTGCTTTGTGGCAGGCATAATGTCTCTGCTACTTCAATAAGAGCTGGTAAACAGTCTGGGTAAATGCTGATACGGTCATTCTGAAATAGAAATTGGCCCATTGCTCTAGCAGCTTTTAACACAAATTGGCACAAATTCCATCCTAATAGCTTCACCCACTGAGGTTAGCCAGAAGTGAATATGGCTCTTTGCTTCAGAATGATAGGGATCCACAGAAAAACACTCCATGGTGCTATTGCAGCTGCAGAGATTTTTCCTTTTGGGTATCTTGTTACCAGAGAAGAGCCCTCCATCAAACTTTGTAAGTGCAATAAATCAATCAGCCACTGTCAAAAACACTGTAGTAGATCATTAGTCTCATTTTTTTTCTGGGACCCCTGCTTATTCTCAAACGCTGTATCCGGGCCTTATTTCCAATTCATCCTTCTTCCTAGTCAGTCTTTTGTTGTCCCTGATCAACCCCGTGATAACATCTGCATGCTCTGAGTCTCTGGCTTCCGCCCCAGAGGCTCCCAGCTCTACCCTCTTTATTCTCTTTGTAAAAGCCTCAGCTGTCATTTTTATAGTTACCATAACACCCTGCCACCAGTCTGACTGGTTAAGAACTAAATACGAGCTCACTGAAATGGAGCTCTTAGCAGTCTACAATCCTGGCTCCAGACTTGTGCCACCTGGTGTGGCCTGGTAGTGGCTTTGGCTGCCATCTTTCCTGTCTGGAAGAACAGATCTTGACAGGGGAGTGTCCTAGCTTTTAGGCAATCTGAATTTTCAATCCTAACCCTCCCCGGTAAAATGGATTCTTTCCTTAGTGTAGTCAATCAAGGTGTGACTTTCCTGGCACACTATCTAGAATGGAGGGAGGTGCTCTCTGCCCCATGTTCCAGCCTCTTCTAATATTTAGCAGTAGATGGCAGTAAAAAATGGCCTAATGATTCCTTTTACAAATCTACCACTGTGCATGATAGTCAGCATGGAGGTGTTGTGGGATTATGAAAAAGCCAAACCATCTACGGAGACTCAACAGATGCCTAGCCTCTTACAGGCCTAGGGAATGAACGGCTGAATCCAGATTTAAGTCTGGCTCTCCCATAAGACCTTGCTGCCCAGTTCTGATATACAATGGTCCCACGCTATTGATTTGCTGAGCTAATTTTTGCCCAAATATAATTTTAAAGAAACTGTAACATCAGAGGCATTTGATCTGCGCACATAATTATCACTGGCTATTGTAATGTGCTTCAAAAGTGTCAAAATGAATCTCTACAAAATTCATGGACTCTCTGTGAATTTCCTCTGGCCCTGTTCATCTGTTATTACAGATGTAAACATCGGGTTTGTTGGGGAAGATTGATCTCATGCTTAATGCACAAGACAGAGACAGGAGATAGGAATGCTGTTTGCTGCTCTGTCATATGCTTACGATGATAGCTTGAGGCAAGTCATTTTGCTTCTTTTTCACATCTGTAGAATGTAGATACATACTACCTACCTACCACACAGTGGTGAGGTGAGGCTTAATTCATTTTTAGACCCTTGAATAGAAGATGGGTAAAAAAGACCACATGCCCACCTGAAAAGAAGAGATTTGGGATTCAGAGGTGATTTAGTAATTTCACTCTGACTGAATTTGTTTAAAAAATATCAAGAAAGAAGCCAACCACAAATTGCTGCAGCCATTCCCCATAGCATCCTGAATTCTCCTCTGCTGTTGTCATCTATTGCTTCTGGAAAAACAATACTACCTGATACATTCCAGTTTAGCAAGGAATAATTGAAATATACTTTATGAACTGCTACTACAAAACAAAACATGCTACATCAGTTAGGAGAATGCAATATGTTGAATGCAAATGAAAACGTCTAAAAATTAAGTTGAGAAATTATTCCTATTCTTTTTTTTTTTTTTAAATCAGATTCTATAAACGCAGGGTAAGGCGGCATGCTGAAAAGCTAAATGTCCCTCAAATACAATGCACAGTCAAAACAAGCAACAGTCCTTAGATATTAAATACATTCCTGCTGTGTCACATCATGGCGCCGGCATAAACTAAATTCAAGACTTTTTATTGTCAAGAGGCACTAATATTAGACTACATTTCAATGTGGATGTTTGCCAACAATCCGAAATAAAAAGCTCCCTCGTAAACAATTCCTAAAGGCAGTGCCTTGGGGAGATGGTATTTCATTAAAAAAACATTTGTTAGAAGTATAGGAGTATGTTGCTTGATCGCCAGTTGGCCGATCTCTCTCTTGTGCATTGCTGAATGTTGATAAATGTGAGACCTGAGGAAGAGCTCTGTGTAAGCTCGACAGCTTGTCTCTCTCACCAACAGAAGTTGGTCCAATAAAAGATATCACTTCACCCACCTTGTCTCTCAGTTCCCAAGTGGCTTTTCAGATAAGATGTGCCACGCTGCTTTCAGATCTGCCATGCTAGCAATTCAGCAAACCAACTTGAGATTCAGAAAAAAGATGTGCAATTTTCAGGAGATATTTAAAATTGGAAACTTGCAAAGTCTCTTAATGCATCATTTGGAGAGGACAGGAAAGTTTGTAAAAATGATCCACATAAATGTGACAAGAGTTTTTTTCTCATTAACATGTAGGCAATTACAAGAAAATCATATTAGCGACAAACCTCTGACTCTTCACTCCCTCTGACCCCATCACTCTTTCCTGTGACTTCTACATTCTTGGCAATTAGTGGGACTACATAGGTGTGCTGCAGTTTGATGTCAACATCACTTATGCAGAGACTAGGCCACATTCATGAATTCATCTTTGGCTTGACTCCATTGAAATGAATAATCATGGATGGATTTGGCCAAGTATAATTGTATGGTACAGTAGTTACATGAGGGGGTGACAGATTATGGCAATTGCCATTCCACTGTCCATATACAGGATACTATTTTCCATGGGGACAAATGCTTTGAAGAGAAATTTCCTCACCTACACTGAGTCCTAGAAGTTGCCTTCTCAAAGTTGTTTGCAATTTCCACCCAGTTAAAACCACAAATATAGGGACTCAAAACTACAGTCCTTGACAGCCCAAAGCTTCAGACATTACTGTGTAGGAAGTTTAATCTACAAGGAAGCAGAAATATAAAACACAGCTTTTGATCAAAAGTAACCGTTTGTCATCTGATGTCCCTCTAATTTGGTTTTCAGTGACATTATACAGCTGCAGCCAATGGATTCCAGCCAGGCCCAGGAATGAATGGAGTGGAGTTTTGTTTGTTTAAATTTAGTATCTGAACATGTTTTGCCCATCATTAAAATTAAGTGGAATTGCTCAAAATTGAACCATAGATGTTCAAACTCAAAAGGACTTATTAGGTCACCTAGTCCCTTCGTCTGGCCAAAGCAGGATTGAAAACACATTGGAGCCTTGTGGGTTTGTTCTAGTCCTTTTTTTATTGTACTCAATCAGTATATTCAAAAGTTTAAAAAACAACCACAAATGCCAGTGTAAACATGCTTCAGGTACATAGGTAATATAAAATATTGCACATATAAAAGTCATATGTTCAGTATTTCTTAATGATAATATTTCATCAGAGTAAAAGAGTCGTGCAGATGATGTGAATTTATTTGCCTGGCTGGCCTTGTTTCAGAAACTACTACACACAATTCAGTATTTACAAAAGATGAACTCACTGCCTTTTCCTGTGTGCGTAATTCGATCTGAAATGTGGAGGATGCAGAAATGTATGAACCCTGCAGGGTGTGGTTTGCAAGGGTATTTGTGAAATGAATGCAGCAGTTTGTTTTGCAAGGGGTCAGAACAAATCAGCATAGGGAGGGCTGCTGTCCCCAGTCTCAAGGTTTTTTTGGGGCTCAGGAAGTGGTAAGGCACCTTCCTTACCTCCTCAGAAAACAAGAGGTTGGGGGAAACTCTCCTTTCCTTAACCCTCAAGGATTTCCTTGCAGACTGATGTGAAGCAATAAGATGGACCTTTAGTGCTCAGGTTTTCTAGCTATTGACACCAAGTTTATGGGTCTGTCCATGAGCTGGCTGTCGAAAGATAGTGGGATGTCCAACTGAGCTATTTCCAGGTCCTTTGAAAGGTCCTTGGGATTGACAGTAGTGACTTTGCCTGCTGGTTTGCCCTGCCCTGAAGACAGCTGCCAGCAATCCATAAAAGCCCAGTAGGTAGCAGGATGGATCAGAAAAGGCCACTGGCTGCCCTGAAGATAGGAATCCCAGGTGCTTGGTGGGAAGGGAGACCAGCTAGGAAGAAGGAAGGAGAATGAGGAGCGTGTGTGTGTGTGTCAGAAAATGAACGCCCTCCTCCTAGATTCACAAAACATAGCAAATTTCAAACTCAGGACAAGCACAGGATTGTTTAAGGTTTTATGCAGATGGTTTGCACAGCTCTACAGCTGGATGAATCCAGCTTAAATAAAGGCCATTTACTGATGTTATAGAAAGAGTTACTGGTGAATTATGGATCTAGTCTTTTGGATCTTAGAAGCAGCAAAGAAACAAATGAACATTTTATTGCCTTTACAACAAAATGTCTTTCCTTCTGTGGGTCATCTCAGCCTTGGATGATTTGCATCCTACTTTTTATATAAATGCAAATTCAGTGCACCTTCTCTGCAAGACTCTTTGTAATAAGAGATTACTATAGGACACTCTACCCAAAAACTTAACTTGCTGAAATATCTTAAACACATTGTTAGGTCTGTATTTTATAATTCCTTTAAATCAATCAAGTGTTGTCACCTATGACACAATAGTCATGAATTCAACAAAATATGCAGTAGCATTTTTAAGAGGATATTTTAATGAAATAAGTACACAGAAATAGTGGTGAGAAATTCAGCCTTAGCAAAAAGGTGGGCAAAAATTCCCACAGATTTCAATTGATGTTGCACTAGTTTTCACCAAAAATGGATTTGATCCACTGAATTTAGTGCTGCCATCTACAGGTTGAAAAGGGTATAACATATCTTTAAAATATGTTATTGTATGCCCCTTCCAATACAATTATATTTAAATTCCCCTGCTCCCCAAATCACCCTTGTAGCCAAGAAAATTGTTCTGAATGTGCAGGCCACTTGTCTACTTACATATGAGATAAGCAAATGATTTCCATGATATGATTTACTTCTCTAAAACTCCGAATCTACAATTAGATTTGATACTCTTCCCAGAAAGGTGGAAAAATAAATAACTTGTGCCCCATGTATAAAGTCCTTTAGAGACTACCTTTCTGCTTCAGAAGTACTTTCACAGTACCAATATATTGCTTGTCTCCCTGAGCCACAATTTCATAAAAGTTCTTATCCTTAGGGAGGTGTCAAAAATATTCTGCATGATACAGTAGTGTTTGAAAGCTTTGTCCTGATCCATCTTCTAGATGATACAGCAATGCAGGCATTTCATCTTTGCAAGGTTTGGGTTATTCTGAAAGTGATTTAACACACCACATGTGCTCAAAAACATCTGTCAAAAACTAGAGCGACTGAAGTATAGTACAAAAACTCTTTGCACAGTGACGGATTATGTCTTTAAGGCAGTGATAAGGCTGATTTCTGCCCAGGATCATCATCATGTGGTGAATTTTCAGAAACGTTGCATAGATCAGATTACAACATCATGGCACTTGCAATTTCAAAGGAAGACTGTTAGTAGAAGAAATCCTTCATTTAATCTTTAGCACACTTCTAGGCTTGAGCGGGACTCTGAATTGAACCTTCACTCTCCTCTTTTATGCATCAGTAGTCTTGTCATTTGTCAGTTGTTCCCTGTCAGCCATGTCATCTTGAGGAGGTCTAGCTCTGTCAAAGAAGCCGCACTACAGAAAACAAGCCAACAGAGAAATCACAATAAGGCAGCCACATGACTGTTCTCCTGCAGCTCATGCTCCTTTCCTCTAACCTCCATCCCTCACCATGTTGAACCTTAACTTAGGGGCTCTTCTTCACTCTTAGCTCTCACATGGAGTCAACAGAACTAGTTGCATAAGTATGAACTACTCACTTGAATAGGAGTTGTGGAGTTGGGCTCACTGTTTATTAGCTCTTTGGAACAGGGACATTGCCCTTTATGTTGGTAATTACATACATAAACCCACTATATATTGGGAATTCCAGGAGATTTTAAGAATGCACTGAGTTGTAATAGAACTATTCTGCAAAGTACTGACCACCCTCAGTTCTTATCAAAGTCAATGGGAGTTGAAGGAGATTAGCATCTTGTGAGATCACCTTAAATGCCACCATTTTTTTGCTCTGTAGCTACTATATATAAATAAAATATTAAATATATTCTAGTGAATTTAAGGTTCACTTCTACAGGAAAGGCATAAACAGCACCAAAGTAGTTACATCATAAATGTCCCATCATATGAATAAATACACAATAAAAATGAACACAAAGGAGTGGCATAAGACATCTGACTGAGATAAGTCTGAATCATTGTAATAAATTCAAAGAAATGAACAACAGTAGAAATGTCTGTCTTGCTTCCATCACTCATACACAGTTTGTTACTTTTTTCTGTCCAATTAAATGTATTTTTGTAGAGAAAAATTAAGAACAAGGGAAACATGCGCTCCAGAGGAAAACATTAGAAATGCTGTGAATAGAGAAAAGCCACCCAGTCCATCATATGGTACCTGTCCTTTCAGAAGAAATAGCACTTCTGTCCATGTAGGATGCTGTACTATTATTATTTAGTACATGTATACAATGTTCAAAGTAGGAAAAGTGCTTTACTCCTTGAGCAGGGATCTTGTCTCCCTATTGTTTTGAAAAGCACCTTCCATTCTTTGAATGCAGTCCTGGCTTCACTGATGTCAGTAGCAAAATTCTCATTGGCTTCAATGGAGCCAGAATTTCACCCTTCGGTGCCAGCGAGATAATACAGCATTCTCAATGGACAATAGCACTTTGCATACCCTGGATGCTATGTTGCACTGTTATATATTCTTCCGAAAGGCAGGTACAGTCTGTCAGCCCGGCTAGATTATTAATTATTTTCTATTCATAACATTCGTTGTGAAGACAGTGGGAGCTTTAGGTGGAAGAGGAAAGCTGGATTGGACCCCAAAGTGTAAACAAAAATCTAAATTTATAAAAGCTGCTTTTGACAGCTACTATTAAAAGCCTGATTTGAATTTTGACATCAACAGTGACTCTAATGAGACAGTTTGTGTTTATCCCAATTCAGAAGTGGTTAAGTAAGGCACAATTGCTGAAAGAATTTCAAATCAGTGAAATAAAGTGACAAAGGGATGAGCAGCTGGCCTTGAGTTGGGGGGCCATTTTACAGGGCCAGAGTAAAGATTGTTGAGAGATGACACTTTTTCCAAGGACTAAGTGATGGGTATGAAACTACTTCAACTTCTAGTGTTATAAGGGATGTTTCCAGGAACCCTGAAGAAGCAGATTGTTTTAAAACCTGTGAAATAAAAATCAACCAACTCACTGACTACAAATCTTATGACTTGTAATTTAAAAAAAATCAGAGACAACCTGGTAATATTAAAAGAAATCTCCTTAAAAGTAATCTCCTCCCAAATTGGGTGAGGGATTGTATAATTACGTGCTAACAAAAATGGCAGTTCCTTAAGGATTCAAGGAAAACAAAACAAAAGTGCTTTATGAACCTAAACACTCCAGAAAAAAGATCATAAGTCATGGGAATCAGAGCCAAACTCTGTAAAACCATTTATAACCAGACTTTCATAACAACGAAGACTTTGAAAACAATGTCCCTTCACAAAAGTCAGCTACATAAGCATGTCGTCATATGCCACATCAAAGAAGACATAAGTCTATTGTTGCTTTTGCTCCAAACTCTTAAAGGTCACAGATTCCAATTTCTCTCTCTCTCTCTCCTTTTTTTTTTTTTTTGGTTGGTCATCCTAAATCTTGTAAGCATCCTTCCAAGTTTCGTTAAGTAAATAATAATAATACAACATACCTTCCACAAAGCTAAGGTCAAAATAGCCAGAACCAACAATCCAAGGAGTATTGCTAGTATTATAACCCATAAAGGGATTACAAAGGAGACATTTGGAGTAGCCCAAATGATAGACGTTCTTATCTGAAACGAAAAGATATGAGGTGTAAATGAACAAAGATTCTGTAAGAAATGAAACCAGAAAATGAAACACAATGAAATTGCCAGATTAGAAACATATACTGCCCACAGTTCTTGTACATGAACTTTATTTGCTGCAACTTCTGCAACCTTATTTACAATAATCCTTAAAAATGGGGTTTGCACAGACATAAATACCTCTTATATTAGACATAATATAAAACATTTTCACCCACTGAATATAGAATCACTCTGAAGCTCACCAAACTAACAGTAAACACTTCAAAACCATACAAGGAACCAAACTCTGCTCTCAGTTACACCAGTGTAAAATCCAGAGTAATACCATTGACTTAAATAGCATTACTCTGAACAATGGTGTAAACAAGAAACAATTTCAGCCTAAGTTCTCTACTGGAACTAAAATATGTACCATCTACGTTATATGTTGTAATCTAAAAACTTTTGCTGACAAACCAATACAATTTTTTTAATATTACCTTATGTTTCAGCTAAGCAGCCCAAGAGCTAAACTCCTCATATAGAACTTCATCCATGTAATATAAGCATAATGCACAAAAATACCGTTGTTTTTGAACTCTCTCTAACATTATTCTGTCATACTTAAAGGACGCTTAGTGTAAATGTAGAATGACCATTTTAATGTATTGTGAAGTAATTGGAAAGTATAGCAACATCTCTTTCATTGTCTGTGGCTCTAGAAAGCAGCAGGTGTGGATAATATGTGAATTATGAGGAGTTAAGGTCTTCCCACTGATTTTACAAAATCATCTAGATTCCAAGCCTTCATTGTAACAAATGACGCTAACTGCCCTTCTAGCTTTTTCCCCTCCGGTCTTCCCAATAAATTATCTCCTGGCTCTCTCCTCCATACCTCATACCCAGTTAATTCTACTCCCTCAGATACTGCTCAAAGCTCTCCTCATCAATCTCACTTGTTACTTTGTTTCTCTCTGATGTTTCTAGGTCGAAAGAGTTAGCTTGAGCTTTCCTTATCTCCTTACTCATAGGTTACATCCTCTGCCATCTTTCTCTATCTTTCTCCTTTTCCATTGCACTAGGAAGTTATTTCTGTCTTGGGTTTTCTGCTGGACCCATCTCACATATTCCTCTTCAGCCTAAGCAGAGTAAGGTGGTGGCAGATGGAACTCATCCTGCTCTTCATGATGGAATGCAACTCCAGGCAGTCTCCAAAGCAAACTGATTATATGCCTTCTGAAGCTGTCTTCTACTTTTACTGCTTGAGGTACCGCTAGGAATCAGAATCCCTACTTACTAAGTCTGTTGCTTACTGCTCGTCCCTCTGCCCCATTCTAGGCTTAAATACTTTAGTCTAATATTGTATTATCCTTCTGGTGTCTGCCAAGATCTTCCTCACTCTCTCTCTTGGCCCTCGTCATGCCAGCTAAGTCTCTTTTTCATCAAATTCTCCCATGCAGATTCCCCTGTTCCCTTATAATTAACTCATCAGGATCTAGATTTAGCTGTTCTGATGCTCCTCTCCCTTACACCAGTGTAAAATTGAATCATCTCCACTGAAATCAACAGAGCTACACTAGTGTAAAACTAGTGAAAGAGGAGAATCGGGCCCAACTTTTTCAGCCCTGCCACCAATTCTCTGTTTGCTAAGCTTTGGCTATTAGCTAACTGGCCAATTATAACCAAATAGTTCTGAACTTACTCATTCACTTTAATGGAGTGTTCAATTTGAAGATCGATGATAACCCCTTAGCCCTTAGAATGAGTCATTTTAGTGATTAAGATTCTAAGGGCAGGTCTACACTACAGCCGGGATCGACGATCTGAGATCAATCCACTGGCAGTCGATTTAGTGGGTCTAGTAAAGACCCGCCAGATCGACTGCAGATCGGTCTCCAGTCGACCCCTGTATTCTACCCCTGATGAGAAGAGTAAGGTAAGTCAAGTCAACAGGAGAGTTTCTCCTGTCAACCCCCTGCGGTGTAGACCCCGCAGTAACTCGACCTAAGGTACATCGACTCCAGCTACATTATTCACTTAGCTGGAGTTGCATAGCGTAGGTCGACTTACCGCAGTAGTGTAGACATAGTCTCTGTGATGGACAAGTGCCAAGATAACTCCACTCCTTCCATCTATCTTTCTTGCTCTTTTTTTTTTAAACAGTATCTCCAGCTTCCTTTCTGAACCTGATCTTTCTCTTTCTTTCTTTCTCCCTCCCTCCCTCGATCATGGCCTCCCTCTCTTTTTTGTAAGCACCAGCAGACCCTATTCCTGCTTCCAACTACCATCATACCTAACTGCATAAGCCAGTCCTTTCCACATTTTCCATCTCTGTGCCTCTGGTTCCTGATCTGAGGCAGCACTTGCAGAGTTAGCAGGGGGAGAGGGGTGGGAGGATCAGTATGGCCTAATGAGACACATCTATCTACACTTCTAGAGTGCAGTCACTGTAGTATCTGGACTCTGTTACCTGATTCTATGTTCTGGATAACAGTCCTGACCTAGCAAGGCTAGAACACTTATCTTCCAGCTACAATGTACCATGTGGGTTCCCCAGAAGATCCTCAGAAACTATCCAGTCCTTATGATGTTTAACACTAAGATTGGCCAGAGTCCCACTGGTTAAATGCCAACATTGTTAGACATATTGTCATTGATCTTGCAATGGACACATTCAGCTACCATGCTTCTCCACTGCAGCTGGGCACACTTATTGAACCCTGATACTGCATTCATTTGTAAACATGCTCCATAGGAATTTGGATGCAAATATGCAAAAAATCATATATTCTTTATCCAATTAAATTAAGTGAAATTTGTTTCCTTTCTCAAATAAACATCACAAAACTCCCACTACCCTCCAAACACTCCCCGTCCCCACATAGCAGGGTAAAAGGAAACAATTCCACCATTGTAGTATTTTTCACATCCTATTGGGCATTGCAGAATGTTGTAGGCTTTCTACACCACTTGGTTCAGCAGTAACCGTGGAGGCCTCCTAGTTTAATATGTTAATAAATATTTTTGAATGGCTTTCCTTGTGTCGCACAGCAATACTGTATCCGGCATTAAAATGCAAGGGCCGCAAGAATGAGAGCAAGGTCAGCTGCTCTGTCTGCAGTGACTCTGCACACAGAAAACTCTGTCATGGATAACAATGAATTGGTAAAAAAGGCCTATCTGGCCAAAATAGTCATGAGAGTTGCAGAGATGAGTGGCTGCTCAAAATCTGTAAAAGAGCAAGGAGCTGCCTAATGAGGAGCAGAATTTCTCTCTGCTGCTTAAAAATTATGGTGGGAACCCTGAGGTAAATCTTGTAGGCTCAGATTAAGTATTGAGCAAGGGATAAGAATGGGTAAAAAAAAAAGAAAAAAGAAAACCTCACAGACAGCCCAAGAAGAGAGAGCTAGACTGATAAGATATATCTGAAAAAAAGTGCTGTCTCTATTGGAAAAGTTCTTGATTCCCAATACTTCACGAGCAAGGAGCAATATTTCTGTCTCAATATGATCAAAGACTATAGGCCTGTGGCCAACCTCACATACATCAGTTCCACACTGGTTATTCATTTGACTTCAATAGAATTGCTTTCATAAAGGGGTGCAGCACTGGGCCCTAGTACTGGTGTTACTTGTCTGAGGCTGTCGGTGACAAGAAAGAAGCAGTAAAGCAAGACCTACAGGCATGTCAAGAAACCTTTGAAATTCACAACCAGAAGCTGATCTAAGTAGCACCTTTGATCAGCCTGAATCTGATGGACTCAGAGAAAACTTATTTGCCTGCAAAATTGTTGGGATAAAGCCATTGCTGATCTTGATATCTTGAGCCAAATTCACTCCTGGTGTAAGCAGTAATGCAGGGTACTTAAATGCAGTAGGCCCAGGAGTCAAAGAAATTGCACGAGGGATAATATTAACAATTGTAACAGGGCATTATGAAAAAAAAGACAGTACACCTACAAGAAATTAGCCAGTTATGTATGGGTAGGTAGCGAGCCAGTTGGTGACAGTTTATTGACACTGCACATTTTTAACAAGAAAATTACTAGAGGGCTAGGCAAGTGGCCAGTAGACATTACAGCTAGCTGCTTTATTTTTTGTTTAAGACGACCTTTAAATAAGTCATGACCATCTAATTGTGCACACCGCTCTCCCCTGCGGGGGCAGGAGGCAGAAGCTTGGTCCTGCGGCAGCCAAGCTCCCCCCCTCCCCCGTTTCTTCCCACAACGTGGAGCATTCCGGCCCCTCCTCCTCCTCCTCCCCCCTCTCCCTGCCGGCGACAGCCCTTGCAAGGGGGAGGGGTAGCGGAGCCGAGCCGAGCCGAGCGGTAGCGTGCTCGCTGCTCCGTAGAGCAGGCAGAGAGAGGTAGGGACGGGCCTTGGGGAAGGGGGTAGAACAGGGCATATCCCTCCCAGCCCCCTGCCATGAGCCGCTCAGAGCAGGGGGTTGGGAGCACCCCCACGAGCCGAGCACCCCAGCCTTCTGCCCTGCACCCCCCACAGCCCCCAGCCCTCTACCCTGAACCCCCCCACCCCAACACACACCCAGCCTTCTGCCCTGCACCCCCCACAACCCCCAGTCCTCTGCCCTGACCTCGAGTCACCTCCAACACCCAGCCTTCTGCCCTGCACCTCCACCCCCCCCAGCGCTCTGCCCTGACTTCGAGTCGCCCCCAACACCCAGCCTTCTGCCCTGCACCTCCACACACCCCCCAGCGCTCTGCCCTGACCTCGAGTCCCCCCAGCCCTCAGCCCTGAACCCCCCCCACACACCCAGCCTTCTGCCCTGCACCTCCACCCCCCACAAGCCCTCTGCCCTGACCTCGAGTCCCCCAAACACCCAGCCTTCTGCCCTGCACCTCCCTTCTAAAAAACGTTAACATGTATTACTGGCACGCGAAACCTTAAATTAAAGTGAATAAATGAAGACTTGGCACACCACTTCTGAAAGGTTGCCTACCCCTGATCTATCCCCATCCTAATGGAAGCATTCTGTTCGCTTTTATGACTGCTGCTACACATTGAGTGGATGTTTTCAGAGAACTATCCACGATGACTCCAAGAGCTCTTTCTTGAGTCATAACAACTAATTTAGACCCCATAATTTTGTATGCATAGTAGGGATTATTTTTTTCCAATGTACATTACTTTCCATTTATCAACATTGAATTTCATTTGCCATTTTGTTGCCCAAACACCCAGTTTGGTGCGATTCCTTTGTAACTCCTCACAGTCAGCTTTGGACTTAATTATTTTCAGTAAGTTGGTATCATCTGCAAACTTTGTCACCTCACTGTTCACCCCCTTTTCCAGATCATTTATGATAATGTTGAACAGCACCAGTCCCAGTACAGATCCTTTGGGGGATACTACTATTTACCTCTCTTCATTGTGAAAACTGACTCTTTATTCCTACCCTTTGTTTTCTATCTTTTATTCTGTTATTGATCCATGAGAGAACCTTCCCTTTTACCCCATGACTGCTCACTTTGCTTAAGAGCTTTTGATCTAAGACCTTGTCAAAGGCTTTCTGAAAGTTGAAGTACAGTGGCACCCTCCTGTCAAGTATACTAATTTTTAGTGTTGCAAAGTTTAAAGGATAGAGTGATATCACCGATTTAAGGAGATATTTCTCCCAGTGTGCATTAAAATAGCCACATAGAAATTAAGCAAACCATTTTCAAGTAAGCTCCTGTTGTTTCTGATAAAGCATGCTGTTTAGGAATAATCTAGAAAACAACATTTAAAGTAAAATGAAGAATTTCAATCCTTTCACATGTAACTGTGTACTATACTATACTATACTATACAAACTGCCTAGAGAAGTTGTGGAATCTCCTTCACTGAAGGGTTTCAAAAAGAGGCTGGATGGTTGAAACACAACAAAACCTGTATCTTAGCAGGGGGTTAGACTAGATGACCCTTGCAGTCCCTTCTAACCCTATGGTTCTATGATTCTATATCAATTGGATCACCCTTGTCCGTATACTTGCTGGCAACCTCAAAGAATTCTAATAAATTGGTGAGGTATAATTTCCCTTTACAAAAGCCGTGTTGACTCTTCCCTCACATATCATGTTCACCTATGTGTCTGATAATTCCATTTTTTACTAAAGTTTCAACCAATTTGCCTGATACTGAATTTAGGCTTATGGCCTGTAATTGCCAGGATTGCCTCTGGAGACTTTTAAAAAAATCAAAGTAACATTAGCTAGCCTCATGTCATCTGATACAGAGGCTGATTTAAGCAACAGATTGCATAATATTTCAGGGGTGGCAACCTTTCAGAAGTGGTGTTCCGAGTCTTCATTTATTCACTCTAATTTAAGGTTTCGTGTGCCGGTAATACATTTTAACGTTTTTAGAAGGTCTTTCTATAAGTCTATAATATATAACTAAACTATTGTTGTATGTAAAGTAAATATGGTTTTTAAAATGTTTAAGAAGCTTCATTTAAAATTAAATTAAAATGCAGAGCCCCCCGGACCGGTGGTCAGGACCCGGGCAGTGTGAGTGCCACTGAAAATCAGCTCACGTGCCACCTTTGGCACGTGTGCCATAGGTTGCCTACCCCTGATATAGTTAGTAATTGTACAATTTCATATTTGGATCCTTCAGAATCTTAGGTGAACACCATCTGGTTTATTACTGTTTAATTTACCAATTTGTTCCAAAGCCTCATCTACTGACACCTCAATCTAGGACAGTTCTTTAGATTTTGTCACCTAAAAAGAACGGCTGTCATGTTGGAATCTCCCTGTCTTCCTCTGCAGTGAAGACCGATGCAAAGAATTAAATTTAGCTTCTTTGCAATGGCCTTGTCTTCCTTGAGTGCTCCTTTAGCATCCCAATCATCCAGGAGTCCCACTGATTGGCAGGTTTCCTGCTTTAGATGTACTTAGACATTTTTTGCTGTTAGTTTTTGTCTTTTGCTAGTCGCTCTTCAAATTCTTTTTTGGCCTGCCTAATTATACTTTTACACATGACTTGCCAGAGTTTATGCACCTTTCTGTTTTCCTCCAGACAGGTCCAAACTATGGCCTAGAAAGTGCCTGTGTTAGGCTAGTTAATTCACAGATCATGGTTCTGTTGGAAATGCAGAAACTGTGTTTATCTTTGTGTCTTGTAAAGTGTTGAGCACTCCCAGCATTAAATAAGTACCAGTAACTAAGCAAATCATAGTGCCAAATAGGATGCTCATTGCAATGTTAACCTTTTATCTTTATTCCTTTTGGAAACGGTTTTATTATTAAAATGCCAGCTTATTCATAGCTATCTGATTTATCTGCTATTTTAAGAAACAGTAGCTTTAAGTTAGTTATTCTTGTAATGCTATTGCTACTGCAATAACATTACAGCCAATTAATCTGCTTTTCATCTAATCTTTAATCATTTTTCTTACAGGGGTTGATAGATCATAAGTAACCTCTTTAATACTCCTACATGTTACCATCAAACATTTACAGTATAATGTTCTTGTATGTTTTGAAAAAATGCCCAAAGCAATATGTAAAAGCTCCCTTGAGCTTGGTGTCATAATTAATATTGACATTTGTGTATACATATTACAATGCCTTGTGTAAACAGACTTCTTAGGGATTACAAGGCTATTTAAAATAAACATACCCAATAGTTCATACTGTATAACACCGTTTAAAACGAAAGAGTAAAAAAAGTGTATTAAAACCAACTTTGTTCACTGTAGAAAAATTGATCAAACAAACTATGCCAAAGTCATTCTGGGTAGATCCTATTATACATTTAAGATAAGAAAAGTAATTTCATTTTATCAAATACAAAACTGGCTCAAGAGTCACATAACCAAAGTCAAGGAAGTTACCAGCTATACTAATCCCATACCTCAGTCTTTACTACAAAGAATTTCCTGTGCAAACATTACTGAAGGAATGCATAAAATCTTATTTACAATAATTATATCTATACCAAAATGGCAATTTCCTCTTGAACGTTACAGCCTTTAGCAAGAAAGAACTTCCAGTTGTACAATATACAGGTCTGATTCAAAGCCCACTGAAGTCAATGGAAAGACTCCACTTTACATTTATAGATTTAGGATCAGGCCCCATTATAGAGTGCTACTGAAGAGCAGGAGTAAACTGTTCCTAAGGATCATCTGATCTATTTAGTTTTATTGTAATCGATTCACCATTCAGTTACGTTTCCAGGATCCTTCCTCTTTCCCCACCATGTACAAGATAAGCACCATATCCCATGACAAAAATACCATGCCCTAAATCCTGCAAGGACACGTATAAATGCTTAATTTTAACTTTACCAATATTCCCATTGAAGTTACATACTTAAAATTAAATATATACAAAAGTCTGCTGTATAAACTATAATCTCCACTCATTTCATCAGACCTTCTTCTGAATCAGCCAACAGCACTGTGTCAGAGAAACGTTATTCACCGATTTTGCATTCATCTTTATACCGTCTTCTGTTTCTTCAATTAATTCAATCAAACACTCTATAAATGTTGAATCAAGAAGGTGACGTTAAACAACCTTGTCTGACTCCTCTCTTGATCTCCATTAGATTTTCATTTTCATCTCCCTTTATAATCGCCTTCTGATTCCAGTATAATTATTTTAATACTTTTGTATCCATCAATTCTGACAGATTGTAATGTATTGAGCAAACTATGGTCATATGCAAGAATCCTGGGAAAACATGCAAGATCCCGATGAATGACTGAGCTGTATGGCAAACGAGAAATTATTGCTACTTAGGAAGAATCATTGTAGAAAATGGAAGATTGGATACTGAAATCAGCACCAGAACAGCAAGAGCAAAAGGGACATTCTGGAAGAGTAAATATCTGATGAGAAAGGACGTAAATCTGAAGACTAAATTCCAAGTCTTAAAAACTCAACTTTGGTCTGTGTTAAATTGCAGCTCTGAAACATGAACACTCAAACAACTGATAATAAAGAAACTACGATCCTTCAAATTATGGTGTGCTACAGAAGAATTCTAAAAAAAAAAAGATAGACTGTGAAACCAACGCAGGTGATGTTTATGGGCACTGGAATGGAAAATTGATGGCAGAAGAACATGAGGCAGAAAAAGAAGATCCTGGATGGATGATGTGGTACCCTTGGTGATTCAAAAGGACTATTCATCCACTATTAGCAGAGGATCATACAGAATGGGGTACCATGTTTGCAAACTGTGACAATGCACCCCATATTCTTCACAGCGATTTTATTATTATATAATTATGGCATGATTATGATGCATTTTGTACAAGATGGGTCATGTGAAGTGTCATTGGAAAAGTTATGATTTGCTGAATACATTTATCCTGTTTGTATGCATGTATTATTTTTGTATCCGAAGTTATAAATACTGACTATGTATCTGTATTTCATATGTAGTTACACCTGGGTGACACCCACTAGGCAAGATGCTTTCAGTCTAGATAGTGGGTGGGGAAATGGCCTATTCAGAGTAATGGGCCCTTAGGAAAAACAATAGGCCTTAGGAGAAGCTTATCCCCCACCTGGTGAGCCTTCCTGAGAACTCTCCAGATGGCCTGTAAGTAATGGCTGCTATGACTCCACAAGGTCATGAGACCAGGCCATATGTCTCTGGATTCCATCTTGGGATGTCAGTGTTTTTCCACAAACTGAATTTTGGAACAAAGGGTTCCAGCCATATGCTAAAGCTACATAAGGCCTGAAGTGACATCATCCGTGATTCTTCACTCCCCACACAAGAAGATGCCAGAAACTCCTGAGGAACAAAGACTGAACTGGGGAAAGTGCTGGACCCAGGCTAAAGGGATTCCTAGCCTCTGTATGAAAGACCTGGGGATTCCAAGCTGTAAAGCAAGTGCAGCTTGTCCCTTAAGAATCTGCAGCCTGCTTGTACCATCTCCCAGGGTGAGAATTTGCTAATTCATATCCTAGTATCGTAGGCTTAGTTTGTGTTTTTGTTTATTTTGTTTATTTGCTTTGTTCAGTTCGCTATCACTTATCATCACTTAAAATCTATCTTTTGTAGTTAATAAACTTGTTTTTGCTTTATCTAAACTGATGAGTTGGAGTGAAATGTGTGGGAAATCGTAGCTCAAGGGGCAAAGGCTGTTGCATTTCCTCTCCACACTGAGGAGGAGGCAAATTGGTTAATAAATTCATACTGGTTAGGGCTTTGACTGGGGCAGGATGGTACAGCTCTCGGGTCTAGGCTGGGAAGCTGGTGGTTATTTTGGCTGTAGCCTCTCTACTGTTGGTTCACATGCAGTGGCTGGTCAAAGAGTCTGCATGTAACTGCAGCTGGGTGTGTCCCTATCCGTGTGTATGCTGGTGAAAGTGTAGGCCCGGGCCTGGGTCTGCAATTTGTCACAGCAGCACAGTGAGAGAGGGAGCCCAGGCTGGTGGGTCAGAGGGCTCAGTGGTACCCCAGTTCCAGGTGGCACCCCGGGGGGAACCCATCACACAAACCTCCAATAAAGAGATTCCACATAAGCAGTAGTAGCATATTGGGGGTATGCTGTATTTATTACAGTATATCTTACCTATGCACCCTCCGTAGGCTTGGAGTTAATTATTTATGAAGTATAAGCATGTTGCAAATTGATTTTAAAAAACGTTACAATTATTAGCCTTCTGCCCCTTTCCCTATCTCACGAAAAGACAAACTTCCAAATAAATCCTTGGATAGATACTTTCAAACCACAAGCACTGATCTTTTACAGAAAGAGCAAAAAATATGAAGTATTGCTGAACTTCAAGAAAAATTCTTCTCACAAGTGAAACTTCAAAAGATCTTGTGCACATATCACATCAAGCTGTAGAGTTGGCAAACATCCACTGTGATAGTCAGATAGGAGAAGACATAAAAGCACTATCATTTTTCAACATTTTACAGTTGCCATAACAGGAATTGTGCATAAATCATCTACACCAAATAACAAGCATTCTACTGGAGTAAAAGAATAAAAAAGGCTTATCTGATCATTTAGTAGATCATCTGAGACTTGTTGAGAACAGCAGGCTATCACCTGTGGCAAAGCACTTCAGACCAGATGGATGCAGTATGATCAACAACGTTCTGTGCAACATGTGTTTCTATAATGGAACACATGTTGCAGAAAACACAAATAACCCGAATTTATCATTCAGCTTGGAGCCTTTGAACCTCGCTGGATGAACACAGTATATTGAGCATCAAAACTTGCAGGGTGCAATACTGGCCCTATTGATGTCAATGGGAGTTTTGCCACTGACTTCAATTGGGCCAGGATTTCACCCTCTGTTTCCAAGCCTAAACATAAATCAACTATACAACAAGCACCTGTTCAAAAAAAAAAGAAAAAAAAAAAAAAAAAAGGTAACCCAAAGGAAGAAAAATTCTATAGCTTGACTCCCATACACTACATTTTGCTTGTGTAAATCTAAAACTATATCACTATACTGGTTTTATGGGCCAGAAAATATTCTGTTCCTTAATAGGACTCATTGGTAGACAGATTATATTTTGTTGGCTCAGGATTTAATTTTAGGTTTGAATTGATTGATCTTATATCTTTTGTAAAGGAGGAGGACTGAGAATGATAAACCTCCTTAAATATGTGGAACAAAAAGGATTCAGGTTTTGGTTCTTATATTGCACTGACATGTTATTTATTTATTTCAGTTAGTACTGGCAAATGAGTTCTCCCTTGCGCTCATTTAAAAAATAAAATTGGACACCTGTATGAACAGACTCTTCTACTCTATTCCCCAAATTTAGTACTTCGGCAACAACAAAAACGTAAAACCCCACAGGGCCAGAAACTGGGACCCCAGAGGATTCCGGGTCATTGATGTCTCCACATCATCACAGGAGGCTTAGGCTGGATGCTGCCTGCCTCCTGATGCTTCACTCTTGGTTTGATCTCTGGCCTGTCTCAGATTCTAACCTTCAGGTACCCGACTCGGCCTGACTCACAACTCCTTCTGCTCCTGACTCACGACTCCCACTAGGTCTGACTGCTCACGCCCCACTCATGACAGTTTGCTCAGACCAACCTTCACCCTTGCCCCCAAAGCCATCCAACCCCCTCACAGATGATGGAGAGAATGGGCTGCCTTCCAACCAGCAGCCCCCTGAGGGCCCATGAGCTGCAGGACCACGTCACCTGTCTGCAGGCGAGAACTTCACACTAAAGACCCACGCTACGCATTGTGCATTGGAAGCACAGAGCCTGTGTGAGCAGGTAGCCCACTGGCAGGCTCAGGTGGTGCAGCTCACTCCACAAGCAACTCGCACACTCGCAGGGAGAAGTGGTGATGCTGTGTGCCCAAACGGATCAAGCAGCCCCTGTGGTGCCACTGCCTGGGTGATTTGACAGGGATTATTGGAAGTTCCAAGGTTTCCTGAACTAATGCAGGCTTCTCTTCCTGCTCTGCCCCCAAATGTACCCCACAGACCAGACTGAGGCAGGGCTAATAGTCAGCCTGCTCTCAGGAGACATGCTTGATTTGGCCTCCCCCCTGTTGGAGCAGAACAGCCCAGTGCTCTCTGACTGGGACACCCTCCTGCAAGCCTTTGCAAGCATCTCTGATGACCCACATTGTGGCCGCTCTGCAGAGGTTGCCCTCCGAAAGCTTTGCCAGAGGCAAAGGCCGGCCATCACCTATGCTGCCCACATCCGACGGTTTGTGGCTGATGTTGAATGGAATGAGGTGGCCCACCTTTACCAGTTCTGCTGGGGGCTCAATGATAAGGTAAAAGATGAGCTAGTCTGTGTGGAAAATCCCACCACCTAGGTCTTGGGGCAGGTGCAGCAGATCCCCTCAGAACTAGCAATGAGGACACCAGGGCTGCTGCCAACTTTATAGATGATGAAGCAGCCAATACCTTGCAGATCCCCTTCTGGTCAAAACCCACACCAGACCTGGTGGAAACTATTGATGGGTCACCCCATCATCTGGACCTGTGACTGGGGAGACCATCCCCTCAGAGACCATAGTGGAAGGGCACTGAAAAACAATATGCTTTGATGTGATCTGCTCCCTGTTCTTCCCGATAATTCTCAGCATTTGTTGGTTGGAATGGCATGATCCATGTATCTCCTGGTGGCAGAGGAGTATTAGCTTCTCCTCTGAATACTGTCAGAAAGTGTGCCTCCAATGAAGCAATCAACCTGCAAGTGACCCACACCCAAGGCCCCAGGATGGGAGGAGACCCTCAGAAGCAGAACCCCGGAAAGCAGGGGAGCGACTCCAGGCCAGAACCTCAGCCTCCCTGACAAGTACCACGACTACCTGGATGTGTTTGGGAAGAAGAATGCAGACTCACTACCCCCACATAGAGACTATGACTGCCCGATAGACCTACAGCCCGGAGCAAAGATGCCCTATGGATCGATATACTCCATATCTGAACCAGAGCTGGAGGCACTATGTGGGTATATACAAGAAAACCTCACCTAGGGCTTCATTCAGAGATCTCTCTAACCAGCGGGGGTACCAGTCCTTTTTGTGAAGATGAAAGATAAGTCACTATGCCTCTGTCTAGACTATCGCACATTGAACCAAGTGACCATGCGTAATTGGTACCCTTTGCCCCTCATTCTGGAATTGCTGGACTGCCTGCGACTGCCAGGATCTTCACAAAACTAGATCTTTGGGTGGCATACGATCTAGTGCACAGAAAGCCTGGGGATGAACAGAAGACTACTTTTCGTACCTGATATGGGCACTTTGAATACTTGATGACGCTGTTTGGCTTGATCAATGCCCCTGTAACATTTCAGTATTTCATAAATATCATGTTCAGGGATATCCTGGACTGATATGTAATTATCTACCTGGTATTTTCTGAGAACCTATAGCAGCACTACCACCATGTCTGGTCTGTGCTGGGGAGACTACAGAAACATAGGTCATATGCCAAACTGGAAAACGCACCTTCAACCAGGCCAACATTGAATTTTTGGGATACATCATCTTCCCAGAAGGAATCCATATAGATCCACACAGGAGCGGCGCCAGGGTTTTTGGCGCCCTAGGCAGGGGTCCTTCTGCGCTCCTGGTCGTCGTCGTCAATTCTGTGGCGGGGGGGGAGGGGGTCCTTCCGCGCTCCTGGTCTTCGGGGCACTTCGGCGGCGGGTCCCGGAGCGAGTGAAGGACCCGCCGCAGAATTGCCGCCGAAGACCCGGAGCGCAGAAGGACCCCCCGCTGTCGAATTGCCGCCGAGGGCGGCAAAATGCCGCCCCCCCAAATCCTGGTGCCCTAGGCGACCGCCTAGGTCGCCTAAATGGAAGTGCCGGCCCTGGATCCACAGAAGGTGGAAGCCATCCACAACTAGACAGCATGCTGGGCCCTCTGGGAACTTCACTGCTTCCTGGACTTTGCAAATTTTTATAGAATATTCATCGCTGACTTCTCTCAATTAATAACTCCCCGACTTCCCTCCTCTGCAAAGCTCTGCAATTCGCTTGGTTGCCCAAAGACCAGCTTGTATTTGACCAGATGCCTTGACCGCAGCCTGATCCTGGCACACCCTGATCTGACTCATCCATTTATAGTGGAAGCAGATGTGTCCAATGTGGCCCCTAAAGGTGGTACTCTCGCAGCAACTCGGGCCCCAGTCTGTTCTGCACCCTTGTGCATTGTATTCCCAGAAATGTATCCCCACTTAGATGAACTATTAAATACTGGACAAGAAGCTGCTCACCATAAAAATGGTGTTTTAAGAATGGTGGCACCACCTCAAGGGGGCTTGGCACTCAGCACAGGTCTTCTCTGACCACAAGAACCTCGAATACCTCTGCAAGGCCTGAGCATTGAACCAGAGGCAGCTAAAGTGGGCCTTGTTCTTTTCTCAGTTCAAGTTCACGACTACCTACTTCAAGGTAGGTATCTACACAGATACCTCTATCACAGAAGGGGAATACTATGGCGGAAGCAAAGAACTGACTTTTGAGGCCCTTACCTCCTCAAGCCTGGTAACTTTGCCAGCAACACAATTCAGCAAGACCTGCTCTCCCTCATCCAGTCCACCTCAAAGGAAGACCTGCTTGCTCAAGGGACGCAGGCCCTGCCATCAGGGGCCAAGATGTGCTATTCCCTGTGGGATGGGGTAATGTACTTTGATGAGTGTGTATGTGTCCTGAGGGTGCCCCCAAATGGAAGTGCAATGACTGTGCCATGGCGCTCCACTGGTGGGTCACTTTGGCTGCTGGAAGACCTTTTGCATGATTACCCATTTTTTTCTGGTGGCCCCACATGCAAGCTGAGGTCCAAACATATGTGGACTCCTGCGAGTGCTGTGCTTGTACCGAGATATCCCGAAATAGACCCCTTGGCACCTTGGAGCCTCCAGCTAGGCCATGGTCTGCCATCAACCTACACTTTATCATGGAACTCCCACCATCTGATGGTCACAATGTAGTCTTAATGGTTGTGGACCACCTGACCAAAATGACCCACTTCATCTCCTGCAACCAACTGCCTTCTGCCAAGACAATCGTCCAGCTTCTACTGCACAATATGGGCAGACTCCATGGACTCCCAGACCACACAGTTTCTGACTGAGGCCCACCATTCAGCTCTTGCGTCTGGGGTGAAGCATTCAGGCTACTGGGTGTCTGGATATCCACCTCCGTCACATACTACCCGCAAACAGATGAACAACAACACGTGAACCAAGTACTGGAGCAGTACTTGAGGTGCTTCATAAATTGCCATCAAGACAATTGGTCTAGCCATATGCAGAGTTTTCCTACAATAACACTGACCATGCCTCTATGGGTCAGAGCCCCTTCTTTGCTAATTACAGTTCCCCCCAACGTTACCAGCAGCCTCACCAAACCCTGCTGCCATTGCATGGCTCCAATAGATGCACCTGATTCAGGAAGAACTCAAAAACCACCTAGAAGTATTTATAGTAGGCCAAAAGGTATGGCTCGCTGACAAACACTTCCAGACCAGGAGACCATCCCACAAACTGGATCACTAGTTCCAGCAGATTAACTTGGTTACCTTCAAACTCCAGCTTCCCGTCTCTCAAATAGATGGAAGAACCTGCAGGTCTACAACCTAGGACCATAGGATTTCTGGGCTGTTGATGCCTCCCCATCATCACAGGACACTTAGGCTGGGCTCCCGTTGGAGGATCCTGTGAGGCTGGGCTCGGTAGGAAATACACAGCAGGACCTGAGTGATAGCTCCTTGTAGCCCACTGACTGGTTAGCACCATGACAGGGAGCTGTCTGAGCAACAACACAGACTGCCTGCCTGGCTCTGCTTCAGACCCTGCGTGTGAGTGCCACCAGACTCCGGCTTCTGACCCTGCCTGCCTCCTTACCCTGCCTGCCTCCTGACGCCAGACTCTGGGTTTGCCCTCTGGCCTGTCTCAGATTCTGACCTTCTGGTATCCACCTTGGCCTGATTCCCAACTCCTGTTCTGACCGCCCTTGCTCTGGTCATGACAAAAATTTACATAAAAATTGAGTCCCAGAACCCCTTTCCCCAATAACCCAGGCTCACTTAAACCTCCCCCTCTCTAAAAGTAAGGGGGGGAGGGGTGCTCCTAGAAATCTAACTACCTTATTTTAAGGGGAAATGATGAATTAGATATCACAAGCCTGCAATTATTTGAGGGTGGAAATCCAGAGGATGAGTGGAGGCCTTTTTGAAAATCAGGACATAAAAGAGTGACTCCATGACAAACAAGGACAGAGGGTTCTATGGGTGAAACATACTTTCTACCCTTGAGGCATGCTGCTGATTGGGAGGAGACCAGTAATATGTTTAAAAACAATGAACATAACAGAGACAAGATGGTGAAAGTTGCACAAGGTTTTCCCGTCAGATTGTTTGCCCACAGTAAGAAATTACAGAGGTAATTAGAGTTGGTTTTGATGGTACAAAGATTTTTCTGCACGAAAAGTCTAACAGCATTGAAGTTAAAGCAATGCACAATGCTACAATTTGTTAAAGAACAGTAATTAATTTAAAATGGAGTTCATTGTCATATCAGCTTCATGTACAGACGAGCAATAAGGAAGTTTCATTTTAAAAGTATTCAAGGAACTCACACCGGAAACATAGGAAATACTGGTTTTGCTTTTCCATACATATAGAAAACCTTCACAACTGTGATCAGGATGACCAAAGTAATTCATGTGCTTAAATCTTAAGATATTTTCTGTGATACTTACTGCTATGCTTCCCTCGGGGTGTTTTGCTGGCTGCACTTTATATGGCATCTTCTTAACTTCAAAGGACACATTGGAAGAAAGGGTATACTGGTAATTATTTCTCTGGAAATACAAAAAAAGATTTACAAGGAATACATTTAAATTTGAAAATTTATACAAGAAAGTCATCACATATTTTGACTGTAAGCTCTTTATTGTACACAATGGTACTGGGGCCTACAGGTGATACCACAATACAAAGACAACAACAATTGAAGTGTGAAGCTGAAAACCTAAATACTGCATGCATTTCAAAGGAGGTGATGAGGGATGCACCTGCAAAAAGTGCACGTATTTACCAGTGCAATAGAAGATTTGTGAGTGCAAATATGGGGTTTTGTGAGTGCACATGTTATGTTTAGTTTTGAAATGTAGACTTTAATCTCCAATCTCAGGAAAAGCTCTGTGCATCTTGAGATTTCCAGGCCTGTTTTCAAACTGTCAGGAAGGTGTTAGGATTCCTTGCTGATCTAATATGAATTGGCCATACCATCTCAATGAAGAATGACTGTCCAAGACTATAGAAATAAGCATGCTTAGCTTAATTTACCCATTTTGGTACTTTTAACATAAAACTGATTCAAAAAAATATAAACAAAACTATTTGTATTTTTAAAGTCCATCAGCAATTGCAATAGGAATGCAGAATGATCGTGTAGCACTGTACAAGTCCCATCAATAGCAGTTTTATTTGGTCTTTCCTTTGCTCACTACAGAAAACCCCAGACATGCTGCTTGACCTTTACTATTCAAAATGCATCCCTCCTTTAATTAAGATTCTTTAATTTAGAGATGGTCTGTCTTTATTGGATACCATGGTTTTTAATCTGGTTCAGGTCAGAAGCAACAAAAAACTGTTACCAGCTGAAGTTCATTCTGGAACTTTTAGATGAAATAGTTTCAGCCCATTTCCTAAAGGTCAAAGGAATATAGGAATTGCCTACATGGGCTCAAACAAGGGTCTGTCTCATCCAATATCCTGTCAGTGAGTCTCCCACTAGATCTCTCAGGGGAAAGTGCAAGACTTGCTGTAGGCAGTTAAGGGATAACCTGTCCCACGCAAAAGTTTCCTGCTAAGCCCCATTAGACAGAGATTGGCTTAAGCCCTGAAGCAGGAAAGTTTATATCCCTTAGAAAACTCTTGACTTTTTTTTAAAGCATCTACTATTATAGCTCTGGATATTCTTGTTTTCCATAACTATAGTTCAATCCCTTTCTGAATCCTGTTAAGAGCTTTTGGCTTTAAAGATATATTATGACAATGGGTTCCACAAGCTAATCATGCTTTGTGTGAGAAAGCATTTCAGTTATCATCAGTCTGAATCTGCCACCTTTCAGTTTCAGTGAATGTTCTTGTTCATGAGAACAGAGGTTCCAGATCAATCTTCTCTTTATCGTTTATTTTTTGTTTCCTTTTACTGTGTCCCCTCTCATTTGTCTCTTCTCTCAGATAAACAATCCTAATCTTTTCATTCTTTCTTCGTAAGAGAGGTTTTCCATGCCCCCTCATCATTCTTGCTGCCTATGTTGCAAATTCTGTTATAATCTTTCTGAGATGGAGGAGTGAGCGAACTTAACACAGTATTCCAGATGAGTGTGTACTGTTGACTTATATAAAAATGGGGACCTCGTAACCAAAGCTACCCTAAAATTTGGCACCAGCTGCTTGCAGACTATGTTGAGTGGCCAAGGAATGAACTGGCATGGAGTCTGAATTACCATAGTAACATGAGCCAAGTATAATTGTTACCTGATACAATCCAAAGCTCACTTTCTTTTAGCCCCTCGTTCCCTCAAACACTTATGAACTTTCCGCACTCTCTAGAGTTAGCTGAGAAGTAAAGAAAACCAGTTTTGTTCTTTTCAATTCATAGTTTTATTTAATAACCCACTTTAAAAAGAAACACAATACTCCCCATTTTCTGACACTCTTTGTGATCTCATTCTGTATCTTATACATTATAGTCCTGGATTATCCTGAAACCCTTTCTATCCCATAATACAGTTATTATATTTCATTTTCTTCCATTAATTGTACTTGTGTTTAATTTTTATTCTGAACCCTCACTGTCCTTTCCCAGGAGAGGATATAGAAAGTCCTTTTTCTTTCTGTCCATCCAGGGCACATTTTGGAGCTTTGTTTCTTTCACAAGACTCAGTTTTCAATTAGCTAGTTTTTGTTCTCTCTCATGTGCAAGGTGTTGGTTTTCTATGGGATTTCCTGTGGCATTAACTTTCTTACCCTTTTCAGTTCAAGGATGTTTACTCCCTTTTCAGCTGCTTCCCAGAGCAAAAGGAACAGAAGACTCCAATTATCTTCTGTTAGCTATTTTCTTGCTCGTTATGTGGGAAGGATTTTTGTGCACACATACCTCTGCATGCACGAAACCTGGATCTTTTGCTTGAGCGTGGAGCACACACAAAGTTGGGCAGCTTTGTTAGCACACATACTTCTGAAAATGTCTCCCTCTCCCTTTTTAACACAGTTTGCTTGTCAAATATGTCAGAATATTTACTGGTGACATGACTGGTGACATGAAACCAACATACTTATTGCCTTATGGAATTCATTTGGCTGTGCCATTACTTAGCTGTTTTAACATATTGATAGCAGTGGAATGTTTAATATCACAACATATTTAATTGCTCCTTTAGGCCAATGTTAGGAATGAGCAGTAGAGAGATGTCTGTCTTAAGTGACCACGAAGGGACAGACAAATCAGCTCCTCAGCATAGGTGGTCTTCTAATGCTGTAAAGAAGGACTAGATTGGCACTTAATAGAGATAACTAGTTTGGGGCAGTCACTTAAGACAGGAGGTTGCCTAATAAGAATGATGTTTTATATAGATTTCATGGCATTTAAATTGTGTAAGACAGAGTCTTCAGAGCAGGCATCTTGTTCTTTATCTCGGTCGCAGATTATTTTCTTCTTTTAAAGCCTGTTCCATTCCTCAAAACTAAGTTGACAACATTCTAATTCTTAGACAAAGTCACATAAATACTTGGGCATTTCTCATTTCTGCTGATATATTTTACTGTGGTTTACTATGATACATGTTAGGAAATTTTTGACAGGTTTCAGAGTAGCAGCCGTGTTAGTCTGTATCCGCAAAACTCCTGTTCTTGTTAGGAAATTTATAACTCCTGCTGCCTGAAAAAATGGTTTATGAATTCAACTGTTCGCGTTGGAGTAGGATTCTGCATGTGATTTATAAATGAACTCTGCAGTGAAGATGACAGGATATGTTACATTATGAAATGAACAGGCTGTAGAGAGATAATTCACACAATCTGATTGGCTAGTGTACAGTACAGGGCATTAACTCTCTTCAAATGCCCTGTACAGAAACGCATCACCCATAAAAAATAAATCCTTTCACCTACTATGTATGGTTTATTTCATTTTCAGCTTATATTAGCAATCACAACCTCAGTGTAGGGCACTTCCTGGGGATTAATAAACCTAGGCTGTTCCTTGGGCCATCAAATCCTCTCGGCCAGTCAATAAGCTCCAGGAAATGCTTTGCACCTTAATCTTTATCACTTAATAGCAACTAAGAACGCAAAAGCCTCTATGTGTAGTCTATATATCCACAGGACAATTTGTTTGTGCTAAAGGGTACTAATAAAACATAGCTGGTTAGGAACAACTGCAGACTGAAGCCTTTTAGTTGTCCAAACACCTAGTAGATACTGGAAGCTGTCTATGTTTCCCTCTTATTCAGTCCTATTTATAATTCACAACTAATTCTTGAGGAACAAATTTTTCCCCACCACAGAATCATGTCAAGTCTCTCATGCTTAAATATTCAGTGTTTACTGGAAGCAGTGAGACCTGTGGTTGGAAATACAAGCAAAGGGTTCAGTTGTGGCTCTAAGAGCATGGGGAAAGAAGCCATGCACTGCATAAGTGGCAGTGTCTAAAGACACACCAGGCAGAATGCCTTCACACACACTTGCCAGTGGAGGTTCCAACAGCTGTGGAACAAGAACAGCATGTACTCCCCCAGCTCAGTGCTGCAACTGCTTGCCAGTGCTCTGGGGGCAAGGGAGATCTAGAGCAGATCATGGCCATGCTTCGGCTTGCTCAGGCACACCCCCTTGGGAGTGTTTGTTGCTGCTACATCCTCCTCACACACTCTTTGGTAAACTAGATCCTTTGCTTTAACAACTGCGAAACATATGAGTATCTGGAATCAACAGAAAGTGCTTCCAATAAGTGTGCAGTGCAGTACTTCCCTACTTACTGTCCAGACAAACACAGGGGTAATTTGTAAAGAGCATGAGGCTTTGGAAGCCTTTGAAATGGGTGCCCTACAGTCCGAGTGCACTTTAGTCTGAGTGCAGAGTAAAGTACAGGACAAACATTAGATCAAGCCTGCAGGTCGTGATATTGGGGGAGAGTGAGAAGGCAAGAAGCAAGTTTAGTCAATTGGACAAGAAAGGTGAGTCTGGTAAGTGGTCTCCTTTGACCTGTAGTGGTGCTCCACCCCGCAAATGAGTTCCAGAGTGCCACTGACCGCCACTGCAGCCTTGAGGAATGCTTATTATTTCTGAGATGTCTTCTCCTTTCAGGTACAGTACACTGAAACCTCTCTCAGTGGAGGACTGGATGGTTATGTATTTTCGTTATTGTAGGCCTTGCGCTGAAATGGAGCTCTCCCCACAGAATTGAAGCTTGCTGTATAATGAAATCATGTTTTCTGACAGTGCTGGTTTAACAATGCTCGTCCTGCCTCATTCCAACATGTTCCCCTTCATTTCCACTGGCGTCTGGCATACTTTGAAGAGAGTGAGCAATTTACTGTTACCATTTAAATATGTGTTTTGGGAATTCGTTAACTTTCTCTTCATTACTCACACCACCTAGGAACAGAACAACTGCCAAGAAATAGTGACTCTAAATAAATGCAGGTAATAAGAATTATGCAACAAATTACTGTGATATTACATTTTAAAAGTAGTGAATTTATGATTATCATGAAGTACATGTTGTTTATGACAGGCACGCATATTCCTGCAGAAATCAATACACCCACTTACCTTGACCCATTTGACCCCTGGTATTGGACGTTTTGTGCATTTTTCATTCATTTAAAGGGAATATTTTGAATTGAAATAAAAGATAGCAATTTTGCCAGGGTTTCATAGAATTTTAAAAATACAGGTTTTAAGGATAATTGATTTATATTATGCATTTGTTTCTTAAGATTTATAACATATAATAAGACTCCCATCTGCTGCTCTGGGCACCTTTGACATTATTTTAAATAATACAATAAAATCAAAACCAGTAGCAATGCCCCAACAAAACTCCATCCCCAACACAACCCAGTTGGTGGGATTTTCCTCATCAAACCTCCATTCCCCTCCATGAATCACTCCCCATCCCAATATTTTCAGCCACTCATTTTTTCTCTTTTACTTATTTTGTTTTCAAATTAATAAAGATTCCTTAAAACTAAAGAAAGGAAAGCAAAATCCCTTGACCCCTGACTTCTATGTCATTATGTTGGTGCTGCTAGAGGAACACAATAAACTTATGGCTGTTAGTTCTTGAATCAAAATCAGCTACATAAACTCCCTATATGACCAATAAGATCTCTCCCATCTGATTTTTCATGGCTTTCCTTGCACGTAAAGTTACTGTGCAGGCTGCCAGACTCTGCCAGTCTATTCTTAGGGAACTTGGCTTGGTTGCAGAATAATGTGTTGGATAATTACATGCAGGCCTCTCTTAGGCCCAAATCCCCTCCTCTGCATAGAGAACTAGGCTTTCTGAGCAGAGTTGAAGGGGGTCAAGCAGGGACAGAATCCTTCTCCCAGGTGACAAAGCCATTCTGCACACACGTGGGTGCTCACACCAAGATGTGATTTTTTCTTTTCTTTTCTAGTTACTGCAGTCCATGCAGACAGGCATGGCCAAATCCAAATGTGTGGATTTATGTAAGGGCCAAGGAAGGGAAAACAAAAACCCTTCTGTGGAATCATGCATATTCTCTAGGCATTGTTCCACTACCTACTACATAGCCAGTTCCATTCCTACATGGAACTCTTCAGGCCCTGTGAGTGCTTGGGAGGAAATTTTCAGGCACTTTTAACACAGATTTAAACAACAGTAAAGAAAGAGCTGTGCTCTGCTCCCTGTCGTGCTGGTGAATAACTGGCGGAAGAGCCTGCAGTCTGGAAGGGTGTTACAAATCAGAAAAATGGTACAAATTCACCACTTAGGGATACATTTTCAGAGCAGCTGCTTCATTGCCCAGTTCACACACACTACATTAAAATTTACCCATTAAACAAAGGTCAAAGAACATTAGGCAAGATCTCCATGGATTCCCTCTAAAGGTTTGGCTTAGTACCACAACTTGCCATGACCGGCATTTCAGCCACCATGGGTTGAATAATGAAAACTATTAGATAAACATCTTTACTATAAATTAAAGAAATGATAGAGCCCTAATGGAACACAGTGTAACATGACCATGTAAGGTTATTTTTTTCATTAATCAGGCATTTAATGATTTGCTGGCTCAGCAAGTCTGAATCCATTAGTTAGCTTATGTGGTGGTTCTTATTTACATCCAAGCTTTGAAATAAAGCCAGAAATAGCTCTGCTTCTTCTTGGCCTCTGTAAAACATCTTTCACTATCTTTGTTGGCTAGTTAGGACACTCAGAGCTGCTTTGTTTACTCAAACATGTCTAATTATTGCACTTCTTAAAACTGCAATTTGTGATAAACGTTTTGATTTTAAGGCGACAGATGACAACTGCCATGAGGCAAAAAGGTCAGCAATTGTCAATTAAACCACATGGGAAAAAAGAGAGATTATATATGACTGAATGCCAAGGATGACAAAATATACAATCAGATTTGTACATTCTTTGAAAGGAAATGTGAATTGTTAAGCCTAGCATGAATCACATTGGATCAAATTCTCATCAGGGTTGTACTAGTATAACTGAGGGGGAAATAATGTATACAGTGACATAGCTGATTGTGCTATAAATATAAACTTTTCTGTATTAGTAAGTACAAACAATTCTTTCTGCAGATCATCTCCTCTTCAGCATAGGACTGCTGTGTGTTAATATTACCTCTGCACCTTTGTACTAATTGTACAATAAAATTTATAGAGTTACATGTACAAAAAAGCAGAAATAATAACATTAACACACAAGTTATACATTGTGCTGTATTATAAATGAGGAGGTCATGATCTGTACAAAGAATATACTGTACCTACTAATATAGAACAATGACTGTGGAGTTCAGCTTTACCCTGGTACGCTGTTTCTTGTTTAGAAATAGCTCCAGAGACCATACCGATTCCCTCGGTCTATAGTTTAATCCTAAAGATTCATTGGAGGCTAGTTCTTAGATTTTAGCCTAGATAATATGTTCCAAGCTGCAATGTTTTGGGTATATTTTTATTTACTTGTGGGATCGTCTTGGGAATTGGACATTTACAGGCTTTTCCAGAGCACATGATGCCCTTTTTAGGAAATTAATTATGGGCTGTAGTCTTTTATGGCTGTGCCTGTATCGCTGTTAATTGTAAAAGGGGCTCTGGAAAAGGGAACGGTTTTAAGGGGAGAGGGAGAGTGGCAGCCTGCATTCTCTCATGCTAGTTCCTTTTTATTTCCCCTGTAGGTAAGGGTGGATGCAAAAGGGGGGGAGTATATTTTTCTGGCAGCTTCTTAGACACGAGGTGAAGTACTAGATGCAACGACTCTCTCAGGACAATGTTTGTTTTTAATCAGAAGAGGCTCCTGCTCCTTTAAGAGAATCTTTGTGAGCATTTCTAAGGCTTGTAAGTTATCTTGGGGGAGAGGTAGAAGAAGCAGAAATGGTTCACAAGGACACAGGTAAAACAGCTAAAGCTCTCACAGGCCATACAAAATCTAGGTTGGAAGCATGGCTATGTATGGACAGAGGAGTGAGCAAAAGGCCTGTAAGTGGCTCTTGCATACAACAGCAATCGCTGCACTCTGGAAAACACAGGGATGTCTCACTCCTGCTTCCCTTCCAAAAAGCAGGCAGAAAGGATGCAGGGTCATGGCTCCAACTGCTCCTTTGCACCTGTTTGTGGAGCTGGGCCAACGTAGGGGGAAGGCACAGTCTGCTCCATCCTAATGGATATAAGAGATTGCTCAACTCCGATGGGCAAGGATCTCCATTGGGAGTCTATTCAGCATTCCTATATAGGTGGCCCAGCGTGGTTTCACACTGCATCTTATGGAGGGGGTAATGCACATTTTCTTTACCTTTAATACTCTATGGTACTTTATCAACACGTTGGCTTTCCCTTTTCCAGGGCAATTTGTAAAATGTGCACCTTTATTTTGGCTTTCATAGATTTTAAGACTAGAAGTTATCATCAGATCATCAAGTCTCACTTCCTGTATAAAACAGGCCATATAATTTCATCCACTTACTTCTGTATGAGCCCAATAACTTGGGTTTGACTAAAGCTTATCCTCTAGAAAGACATTCAGTCTGGATCTGAAGAATTCAAGAGATGGAGAATCCACCAATTCCCTTAGTAGATTGTTCCAATTGCTAATCACTTTCATTTTAAAATGTGTGCCTTATGTCTTAGGCTTTAACTTCCAACCATTGACTCTTGTTGCAGACAAAGCCCTTTGCTGTGTTCACGAAATCAAGATTTGGCCCTTGAGGAAATGGTTGAATTTCAGCTGCAGAATAACAAATCCAGAGACTTTGTTCTATTCAAGTTCTTATATCACGCTCATCACTGTAGTACCTGAGTACTTTCCAGTAGTGCATTAAGCAACGTGACTAACATCCATCACAAGTTGTTTCTTCTCTAATTCTCTCCCTGGGGGAGAAGTGTGTGCAGTGGGATGTTTGTTTTGGTAGGTGTGTTTCTTTGTTAGTTTTCAGTTGAGTCCAGAATGCCAGATGTGCTGTTTGTAGTGAGGTAACTAACTTCGAGATTGCTTCTGGATAAAGAGGGAGGAAAAACTCTATGTGGTTGAATACTTGGGCTCTGCAGTGCTCAGGTGCTGTGGTGATAGGCTCATGTTAAGAACATTAGCTAGACAGGTAGGTTCCTAGTAAATATTATGGATGGGTGAACTGATTGAGTTGAACATAAGGAGTAAAACCAATCTAGTGCCCAAAAATCAAACGGGATATTTTTTGAGGTAAAAAAAAAACTGTGTAACTTTCGCATTATATCCATCTTCTTCTGGCTCTGCACTTCCATGTTCTGGAAACAGAAATGTCCATATACATCAAGAAAAATGGTTTTAATGGTATTTTCTGGGCAACATGAGCGGGAAGCACTGTCAATCTGGTGAGGGAGTCTGTTCTCACAAGATCTCCATCCCAGTTTTCCAGATTCAGGAGGTTAAGATAGTTGAGAGAAGCAACCAAACTTTTGGGGTTTTATCTGAACCAAAGCTTTCAATATTTGCCTATCACTAATAAATGATTCACTAAACAAATCCAAAATGAGGGCCCTTAGTCCCTCCTTATGAACTGATTTGTTTGCGTTTGCAAAATATGAACCTTTTTACAAGCACCTTATTTGAATTATGGAAACTGAAAAACAGAGATAAAAAATGGTTAGGATCCCAAATCGTTAGAAGAAGGCAAGTGTACTTACAAATAAAAAAAAATCATTTCAAACTAGGTCCTTTGTTACTGAATTGGGCTGACATCACTATCCCAGAGGAAAGTAAGACATGCAGCTCACGGCTCTGTTTTAGGCGTCAGTGGTGCCATTAACTGTGGCAGAAGAAACACAGAACCTGAACTTAGGTGTTGACAGGCAAAATTTCCTTATGTTTAGATCTTTAAGTGCCCACTGCTGACCAGTAAAATGTCGAGGGGTAAGGATGTGCAGAGTTATGTGCATTTGGCTCATTACTGATTTAGAACCCAGGACCATTAGGTATTGGACTGGTTTAAATTTGGCTGAATACCCTCCTATCTGCTCTCTAGTTCCTCCATGGAGGCCAGAGGAAACAACATGTTGACAGGATCTTCTCTTATTCACTTCTGGTGATGGAAGAAAGGGGAGGTTAACTCTGAGGCTCTTCAAACTCCTGTCCTCACTGGGATATTTTCCTCCTCTCTTTCTGCTGATCTTAGGTCCACTAGGCATTCCTGTTTCCATACCCACTGTGAACAAAGGAGGGATGCTGAGGAATGATCTTTCTATTTCTGCATTCCAAGTTGAAGGGGGGCAGGGATCCAGGTTAAATGTCCATGCAGAAGGAGGGGATAATGCATCAACTGGCCTCATGATAGGGTCTGGAGTTGTCCCTTAACAGCAGCAAAACATGAATTATAAATTTTCCCAGTACACCCAACTGTGGCAGATATTTATCCAAGTCTGCAGTGCTGATAGGTTACTTGGGATTTTTCAGTTGATCCCTCATGCACCAACCCTTTTATGTAGTCTCCAAGAAAAACAAATAACTGATACTAGTACTGTATGGACACATGTTTGGAAAGTCACAGGTTTCTATTGCATTTCAGATTTGCATATAGGACTTTCAGGGGTTTAGTTGGATGTTCAAAGAGAAGCCAATATTTTCTTCTGCTTTAGATTATAATGGTCAAAGTTGAATAGTTTGTGCATAATTCTAGAATACAGAAACACACCTTCAAGAGGAGAACCTGTAAAAGACATCTTAGAAAATGCCAGCACAGTTCCATAACACTACTGGAGAAGTTAATTGTGGATAAGACTTGTTATTTCTGCCTTTGTGGAGAAGACTCTGTTCTGCTTCCACAGTTGAGGCATAGCATCAATTAGCGTGGATTGTGCCTGGCTCTAGCTTTCCCCTCAGGTCCACATCGCATGCACAGGGTAGGGATGCTCCTTTGGGGGACAGCTCCCTCTGAGTATCAGTCACCCCAAAGGGGATGGGAGAAGCAGGGAGAAGGCAGGGCCATGGCTTCTCTCAACTTCTGACTCTGTGCACTAGTTCATTCGCCTGGCCTGTTGCAGAGAAGAGAATACATTGCACCATGTCAAAAACCAATGCAGCGTGTGCACACTCCCTCTGAGGTAGGGTGACGTGTTGACAGAGGGGATTTGCATCCTAAGGATCAATCTCTCTGAGAGTTCTGCACTGTCCCCTATACTCACAGTTATGGCTAAACGCTACAATTCAGCTCTACATGTAAATGTAACATGTGGGTCTAACACCTAAACCATGACAATACTGACAGGAGAATGGATAACTTTTAATTTTTAAACTGCATACAGAGCATTCATCATCAGCTATATGGCTCTGAGACATATGAGCACCAAGAAAATGGAGAAACATACCATCACAGAGAATTAATACCAGTTATAAAATAAAGCCACAGGTATGTCAACAAGCTGATAAATTATTCATCTGGGAGGATCAACAGAAACCTATGAGCAGATATACTATGGAAAGTCAAGGTAAGATGGGGATCAAGATCAACATAGAATATGCAGTAAAAACTGGCAAAGTAAAATTGAAATGGACTCAATATTCAGAGGAGGGAGAAATTAGCAGTATGAGTGTGACATGAGCATGAAGCAGAGAGATTTACCCCAAAACAAAGTGATGACAATAAGATTCACAAGTTAAGATCATAATATATATATATCTTTAAATAAACAGACAAATAAAATTGGCTTTTTTCTATGTAAAAATAGTTTCACAAATTTACATTACCTGTAGGAAAGTTTGGGCCCATAACCGAGATCTGATTTTTAGTGTTGCGCTCTTTCCTCTTCCTAGCTGTCCCACTGTACACGAGATTATTAAACACTTCACGTTTGTACAGTTCTGTATAAAAGTAAAATGAAATTATAACAATGCTTTTGTAACAAGGCTAATGTGAGAATACACACATTTAGTTATACACAGATTTAATTACACTCAACTGCTCTAAATTGAAAAAAAACAATAAACTGTTTCTTAATGTATTAAATATCATGCATCTTCAAGAATTTAATCTAATACAAATGTACAACAGAAAATATCTGAAGTGCCTTTGTGAGAAATGAATAACCACAATGGGGCTTCTTCTAAGTTACCTATGAATACAATCCTTTACATATGTTAGTGATGACAAAGCTAATAGCATTCACCCGTCTGGGTTGAAGAATTCTTAAAAAGTCCAACTGTTTAACAAAATCTTGTTTATTCCTCTTTCCCCTTTCCATCCCTCCAGCCAGTTCCTTGTCTCTTCTCTGACTCCCAAACTCCATATTTACACTCTCAAAACTTCCCCTCCTTCTCTGACATTCCTAATTTTCCTGATGAAATTTATATTGTAAAGCCAGCATGTTTGCTGCGCTTCATTAGCTGCTCTATTTGAACCTGATGTTCTATGAAGCTTTCCTGGTGAGCAGTGATCCTGGATGGGGAAAGACCAGAAAACACACAACTGAATACAACAGCCAACTGGCCCTAGTCAAGACTATAGACCTGCTGCAGTCTGGAATGGAAATGTTACCAGCCAAGGTAAGGAGCTGGTTGGAACTCACAGACAAGGACGAAGAGTTGGAGAAGGGGATCTATTGGGGAAATCACAGAAAAAGATAGAGATGTATTGGGCAAATGGAATGGAAGGCAGCTCACAGGGAGAGGGAACTAAAAGCCAAGGGTCTGTTGGAGGTCGGAGAGAGTGTTTGGCGTATTTATCCAAATAGATCTAAACCTAAGGATAAGTCTACACAGCATTTTGGAGCAAGCTTTCCAGCCTGGGTTGACAGACTTGGGCTAGCAGGGCTTGCACTAGCACTCTAAAAATAGCTGTATAGACAGCACTGTGAAGTTGTGGCTTAGGCCAGAGCTCAGGCTCTGAAGCCTAGGGAGGAGGATGGGTCCAAAACGCTGTGCAGATGTATCCTAAAAGGTCTGGACTCAGTTCAGGGGAAAGGCTGATATTTTGACTAGTCCATTTTCTTTATAATCCAATTTGCCCCTCGCTGCTACATACTTTACTCACAATGGTGATGCCAAGTGGTTTTGATTGTCTTGAAGCAAAGACACAGCACTTCACTAGTGCTATAATGTACTTTCTATAAGAACATCCTCTTTCAGAGACCATGCTCTGATAAAACTGGGTAACTACATTCATGAATAGGGTGCTAATATATTTTATTATGTCTGAACATATTCCAGAAAGAGTCATGCCTAGCTATAGTGCTACACCAGTATAAGCAGTATAACAATATTCTCCATAACTCTCTATCTCATTACATCTTAAGTAGAGGTTATGTGCTTCCTCTTTACTTTCCACATCCTCAGAAGAGACTTATGCTATAAGGCTTGTTTACAGTACCTTTTGTAGAGGATATACATATTTAATTCTTCCTATTCTCTAAACAGCTTTATTTAACCTTTCATCTGTTTTCTTTTTCATTTCTAATTACAGAGGACAAAAACACATATTAACAAAAATAAATCATTACTATGCAAAAAGCCTGATTTTGGCTGAAAGTTGAAGACCTGAGCACACATTCCTATTTTTCTTAGTAATGTATTTAGCCCTTTATAGTCTTCAGTACACTGAAACCATGAGAGGTAAAAAGGAAAGAAACCAAATGTTTAGCAAACAGAACAGACAGGACAGGATTAGAGCTAGTTCAGGGGTCGGCAACGTTTGGCACGCGGCTCGCCAGGGTAAGCACCCTGGTGGGCCGGGCCAGTTTATTTACCTGCTGACGCGGCAGGTTCGGCCGATCGCGGCCCCCACTGGCCGCGGTTCGCCGTCCCGGGCCAATGGGGGCGGCGGGAAGCGGCGCGGGCGAGGGATGTGCTGGCTGCGGCTTCCCGCCGCCCCCATTGGCCCGGGACGGCTTACCCTGGCGAGCTGCGTGCCAAACGTTGCTGACCCCTGAGCTAGTTGGAAAATGCTTCTCCCCCCGTAAAAAATTGACTTTTCATCAAAAACTGAAAACCAAACACATTTTTGGGCTGAAAATTAAAAATTTTCAGTCTTCATCCAAAAAGTGTTTGATATTCAGATGAACAGTCAAAATTTTCCGTGGAAAACAGATACTTTCCATGAATATTTTAAATTTAATTAAAAATCCCATTTGTCAGCAAAAACAATATTCATGGAAAGTGTTTAACCGGTCCTAAACATAGTACTCAGTCAAATGGGCTAATGGCAAAAAGCAGCATCAACTAACAAAACAATACATTGGCTTGCTTTTCTAGCCTAAAAACACACCACATGACTAGCGAGAGACTACCAAACATCTCCATACTTTACATATGCCTGCCGCATATGCCATCTTCCTAAGCATCTGGCTAATGCCATTGTGAGAGACAGAATCCTGGACTAGTTGGACTGCTAGTCTGATCCAGACTGGGAAGTCCTATGTTTCTGTGAAATCAATCTAATATTGTCTGTCTGGATTAAGCTGCTGAAAAACCTCTGGTTCTTATTATTTTAAAGTACATAATAAGATGCAAATACTGTACATACTTATAAATTTTGTTAACCATTCACAGTTTGCTTATGTTATTTCTATGCTGGCAACATAAGAGACTATGCCATTTTAGATTTGGTTTTGGTGAGTACTGAGGACCTCATAGAAGAAATGGTTGTAGGGGACAACCTTGGTTCGAGTGATCATGAGCTAATTCAGTTCAAACTAAATGGAAGGATAAAGAAAAATAGATCTGTGACTAGGGTTTTTGATTTCAAAAGGGCTAACTTTAAAAAATTAAGGAAATTAGTTAGGGAAGTGGATTGGACTGAAGAACTTGAGGATCTAAAGGTGGAGGAGGCCTGGATTTACTTCAAGTCAAGGTTGCAGAAACTATCAGAGCCTGCATCCCAAAAACAGGGAAAAAAACTCATAGACAGGAGTTGTAGACCAAGCTGGATGAGCAAGCATCTCAGTGAGGCCATTTAGAAAAAGCAGAAAGCCTACAAGGAGAGGAAGATGGGAGGGATCAGCAAGGAAAGCTACCTTATTGAGGTCAGAACATGTAGGGATAAAGTGAGAAAGGCCAAAAGCCATGTAGAGTTGGATCTTGCAAAGGGAATTAAAACCAATAGTAAAAGGTTCTATAGCCATATAAATAAGAAGAAAACAAAGAAAGAAGAAGTGGGACTGCTAAACACTGAGAATGGAGTGGAGGTTAAGGATAATTTAGGCATGGCCCAATATCTAAACAAATACTTTGTCTCAGTCTTTAATGAGGCTAATGAGGAGCTTAGGGATAATGGTAGGATGACAAATGGGAATGAGGATATGGAGGTAGATATTACCACATCTGAGGTAGAAAACAAACTCGAACAGCTTAATGGGACTAAAATTGGGGGGCCCAGATAATCTTCATCCAAGAATATTAAAGGAACTGGCACATGAAATTGCAAGTCCATTAGCAAGAATTTTTAATAAATCTGTAAACTCAGGGGTTGTACCGTATGACTGGAGAATTGCTAACATAGTTCCTATTTTTAAGAAAGGGAAAAAAAGTGACCCAGGTAACTACAGGCCTGTTAGAACTAGAGCAATAGTAATAGGATGAAATTTAATAGTGAAAAGTGCAAGGTCATGTATTTAGGGATTAATAACAAGAATTTTTGTTATAAACTGGGGATGCATCACTTGGAAGTAACAGAGGAGGAGAAGGACCTAGGAGTATTGGTTGATCACAGGATGACTATGAGCCGCCAATGTGATATGGCTGTGAAAAAAGCGAATGCGGTCTTGGGCTGCATCAGGCGAGGTATTTCCAGTAGAGATAAGGAGGTGTTAGTACCGTTATACAAGGCACTGGTGAGACCTCATCTGGAATATTGTGTGCAGTTCTGGTCTCCCATGTTTAAGAAGAATGAATTCAAACTGGAACAGATACAGAGAAGGGCTACGGGGATGATCCGAGGAATGGAAAACCTGTCTTATGAAAGGAGACTCAAAGAGCTTGGCTTGTTTAGCCTAACTAAAAGAACTAAACTCTATAAATATATCAGAAGGATAAATACCAGGGAGGGAGAGGAATTATTTAAGCTCAGTACCAATGTGGACACAAGAACAAATGGATATAAACTGGCCATCAGGAAGTTTAAACTTGAAATTAGACAAAGGTTTCTAACTATCCGAGGAGTGAAGTTCTGGAATAGCCTTCCAAGGGGAGCAGTGGAGGCAAAAGACATATCTGGCTTCAAGACTAAGCTTGATAAGTTTATGGAAGGGATGGTATGATGGCAATTAATTGATCTTTGACTATTAGCGGTAAATATGCCCAGTGGTCTGTGATGGGACACTAGAGAGGGTGGGATCTGAGTTACTACAGAGAAATCTTTCCTGGGTGTCTGGCTGGTGAGTCTTGCTCACATGCTCAGGGTTTAGCTGATCACCATATTTGGGGTCGGGAAGGAATTTTCCTCCAGGGCAGATTGGCAGAGGCCCTGGGGGTTTTTCGCCTTCCCCTGCAGCATGGCACACGGGTCACTTGCTGGAGGATTCTCTGCACCTTGAAGTCTTTAAACCACAAGTTGAGGACTTCAATAGCTCAGACATAGGTCAGGGATTTGTTACAGGAGAGGGCGGGTGAGATTCTGTGGCCTGCGTTGTGCAGGAGGTCAGACTAGAAGATCATGATGGTCCCTTCTGACCTTAAAGTCTATGAGACTAGTTACAGAGGAATATAACTGATAATTAAGGCATTACTGAGAAGTGGATTAAAAGTTTTGTGGTACTGAATGGTATGTCTTCCAAAGGCTAGGTTTTTTTGCAGTCTTGCTAGAATCAGAATTATTTCCAAAGTGTGACATAGGTCTTTCTGGTGATGGAAGAATTATGCAGGAAACAACAACCATAGGTATATGAAATCAGTACTTCTGTGATTCTATTTTTAATTAAAATAAGTCATTAATTAATTTCAGATTTGGGCTCCCCCCATTTAAAAAATAGTCAAATTCCATTTTCATACATAATGTAAAGACTTTTTTTTGTTACTTTACAAGCAGAGCTTAGGCCTATGGAGTTCTTTTTTTCCTGACTATTTGTGACAAATTCTGGTGATAGCGAGGAGCTCAAACATATGCTGACAGTGAACCGTTTAACAGGAGACTGGACAGCAGGAAAGAAACTCAGGCTGGAGTTAATAAAAATAAATGGAAATGATGGCCACAAGAATTCTAGCTTTTGGCCTCAGGGTCACCGATTTAGAAATATAGCCTCCAGGCAAAAGGAACTGGTAATTGTGATGCTTAAATGCTCTAAAACATGGAGTACTCAATGTATGAACAACAAAAGCCAGACTGACAGCATGTTATCATCCAGATGTTCATGTCCCAGAAGGCTTTGAGACTGGTACTCAGAGCTATTTTGCCACACTGGCTGAGAGGTCTTTGCTGTTGCCAACATTTTACAGACCCTGCATTTTTGATCGGTTAGATATTTACCCATGAAAACTAAAAAACTGGTAAGTTATAACGGAACTATTTTGATGGCTTGTGATACTTTAAAGAACAAAATACTTGAAATTTCTTGAAGCCAGAGAATGTCTTGAGTATTTATTGAATGAATATTTGCACTTTACAGTAGTTAGGGGACAGAGCTGTTATTTTTGGTGTATTTCAGTAGTTGAGTTTAAGAATTTTATGAAAATGTTAAAGCCCCATTAACAAAATATATGCATAGATTTTAAAAGTGTTACTATGTTTCATTATTTTAGGCCATGATCTAGTGAAAGACCTGAGTGAGAGGATGGAGGCGTGTGTGTGCAATCCTTGAGCCTGCACAGAGGCCACTTGAGGCAACGCATCGGTAGAGAGGTCTGCATGCGTGGACCCAACTGCAGTACTGGGTCCTTAGACTGTAAAATCCTTGCGTAAAGGATCTGTCATAATTTGTCTGTAAAGCATCAGGAAAATAAATGGTGCGGTATACAATACATAGTTAAGACAAGAGATTTAAAAATCAGTTGCTCCATCATTTACTTGTCACTTAGAACAGTAGGAAATTAAAAGTCTGTAAAGAGAATACGACAAAACCAACAGTCACATTGTATAGCTTGCGCATATAGTCCCAGCACTATATATTTCAATAAGCTCACCAGTATTTTTGCGTAGCTCTTCCTTTGTGGTTCTACCATGGTGACATCCCTCCGTCCGACATAGTGAGGAATAGTGGAGTTATGCAAAAAAGCAGTGAGTTCTGGGGTGTCCTGTGGAATAGCAAACTGGAAAAATAAAGACAGTGAACTGTAATGATATACCATTCAGTTACTCTAACAGGTATGTTGCCTTCTCAGGGAACTTGAACTTTATACTGACTTGTTTTTTTTTTTAAATTTAATAGCACTACCATGAGACTAGATACCACTTTCTTCAACTAGCATCTTGATTTGTAATAGCACAGCAGGATGGTGTCCAGCAATATGCATTGCACTAGATAATTTCTTTTTCCAATCCTCATTCTTTACTGGAGCCAATTTCATTGCTGTACTTGTTTTTGTTAGACGTTAATAGAGATCAGAATCTGGCTCTAGGAATTTAATGGTTTTACCAGCATCCAAAAAGAACTGCATTCTACTATCCTCATCTTTGGTGGTTGTTTCTGGAGGATTAATTATTATAACAAAAAGTCTCCAACTTAGTAAAAACTCCAACTGATTTGTCTTTAAACTTTGAGTGAATATTCGCAAACAGAAAATTTAAGAGACAGAAATCTCAGAGACAAAGTCTATTTTTATTGTTGGTAGTTTTGTCTTTAGATGATATAGAAGGCATTTAGCGTCTTCCTTTGTCTTTCCTGAAGCCTCCAGAGAAACATAAGAGATTCTAATTTTTCAGGAAGGAGAGATAAATTCTCTAATTTAGCACAGTTTTATCAAGTCAAACTGCAGTGAAATATATGATGAAGTTTGTGATCTGACCTCAAAAGGAATTCACGTAAATACATCCAAAACAATTCCTTAAAGGCTTCAGATTAAAGGAATTTATAGGCTGGTATGCATTTAAACTCTGAAGCACAAAACCTGCATTTATTTTAAACAAATTCCTAAAAGATGTATTTGCAATTATCAGAATTTTTTTTTTAGTATAAAAGGTAAACACAGACATAAATACACACACAACTCCTTCCATAAGCTATTCCTGTATAGTACTATATTTCTACCATTTGTCTGATTTAATGTATGAGGGTCAGGACAGTTTACTTCTTAACATCCCACACAGTGGAAGAATAGTATAATTAACTGTTGAAAAAGTCGTTAATCAGAAGTGAAATTCTTTTACTTAAATTAATTTTTTTCTCTGCAATAAGGAAATATTTAAGCAGATAGTAAATCTCTCTCTCAGTGAGGAAACACATGGGTGTTATTTATTTCCAAGATTCTCTCATCAGTACATGTAGGACCCCTTAATGATGACAAATTAAAAGAAATACACTGTAATGAACTTTAAAACTTATCTTTGGAAGAAGACATCAATATATGATCACAGATTACACTCCTCTACAGCCAAAATGCTTCTGAAATAAATGTAGTCAAACTTTACTAATTCTGGGTCACTGAGAACGAAAATGATGCTTAAAATTGTTGATTGGCTCTAGTTTTCAAGATATGCTATTGGGTCAGTATATACGACCCTTGACTTAGGAATGGCGGAGGATAAGTGAGTTATAAAGGGAAGGGATCTCAATTTAAACCAGAAATGACTAAAATACATCTTTGACTGGATCTATGAATAAATCTATGACTGGGTTTGGACAGTACTTGCTTTTTAGGCAAAACAATGAATGATGCAATCTGAAGCTGGTATTGCGTCATACATGATATGAATTGCATCATGTTATTCCTAGAAGTCATGGATGATGCAATCATAACGAAGCTTACATCACTCTGCTGAACAAATTGCCCTATATCAGCTCTAGAAATCATACAGTGTCATGCTCTCTTATTTGTCAGTGTTTGATTTTGCAAAGGGACACATTTCTGTTTAGCCAAAGTGAGCAGAGATGCCTCGTACTTGTGTGAACAGTGCAGATAACTTCTGCTATGTTTGTGGGGAAGTGACTTTTGCATCACAAAAGTGCAGTATAACCACAATGGTTAAGAAAGCCTATCACCTTTATTTTGGCTGCAAAATTGGAGATCAGGACAAGAGGTGGGCCCCACACATATGCTGCAACACTTGTGCAACAAATCTTCGCCAGTGGTTGAACAGGAAAAGGAAATCTATGCCTTTTGCAGTGCCAATGATTTGGAGAGAGCCAACAGATCATACTAGCAATTGTTACTTCTGCATGGTGCCTCCAGTTGGGAAAGGTGTGTCAAAAAAGAAAAAGTGGACTGTGCATTATCCAAACATTCCATCAGCTATACGCCCAGTACCCCACGGAGAAGGACTGCCGGTTCCTGATGCACCAGAATCATTCTCACTTGAGTCAGACGAGGTAGAGAAAGAGGATGAAACTTCCGGTCCTGAACCATCAATGTCACAGGACCCACATTTTCTCCCATCCTCCTCCTCTGAACCACACCTCATAACACAAGGTGAACTGAATGACCTTGTCAGGGATTTGGAACTACCCAAGAGTAAGGCAGAGCTGTTGGGCTCCAGACTACAGCAGTGGAATCTCCTGGCAGGTGATGTTAGGGTTTCCATGTTCCGTGACCATCAAAAGGATCTTGTCCCATTCTTCTTCATGGAAGGTGATCTTGTAGCCTGCAGAAACATCCATGGTGTGATGGCAGCCCTCAATATCGTTCACGATCCAGATGAGTGGAGACTGTTCATTGATTCATCGAAGACGAGTCTTAAAGCTGTTTTACTGCATAATGGCAATGTTTTGCCATCAATTCCAGTTGGTCATGCAGTCCATATGAAGGAAACCCATGACAACATGAAACAACTTTTGAGGTGCATAAACTATGACCAACATCAGTGGCAGCTTTGTGGCGATTTGAAGGTTGTTTGCTCTCTTGCTTGGTCTGCAGACTGGATACACAAAGTACTGCTGTTTTCTCTGCAAATGGGATAGTCGTGCAAGAGATTCCCACTACATCAAGAAAGATTGGCCACTCCGACAGTCATTGGAGCCTGGAAGGAAAAGTGTTCAGCATCCACCACTTGTTGAATCAAGGAAGATTTTGTTACCACCCTTACACATCAAGCTGGGTCTGATGAAGAACTTTGTCAAGGCCATTGACAAAACACAAGCAGCTTTCAAGTACCTCCGTGGAAAATTGCCAAGGTTAAGTGAAGCTAAGATAAAGGAAGGTGTCTTTGTTGGTCCTCAGATTCGTGAACTTCTTCTAGATGATGCATTTGACCATGCACTGCGTGGCAAGGAAAAGACGGCATGGAAAGCCTTCCAGTTAGTGGCAATAAATTTTCTCGGAAACAACAAGGCAGACAACTACAGGTTGTTGGTGGAAAACCTCCTCAAGGCATACAAAAGCCTTGGTTGCAACATGTCACTAAAGATACATTTTTTGCACTCTCATCTAGATTTTTTTCCACCGAACTGCGGAGCAGTGAGCGACGAGCATGGCGAGCGATTTCACCAGGACATTGCAACAATGGAGAAACGCTATCAGGGCAAATGGAGCCCATCAATGCTTGCCGACTATTGCTGGACAGTGACAAGAGATGCTCCATTTAATGAATACAAGAGACAAGCCAAGAAGCGCCGAGTAGACACTGAATAGGACTAACCTATGGACATAATAGTTTTTTGCCTTTTGTTTCATAATAAATTTTATTGATATAACCCTTTTGCTGATTTTTAAAGTGTTATATAAACAGGACAGGTGAAATATTATCATGTAAAGCAACCATAAAGACATGAAAAGACCTAGGTTTACAATTTATGATTAAAACTCTACTATCTACACAATATACATAGACATAATATGTAAAAACTTAAATATCTTAGAAACAGTAGCCAATCAGTTGTTTTAATTGTCATATTTGAATTCAGCACATCAAAATACATAATAAATAGCACATTTTATCTCTGAAGCAGACGACTTTTCAAAAATTGTAGACCAGTGTTATATATAAATGTAGAGTTGGTCAAATACCAGATTAAAAAATTGTGAATATTTCACAAAGTATAGGGTTTTGGCAACAGGGACCTTCAGTTATTGCAAACATCTAAAGCTAGTCTCCATGATTCAGCTGAAAACTTGTTCTTAATCTCGAGTACACATATTTTACATTAAATACATGTATTCTATCCACTAGAATAGTTGAGTGACTAGTTTGGTAGCTGGAATCCCAATCAAAGGATTCCAAGGTTGGATAGGTCATGAATAGAGCTGGTTGGGAAATTTTTGATGAAGTGGATTTTTGTCTAAAAATACCAATTTTTCAAAATCAAACCATTTTCTGGAATGTGCCAGTTTCAATGACATTTTAGTCAGGATGTTTTTTTACCCCCAGCACCCATGCTCAAAGACAAAATATACTGAACAGATTACAAGGCTAATATATAAAAATAAGTAATGTAGTGTATGTTCTATACAGGGTTTGAAGTTTGTGGAGGTTCCAGCTCTCCTTATTCCAGAGTACTACAACCCACCCTCTCACATGTTTAAGAAATGTATCCACAACACTACATTTCTCAAACACCTCCAGCAGTTCCCTCTTCACATCAGGAAGCAATTCTCAGGTAGCAAGATTCTCTCCAGAGTGAAAAGTCTTCTGGATTTTTTGCAGCACCAGTTGACCACAATCTATTCTCTGTGGGGAGAAACCCGGGCAGCAACTCCAGCTCCAAAAGCTGGCAGTGCTGGCATGGGACAGACATGGCTAGGCTAAACCCTGATTCAGTTCATCCCTACTGCAGCCTCAGTTTGTATGGCTTTCACTGGAGATTAAAGCTGCGCTAGACAGGCAGAATCACCTGGGAAGGATAGATGTGGAAGCAGCTCCTGTTCTACCTTGGGGGCTGAATGTCTCCAGTGGCCCAAGGAGCCAGGTTAGTACAAGGAGATAAAATTGTTTTCTCCCGGAGTCAGGAGGGGGGTGAGTTTGGCCCTTTGTTACTAAAGCTTTCCATGCACTTGCTCCTGTCTATTTCATGGACCAAACCTTTCTCTAAGCCATTTGATGCTCCCTACATTTGTCTAGTTCTGGCTTTCGTGGCCCCTCCACACACCTCCTTCTCTGCAGTTCCTGGCATCTACAGAAAACTTTCTATACCTCTTTACCTCCTCAGCTCTTCATCTCATCTTCAAACCTCAGCTTGAAAACATAGCTTTCCTCCTTTTCTTTCCATGCAACACCCTCTGTTGTGATTTGTTATTTAACTCCATGGAGTGTTTTGGAATGTGACCTGTATAAAAGGTGCTGCACAAAAGAAAATCGTTTATAGTTGCAGACGTCTGCATCCCCCACTGATGTGTTTGCATGCCTAGAGCCCTCAAAAATAAATGTCATTTGCCTGCCAGAATCACTGTTCATGTAGAAGCCTCACTATAAAGAGGGAACTTGATAAAACCCATTAATAGCTATCCATCTAAACTGCTGGAAAAATTAAAGGTTTCTGAAAATGGGATCCATGGAATGGCTGGAATTTAATGTCACATTCCGCACGAGACCAGTGCCATCAAGGTCACATTTGGAAGGTGATTTGCAGCATGGGAGGTATTTCATACTTGGGCTGAAATAACTGTCAGATAAAGGGGAGGAGGGAAAGTAAGCAGATCATACATTTAATACCATTCTAAGGGTTTTCCCTCCACAAAAAAGCCTCAGAAATAGAAAATCCCCCATCCCCACTTTGCCCCCCCAAGAGCATATAAAAACACTGATGGATTAAATCTGCCCTTTTGGAGAAAAAAGCATAAGAAAAACATTTGCACAAGACAAGATCAATTCAGCACAGTGGAGAGGTTTGCTGGTAGGAAAAGTCCAAAGCATTTTAGGCTGGAAATTTCAAAGGCGCCTACAGGAATTAGGTGTCCAAATCCCATTAACTCCAGTGGAAGTTAGACATCTGAGTTAGGCATAAAATGCCCTTCGGTGAAGTCTCAGCCTTAGCAAACATACAGTCTGTCCTGGAAATTGAAGTTTTTCCCCCACCAGCATCTGTTCCTGTTTGTTGTAAGCAGTAACATATGATGATAGTATTTATTTAACACTATTTATTTGAAATAAATTTATGTACCAGCAGTTATCATTCTGTTTATGATGTTTTTGTAAAGTTAAAATATAGAAGGGCTATTTTAAATGTATGCTATAATATGCTGAGCATCTAAACCCTTATTTAGTCTGGTTACTCATTTTGATGCTTCCATGATCAAATTCCACACAAAACAGAGATATGACATCACAACCCTCAGTCTCATTTATGTGACAGATGTAGCCATTATCAAAATAAGACAGGAATGAGGAAAAGAAAACAGGAAGGTGAAAAAATAGTAATTTTCTGTTTGTTAAAAAATAAAAATAAAAAATGTCACTACCGCCTGAAGCATGCTTTTGCCTATGAGCTCCTCTCTCTCCTGACTATAATGCTCCCAGTTCAGCTTCTTAAATCAAATTTATAATCGAGAAGTCTTGTTGAACACAGCGGCTGTGTGGGAAGAAAGATATGGCATTTCTCTTTGTATGTCAGCTGCCTGCTCTCACCAGTGGTTTTTGAGCTGCTGAACTTCAAAGGAAAATGTAGCATTTCTCCCTTATCCTGATCTCTAGAACTGGGAAAAAAATTTGTCTGAAACTTTTTTTGGGAGGGGTGGTGGTGGAAGGTGGAGGGTGAAAAGTGCAGATTCAGGAACACCAAAACATTCTGCAAATTCATGTTGGTTTCACTGAATAGTTCATGTTGACAAAAAGCCAACCAGCCAACAAGAAAATATTCAGAAAAAGAAACACTTCGTTTTAACATTTTCAAAACAAGCTGTTTCGATTTTTCTGTTTGAAATAACTTCCTTCAAATAAAAACAGTTTAAAATGCTCTAAATTGAACCAAAATATTTAGTTCAAACCAAAACTGAAATGTTTGGGTTGAACAAATCTTTTGATTTTTTGGAATTCTTAGCCAACCTAAACATTTGTTGTTAGTACAACTTTACTCATCACTTTCAAGAGTAGCCTGTTTAAGCTGCTTCTGGAATACACAGCAGCATTAGCCAGACTGAAGTTGAAATGTACCAGTGAAAAAGTAGTCCTTGTCTACACTGAGGATTTCAGCCCCCAGTGGCCTGCTATTAACATAGCTGTCCTTGTGTAGGGCATAGATTAGACTCTGAAATCCCTGCTTATACAGATCTATAATAGGTTTTGCATGTGGACCTCTGTTTCTCCCACAAGATCTTTAACAACTTACTCGCTACTGGCTACACACGAGAAGTGTTTACCCCAAGAAGTGTCTGGAATCAGTAATGTTTAATAAATTAGCTATCTTGTTTCTCATGGCATAATATATAGAACTGGAGTGTTCTACTAAATCTTCTGACTTTGAACCAAACCCAGCTCCTTTTGGGGGGAGTGCCATAACAAATGTGGATCTTAAAATACACACTTCTAGAGAATGACAGATCAATGCTTTTGTGGAAAGGTTGCTACTAGGCCTTTACATACATAGGTTTATCCCAAACTCCAAGATCTGCATAGCTTCTATGAACAGAGAATCAGATTCATAGAAAGGAAAATAATTTGGATGCATGACATTAATTAACAATAATGCAGAATAGAAAACCAGTTGGTCCTTTTTTGTGCCTGGGTCACTGAAATAATTTGAGAAGCATTTCATCGTAAAAATGACTAACAAGAAACAAGTGAAAGGTTATACTGATAAGTGCATCATACTGCTGACAAAGCAAAAGCTTCCACAAAGTTATAAAATAATAATATACTGTTTGAATCCTTTCATCAGGCATTCATACCTAGTACCTCCCATTAGTGTGTTACATTCCATTCAGCATTGCACTCAGCAATTAAATTTTATAGCAACAATGGATATTTGTTGAAATATTAAAAACCACGAGCACTTAAAAGCAGCTATAAAAACAGACTCCTAATGTGACTACATGGAGATAGAGTTGATCATTTTAGGTAATGTGGGAATTCACATACTATACAATTTGAAGTACATGAATATACAATGTAAAAAAAAATCTCCATACATGCCAGCTAAAAACAAACCATTAGAGTTGAAATATAAATAACAGAGTAGGCAATTTATTAAAAAATTCCAAGCAACGGTGGTGTAGTTAATAGTAGTGAAAAAAAATCACTAGGGTCCGATAAGAAAATAGTGTATTTAAAAGTGAATGGACCAAATTCTAAGGTTTTTAACTCAGGGAAATTTGAGTTGGCTTCCATGGGAGTGTGGGTGAATACTTGGTAAAAACTTAATGCCAGATTATTATGGTTGAGTGCTGGGTATGAGTGCAAGATGTGTCTGTGTGTGCAAGAAGCCTTCCCCAGGGGCCATTTGTGCTCCAGTACTGGGGCTGGTTAGTATTAGTATTTCACGAGTGTCTAGGAATCCCAGCCCTAAGACCCCATTGTGCTAGGTGCTGTACAAAGACTGAATAGAAAGGATGATGCCTGCCCCAAAATGCTTACAATCTAAACTTCCAGTTCTTTTGCTCACCGGAGCACAAGAACTTCATGGGACTAGCAGTGTTAGCCACGCCAAAAGAGGCTGGGAAGGAGGTGGAGTAATAGATTCCCTCTGTCTCCACCAGCCATACAGGGAAAGCGTTCTAGAGCCCTTTAAAAGGGTGTGGCTGTAGCTGCCACAATTGTCACTCTTTGCCTGTCCATCAGGGAGCTCTGGGATGTTGGTGCCTTGCACCTTAAAGGCACCCTTCAGTGAGGACCTCAGGTTTTATCTCAGAGTTTCTCCCTGTATAATACACCAATAATTCTGAATGAAATTGGCAAGTATTATGAGATGTATAGCATGTTATTTACTTATACTGTCCCAATAATTGCAAACTGCAGTAAAGTCTTACCCGATACGATGTGTATTAAACAAGATTTCTAAGGAAAGCATGTACGTAAACAAGTTGATACACAAATTAAATATTAAGTCTAAGAAATGGACAGAAAGCTTCTTCAAATTACGTGAAGATGTTGAGCAACCTTACTAAGGATATAAACGTTATAACAAGTATAGTACAATACCGAATACTTATTCTGTAGATTTTTATTTCAGGAACTCAATTGTTTTTTTCAAACTTTATGCATTAGTTATGTGCAACTTTGAGTGTTCAGCCAAATGATTCCAGCATTTGGAAGTAGAAGGGGAAGAATAAAAGATGGGAGAATTTTCATTTCTACAGAAGAAACATTTGATCATCTTGTACAATACCAGTGAGCTTATTTACGTGATGTTAAAACTTAGCCCTGCTATAGCACCTTCCATAGGAGGATATCAAAACACTTTATTAAGCATAAAGAGATATTTGTTAATCCTCAGCACTCCTAAGTGGGTATTATCCCTATTTTTCAGATAATGTGACTGAGGCACACACTTGTCTTTTCACTGTCAACAGGAAGAATATAGACAAGAATTCTCAGCCAACTGCTGACCAGCATCCAGGGCACCATATTCCCAAAATCATAGTGTAGTTTTTGATCACAAACAAATATGAACTTTGATGTTCAACAATTGCAGAAAACTAAAAGTGTCCATGATATACTCTTATCAATCTGACAAAAATGTCTTGAACTATGAGTGCACACCATAGCTGAGAAAGTACCTGGATACCAAGGTAAGTTTACCAACATTACAAGAAAACTCTCTAATAGCACGTTTCATGTACAGATGGAATTAAATCCTACCCATTTGTTATTTAGCAGAACAAAAAGGCTAGGTGTAAATTGCAGGTAGGATAGTTTATGTATATTTTTTAAAAAGCTGGCAGTAAGAATGTGTGTGCCAGGCACCATTCTCTGAGCATTTTGCCTGAATGTTTTCTGGCTTTCTGATTTACCGTTTATCTGCTTTTTCTCTTTTTAGATTGTAAGCTTTTTGGGGGCAGGCACTAGATCTTGCTACTGTACATTTCTGTATGACTAGCCAATTTGAGTTGCTATTGTAATATAAATTATAGTAATACTTAACCAATGAAGTCACACTTGTCTAAAGCCAATCTAAGTATAATCAGAGTCAGACTCTTGTCTCTACAAAGTAGTCTTATTTCTATGTCTGCAATCAATAATAATCCGAATTAATTTAGAGATGGAAAGTGTGCAACTAGTAATCTTGACTAGTTACCCAGATATTTTCCAGCTGATCATTTAATTTGATGCAATTATGCTGAGTTAATCATGCATACACTTTTTAGTATTACATTAGGATGCAGCAAAAATGCCGAAGTCTTCTCAAACCAAAGAAAAATTGCATGATGATAGAGTCTTCAGTCCAAAAAGTAAAATGTGGTAGGGAGCTAATCTTTTCCCATAGTTAACATTTTCATAAACTTGTGAAACTATGAACCTGAACCACAAAAGTCAGACTACTTGCATGTTATGAGATTCACCCAGAGTTTTGTCAGAAAGTGCAATGTGCATTAGTTAAACAAACCAGTTTCATGTTGTATTAACCAGTTGTGTGTAGAGATAGGTCAAATTGAGGCGCCTTGATATATGTGAGCATCTGCAAGTATCTCCCAAATATTGAGCTCTTGGGAGCTGGCATTTGCAAACTAATGGCATAAGAATTTACAGGGTCTCATGAGAGCTCCAAAATCCTGCATTGTCTATTTACAGCTGTAATAAAATTGCCCTTTAAAAATACAGAGAGCAAAGTTCCCCTTTGTAAAATCATCTTGTGTCTAATTCTTGGGGCTCCAACCTTGCAACTAAAACCAGAGTCCCTTGATAAAAAATAGGATAGAGATTTAACACACATCACAGTACAAAGCTTGTCAGGTTCTATACATTCTAAATAGCGACATTTTCCAAGATAGGAAAATTATCTGGGTGCCATTGTGAACAGCTGAATGAAATTTTCTGCTCAGAGTGGCGTGGCAGTCAAAAAAAAAAAAAAGCAAACAAAATGTAGACAAGGCTAAAAAACAGTAGCAAGTATCCTACCTTTATTTGGAATATATTGATAGCAGAGCTTGTTTGACATTGCAACGGTCCATGTGTCTGAATATGAAGAATGTAAAGAAGAGACTCCTCTCGACTGGAAGCAGGCCATCCAACATGGAGTAATGTTTCATTGATGGCACTCGGTCCAATATTGTACAGCTGTCAGATAAATAACAAAACCCATCAATGTACAACTTTCCAAGACCAGGAACAACAACAACATCCATTTAGACCTTACAACACTTTTCAGCCACAGATCTCAACGAGCCTTACAAAAGAGGTAAACATCATTATTCTCATTTTATAGGTGGGGAATCTGAAGCACAGAGAGGTGAAGTGACTTGCTCAGGGTCAGCCAGTAGGGCATTGGCAGATATGGGAATAACACACAGGTTTCCTAGGTTCTCGTCAATATTCAAGTGCTTAGTGGCTTTCTCACTTATATTTTTAGCTCTGATGCTAAGGTCTGCAACTGCCTACAAAGTGGGGATGAAAAAATAAAGTGTTAGATTCTGTCCTCATTTACAACAACGAAGTTACTGGAAATTTATAGCTGTTACTTCAGTGTTAGAACTTAACCCCCTTTGAGGGAGCAGCAGTAGCTGTTTCATAGTGAAGGCTCAAGCTACTTCCTCATTATTAAAAACCCAGTTTTCAAACCTCTTCAAGCCAGCTTTCCACAAAGTCTTCCTGAAATCTCAGGGGTCACAGCACATCCCAGAGAAGAGATTTTCTGGGAAGTTTGGTAAAAAAAAAAAAAAATAAATCAGAAAAGAAATGATGCTCCCAGAACCTTCAAAATTATTATTTTCACATGAGCATATACTTTCACAAATGTGTGAGGGCAATTTTAAGTTTGGGTAGGTGGCATAAATTGGGTATGGGTGTAAGAGTGGAATAGGCTGGATGCTTTGCTGTTGATTCTGAGACATTTTAGACTTTTTTTGTGAAGAAAGTGCACTGTTGGTTTCTGGGCTTTAACTGGACCCCAGTGACACACATTTTCAACCTTACTTCTTTTTCAGTGAAGTTTTTGTTTGTGACTAAACCATAGGGGATTCCTTACTCAATAGGACTACACATATGCTGAAAGTTACATACATGTTTAAGTGCACTGCTGCATCAGAGCCTAAGTGGGGTAACATGAAGATCCTTATTACAAGTTGTAGAAACATGTTAAAGCTGTAAAATTAGAACATAATACTTGATTTTGTTCATAGGTTGATATCTCTGATTAATTTAACTTCAGTATTCGGCTTGCAAATTTTAACCATATAATTTTGTTTAAGTTTAGTGGTTCCTTCTCTGTTTCAAGTTGCCTATCCTTTCCTGACTACTGGCTTGTGAATTGTAACCATATGTGAAGCACTTTGTTTCACCCCCTTGCAGAAGGTCATTTATCAAATTCAAAACATGGTCTGTATTCAGTCTAGTTCATTCCAAGTACTTGTTTTGAACATGAACCCCCCCTTTCTTTTTAATCAGTGTATCTCCAGAAGAAAAAACACATGATGGAAAGACATACGCTTCAAAATATTAATACACAAAGCCTCCTTGTGTATACTTGTGAAGTTTTTTGTTGTTGTTTTGGAAGCTACACATCTTTCACTCGGAGAGCAGAGAACATGTTGTTGCATTTAAGTTGCTGTGATTTTTGGAGTTACTTACATTTTAAAGGCAACATATTTTATCATTTTCATAGTTCTCATAGGACCACCTCAAAAACCCATTGAAGTCAATGGAAAAACTCAGCGTTCACTTTAACGTGCTTCAGATCTGGTCCACAGCTTCTTGGTTAGTATTTAGTAAACACCAAAAGTGTTTAGGATTCCTTAATGACCAGGGAGTAAATCCTGTCCTGGCATAAACTGGTGCCTCTCTCACTAAACCACAGGCGTTGTGCCTGGTTACTCCAGGACTGAATTTGGACCAACGCCTAGAATAACAATATTTGCATTAAGACTTGTATCAGCTCCAGATGATGACAATGACCAAACTCCAAATGATCTCAGTGGAGCAGAAACAGACCTATAAGAAGCTAAATGCTTTCAAATTATACCTCATATATGTGTTCTACTAAAGGGCCGACATCCTCTTCTTTGGTGGGCTCATCTTTAGGCTCCCAGTTGTGAAGTGGCAAAACAATTTGTGGAGGACGAGACACACTGCAATATATATATAAAAAGGCTTAATATGTCACTTGTAGATTCATCTGCTATGTTATCATCAGATATACGATCTTTAACAAAGGTAAGACTACTCTATCCAGTTGAAACTACAAATACATTTTAGATAGGCCGAATGGTCACTAGAATTACGCTAGGAGAATGGAACAACGCTTCCAAAAAGTGCAGTAGACTCTTTAACCCCCAATGGTCAGTATCTCAGACTTACATCTCATCTGAAGGATGGCATCCTCCAGCAACATGTTGCCCCCTACCATTAGAGGACTGCTTCTCTGTTGACTTGGAGGGAAAAGTGCTATCTGTCTACGTATTTATAGCATACTCCTCATTCTGGTATCTGAACGCATCACACAATGCTATAAACCCAGGTTAGTGCTCTACACAAAAACTTCAGGTTTTTCTTCTCATCCTCATCCAGAGTATCCAGAGTCTAGAACTTTACATTCTACTTCCTTTTTAAAGCCAATTTTATCTATCTTAGGTACTTATTTGGCCTCCCTTCTTGTAGTATCTGAGTGCCTCACAATCTTTCATGTATTTATCCTTGCAACACCCTTTTGAGGTAAGGAAGTTCTATTATTCCCATTTTAAGATGTGCAACTTGCCTAGGGTCACAGAAAGTCTGTTGTGCAGCAAGGAATTGTACCCAGTGCTCCTCAGCCCTGGCTAGTGTCCTAAACACTGGATCACCTTCCTTTTTTTGGTTCAAAGACAGTAACATTCATAGCAATTATCCAAAATGTTAGAGCATCACACAATCAGTAAACAAGGGTTAAGAGAAAAAGACATAGTACATAATGAAACTAAGCACCTGGATCAGATGCTTTTCTACCTTCTTTGCATCTCCATCCCAGAGTAAATTAGAACTTCACAATTTTTTTCTAGCCTCCTATTTTATTTTCCTCTCTACCGTCTCAGAAAGGGCTGAGTAGCGTTAATTCTTTTAAAATTCCTATCTAAATCACAAATACTATTTCCTGTAGCACCTGCAAGTTCCATGGAGGCCTCCCACCCAATCACTAACTTTAACCCAGTTTAGCCTATGAGATCTTAAACTATCACAGCCCAAGATTCTTTTCTAGCCCATTACGTGAGTTCTGGTCAGTACATCCTGCAATGTACATCCGACAATACTGCCAGCAACAGAAGTAGGTTTGTGTTAAAATAATAAATAATCAAATTCAATATTACCCTTTCATTGCAGCAGTTAACGTCGATTGCAGTTTTGCTGTAAAACCCACTTGGTACTAATTTTAAGATTATGCAGCTTTGAGGAGAGGTGTGAGGGTTAAATGTGTTCTCTCTCAGAGCTGGAAATTCATGTTTGGGCCAACAGCATGTTGTAAACAATGTAAATCGCAAATGAATTATTCATCTAGGTTAATGTTTGATTAAATATATAACATAACAATCATGGCCTTCTAACCACTGATGTTAAAAAGAGCTTTCTCCTGAATCTTAACACCGAATGCCGAACCATAGGAGCAGGTTGCTCCTTGAAGAACAGAAGACCCAATATTTTTGTCACAAACGCTGACATTTTAAAATGTCTTTGGAAGAAAAAAAGGTTTCAGTTTCCAGTTCTAATGTCATGCACAGCTACTGAAATTTCTGACAGAAACTTTGCTGCCGAATATAGCAGAAAATAAAGGAATATTGGATAAGAACAAGTGGAGAGCATCTGGAGTAGTTTGGAAACACAGTGAAAGAACAGCTAAAACTGTGACTTCAGAATGTTAAGGCAAGCCTGAACTATATTGGTAATTCTGAATATTCCCTTGGGCTATAAAAAGGCCATCAACTCGCAACAGCAAGGATACCAGAAACCACATTCATAAACTAAAGCCAAATAAGACACATAAAATTAATATATATTTTTTTAAAAGTAAGAGCATTTTAGATTAGGTGCTTGGCTCTAATCTGTTAAATTTCACAAATTGCTTTCATTCCAGTAGTAGTCTCCATTTTAATGCTTCTTTGGAGATTAGGAAACAAAGCCTGGACACATGTCACTTTAAGGAACCACTAAAATACTGCAAAACACTGGCTGTGCTATAAATAAAAAAGGGAAGGCTTTAAAAGCCTGTGTTTCCTATTTGATTCCTCATGCAGTGTTCTTCTCATCAACAGAAACAATGTGAAAAATATAAATTTAGACATTCCATTAAAATTATTTTAAAATAAAAGAATACAGGGGTGTGTAAAGTTTATTTTAATAGATTTTACAATGGATGCTTGGGATGGCTGCCATTTTTATAATAAATGAAGTAAATCAGGTTCATTTGAAGGGTATTTCTCTCTACATTTTGATTAATTTTATTTTGTATTTAATTTAGAAATCAGAATGTTTGAATAACTTATTGTCTAAGGACTCTTACTAAACTGTTAGGAGTAGAAGATGGGGGAATCAGCACCACAGAAACACTAATAAGATAAAATAGGTAAAGTCTTTGAAAGGAAATTTGCCTAAAATGTACTATAAGAATTTGTATTTGACCTATGACCTCAATCATCATGATAATTTGTTTCCTCTTATTTCTCCATTCTTTGGACGTTTCTCTTAGGTAATATTTCATATTTGATGGAAAAATGCTTTTAATATCACCATATTTAATTTAAAATGTTAATTTACATAGTCCTGTCTACTATAAAATACTGAATTTAAAAAAAAATTGGTATGAGACAGCATATTTAAATGAAAGTCACCAAATTTAATCTCTACTGCTATCATTTTATTTCTGTAACACTTTCTTATGACAAAGAAATCACATATTTTACTTTTTATTAATGCTATAGAAGTCACACACAATAGTGTACCATGCCATCACCGGGTAAGCTGGCCCTGAAGGGGGTTAGGTTCAGCCTCACTTGTGGCAGGCTTAACCCACCTCCTCAGGTGAAATGAATGACACCAGGGCCCACATGACAGGGAGTAGTATGAAAGTGGACCATGCCTTCTGGGGAATGTAAAGGCAACCTGAGTTCAACAAGGGAGAATTCAGAGTTCTCCTTAGTTCCCAGGCAGAGAGCCAAGCTTCAGGGAGCAGAAGCCAGCTAAGAAGGTTTGGGGAGGGAGCCTGCTGGGAAGAGGGCAGGTGAGAACTCTCCAGAGCTTCCAGGAAGAAGGCCTGGGAGGGAGACCTGCATGGAGACCGGGATGAGGAGCTCCCGCTAGGGGCTGATAAAGGGCTTTAAACCTTGAAGGGGGGGCTATTAGCAAAGGCAAACTGGGACAGCAGCAGGGCCTGAAGCCATACCAGGCAAACTGTGCTATACGTACACTTATTGCCTGCATAAAAAACCAGAAAAGGAAGGGTACATTTCAAATCAAACCAGATATAGTAATATTTCAATTTTCCTTATGCTTTCAAAATGCATTTTTCTTTCTTAAAAAGAACCAATTCACCTTTTCACAGTCATAGCCTGTTAGTAAAGGTACCATTTTATAAATACAAACAGAGGTCTGAATAAAAATGATAATCTGAGTACTCGTCTTGGGGGAAAAAAGTGCAATTTTGCTTAATGAGTTTCTGCCAGGAGTTTATAAAGCATTTTTTGTTAGTTGGGGTGGTACTCCTCCTCCAAAAAGAAAAAAAATCCAACTGTTAAGATATACACTGGTTGCTATTCAGAGCTGTGGTTCAAAGTAAGTTTGGTTGTTTCTTGTTTTGTAAACTAATGGAATTTCACAGGATTATTTAACCATCGCATTTATTCAAAGCACTATGAATAGACAAGCTCTCATAGGACCATAAATAACTGATTGATGAGAATGTGATATGCTTTCAAGTGAAAGGAAAGGCATGTAATGTGCTGGCTTTTATTTTTGGTGATATGCCACCTAGGTTGTGATTTGCCACAAGTTACTAATGACATGCTACAACAGAAGTACCATTGTATGAAATGCCTACCACTTCACCACCAAGTATTCCACATGCCATGAAATGCTACAAACACCTCTTACATTTTGTATAATTAAATTCCTTTTTGTTCTGTTCCTTTCCACATGCTATTCCAAAACAGTTAAATCATATCTATCACCGGTGAAATAACATTCATAGCTCAGCGGGTAATCTTTGCAATGACTGCAGAACCCAGGGTGTGCAGTAATCTAATCCTTATTAAGAAACTTCTGCCTACAGCAAGTCTTCCCATACTAACTGACTTCCTTCCTACGGTGTTCTCTGCCAGAGGCTTGGCTATGAGCAAGTGGAAATCACACAAATAGTCACTGAAACATAGATACCTCAAAGAAAAAATGACAAACAGCATTACCAAACTCGAACAGGAAGCATGACAAGGGATGGTTCAATAATTCTTCATTTGTTTTCATAAATTATTTGATGAAGATATTTTCCCTACCTCAGATGTGGCAGAATAAATCACACATATATTCAGCAAATCATATGATGAATTTTGTCAAACTTCCTTAATAAAATATTCAATTATTTCTCTCCCCACTCCCCCAATTCCCTGAGAGTTGGGGTGGTTAGCTTCTCTGAGGTTCAGTTCCTTAATTAGCAAAATCTCTCAGGCAAAGACCTTGTGATGTTTCTTCACACATCCACCATTTTATGGCAAATACCAAAAGCAAAGGGATTAACAAGCACAAAGTGGAGAGTGTGCTGACTACAAGTCATTTAATGAAACAATTCTCATGTTTTCAGCACCCTGGGCAGCAACCCAGGTCACCTGTCCCTAAGGCCTATTTCTGGATAAGTTCTCTAATATTTGATGTTAGTTTTCCAAATGCCCAGGCCCAGCTGTTTATCTGTTTACATATATTTTCATCAAAAGACATGCATACTGTAGTGTAGAAAAACATTACAGTAGAGAGACAAGTAAAAGCCCACAGAAGAGTAATCTGTGGATGCACTATGCAACCACCCAGCATGTTAGAGTCGTCACTGAAAAACAGGGGGCACTTTAATAGGGAAGGTCCCTGCCCTCAAAATAGCAATGTTTTCAACCAGCTCTGTTGCCAGTTTATATCTTTATTTTGTCCCTGGTTCAGATAAGCACTTCAGCACATGCTCAGTCCCATTTGCTTCCTTGGCTGCCACTGAACCAGCACCAGCACTTTCAGGGCATCAGGCCCCAAAGGCCAGGTTGCACCCACATGGCCCTTCTCCACCAAGTCCAGCATATTCCTGGAGGCACAGATTCCTCTATGAGCACAGGCACTCACCATCACCAGCTGCAGCAGGGGTGGGAAGAATGTCTCCAAAATCTGCAGCCCCAGGATTCTAGGGCTATGATTACTGAACATTTCACTCTAATTGGTTCACTCATTCTCTCTAACCTCTTACTGTTCCTTAACGTCATCACCTACTCTTGACAACCCCCACCTCTCTCTCTCTCTCTCTCTCTCTCTCTTACACACACACACACACACACACACACAGAGTGCACCTTGCTTTCTTCTCCTTACTGCATCCTCAATCTCCACTTTCTCCTCCCGCTATGTAGGCTTCCCAATCATCTTTTGTTTCAGTCTCTATAAACCCTCTCCCATAACACCACCTTGCCAAAAATATCACCTCTTTCTCTCCAACTCCCTTCCTCTCTACTACCTCTGACTATCACAGAAAATGATGCAAACTCACTTTAATCCTGAACATTTTAAAAACAAACACTGCTTTACAAAAAAAGTAACCTTTAACAGAAGACCACATGTTCTTTGGTTTGCCCCTCATGTTCCTTTCAATTACCCCTTTCTTTTAGGCTTCTTTATGCTGTTAGCTGGGAAGCACTTAGATTGTTGATAAATTGCATAGTCAATTGCTTAACCACACTTTGGTTAGGTATGAAATACATTCAGGAGACCAAATAACCAATGTCAGTCAGGTTTATTGCTAAAATTCAATAGTAGTACAGGAAGAAAAGTTCAATATGATACCAGTTTCTGGGAAGCAGTCTCATGCAGTGTTGTTAAATTCACCTTACACAGAACATTTGCTCCCAAAAATACACATTTCAGCTAGGAGTATTTATGGGATGATTTTACAAGTTATAAGACTTTTTACATGTTACTAAAATCCAACCCATCAGTTCATCTTTGTTCCATAAATTGTTGTTCTATACCTTTCCTTATCTTTGTTTTGGATATTAGCATGTGTGTGAAGGTACCTCCCCAGCTTGTTCCAGGGTAAAACGTTAACGTATTTTGCCTTAGACAAGTTTCTTATTTTCTAATGCCAAAGATTACTTCAGTTTAGCAAAGTCTTATGGGATACTTAGCGTAAGTGAACAGGATTATAAAACCATAGTTGTTTGCAGTGCCTTCCACCAACACACGTTGGTCTGAAAAAAGATATTACCTCACTTGTCTTTTCTCTCTCAGAATTATACAAGACAAAGGCCAATTCAGGCAATATAAGTACTAGAAATTATATATGTCATACTGATATTGTGTGCTTAATGCATATTAATATATGTGGTATCAATAATACATATTGATAATGTGATTTATATCATTTTAATCTCAGCATATATTGGTCAGAGAGATACTATGGTAAAGGGCTACAGAAAACTCTGAGATAGATCATCTTAAATTGTTTGTTCTTTGGAGCAGGGACCATGTCTTCTCTATGATCTGTGAGGTGCCTGGGATGCTTTTGTGTGCTAGACACATAAACAGTAATAGAGTACTTGCATTTTATGTATTGGGTCTAGTTTAGATATCAGCAACAGCATACAACTGTCCAAGCAATAATTAACGTTGTCCATGCAAAATCATTAACACTGTTCAGAACCAAAGTGGAAAGCTCTCTAGATTAACTATGTGTTTTGAATATTTATCACACGTGCCTTTTGCTTCTTGCCTTTTTCAGTTTCCAAATATATGTGAGGATATAAAAATGTAGTAATTGCCAGTCTGGATGACACCAAAGGCCCCATCTAGCCCACTATCCCACAGCTGGTTCAGAGGAAAATGTAAGAACCCTGCAGTAGGCAGACGTGTGATAATCTCCCCCTGCCCCCTCACAAACTATCAGGATGAAACCTATGTCCTATAACAAAAGGTTTAATACCCCTTCCAAATTTCTTGTTGTCATTTATTATGATAATTCCAGACTCCAGAATTGAACCTGCAGTTTTTATGTGCGTAAACAATTGAATATATGAAGACAATAGGGCTCTGTGTGGGCACAGAACCCATTTACTCCACATGACAGGACCTAAAGCCCCCATCCTGAAAAGCTTCTGTGTGTGGTAATCCCCTGAAATCAGTGAGAGTTCTGCACTTGAAAGACCTTGCCGGATTGGGCCATAAATAATATACAGTCATATAAAGATTCATTGAAAAAATGTGCATTGGTTGCAAGTATGAACTGAAATACTGAAGTGCTTACCCTATGATCTGCACTTGAGCCACAGCACTGATGTTGATTTCAAGGTTAACCAAATTGCTGGTGGGTTTAACCTTATTAGAACTAGAACAGATTTGCACACAGGTTAGTTAGGTTTCAAGTATAAAATTAGAAAAACAATCATTTAATACTAACTTTGATACTTTAGAATTCAGTTTAATCCCAGTGTCCACCATCAACCAATTAGAAAAAGTAGTATTGGAGATGTTATATCACTGACTTTAGAACCTACAAAAATTAATAATTATATTATATGCAAGCATGCATACACATGGATATAAATATATTAATGTATAGTATATATATATGTATGTGGTGTATTTCAAAGAACAAAAATTAATTTGTTTCTGTTGAGTCTTATATGCCATTCTTATTTCATTTCCTACTATATACAGCAGAACCTCAATTTTATGAACTGTCTTATAAACGACCACTTATATGAACCATTTTTCTGCCACCCAAGTCATCTTTCTGCAGCCGAATGTGACTTCAATCCTTTAGCCAACATTCAAGCAGATGTACAGGTTTGACCATACTGAGAGAGAGAAAAATCAGGCATGCTTTATTCTTTTATTACCATTTGTTATGTACACTGTCACTGAACGATTAATAAATTATCTTATGCACCACACCTATTGTAATTATGAGATGTTCAATTTTATGAAAATTTCGATCATATGAACTCCTCAGTCCCCAATTAGTTAATAAAATAGGGGTTCTACTGTAATAATTGATATCACATGTTTTAATAATGCAATAAAATCAGGCTTCTTTTAGAAAATCTTGTGATCTGGTTATAACACAAAAGAACAATTAGTTAGAGCATTTGTTTAGCTTGGTTATAAGACCATGTAAACTGTCTGGTCTGATTTTGCATCTGTCTGTGTAGCGGAATCCCAGTAAAACCAAGAACAATTTTGTGCATGAAAACATGGCAAGGCTAACTAACAAGCTGTTCTCTGTTACTGTTTGGCTTTTAAGGCTCTCCAAACTTGCGAGTGTGAAGAACAATAAGATTAAATGAAAAATCCCTCAGGGAAAAACTATAATTGAAATGAACTACATTTTTCCTCAGTCTTTCTACTCCAGATCTCACCCAGCAATAAAAATGAATCCCCAGATTTAAGGCCTTAAGATTCTCTCACTTTTCTATAAACAAACATGTAGGCCTTATCATCCAACAAACCCTCCCTAGTGCATGTAGTCCTTTTCACCTCAATATGACTGATCATAAGATTAGGGGACTATCCATGCGAGGAAGGATTTGTGGGATCAAGACCATATACATATGCAATATAAATATTTAGAGATTTCAAACTCATTTTCATCATGAGACTAATGTTAGTGAGGTTTTGAGCATTTCCAAGCAAGCCTAGAGGGCCCCTTTCCAACCGAGTTTGAGCCTCTATTGCTGTCATAGTTTACTGTTATCGCATCTGGGTAGCATCAGTTTAATGGAAACATTTTGAACAGGCCAGAATTCTCATTGACTAACTACTGAGAAGTAATAGGGTAATTCTGTTTTGATCCAGGGCTTCTGGGCCCAAATTGCTAAATTAGAGGCAACTTTAATTTGTTTGTAAACTGGTGCATTCCCTTTTCAAAATATCAGTTTAGTTTTTGATTTAGTCCTGCACTGTCACTTCCTTGCAGCTATGGAAAGCAGCTTGGGGACTGCAGTTAAAGTTAAATTTTAATTTCTTTGTCAATACAAAGGTGATTATAACATTGAATTATTAGGATAGAATGCACTCCAATTCCTACAAGAGCAGTAATTTCCATAGAATTCACATGCTCAGACTATGCAGAATCATATTATGGTCAAATATTTGGGGCACTGATAGGTTTTCTTTGAGGTTCATGATATTTTCTCATTATGCTAGTATTTTAAATAAAGAAGTCTATGTACTGATATGCACTGCACACCTCTCTGTACAGATATCTAAGGAAACTATTTGTCCCTAACAAAATTCATATTAAAAGAGGAACTACATTTGACAGACAATACTAATTCTATGGCCTTGTCCATAAGCAAAGCTTCCCTTACTGCTCTCAGTGAACTACCATTACACGTTTGGTATGTAGAAATATTTATTTTTTGCATATTATTTTGGAGCAAATTAATTATTGGTTTCCTATGGAAAAACTACTCATGCTGAGACACATATCCAAGCCAAACAAGTTCTATGCTTACTCTTCTTTTCCTGTTAGGTCATTTACTTTTGCTTCACTATGGTTTCCTGTTTCCTTGTTTTTTTATGATTGTTTTATCCTTTCATTAAGGAAGTAGAAATACTACTTAAAATTTAGAATGCACATAAGCTTGACTGCTCCTCTGGAAGGAACACACAAAGTAGTCTCTAAGTATGGCAAGGTGCATTTACACTACAGCAAGAGGATAAAATAATGATTTTTTTTAGACAAAGTGGGGGGAGCTGTGCAGCATTTTAATCTAAATGTTCGGAAACAGAACTTTCCGACCTAATATTTCTAAACAGTTTCTTCTCCTGTAACTGAATGCATCACACCCATTAATGGAATATAAATTGTCTGGATTCCCTAAGCATTCAGATTGGTTTGGAGTAGAGGTTTTCAGGTTTTAAGCATCAGAACCTCTATCTAATCTAGCCATATGAAGAGGGAGGGTGGTCAGAACCCCCCATCCCATATGAGAACCCATGTTTTTCACTGATGTTAGGGTTCTGTGAGCCATGGGTAGGCATCTTATTTTTAAATTTAAATATAGCCACCACCTCTCACCTGACTGACACATATACTGAAACTAAGTTTCCATTTGGCTCATATACCAAATGATTCTACAAATTCCCGAGTATCTTTCACTGTATGTACATGGCATGCACCTTTCTTTTTCCTTCGCTCCCCTTCCCTGAGTGTGATTCACCTCTGGGTTCTACCCTGCTCTCGGCCAGCATAATGCAAAGTTCAGTGCCCTAGCGAAGCCAAGTCTGATGGGTGGAAGGGATGAATGTTATCATGGGGCATATGCCCATGATGCCTCCTTTCCTATGCAGCTTACAGCCAACTAGTGCAACTAATTGTATGAGGTGCTGAATGAATAGGACTATGACCAAGGCAGTCAGGTGATGCACTGATCTAGCACATTTCCTGGGCATTTTCTATCAGTGGGGCAACCAGGAAGCATCACCCTCATGTTAAAACTGCCCCTGTCCCCAGGAAGGACCACTGAGGGAGCACTGGAGCATGAAACACCCTTCTGTGTTCTCTGGAGAAAAGCAAGCCCTGCATCTGCCTTTCTGCCTTCTCCCTGTTTAGGTGTTTATCTGTGTGTCCTTCCTGCTGTGAGGAACATTTTGAAATGATGATTTAAACATTTTAAATATCAGTGTTATTTATTGTAGTGCACGTGATCAAGACACTCATTAAAGGCCAGAGTGTGGCAATTAAGTCAACGAGGGTAGGACAAGGAGACACCTCAGGGAGAACTCTGGCTGGTGATTTGATAAGCACAGATGCAGTAGGAGATCTGCCAGCCTTTGAAAAACTGTACTGTATGTGCTTCTGCCACTGCTCCTAATCAACTCTATTTCCATATTGGGGGGCAGGGAAGGATAGGATGGCATGTTGTGGCCTGAAGCACTGCCCAGCAGAGAGACATCTATTATTAGCAGTTCAGCCACATTGTGGCTACAGCTAGTAGAAAAACTCTGACTTCTCTCCTCCCTCCCCCCCCCAATTTCATATGGTTCAAGTTAGACCTTGTTTTCATTTTTTGCCAATTTTTTAAAATTGTAACTTTTCTCATAACTTATCAAAATGGTTATTGAGAGAGCTGGTTGGAGACTGGAATTTCTGTTACATGGGAAATTCTAAAGTTCTGAAAAATTTTCATTCCAAATTGGAACAAAAATCTGAAATCTCAAAATTTTCTGCAAATCAAAAATTATGACTTGTTTTATTTGGGAGCACTGAATCATTTTGTTTAGAATTTTATATTAAAAACAACACATATAATATTTAAAAAATGAATGTAAGTCTAACCTAAATAAATCAAAATGGTAGTCTAAGCTAGATGTTTTACTTTATCAGAATGTTTTGACATTATCTAAATGAAGTGAGAAAGCTGAAATTTCAATTACAAAAAATATAAAAATATCAATAACAAATTTAATGAAAAATGAAAATTTAGAAAAGTAAAGTTTTTCAATAATAATTTTATTGGGAAAAGGCCTTTTTTAATTAAAACATTTTACTGGAAAAAAATCAGACCACCTCCAATTGTGGACCTTCTATTTTCTTAGACAGGCATAAGGGAGAAGCCAGTCTTTTTTATTCTCCATCAGGATGTGTTTCTAAAGCTTGGATTATATTTAGGCTTGGAAGGATCAGATTTTATCATTCAGCACAAACACAAACCAATGAAGAAATATTTCCATCAATAGTAATCAAAATTTAGTTTGGCAATAAAAATGCTGCTTGAGAACTTAGTAGAGTTTGATTTTAAAACATTTACTTTGTCAAGATCACGTCAAAATATGCAATTGTGTTTTAATGGTTATAAAGCTTTAACTTTTTGAATTTCATAATCTACTGTCATTAAATAATTATTGTCGACCACTCCTACAGTCTGACATCCCCATAATTTCCCACAACTGTGAAAATTTTAAAATATAAACAAATTGGAAGAAATGCTTACAAACAAACTTCAATATTATCCAATCAAAATGTTATATATCTACACACTTTGATTGGATAATATATATAATTGAATTCTGCCGTGCCTAATTATGTGTTTCAAGCAATTCTGAAGGGGAATATCAAGTTTAAATTCCATAAACCTGGCACCCCCCATGGAACCACTGACCACAACCAGAAGAAATGAATTTTGACAAATGAAAAACCCTCAACATGTTCCTGTAGCTGATTTAGCTAAAAGCCAACAGAGTGGTCTGTATCAGTTTTAGATTCCTCTAGAAAACATCTGCAAAAGGAAAGGCCATAGAATAATTACTTCCACTGTAGAGTTACAATGAATCTTCTTAGCACTAGTTTTGAAATATGGATATATATTTAGAGTTTAAATCGTGAACTTGGTAAAATATCTAACCTTTTTACTTGCAGTTCAAACTTGATGCTGAAATCAGCATTTTCAAAATGCTGAACAGAAAATCGGATGCCAGTGGAGAACTAGGAAAAAACAAACATTTTGTGAGTAACATTTTGAAAGGATGGTTTAAATGTGTTATTTTTTGTAGTGAACCTAATCAAGACACTCATTAAAGTGTGCACTCCCACCCCAAAACAAATGAAAGAGTCAGTTATTAAAAGTGGCAGTTTTAAAGACATGACTCATCATGGGAAAACCAGCACTCTTTAAAGTTATGATTTTTAGATTTGTACAAGCAGTGTGCAATTGTGCATTAATAACTATTAAGGGGACACCATTAATCTAAAACCTAGTCAATTAAAAAAATATAGAGGCAGGACTACTTGAAATGTTTTTCATTTGGAACTGAAACTGTGCCAGCAGTGTTCAGCCTGTAAAGGCCCTCTGAATCCTCCTCAAATTACATTTATTGCCTTGCATCATACACACACTGTTTTGATCAGAACCCTTCTTGTGCTCCCTGAAAATGTTGGTTGCATGGCAATACATGCATATTTAGAAACAAATTCTTCTTGAGAATTCCATCTGGTATCGTTGGGAAACTGGGCCATCAATCCTCCATTTTCAACCAAAGTTTGAACTTCTCAGTTCTCATTTTTTTCATTTTATTTTCTTGTTTGAACAAGTGGAGGAGACTTCTTTGTCCAACTTTTCTCTGCTTGCTCGTGTGGCATCTTCACCAACACAAACACAATAATCTACAGTTCTCTTTTCAGACCTAGAATCAACAGCATTCAAGAGGAATGCATTTCATCCTGCATTTATGCTTCTAGTCACTATTTGGTCATTTCTCATGTTTTACCAACCATCTTGGAGTAATGCCAGTGTTGATACTTTAAGTCTGCTGTTAATTTTTCCTCTCTTTCTTCACTTGCAGCACATAATGGTGGATTGATGAGTTTAAATCCATCTAGAGGACTATTTTTAGGGTGAAATGTTTCAATCTTTTCCTTTAGTTATTCATTTTGTGCTATGTGGAAGGCAATATTGTTAGCATAAAAGCATGCTGCAAGTTCAGGTCTTTGTCTTTCAATCATTTAAACAGCATAATCACTGATGATTCTTGTCATTGTCTGTAGTGTCTAAGATGAACAGAAACCACTCCTGAAGTAAGCTGATGCTGAATAGATGCTTGAAGACATGGAAGGGACTTAATTTGTCATTATGGCTACATTCTGATGATTATGATGGTGGCAGTATCAAAAATGTATCTGCAACACACATACATTTAAAGTATTATTTAAATTTAATGAAGCAAAACCTTTCACTGCAGTGGTACTGGAACACTCTTTACAGTGGGCGTGCTGAAAGCCAGTGGTCCCCAAACTTTTTACCTCACACCTGCTCCTTAACCCTGTCTGGGCCCCCTCTCCCCAGAGCTGTGGCCAGGACCGAACTGTGGCTCCAGGAGGGGGGAGGACACGGACAGGAGTAAAGGGGCAGAGTCTGGAAGCACAGCTGGGGGCAGGAGCAGAGCCCCAGGCATAGGGCCTGCAGCCAGGACCCTGGGCACGGGGCTGGGAGCAAAGCCGCAGGCATGGAACCAGCAGTGCCAGGGCCCTGGGTGCAGGGCCGGCAGCCGGGACCCTGCACAAAACCTGGGGGTGCTGCAGCACCCCCCACACCCTAGTTCCCGCACCTATGTTTCACTGAGTGAAGTAAGAAAGCAAGGTAAGAAATTCAGGATTTTTTCCACTGTATCTAATGGCCAGTGTATGGTGAATTTTTATTAGTGTTAATGTAAGAGAGATCCAGTGAAGCAGAGATACAGTTTCCCTCTGATTTAATGGAGCAGACATGCACTGCAGTTTTGATGATCTATTAGACTTCTATCAGCCTGGGCTTAATCCCTTATTTAATACTGAAATAGCACTCCTACCGTAAAATACTAATGAACTGCAGATGTTGCCTCTGTGTGGTCATATGTCTTTTCTATGGCTGAGAGTAGTTGACTCTACTAACAATAATGGAGCAAAGGTCTCAGATATGCCACTGGTGAATCTCCAGAGGCCACTGGAGTGGCCAGTATGTTGCTGGATCTCTAGCAGCAAGTTTATCTTTATTGGCACAATATTAACATGATTTTCATTTTCATTTTCCAAATGAAGTTTATTAGTTTTGTCAGGATCATATTATGAACCGGATCAGATTCCCTATGGTGTCTCTTAAGGCTCCATTCTATTATTATTATGGCACCCAGGATTATGCTAGGAGACAGATGACTGCTTCTCACTTACTGCCTACATACAACCCACATTAATCTTATTTTTGAAAAGTGTATTTTAGTGCATACAAAAGGTACAACATTGGCAACCTTGGCAACTGAGATCTCTGTATACCAACAAAACAGGCAAACTTCCCTACACTAGCACATCATCATCTTTTGTGTGGCAACTTCAAAAGCAACATTAAAGGTTGACATCCAAGTTTGTCATCAACGATATGGCTTCTGGTAACATGGAACGAATCAAGGCTGTCCTTCCAGAGAAGTATTTTAGAGGGCAGTTGTTCACTAGGTGTTCCATGGTTTGGATGTCTTCTCCACATTCATATACTGAATCATCCTTCATTTTCCATTTGTGTAGTAGGCAATACAGATGTGTGGTTCTGGTGTGGTTCACTGTCATCCATATCTTATGTACTATGGTGAAGCCAGGTGGTGGGTCTGTAGGATCCATGAGCAGGTCTTGATTCTTGACCCTGCTATTTTCTCAAATCTCATTATCTTTTGGTGACAGTCCTGAGGTTTTGAGAGCTTTGTCTGCCAAGGTGTTCCTAGACTTATGGTGGGATGTCAAATGGGGCAGAGGGGTTGGAGATCTTCACAGATGGCAAAGTCTGGGTTCACTATCACATGCTCATATTGTTGATGCTTCTCTTTTGGAGGAATGGTGATAAGATATGCATGAGAACAGGAAGTTAGACTGTCGGAGTTGAATTCCGCACCCCTGTACAATTCTCATAGTTCAATTACACATTGACAAGTTTCATATTTATGCTACCTGCCCATACGGGCATGCAGTATTCAGCTGCTGAGAAAACAAGGGCCAAGGTGGCTGTCTGCAAGGTGTGAGGATCTGCTCCCCAACTAGCCCCGACTAGTTTGTGGACTATATTGTTCCTAGCATTTATCTTGGCAGCGGTCTTCATCAGATGTTGGTGGTACATGGAGCTTCTATCCAGAACCACCCTGAAATATTTTGGGAAATACTCGTAATTGAATTTGGTGCCACAGAAGGTGACATTCAAACACTTCTTTGCATGGTGGCTGCTCAGGTGGGACATAAAAACATAAGAACAACCATACTGGGTCAGAACAATGGTCCATCTAGCCCAGTATCCTGTCTTCCAACAGTGGCCAATGCCAGGTTCTTCAGAGGGAATGAACAGAACAGGAAATCATCAAGTGATCCATCCTCTATTGCCCATTCCCAGCTTCTGGCAAACAAAGGCTAAGGACACTTCAGAGTATGGTTTTGCATCCCTGCCCACCCTGGCTAATAGCCATTGATGGACCCATTCTCCATGATCTGTTATAGTCTTGGCCTTCACAACATCCTCTGACAAAGAGTTCTACAGGTTGACTGTGCGTTGTGTGAAGAAATACTTCCTTTTGTTTGGTTTAAATCTGCTATCAATTAATTTCATTTGGTGCCCCCTAGTTCTTGTGTTATGAGGAGTAAATAACACTTCCTTATTTACTTTCTCTACTCTAGTCATGATTTTATAGACCTCTATCACATCCCCCCCTTAGTTGTCTTTTTTCCAAGCTGAAAGTTCCCAGTCTTATTAATCTCTCCTCACATGGAAGCTGTTCCATACCCCTAAACATTTTTGTTGCCCTTTTCTGTACCTTTTCCAATTCCAATATATATTTTTGAGATGGGGCAGCCAGATCTGCAAGCAGTATTCAAGATGTGGGCATACCATGGATTTATATAGAGGCAATATGATATTTTCTGTCTTATTACCTGATCACAGGTGCTTTGTCCTGGCCTAAATCCTCTTTAGGGATGTAGTATAACTGTCTGGAGTAACATCCTTTCCAAGAGCTTGTACGTTACACATAGTAATGATATCAGCTGGTGTTTTTTCAGAGTGTGGCTGCGTTCCCTGGTCTCGGGATGACAATGACCTTTCCCTGTTTCCATATTTTGGGTGTTTGGCCAACGGCATGCATGTTGGGAAAGAACTGCGTCAGCCAGTCATGGCCATGTTGCCATACGTTTTTCAGAAATTCTGGGAAGATGCTGTCTAGGCCTGCAGCCTTGCCAAGCTCGGTGAGTGTTATGGCCTTGTTCACTTCTTCTCTAGCGAATGGCTTTGATAGATTCATTGTTGCTGGGCAGTCAGATAGGGAACGATAAAGCACTTTCCCACGTTAAGTGTGCCTTATCCCTATTCATTTCCAATCTCCATTCAATCTTTGACCTCTCTTGCTGAGATTACCTCAATAAAAACTCCAACATTATTGGCAGACATCTCCCATTGGTATGTAGAATAAACTTCATTGAAGCCATGGAACAGCCATCAGAAATGGTAATGACTTGGGAAGGACTTCAGTCTTTAAGACTCTCAATCTGATACCTTTCAGTGTACTAGACAAGCATTTCAGTTAAAAATATTTAGATTCAATTTCTGCCTCTTGTCCTGTGCTTTAGTGCAGGTATATTTACTTTGGAGTGGCAGCATGAAGTTATAGTCAACATTCTGGGCCACACTTTGTGGTTTTTCCTGTTTTTTAATGTTTTGAAAAGGTTAAGTACATTTCATGAATAGTAAATGATTTCAAAATCATTGATTTGGCAAAAGCCAGAGACCCTGTAATCCTGCTCCTAAGAACGTATTCTGAAGATGTGACACTGCAGACAGTTCTAAGTTTTACTGCAGTAGTAGTATTCCACAGGGTACGTCACTAAACCCTGCCACACAAACGTGCCAGCCTTTCCAAACAAGTTGGTCTTAAATTGCTGCAGAATTGTAGGGGCTCCAGGTATTGAAGAGGCACTGTTGTGTCTCTGTAGTTAAGGGCTTAAGAATGTTTGATTATGATCTCACCCCCACAACATCTACAAAAAATCCCTTTCTGACTGAATATTTTAAAAACCACTGATCTCTTGCCAGAGCATAAGTGTTTTACAAAGTTGGAGGTGGATCAGAGCAGCTGTTTATGAGTTATGTGATTTGAAGAAATAACTGGTATTTCACTGTTGGAAATGTGCTAACTTGGTTTGCCATCACACAGCTTAGAAACTGTCTGGTACAGGAACTCCAGTCCTTTGGCCTTTACTAGGCCCCCATGAGAACTAGTTCCAGAGTTAAAGTTAGTATTCAAAGCTTATGTGGTATATCCAGACTTGTTGATGTTTGGATTTTTTAAAATTACAGTCTTCATTTACCTTGACTTTCAAACACTTGGTTATTTTCTTATAAATAGGGCTTCTGATTTTAGGTTTTTTTTAAATCAATAAATAGTGATGAAACACCCCCAATACAATAAATAAGTTGGTGTTTATCCAATAAACACCAGAAAAACACCATAAATGCTTACATGTACCTAAGGGTTTGTCTACAAAGAACACTAATGAAGACTATGGAGTATGATTTCTAACATGCCTAAATATGTTGCGCATCAGTTGGCCTGTGCAGACCCTTCTGGTGCACAGTAGGGAACATTTCAAAGAGATTACAGTTGTACATATTGTAATGGGTAATGTATATAATATAAATGTATATATGTGCATTACTCATTACAGTATATACAAAGAGAAAGTCTCGAAGCCCCCTGGTTTTTGGACATAAACATGAAACTCAAAAATTGCTATAAATAAACACTAAAAAATGAAATACCCCCCCAAACAGAAGCCCTATGTATAAACTGTAATGTTCTTATGTTTTAAATGAAGTTTTCTGTTTACAATTTCCTCTCCACCTTAATCATGGAATCATAGGGTTAGACAGGACCGCAAGGTTTATCTAGTCTAATGAAATATTTTGTTTAGGAATATTTGGTAATGTTACATTAATTTCAGCTTTAGACCTCATCCTGCAGGAAAACAGGGAAGTGATCAACTATGATGTAAGAATGACAAATTATGAGATGACAGATGAGAACACTCCTGCTTTAGGGTCAGATCATGTGGGACCAAGAAAGGGCTGTAGAAGGCCCTGCGTGCAGTGGAACTGGTGTGGTTACGCTGCATGGGGACAAGTGGGAAAGCTGTTATTTATACTGCTCTACAAGAAATGCATTCTTTCTGAAAATTCAGAAAATTATAATCCACATTTGTCCCCTAATTTCCCTATTTTGGGTTTCTCCTGAGCCAAAACAGAGAATTTGTCAACTGGCAGGTTGTGCTGTGTTTTTATGAACAAGTATTTGTGAGAGAAGGTTGAGACAATCAAGTTAATTGCAGCATAAATCACCATGGCACTTTTTGGCAAGTATTCTGGCTACAGTGATTGAAGATGGGCTGAGGAGGTGGTGTTTGGACCTGGATTAGGTTTGGGTATCTTTGTGGCTTGGGAGCAGAAATGCTGCTCATTCCATAGGGGGCATCCTCTCCGTCTGTCTCTTGACAAAACAGCTCAGGAAAAACTCCAGCAGCAGAACCTGACAGAGTTTCCTCCCACAAGAATCCTCTCCCATTGATTACATAACTATAAAAAGCTTGGGTTTAATTACATTTTTTGATATTTAGTTAAATGGTCATAGCATTACCCCTTTGAATTATGGTTATGTGAGTATCCACATACAATCATAATTCAAAGGGGTAATGCCATAACCATTTAACTAAATATCAAAAATGTAATTAAATCCAAGCTTTTTTAGTTACATAATAAGCCATGCTAGTAAAACTGCTCTCTCCCAGCCTGGAAAGAGACTCTCCTGGGCCTCTGGCTCACAGCCTTTTTATACAGGCAGCTGACTGGGGCGTGGCCCAGCTGCGGCCGCTTCCCCAATCAACCCAGTTTAACAGCTCTCAGCCACAACCTTCTCCCAGGGCTGACTTTAACCCTTTTTCTGCTGGAGTGGGGGAGGCGCCCCACTACATGAAGTCACATTAAAAGGAGAAAATGAACACATCTACCACTATGAATAAGGATTCCAATCTCATTACCCTAGTGAAATGCCAGTGATACTAATGGAATGAGTCCCAATTTACACTGGTGTAAGTGAGAGCAGAAACAGGCCGAAAATCATGAATGTTTTCAAGCATCAGATTATTAGTCCTAAGGCAGTATAGTATTATGTTATTACACCAACAATTTCCAGTCCAGATAAAAGAATTTGTTTTAGCTGCTGCTTATTGGGATGCATTCTGCTAATTGAGTAGATTTCCATTAGCTTCCCTTAAAATTAAATTAGATAAAATCAGCAAATGTATCTGGTTTTCTCTTACATTTGTTCCAGCCACCATGGGATTTCCAAGGTCACAAACCACCATTCTAGTTTCATTTTCCATCTTGTAATCACAGCTCAATACACGTAGTGCCTGTAACAAAAGAACACCAATATGGAGGTCAAAGGTCAGAGCAAAGTGTATCCTGTTGAGATAATGATGCCTTTTGTTTATGAAATTTCTTTTGATTTCAAACCCCTGTGTGCATCTCTACATGGACTCTTAATTGGTTACTGTTGGCCAGTGGAGGGAGTCTGACACCAAAAAGAAACAAATGGGAAACTAGCCAGTATTTTGAGAGAGAGAGAGACCATTTAATTTCTTCCCAACTCTCAGTCCTGTACCCTATCATCTAGTAGGGTGACCAGACAGCAAGTGTGAAAAATCAGGACAGGGGGTGGGGGGTAACAGGAGCCTATATAAGAAAAAGACCCAAATATCGGGACTGTCCCTATAAAATCGGGACATCTGGTCACCCTATTGTCTAGCCTGTGCTGTTCAGCATTAAGAACAACTTTGAAGACATGTTCTCATCTTCCTCTAGCAAAGATATGTTCACGTTTTCTATAGAGAAGTCAATGTAAAGTTTGTTCTGATGTTTCCCCCTCTACTTCCCCTGCAGCTCATGCCTCTCATATCATCTATGTACAAAGTATAAAATCCTATATACAAAGTGCTAAGTGCAGAGGAAGCAGCAGTTGTAAGATGGTGGAAGTTAAAAGACACAGACTAGAAACAAAACAAAGTAAGATCAGTTTTTTCTGTTTTCCTCTTTGGCATCTTTAATAAGAGAAACAAACTCAGAAGTAACAACAGAAGTCACTGATCTTCTAAAAATTAGGATGCATCTGGAATTGTTGCTGTAGGTCCCCACCCACCTAATTTTGTTTAATTTTAAAGTTCCCACAGATTAGGTAATACATGACAGGTCATTCAGCTTTATATAAGAAAGAGCTGGGAGAACTTCAGGACACAGCCTGCAAGTTCAACCCATGCCCTTCCTGGCTGGTGAAGGACAGTGTGGACCTGCTGAGCCCATTGTTAGTTGAGATTGGCAAGGGTTGTACATTTCCTAAATGAAGCAACTGTGAAGCCCCTGCCCATGAAACCATCTCTTGATACTGTCAATATTACTGTTGGGGAATGTCCAACTTCCCTTTGTAGGAAGGGAAAAAAAGTGAGTTTTACTGCATGTCCAGGAGGTTAATAACCATTCCAGCCTCTTGTAATGGCAAGGAATGGGTTTTAGAGGCACAGGCCCTCGAGGGAGAACGCCCTGCCAGCAGCCCCTTCTCTCTCAAACCAAGGGCTGCTATATTGTGCACTTTTGTACTTGTATTAAGAATGGCAGCTCTGACTCTTTGATGGCCACCTTAGGAACAACATTGTGTGGAGAATGGAGGGGTGGGGAGGAATGGATCCATTGATCCCTTTGGCAGCGGAAGAGAAAAAGAATGAGTCAAGCTAAATTTGTATCAAGATGTTTCATCTCATCTTCATTGGCTTTGCCCAGAGTTCTCTCTCAGGAGGATACAGTATCAGACCATCCTGGCCTTTGCTTCATACTGATTAATGAAGGTCACCGGTTAATACATTTTCAACCATCCACAATCTAATAAAGGACAAGTCCCCGAGTTTTGCATGAATCACTCAAACCTGGTGTGAAGGATGAGGGGCAGATCTGAATGGACTTATGAATACTGAATGCGACTGCCTCAGGAAATAATGACCTTGTACACATGACAGAGCTGTTAGAAGACAACACAAAGGGTCCAGTTAAAACACCTAATGATAAACTTGTTAGGATGTTACAAAACAATAGCTGGGCTATTAACCATGAAGATACTCCTTCACTTCAGCGCGAAAGTTACACAGCTGTATTGCCAAGGCTGGGAATAGACAGATCAAAAGGACTTAAAACAGTTAAAGTCAGTATCAAGAGCATGGGGGAGGCAGTTGTCAATGAGATGTTCACAGAAGAACAGAGAGACACAGGGACAGGCCCTATGGAGGGGGTCTGATGCAGCTGGGCCTTCCTGGGGATGGTAAGCCTTAGAGAGCATAGACATGCATAGAGACCACTAAGGTGTTAAATTCCTTTTTCTCTCATGCTTTGCTATGTTATTAAATAACACTTTGTTTTTATAAAGCTGCCTGGTCACTGTATTAACTACTGGTTAGAGCTCCCAAAGGGAAGACTTGCAGGTTCTGAGCCCAGTTGTACCTGCTGAGAAATCATGGACAGTACACAGAAGGTTGTAGCCTGAGCTCTAGTCTAAGAGTGGGAGACTTATGGGATTCCAACCCAGGACAGGTGAAGGCATGAATTCTGGTACCTTAAGGAGGTGCACTCAGAGATCAGGGAGGAGTTAAAGGTATAGCTACCTCTGTAACTAAGACATTTAGTTGCAAATCCCATCTATTTGCTCAGTACTTTGGGGGAAAGGAAGTGGGATAAGGGCTGGTATTCTTTGATTTGCCTTTACTAACTTATCAGTTGGTTAATTTCTGCTGTGAGGTAATTTAACCTGTTAAATCTTTTCATGCTTTTAAAGGATTTGCCAAGGGTGCTTGGAGCTAAGAATAGGCACTCACACTGTGGATAAGCTAACAATTGCAGTTAAATGTGTGTGGGAATCTATGTGCATAAATGCATATTCAACTCAATCCTTCTCTTGCGCAAATTTAGTTTAAGATGTTACATAAATGTCCAATCATCAGTACTATATAGTTTAAGGTTGTTATATAAAAGTTGTACCATCCACTACCACAAAGTATACCAACCCCTTTGTGACTTCCTCCTGCCAAAAGAGTCTAAGCAAATAAGTGGCTTTTGGAACTAAATATCAGAGATTCATGCAAAATCAGTGGCCTGATCCTTAATTAGACTGTAGGTGGCTGATGTTACAGTATTTATGTAACAGACAATGTCAAAGCTAATTTGTGCAATATAAGGATGGGGCAAAGGGTCAGTCTGTGATAGGATGCCCAAAATGTGAAATTATCTTTGGTAATACATTTTTTTTTCCAGAGATCACCTCTCAGAGGTAGTTACAGCAAAGTTAGAGGTAGAACACCAAAATTAGAAGTGGCAGAAGGAGGATAACAAGAAAAAGGAGAGAGATTTACACATCCAGCATTGCCAGTTCCATTGGTTTCACATGTAACTGAGCAACATTGTAGATTCAGCCACAGAACCCTTTTACTAGCCGTATGCAGCAATTTATATTTTTATAGTAGCACATGGCCTTTTTGGCAGTTTTGAACAGCAGCTAAACCCCACCAATTAACACTTGTACTCCCAGGGCACATTTTAACGGGAAAATGACTGGATACTTTAACTAATCCAGCTGCTTACAAATGCACTAAGAACAAACAGACTGTCTTGGCTGTCTCAGCAATGAACTACTAATTGGTAATAGGGTAGTTAATGGACCCAGACCACTGAATAAAAATGCCCTCCTGCCCCCTTTAAAAAGTTATTTAACCATCTTTCACAAATAATGTTATATTTTCCCAGACAGGACATGCTTTTCAATTGACTGAGTGCCAGCAGATGGATTGTTGCTATTCAAACATTAGAAGACCTGATCTCTGTGCCAATTATCTAGTTCCAATTAAATCATATCTCATCTAGCTAGCAACCTTTTACCCATTTCACTAACAAGATTTTACAAGTGAGCCAAGAAAGCTTTTTTATTTTTTTGTTAAGTGTGTCACTCTCCCGCCCACAAAAGCATAGTGCTAATAGCACTGGCTATTTGTGTGAGAAGCCATGGGAGAACATCTCCATACATTGCAGCCAAGGCTCTCATTTTGACTGCAATGCCTTTGCTGTTCCCAGCCAGAGCAGAGACAGTGAGCCGTGCCAAACTGTGTAATGTCTTTGTCATGTGGACAAACACCTAGCAGGGGCTAGGAAAACACTTCATTTGCATTCACTTATCACTTTATGAGGATTTGGACTCCAGTCTCCTGCAGAGTGGAAAGGCAAGAGCCTGTGCTTATTGTAAAAAGAACAGGAGTA
>NW_020664435.1:35634820-35700243 GCF_002925995.2 Terrapene triunguis
ATAAATTTGTTAGTCTCTAAGGTGCCACAAGTACTCCTGTTCTTTTTGCGGATACAGACTAACACGGTTGCTACTCTGAAACCTGTGCTTATTCTGCCATCCAAGATCAGTGTGATAAGTTTTTCAGGGCAGGGACTGTCTTTTTGTTCTGTTTGCAATGCCTAGCACAATGCGGTTACGGTCGGTGATTGGGGCTCCCAGATGCTACCACAATCTAAATTACTGCTACTAATAATAGGGTTGATCATACTGTATTTCATTAATCAATTGGCAACTTAAGGAAGAATCAATATATGTAGTGAAAACAAAGAAAACAAATGGTATCTTTTGACTTTTACACCTAAAGATTAAGAAGAGCATCAATCTACAGCTAGGGGATAAGGGGCTGATTCTCCACTGGGTTGCACTTTCATAGTCATGTACACCAGTGCAAAGAACTACCATTCTGATTTGGCTACACAAAGTACAAGGTGATGCAGAATCAGAGCCTGAGGTAACAACACAGTAACAATACAGACATAGCACACTCAATGGTGCCTCCTATGCAGCGGAGTCGGAACAGTTTATTCATTGTGGGCCCTGTAAAGTAATATTATTGCTTTATCATTTTCCTTGAATAGCTAAAGTTTATAGAACAGCCAAAAGAATCTTTCCATAGACATATCAGACAGGTAACATTCAAGGGACATCTTTCAGTTAAGCCAGAGTAACTACAGAGCAAATTGGAGTAATATCACACATCTGGGTTTATGCTGGAGTAACTGAGAGAAGACTTTGAACCTAAAACTCTTCTGTGTTTTCCTTTTTCTTCTTTTCTCTTTTGCTGTATCCAAAGTGTGTATAAATAAGTAAAAGGGATAAATTTGGTCCACTTGTTTTATCTAAACTGAACTGTATCCCACTGTTACATTGGGACTGGTTTTGAGGAGCATATTGTCTCTGCCCTGTTACAGGAAGGCCAGTTATATAGGGACAATACTGATTATAGACATGGAGAGGGCCACTGCCTTTGATATAGTGAAGTGCCACTGAGGAATCTTGGGTGCAGAGGGCTAATGGCATGATGGCAACTGGTGCCATCACAAATCTAAAGAACTTTGCTGAAATTACTGTGGAACTTCTGATTATTTATATTACAGCAGTGCCCAGAGTTCCAATCAGAATCAAGGCTTCATTGTGCTAGGTGTGGTACAAACACTTATGGAGACATAGGGTGAAATCCTGACCCTGCTGAAGCCAATGGCAAAACCCCCATTAACTTCAACGGGTCCAGGATTTCACCCATGGTTACAAACCAAGAGACTTATGTTTCCATACCTGAGTGTATCTTGGGTGTCACACTGCAAGTTGTTTTGATAAAGCCAGATATGCTGAAAGTTAGCCCTGTGCAAGGCAAGCCAGAGGCTTATCCATCATGTTAAGATACTTAAACTCTATTCATGAATAGAATCAACTGTAAGCACTCTTTTATACTTTCAGCATTTGTATTGGATCAGCCTTTAAACATATGAACCTAATGTACCTGAAAGTAAGGCCATTTTGGGAATAAGATGATAAAAATGGTTGTAAATACTTCTCTTCTTGGCAAACTTCCTCTTTCTATAATGACAGAGAGGTAGAGTGCAATGGGAATGTAGAGGAAAGGGTGTAAAGGAACATTAGGATTTACAGGATGCATGTTTTAATCCATTCATTTTTTCATTTCAATTTGTTTTTTTAAATGACAGAGATTCTGTATTCATCTTTGTCAGGACTTCAACAGCTTTGAACAACTGTGGTAGCACAGAAAACGGGCTGAAGATAGAGAACAGTCCATTTCTTATTAAATACCACATGCATATTTTATAACATGGGCAAATAGTACAGTATGAATTTCTTTGTTGCACAGACACTTTGGGTTGTGTTTTCTAGGTTTTTATTTGTATTAAACTCAACAATAAAGTTTTGAATAGTATACTTCTTTTACAGTTCTAAAATCAATAGACGTCATTGGTTAGCTTTCAGTACTATATGAAAAGTTTACAAAAACTAAATCTGCTATACACAATGTAATGCTGCCTAAGAATTATGAACACACTAGGACTAATGTTCTGATATTTTTTTAAAAAGAACATAAATAGCAATCCCTCTGTCTGAATAAGGGCTGACATTAAGAGATGTGAATGAAAGGTTAATCAGTCTGCTCTAGTGCACAGAACATGGGAGTGCAAATGTATGGAAAATTTAAGATAGCCTCATTAAGTCTGTATCAGCATTCAGAAGCAGAGCTGGTCGTGAAATGTATTTTATTTCCCACAAAAAAAAAATCAAAGAAAATGAAAACTTTTGATCTAAAATAATTCATTTTACAGTAGTTGAAAACAAACCATTTTGGGGGGTTAGAGGTTAATTTTTTTTGTAACGAAAACCTGAAAGATTTTGATAACATTTTGATAAAAAGGGCATTTTTCATCTAAAGTTTTTTGGGGGAATTTTTTCCCTGCCATTTCTAATTAGAAGACTCTCGCCTCTCCAGGACCCAATCCAAAGTCCATTGAAGTAAATGGAAAGATTCTGATTAACTTCAGAGTGTTTAGGAACAACATCCCCTCCCCCCACCACATATGTCAGGAAGAATGGTCTATTGCTTCTTGAGACCAACAGAGTAAAATAACCCAGCGAGATTATGATAAATACAGCTTCTTTCCTGTACATCAAACAGCAAAGCTAGAGTTACTGTGAGAGAGCAGGAGAAGAAAAATACACTGAGAAGCAAGGAGTCAGGGAAGTTATTTTTAAGTGCACTTGAGGGGTGGAGTTCTCTTTAATTTCTAACAATATAATCTTCAATAACATCTTCACTTTCCTTCTCATCAGTTCTTTTAACTGGGTTTATCCTATTGCAACTTTCAGTCCATCAGTAAAGTAGATTGACAGAAGAAGAATCAAGAAATACATTGCAGATTACTTTCAACTCAATTAACAACATTTGTCTCTTGCAAGGAAATTAACTCCCCCTCTGATTCCCAGGGCCTTTCTGTGTGTCACATTCCAAACATTCAGAAAAAAAAAAGTTGATGGTGCGATAGTTTAAGAGATTTATGTGCAGATGAGGTGATATAACCTTACTGTCCAGCAGTGAATAAGTGAGATCTGTTTAAAAAAACAAATGGTTGGGGTGGGGCTTAAGGACAAGCTTCTTTAAATAGCCTCTGTCTAAACATTATCAAATCCTATGATTTCATGCTTCTTGGCCTATGTATAAGGCCTTGTCTATACTGGCAGCCACGTGTAGGATACATGTAACTACATGCCACAGTGAAAAGCATGTTGTGCCCAGATCCTTTCCCCTCTGCCTTCCCCCTGCCAGAGCTCTCCCTGCTACTGGAGACTTTCCCTGTGATGGGACAAGGCTCCAGCAGCTCCCTGCTGCAGGGAAAGGCTCCAGCAGTGGGGAGCTGCTGGAGCTTTTCCCCACTGCCTCCCCACTTCTGGAGCCTTTCCTTGTGCTGGGAGGCCGTGGGACACTACACTGTTTTTAGCAGTGTCGCCATGGAAGACACTGCTTGGGCATTTGGAGAGCCATGAAGGGTACATACCCTAAGGTTCTGGCATGTCTTTACTCCACTCGGCTTAGCAACAGACATGCCAAACCCGTGGGAAAAAAACGCAGAAATTGGGGTTGTTTTTGGCTTAATTGGCTAGTGAGTTGCTTGTTGGCTAGTTTTTGGCTTGTAGCTTGTTGTACCTTGTTGCTTCTTTTTTTTGATCGGCTCCTGGCAAGCAGCGGCAAAGGGGAGGCAGTCAGGGGCAAGGGGGAGAGAGTCAGGGGTGCAAGTGGCCCCACCACAGTCCCAGACTGCACGCCGGGGGATCTAGTCACATAGGGCGTTGGGGGTTCTGAGGGATTGGCTTGTTTTGGCCTTGTTTTGAAATGGGATTAGCTTGATTTTTGGCTTATTGTGAAAGTCAGGGTGCTTATTTACCGCGTGAAAGTTGGCAACTGTGCTTAGCAGTGCCTCACCGTCTATTTATACCCTTGTTGGGAGGGGTGCAGTGTATGGACCATATACACCACCATAAGTGTAGACATAGCCTAAAATAAAACAACTGATCTGAATATAAATACACATTTTAAAAGATTTGTACTACTTTTTTGATTAAAGCCACCAATCTGTTATCTAACCCTAGCTAGAATACACAGGGTGCTTTAACTCTGTGCCAGTCTTTTTTCTTTAAACACAGAACACCCCAATATGATTACCTTGTGGTTTCGTTCAACACCTGTGTAATCTGCTTCAGGTGGGATCTTTATATGAAGCTCAGCTTCATAGGCTCCTTCCCCATCATTCCGTGGGTTTATTACGAGCATGACACAATTTTCTTCTCCAATGATTAGTTGATATTTATCTCTATAAAAACATACATCTGATCATGAACTTTGAAAATACATAATTAATTGGATTATAAACATGCACAATTAATCAACCTGTATGATCCATTTGCTCTCCTAGCATCTATACTCAAAAATGTAGCAATTTTCTAAAATACCTACCTTCAAGTTCTATGCACAACCAGCTACTTGACATAGAATTTCCAACACAAAAATAATCCCACGGAGAAACTCCACAGCAGGTTTGCAAATTGTGAAAAAGGGAGTGTACTCTAGAACAGTGAGGAAGGGGTCAGGGCAAATACATGTGCCATTGTGGACAGTCAAAGTGAGTTACAACAGAATATGGAAAGCAAGTTGTATTAAATTCCAAAGCCCTGATTGCACCCTACCTACACAGGAATAGCTGATGTAGGAGACTAAACTTCATGAGGGTCCCCGTTGCACTGTACCCTTGGAGTGGAGAAAAGTATAGTGGGATTTCAGCTCCCCTCTCTGCCTCTTTTTCCCCATGGAATGAGAAAGGATTTCAGCCCCCAAAACCAGCACATCTCCTGAGATCCACTGAAACTAGAGCGGGGCAAAATTTTTCAGACTAATATTTTATTCACCAACAAACCTGGGACTTGGCATCAGTAAGAAGGCATTGCTATAGCCAGCAACTGACCTGAGTTTCACATTTCATCTAGTAGTTAAGGCAGTTAGAAGTGTCTATATTTTCTTCTGAGCTGTTTTAATGACCACCTGTATTCTATTAGGTATAGCACACATATTTTTTTGTTTAAACTTACGGTGTAGCTGAAAGCTTCAAATCAGGAATGCACATGTTGTCCTCTCCACAATCCACCAGAATGTAAGCCTATTCAAAACATGAACCGGTGGTATTAGAGTTTTTCCTTGAAAAAAATCAATTCACTTCCTTGTTTTGATTATTACCAGCAATGCCACAAATGAAGGGGTTATTTCTGCAAGCCTTTACCCTCATGAGTAATCTCAATGACTATGTATGTAATGGTTTGTAAGATATGAATATATGAATCTTTTAAATTTTTCCCACTATAACTTGGGGCTTACATGTTCTACAATGCAACCACAACAGTAGTTCTGGAAGAGTTTTAAAAGATGCATTGTAATCTATTCCCATGAAATACATATTCTGAATTAATTAAACCCTTGTTGCATAACTTCTGTGAACACGATGATACACTATATTAAGAAAGATGCGACGGATAATATGTTTATATATAGAACATATTGCATGCAAGGTCCATACCTGCTCCCTAACAGTGCTTTCTTGATAATAGTTCAGTATTGGTTTCACAGCTAGGTCATCTACAAAAGTGGATTCATCCAAGCTGTAATTCAAACTAACACTGATTGGAGATAATTTATCTCGAAATTCTGTTTCATCCTGTGAAAGATAATCACATAATAAAAACAACACTTTAATTCACTCAAATTCAGGGTTTTGTCTCTATTGAAGGAATAAAACAATGATTCTTTGAAGAGCGTCTTTGAAGACATTTTTTGATTATGTGGTATAGTTAGGAAAGCGAGGTTACTCACCTGTAACTGGTGTTCTCAGAACACATTGCCTCCACAGACCCACACTCTGGAAGTAGCTTGCTGAGCTGCGTAGACTCAGAACTTTTTCAAAGCAGTAGCCTAGAATGAGGCCGTATCTAAAACTCCCATCAGTTCTTGACCACCTGGCAGGAATGGAGGGAGGGCACGTGTGGATCTGTGGAGGCAATATTGTTGGTTTGTTCCATAACCAAGGATTTATACACATCAGCCTTGGTAAAAGTCCACCATCTTTATTGCCTATGCAGTCCCTTATATACTGCTAAAGCCCTTCTTGTCCCCACCTCACCTTCCTCTGCCTTTCCAGGGTGGCCTTAATGCCTACCCAGACAGTGTATTAAGCAGTTCCAACTACAGGTGAGCAACACTAATCTTTTCTCCTTCATAAATATACCTCCACAAAGCCCCACTCTTGGAGATTGGGGAGCAGTAGTCATCCTGGAGGTTGTCTGAGGAGAAGACAAAGACTAAATGACAGCTCTACTAAACTATCTCTTCAGACTAGACAGCTATGTTGAACAAAGGTTTAAAGCAATACTCCAGAGGGCTCCATATATTTCTTAGCTACTGGGATTTGGTGGAAATATGCCCATGAGGCTGCTATGGGTCTTTCAAGGATTCTGAATAAAATGGATGTGGTGACTCTCTCAACTGATAACCCTCACTTCTTTTTCCTTCACAGAGGAAGTGGATTAAGCAGATAGATGCTTAATATTAGCTATTTAGGACTCCAGATCTGTCAAATAAGAAAAAGAGGGGTTCACTGTATGAAGGGAGGATAAGTCACTATTATCATTATTACTTTTCACTTATGTCCCACTTTTCCTTCATAGATCTCAAAGTGGTTTATAAAGGTGGGTAACCATTATTATCCTAGTTTCATAGCTGAAGAAACTGGGACACCAAGAGCTTAACTGATTTACCCAAGTCTTTTTGCTTTATAGTTATTTTCTAATGAGTTTCAGTGTTTTGTTCTCATGCACTAGAACATCATCAGTGTGTGCTGTGCCACTGTTTACATCCAAATAACTTTGTTTCTTGCTTCCTGAAAATGTTTCTATTAAAATTACAAGATCTAATTATATTTATTTGACAAAACCTACATTTTAGCCCTAAACTGCTTGATGGAGTCCCTTTGAAATAGATATTGAAAAGTGAATGATCATTAAATTTAATATTTTAATGCAGTTAGCTTACCGTAGATAGAATAAGTGATTTACACAGTATATGCATGCTTTAGGATAGGGGAAAACTTAGGCAGAATTGCAGGAAAAACTTCCTGACATTAAAACATATGTGGCTGAGGACTACTCTCCCACAGGAAGTCCCATTCCTTGAACTCAACTGGACAAAAGATTTGTATGGAACTACACCTCTACCCCAATATAACGCGACCCGATATAACAAGAATTCGGATATAACACAGTAAAGCAGCTCTCCGGGGGGAGGGAGGGGCTGCACGCTCCGGTGGATCAAAGCAAGTTTGATATAACGCGGTTTCACCTATAACGCGGTAAGATTTTTTGGCTCCCGAGGACAGCGTTATATCGGGGTAGAGGTGTATCTCATTGACTAAGGAATGGACAAGGTGACCTAATAGGTCTTTCTCACATTTAATTTTGTGATTATAGAATGTTCATGATAAGTGCTCTTTACTTTTTGATCATTCGTATTTCTGAGATTAATAACATGACTGGCATTTTCCTATATATATATAGAGAGAGAGAGAGAGGACTATAACAGCGTTTAAAAGAGAACTGGATAAATTCATGGTGGTTAAGTCCATTAATGGCTATTAGCCAGGATGGGTAAGGAATGGTGTCCCTAGCCTCTGTTTGTCAGAGGATGGAGATGGATGGCAGGAGAGAGATCACTTGATCATTGCCTGTTAGGTCCACTCCCTCTGGGGCACCTGGCATTGGCCACTGTTGGTAGACAGGATACTGGGCTAGATGGACCTTTGGTCTGACCCAGTACGGCCATTCTTATGTTCTTACGTTCTTATATTTTATTCCTCCCATAATACTAAAACTATGAGATGACAGCTAAGAATATGTTAAACAACTTACTCGAAGATAAACAACAAAGTCCCGGCAATGGAGCTGTTTCTGTCTTTCTATCACAATAGGGAAGAAATGATGTGATTGATGGTAATCAAAGAAGAGGGTCCTTTTAACAGCTCCTTTCTGTTTCAATGAATCTAATTGCAATTCAGCTTGCAGTGCTAGAGAATGTAAGTAAATTAAACATTTAACATGGAAAGAAAAAATGGTGAACAAAATTATAGCTAATGTCAATAACAAACTCTTTCCAGTAAAAATCAAAGTCTACATTTCAAAATGGGTTGCTAGTTTACAGCACACTAGACATTGATCCAAAGTACAGAATATGTATAATTTGAATTAATCTTTGTAAATTTATTTTCACAGTCAACATGCACTGTACACAATTTCTATTTCCTAAGATTCTTTCTTTTAAAAGCATTACAAAATAGTCAAGTTCTTGCTTTTATTTTGGCAATTGGATAAACCTTGCTCAGTTTAAATAAACAAAACAAAAACAGGCAGTATTTTCTTAACTTATAAAGGACCCAATGCTGTATTCTTTGAATGCAGTCAAAATATCCAACTCAAATCAATGAGCCATAAATAAATTCATAGGTATATAAAACTTTCTTACCTATCTTATCTGAAATACTTTGACCTTCAAAAGCCACACAGACTTTTACAGTAAAACTGTAAAAAGCAACAAAGAAAAATAATTAACAGATAGAGCTTTGTACTGAGTCACTGATTCCATTATTTCTCAGACCGCCTTTCCCCCTTCTCAAAAGTTGTTACAGAGCGTTCACTGTCCTGAACCAATTCAGCAATCTGTCTCACTAGCTCTGTATCAAGCAGCTACACACAGTCCTTTTTTAGTTTCTTATGATGGAATTAAAAAAACTATCTGTGCATGTACCCAGCTCACAATCCTGTATTCCTTGCACACCAAAAACCCCAAAGGATGAAATCCTGATTCCACCGAAATCAATGACTAAAACTCCCATGTACTTCAGCGGGCCAGGAATTCACGGAAATACTTAAACAGAACTTTTTTAGTGCACAAGGAATTAGAGATCAGGCCAGAGAGTTTTCCATTTCAATTTAAAACTTTGCTGGAGTTGTCTATCAGGTCAAGCCCTAAAAGTAAAAGGTCAGAGAAATTAATTTTTCAGTGTTTGTTATTTATTACATAAATGCATTGAAACTGTATGCTAATAGCTTTATTTCTGGTGTGCGTTTTTCAAATCCCATGGCAAACGCTGTTCTCAACATAACGGCTAGCAACATCCATGTCATTAAAGATAATCATACTGCACAAACTTCAACACATAGCCACCTAAATTATATATTTAAAATTGCCCACTTTCTTTTCTCTACATGTCATGTCACTGATCCTGACTAATACTGAAAAATTAAAAGAGAAGACCTTCTCTAACTATAGAGACTGACAGCACTTTATTTTAGCAAATTCTAGTGTATGTATTTTCCTTAATAAATCCATTATTTTTATCTAATCCACATATGTAACGGTGAAACCATAAAATTTATTACTGGTTGTGGAAAGGTTTCATTTTACAAAGAGATGTTTTATTACACAATACAAAATATAAATGTTTAATGAAATTACATTCAAAAGCTTTCACAAATAACCACTGATGATCTGTTAAACCATTATAACAAGGTTAATGCTATTAGAAAGGCTTGACTTCCTGCTAATAGACACCACTGGAAACCCATCTTTAGTAACATGCTCTTGATGTCTAGTACTTGACACTACATACTAAAGTCCCAATTCTGCAAACCCATACTCCCACACGTAGTCCCATAGTTAGTCATGGGAATACTCATTTGAATAAGGGTTGCAGGGTGGGATATTAAAACTTGAAAATCTCCCTAGTTACTAATGATTCTTAGAGACTATTACAATCAGTCTACACAGAGCCCGGTCAGCATCGGAACTATAAAATTGGCACATTTCACGTCAGACAATGACACAAGTTAGATAAAATCCAAACATTTCTGAACTGGTCATTGCTTTTAAATACTACGCTAATGTTATGGTATGTACCAACATAGTCATGTAGTCAGCTCAAAACTAGTAATGTTACCTCTAAAATAACCTCTAATCATATTGTAACTGTGTATCAGCTTCCTCTGACAAGTATAATAAAAATGTGCCACATCTGGGATTCATATAACTCACATGACCTTACTCAACATCTTCCTTCAGGGCAAACAATTTCCTTCATACCATTAAGCAAGACTTCACCATAGGCTCCAGAGACTATTAGAAGTGTTGATTCCAATTCCCCTGAAAAACTGCAAATTTGGGCCTATTTACATTTCTCCTAGAATTACCAATTAGAGATGAATAACTGACCATTTCTAAATATATGGGACAGCGTAGAGTGGGCATTAAATGGAGAACATATACTTTGTTGAACTGATATGCAAAGAATTTAGTCATCAGCCTTTATAGGCCAAATTGTGGCACAGCTAGGGCAGCCGTGCAGGAAAGTAAGGAGGTACAAAGTGCCCTCTTATACCCCTGTGGCAGCTATCTGCACAACAGGTAAGAGGAATCAGACTTTGTGGAGTGGGTATCCCCTCCCCATTCAGGTGGGTGGGAGCTGTAGGGAGTAGGCAGAATCTTGACTCTGCCCTCTCAATGCCCCTGGTGGTGTAGCTAAGCTACTGTGTCAGACAGCGTGCTGGGTATAAATCCATCACAGTGTACTCTTGCCCTGCAGCAGAAGGGAAACCCCTTCACAAGTCAAAATCCCCTTCCTTGGCTGACCCAGGGACAGCGCAACACGGCTGATGTGGAGGGGATCTTTGCAAAGTGATGCGTGTCACTCAGATTAAGTGAAATTTAAGATTAAGGTGTCCCTTTAAGATTAGGAAATGTGTATGGTACGTATATTTAAAGCAGGACTTACATAAAACGACTTTAAAATACATTATGCTGTTTGTAGTTTGAATTAAAAAGTAATTATTGAAACAATACAATTTTAATGTATTTTGAACAGTTGAGAATTACAATGATATGTTAAAGATAGGTTAGGAACGTTGTGGTTTAGTCCAAGATCCTACTCTGCTTTCATAAACGCAGCAGATCTTCATATGACTGAGATCAGTTAGTTTGCCCTTATATAAAAATCAAGGCTCATCCTTCCCTTCCAGGAAGAATAGGACCAAGAGGTGAATGTTTACATGGAAGAGCTTTTGCAGATCTGTCAGTCCACTGCAACCTCCCCTCTGAGAGATAGGGCCAGTAAGACTATGGAGTAGGCAGTGTTTGGGTCCTCCAGCACCCCTGCTGAGCAGAGATCTACAGCATATTCAAGAGGCCCCAGGAGTCTCTAACTGAATGCAAAGATCCCCCCCCACTTCTGGGCTCCCCACAGCTGAGACAACATAACCAGCACCATTGCCTCACTGCCCATGGGTTCCTGCCCCAGATGCCTTGTCTTTGAAACATGTGGAGAGGATGTTACTCTCTTTAGAGCAGCAGTAGGGTTGCCAACTTTCTAATTGCACAACACCCTTGCCCCGCCCCTTCTCTGAGGCCCGGCTCCTACCCACTCCATCCCCCCTCCCTCTGTTACTCGCTGTCCCCTACCCCCACTCACTTTCACTGGGCTGGGGCAGGGGGTTGGGGTACAGGAGGGGTGAGGGCTCTGGCTGGGGGTGTGGGCTCTGGATGAGAGGTTTGGGTGCAGGAGGGGGCTCCAGGCTGGGGTCAAGGGGTTTGGAATGTGGGAGTGGACTCAGGGCTGGGGCAGGGGGTTGGGGTGTGGGCGGGGGCTCAGGGCTGGGGGAGGAGGTTGGGGTGCGGGAGAGGGTGCGGGTTCCAGGAGGGGGCTCAGGGCTTGGGCAAGGAGTTGGGGTGTGAGCTCTGGGAGAGAATTAGGGTGCAAGATGGGACTCAGGGCTGGGCTGGAGGTTGGGGTGCAGTAGGGGGTGCAGGCTCTGGGAGGGAGTTAGGGTGCAGTAGGGGGTTTGACCTGGGGCGGGGGGATGGGGTGCAGGTTCGGGCTCCAGCCAGGTGGCACTTATCTCAGGCAGCTTCCGGTCGGCAGTACAGCGGGGCTAAGGCAGGCTCCCTGACTGCCCTGGTTCTCTGCGGCTCCCGGAAGCGGCCGGCACATCCAGCTCCTAGGCACATCCATTTCCTAGGCACCGGGGCAGCCAGATGGCTCTGTGCACTACCCGCGCCCGCAGGCACCACCCCCGCAGCTCCCATTGGCTGCTGTTCCTGGCCAATGGGAGCGGCGGAGCCAGTGCTTGGGGCGGGGACAGCCCGTGGAGCTTCCCTAATCTCCCCTGCACCTAGGGACCCCATGGACATGCTGGCTGTTTCCGGGAGCTGCGTGGATCCAGGGCAGTCAGGGAGCCTGCCTTAGCCTTGCTGTGCCACCAACTGGACTTTTAACAGCCCGGTCAGCGGTGCTGACTGGAGCTGCCATGGTCCCTTTTCGACTGGACATTCTGGTTGAAAACCGGATGCCTGGCAACCCTAAGCAGCAATAGTCTTCATACGGTAAAATATTGCCTTTCTGAGAAGAGAATATGACCTGTTTAGAGTCTGTCCCCCAAACTCTTCCACCTTGGTCCTGCTCCCTCGGTCAGATGGATTGTACCCTGCCCCCCACACACTGATGCAGTAGGCAACAGATGTGGCTACTAGGGTTGGTTGAAAACAGGAGTTATTATCCATTAAAATTTTGAAACAAAATGAAAAATTTCTGTTTCGTTTGAAATTTTTTGCAGCTGTTTCTGATGAAACAAACCAAATTCAAACGATTCTAAATGAGAATTTTGTCAGTTTTGTTTTCTTTTCCCCCCTGGTCTCTCTATTCCCCCCAAGTAAAAATTTTCATTTAGAATAATTTTGTTGGAAAAAACAGAAAATTTAATTTCAAATGATGATCATTTTTCAAGAAAATTATCATTTTGCTCCCAAAAGTCATTTATAATCAATGAAACTTGGAGGAAAATGTTTGACCAGATCTAGTGGCTACACAGCCAGGGATACAGCAGCATAACTGCCTTCGCCTTATGCACACCCTCTCCGTCCCTCCCCTACACCTGCAGTTGGGGTCCATGTGCTCACCTTCACACTATGTGAGCAGAGACATGACTATGGCTGTACATGAAAATGGCGCTCTACCCTTCTGAAAGGGGCACTTAGCAGTATGTATACAGGGTATGGGTGACACAGCAGAGCTTGGCAATACAAACTCTAAGTGGAATTTACTATATTTAATTATACAGTGTAAAAATCAAGAGAATGAAAAACTCATCTCTCAGGATCAGATCCTCTGCTGATGGGAATCCTCACAGTTCCATTGATTTCAATGGCGCTATGAGGTTTTACACCAGCGGGGGATTTGTCTTTTAGTATCTTGTCAAATCCAAGTGATATTTTGGATCATTAATTTAAACTACATTAGTATTTACTTTGCATGCTAGTGTGAAGACTGGGTACTGTGCATTTGTACTACTGCCCACTTCTGGATGGAATTGGAACTGCACATCATAGGCCCTTGAAATGCTAGCACAGCTAATGTGAGCTCCTTTAGCTCAAGTGCTAGTGAGCTGTGCTTTAGAAACAGGATGATCCAACTTGTGTTCCTTGTGCCATCCTGGTGCACAGCACAGACACAACTGTGAAATCATAAATTGCACAAAATTTGACACTGGGAATATCTAAAGAGATCACACAGTTTAGTCATAAACGTCATGAGATTGGCGGTAAGTTAACTATTTTGAAAGTAGCATCAAGTTTAAGGGAGATCTTGTGATGTTTAAATGGGCTTGTTTGTACTATAAGGCACTCTATGCTTGTAAGAAGTGGGAAAAGCTAAAAATAATAGATTTTATAATAAGTAAGGCCAAGAGAGTTAGAGCAGTTAAGCAAGACTGGAGTCAGAAGGGTTTCTGAAATCTGGAAAGTTGATTTATAGCTCTGTGGAAAAATAGAACGAGTTCAACTTTCAAACTTCTTACAAACGCAAGTTGGTATGGTGATTACTCAACAAGCAGGACAATTTTGAACAATTAAAGGAAGAGAACTGCTGTAGATAAGAAACAACTGGGAAATGGCATCTTTGTCCTTTGGCTGTATGGCCTTGTCTGTATAATCAGTCTTGGATGACATGGAGGTAAGAACACCAGAGTCTTGTCTGCCCTATAGTGTCTATCATGGCTACCACCATGAGAGCTACACTGGCGGCTATAAAATGAAGCGCATGATTGAACAGACAACAAGGTTTTTTCTCCAAACCTTAAGACAACAGAACAGTTTGCTTGAAATAAATCTATACCCTTCAATCTGATGTAAAAAAACCACACCAGTGTATTTTAATTCTAACACAACTAAATATTACAGAAATTTAAAAAGTGATCGCGAGATATGATACATGCAGTTGCATCTCTCTAATTATCTTATTATAAGTTTTCTGCCTTGAATTTAGGCGCAAACAAAAGCTAGTGAATCTTTGTATATATAGTTACTCATGTCTTTTGTGCCAGCTGAATATTTGACTTTGTGAATATCTGTAAATATTATTTAAAATACATTGGTTTTGCCTTGTGACTCAATTAATGCCTAGCCGTTATCCATCCCCAAGGAGAGATGTATAAAGTCACAAATCACCACCTTATGGAGCCTGGAGACTCAAAGCTTGGTCTGTCAAAAGCAAGGTGTGATGTAGGTTACACATTCCACAGTGTGGAAAGGCTGGACTGTAGAAATTTTTTTGACAGAATAGTTTTCTGCTGAGAGATGGAATTTCATTGAAATAGACATGTTTTGTAGGAATATGTCAATTGTGACAAAATTTTCCTTGGGAAAAGGTCAAAAGAAATAGTTTGACTTTCTTGTTCTATTGTGACAGTATTAAAATGTTTTAACTTTCATTTAGATTCATGTGGACTTTTATAGTCTATTAAATATTCACTTAAATATATTGTAATATATTACATTTGTTGTAATATATTACATTTAATATTGTAAGACTCTAAAGGCAAAACAAAATGAATCAAAATTATTTAAATAAAACAATAAAGTTCCCACCAAACATGTTGATATTGATTAAACTACATTTCCTCTGCTCAATATGGGTGTTGGAGGACTCAACCTGTGCCTACACCATTGTCTTGCCAGTCTTGCCTCTCAGAGGGGAGATGCAGTGTACTGGCAGAACAGCAAAAGTTCAAGTCTTTCATATAAATGTTTCCCTCTTCGTTCTGTTTTCTATGGAAGGGAAGAATGAGTCTTGGCTTTTACTTAAGAGCTGAGCAACTGATCTATCATATGAAATGCATTATAATTTGCTGTGTTTACGACAACAGAATAGGGTCTTTGATTAATCTACAAAATGTTCCTAACCTTTAACTAGCATTTCAGTATCATTCTAAACTGTTCTATTCTTAGTATCTTAGCCGAAGTAAAATGCATGGACTAGATCATGATTATGAAGGTATAGATCATATAAAAGTCAGAACAAAATGACTCAGTGGTCCTGACTTGAACTTTTTTCGAATTTTTGTTTTATGGAAATTTTTGAAATTGCGGGCTTTTCCCCCCAATCTGGAACATTTTTTTTTTGTCTCAAGATATCAGACTTTTCCCTGGAAGGGAAATTCCAATTTTCATCCATCTCTCCTGAACTGAAGTTTGTAATAGAAAAATTTGATTTTGGTTTGTCGATGTGGAGATATGTAATGCATAAAGAATTTGATTGGGGACATATCAATACGATAAACAGAAATGATTGTCAGTTCCTAATACTACTTATTTACTATTATTGATAATTCATTCAACACAAAGGGAAAGGTGGTTAAAGATTTGATACTATCACCTCCTATTCTGTTCACATATGAATCCTTGCCAGCTACTCCACAAACATCTACAGCTGAGCAGCAGAGGCAGATACCCCTCTATTTTGGTGAACTATTCACTCAAACACATAACAGTCAGCTATTTCTGTGTGAAAAATGTAACTCCTCAAATTCGTCATTTTAAGTTACCTTTAGAAGCTCCAGTGTTTATACTTTCAGGTTGCCATGGTAAAAATCATTACCCCATGCCTAATGCACAGAAATCTGTATTCAAGTCACTCCAACCAAAGTTTTCAAATGCCTAAATCCATATTTTCTGGGATACTGATCATATCATTTGAACTGATGGGAGTAGCAAGTACTTAGCACTAGAAATGATCAAAGATTATTAACTCCCTCTCCCCCAAAACAACTCCCCTGAAAAATGTCAGAGTTGTTTCCATTTTGCAAGGTTCAAAACTGACCCACTCTTTGTTTTTTTCCTCCAAAAATTGTCACTATTATTTATTTATTTTTTATTAAAAGTTTTATAGACATTTTTCATTTACCGAAAACCTGGTTTACTGAAAATTTTCAACAAACCATTTCAACAGTGGATTAGATGATAAATTTTAATTACAATGTTGCAATTTTTTCTTTGGCAAAGAACATCACCCCATTTTACAGAGTGGGAAGTGGAGGCTTAGAAATGGTAAAATGCTTGTGTGAGGGATTACCATAGTTTGATAGATTTACAGAGAGTGGACAGTCAGCACTTCCGAAAATTAGACTCTCCAAAATGCCTCAGATTAGTCCCCCAGAAATGGAGATATTCAAATCAAAAGTCACAAATTTAGGCCATGAGTTCTAACCCTGATTTCGATACCTTTTTGCTGTAAAGCCTTAGGCAAGTCAGTTAACTTCTCTGAACTTCAGTTCCCTCATCGCTAAAATGGGAATAGTACTATTTGCCTACTTCATACAAATGTTGTGAGGCCAAACTAAACACCATTTGTAAAGTGTGATTAAAGTGTAAAACAGCAGTCAGGCCAATAGGTGCTCAGATATCATTGTGATAAGCAATGGCACTGGAACATTTTTAATAGTGGGGGTGCTAAAAGCCAGCCCCCTTTCCCCTGTCCACCCTACCCCCCCAGAGCTGAGGCCGGGAGCAAAGGCCCAGGCATGGGACGGCAGCCGGGACCCCACACATGTGGGGTGGTAGCAGAGCCCAGGAGTGCTGCAGCACCCCCCGCACTCCTAGTTCCTGCGCCTATGGTGATAAGTGCAATAGAAGAGGCAGAGGTAAGAACAGAACACAGGTCTCCCTGGCTCCCAGTCTTGTGTTCAATGTACTATATAGTTTGGGGACTACTATTCCAACAGCCTTTCAAAAATGCAAAAGTGTGGGGTTTTTTTTAATTACAGGAACTGGCTTTTTGATTTTTTTACAAACATCTAGACAGTGAAACGCTTCCATGGGACATTGGCTGAATAGTTTTGAATTTCAGAAAGTTGTGGCAAATTTGTGATGATTTTCTTAACTCAATTTTTGAATGAAGAGAATTTTGTTAGGAATGTTTTCCTCAGCTTTAGTAGATGCCCTTCTAACTAAGGAACACGGATACCATGCTAGTAAAATTGTACATGCATAAGTCTAAAAGATCAGGATAAAGCCCAAAGAATTTTGCAGAGAGTAAAAAAATAAATTGTATGTGTTTATGGCATTTTGCCCTATGCTTTAGTTTTATAATCTTAGATGATGGCTAAAACAATATTTTCCTAATACTGGAAAGCATACAATAATCCAAATCTTCTTAGACTTCCTGAAACTTTTCTGGTAGGATGGTTTCCTTTCATTCTTCTAATTTTGAAATGTCAGTCAACAGGCATTTCACACAAGTTGCACAGCTGGCTAAGAGATACAGAAATCTATCCCATGGGATGGAGGAATTATTTGCCTGTTGGAGTTTCTCTACTAATTGTTTTCATATGTACAATACAAGGTTATATCAACGAGAGAGAAAAATTACAGCATGGAAAATCAACATCTGCTCTTCAATCATTTTGGGAGACTGAATTAATTTACTTTGTATAGTAGGAGCTGAACCTTTAGGGAACTGTAGATTATAATATAATAGCCAGAAATGTAATCATCCTTCTACTAAGACACTTGAATTATGTGTAAAACTCTTGTAGATATAAACCAAAAACACCTTTCAGATTATTCCAGTACAAAGAATAAGTATTAAAGGAACAACTTTATCCACATAGTACATTCTCTTCTCCCAATAATATATTGCATTTGGAATGTGACCCATGACAGAAATATTTTAATGTTTCCTGAAGAGCTGTGCAGGAACCAGATTTTTATTTTGGGGGAGTTTCACAGTTTCAAAATTTCTTCTGTTACAGAATGAAAACAAAAAATTTCTCACAGACAGAAATTCAAAAATGAATAAATACATAAATAAAGAATTTTGGCTAGTTGAAATGTATTATTCCAATTTTGTTATTATATATAATTTCAAAATGTCAAATTGAAATGTTACATTCCAAAAAGGTCAACACTTTTTGAAATGTCTTTTAGCAAATTTTCTTTCTAAATGAATTTTTATGAAAGGCAGCATTTCTTCAAAATTTTTTACTTTCAACGAATCAGGAATTTCTGACAGAAGAATGTTCTGGCAGAAAATTTCCAACCAGCTCTAGTTGTCTGTCTCCATCTGCTGGTAGGAGGTTACTTTATCTTACTGTTCTTAAGACAATGAAGAAACATATATTAATAAATGGTGAACGTTTTCAAAAATCTATTTTTTTTAAAAGAATATATATTCTATAGCTCAATGTTTATAACAAAAGTGTGCTGTGTTTCTTTGTGTTTGGGGTATTATTCACCTTATAATGTATAATGAAGAACATGACACATGTGAACAATGAAGGAAGACTACATCTCCCACATTGATGGCGAATGTTTCTAAAATTCTAACATGGAATAATGCCAGTCTTTAAATATTCACTGTTTGGGTTGAATAAATAAGCCTTTTTTGCGAGCTTCCTCTCTTTCTTCTGTTTCATTTCCTTTTACTACACTATGCTACCTTGAAAGACTGCGTGAAAGCAAGACTTCAACTGGCCAAGAAGAGCTGGATACAACTTCCTATGGAACTGGTTATAGGAGTGCAAAACAAGGCATTCCGTCCCTTCCTCAAGTGGATGAGCATTCTCCTTCCTCATACAAAATATGAGGTGAACCAAAATGGCAGCACATTAAGTCAATAGAGTACCAGGGATGTAGCATCAATGTAATATCTTATACATCCTCAATGGACAACTGCATCCTTACCAAACAGGGAAATGAGTTCACTTTTGTAATAGGACCTTTTGCATCCAATCTGGTCTATGTTCCACCCTCTCATACACTGAATTTGAATTTAGAGTATGATCCTATGAGATGCTGAGCATCCTCAACTGCCATGGGATATGATGGTGCTCAGCACCTCACAGGATTGGGCTCTTGGCTACTACATTTCAAATGTTTATGAAGCAAGGAAAATAATTTGATTCTACTCTATGTTGGCTGGGTTCTAATACCGCACTCATTACTGCAGCATCTGAACACCTGCACAAACACTAGAAAGATGTCTGGAGCAAGAAGAGAAAGATTTCTTGTCTTATCGCTGACTTACCAGGCCACCATAATCATAGAGCCAGGAAGCTGACAAGTTTTATTGTCTGGATTTACAGTCATTGGGTGCAGCATGAGCTGAGCATCCACTGTCACAACAGGCCTTGCTCTACATGTCGGGGAGAGAAACAAAGGTCAATACATGCAGCAGGAATAAGTCGCTATGCAAATTAAGGGAGGTCCATGACTGCAGATGGAACATTTAACCTTTTAATGATACAATTATCTTAAAGGCAGCTGTAAATATGGTCCCTCAGGTGGATGGGAGTTTCGTTGTTGCTGTTCACTTTCCTGAAGAAATGAAGATTCTGTTTGGCAGAAAGCATAACCTCTCTTTTTCCACAGATTTGGTCATTTTGATAATTCTTAACAAAAATTACAAGCTACCAGGACAAATCACTAAAACAGTGTGGTGTTTAGATGCTGCATGTGATTATTAGAACTGGGAGCACTGGCTGTTGGGAGTCTGAAAGGACGGGAAACAGGTAGGAAGGGGGAGGAGTTGAGGAGGCTGGGAGAGTTACAGAGTGTGCAGCTACAGCTTGTAAAAGAGACTTCCACTGTAAATAAAGTTCTGTTGAAGTTTGTTAATACTTTGCCTGGTGGATACAACAAACAGGAACTTGAATTTACAGTAGACATAGACACAGATGCATAATTGTGCAAAGGACAGATATGTACAATAAGATCCATTAAGCAAGCACTGTCCCCCCTCCAGCTATGTCAAAATGCTCACACAGGGTCAAATTCTGCCCTGAAGGCTCTGAAACCTGGACTAGGCTTCACATTTGTACAGCTGACAGCAGCCTTTTAGTAGTTGTTTTACAACCCTATCATCTTTCTGCCATGATTCAAAAAAAGGATATCTTCAGATTTGCTGTCTCTGTAATTGTGTGTGATTCTCTCTGAAAAGGGGATGTGATTTGGCTAAAATAGAAGTTCTTAGGAAATATCTTAAATCAGCCATAGGCTGCAACCTAACTGACAGATCTTGAGCCATTTGACTTTGGAAGCCAGGAATAACGTTAACAGAAGAAGCAGCTGAAGATGGATATATATGGCTGCTGTGATGACAAATGTACAGGGTGCATCTGTGAGTAACGGCTGGTGATTAATTAGCTACCTGGTAATTTAGAGTAGTTTATAACAGGGTTGGAAACAGAGAAAGTTCTAAATTACATGTTCACAGAGCATGATTTTATTAGACATTAACTTACAGAAGTCTGATAAAAATAAATCAGTACCCTTAAAGTTTTAATCTACAATTGGTGTTGTAGTGTTAATTTTTCATTGTAACATCAGTTGGGGCCTCAAAAATGAAAGGATTTGTTGCATTTTTATACAGTAGGGAAAACAATTTCTCAAACAAGCTTCAGTTTGTATTATTAAATGCAAATAGCTATGTTTGTCCAACAATACCAATTTCACATTAAAACACAAAAGTCAGGAAATGAAAAAAAGATGAGCTGCTCATAATATTAACTTGCCAAATGGCACAAATCCCCTTTTGGGTTGCAAAATGAAATGTAGATCTATACATACCAATTCTGATTCTCCATTACCCTGCATCTTGTGTGGTCATTTATTCCACTACAAAGTGGTTGCAAAACAATACCAGATCAGCATGGTAATACTTTATACACTGACTCCATGAGGTTCATGGAAATGGACCATCAGTCCACTGTACATATTGCTGTAATGTGCAAACTGAGCTAATGCTACCAACATGAGTTTTTGTTAACTTTTGCATGTCCATACATTTGTAACCTTAGGGTAAGATCATGCCCTGTCATTGCAGGTGTGTAGGGTTGGGAAAAACAGAAGGCTACAAGGAGCCAGGCAGTTTGCACTATTTATGCTCAGGACGGCTCAGTGTTTGGATGGGCACAGTTTTCTTTACAGCTCAATTAACAGAACAGCAGCAGATTTTGTTAAGTTTCTGAGAGCTGTAATTTATTTTAACTAAAAGCATGGATTTGCAGAAAACTACAGTAGGCAGCAAAAACATTGGAGACAAAAATTATGGGATCTGTAATTCATTAGCCACTGTGATTTTACTCCTGACTTTGAATTTTAGGCAAGTTTATAAAGAGGGAGCTATTTTGTTATATGTTTCATTAAAACAATACATTCTCCCTCATAGAAATGGTCTTGCCAGCAGTCTGAAAGTAGCAGTCCTTGTGCTTGTCAGGTAGTTCACACCCTAGTGTCACTAAGCGGACAAGGCTACATGAAAATCTAAAATTATTAGTAGGTGCCATTAGGCCATGGTAGGAAGTAACTCTTCAGTCACATGGCTTTTTTAATTCTCCCTCATTAAGGACTATTTAACTACAACATTTAAAGCTTTCATTTTCAATTATTTGGGACTCAGCTCCATTCAAAAAAGAGTTGTTACAATTTTAAAATGGGAACAGTGTAATTTTTCTCGCCTTGCCTAACTTAAAGTTGGTAGAAGGATTTGATCAAAACACTTGTTTGTGGACTGAGACTGAGATAGGCACTTTCAACCAAAATGGAGAATTTTTCTGAGAATGATAAGCATGTGAGAAGAGGGACTTATAGCACTATGGCATTTGCTGCTAAGAATACACTATAATCTATCATTTATTTACATACAGTACAAAGTAACACAGAAATGTGAAATAAGATTGCTTGTGGATCTCCTGCTTGAGCTGTAAAACAAAACTTCCGTAAAATTTACCACATACCTGTAAACAGCTACTTTCCCAGCTCCAAATGCACCTACTATTAAATCTGGAAAAAACAAAATAATTTTGTAAGAACTACTAGCTAACCTCCAGCACAATTTTGCAGCCTAATTTATTTATATTCAAAATACAGTAACATAAAACAAATGAGCTAACTCATACTTTCCAGGTCATTCTACGAGAACGTAGTGAGGAAAAACATTTCACATTTTTGCCATGGTAGCATATTAGTTCACTGTCAGCCTATATAACACAGAGTCATCCATGTCACAACCTCTCTCCATCTTGTCTTGAAAGGGAAACAACTATTTCTTTAAAAATCCACATATTTTACTCCAAACCATTACCTGTCTGTCACATGAATGAATGGCAAAAAGATGCAACTTTTTATGTGGACAATCTCATATCAGTTTAAATTAATGTAGTTTAAATCATTTTTTCCTGGTGACCTCTGATCCCATCCTGATTTATTAGTTGAATTGTATGTTTGTTAATTTAGGTATTACCATACTTTTATATCTATCTATGGAGAGAGTAAATTTTATAGTTTAAATTATAACCATATATTCGTTTAATTTGCAAAGGAGGTCTGTGCCTTTAAGAGACCCAGTAGTGGCACACTCTAGGAACCTGGTGGCTGAACTTTGTGACTTTGTCCTCACCCACAACTATTTCAGATTTGGGGACAATTTATACCTTCAAGTCAGCGGGACTGCTATGGGTACCCGCATGGCCTCACAGTACGCCAACATTTTTATGGCCGACTTAGAACAACGCTTCCTCAGCTCTCATCCCCTAATGCCCCTACTCTACTTGCACTACATTGATGACATCTTCATCATCTGGACCCATGGGAAGGATGCCCTTGAGGAATTCCACAAGGATTTCAACAATTTCCACCCCACCGTCAACCTGAGCCTGGACCAGTCCACGCAAGAGATCCACTTCCTAGACACTACAGTGCTAATAAGCAATGGTCACATAAACACCACCCTATACCGGAAATCTACTGACCGCTATACTTACCTACATGCCTCCAGCTTTCACCCAGACCACATCACACGATCCATTGTCTACAGCCAAGCTCTAAGATACAACCACATTTGCTCCAATCCCTCAGACAGAGACAAACACCTACAGGATCTATATCAAGTGTTCTTAAAACTACAATACCCACCTGGTGAGGTTAAGAAACAGATTGACAGAGCCAGAAGGGTACCCAGAAGTCACCTACTACAAGATAGGCCCAACAAAGAAAGTAACAGAACGCCACTAGCTGTCACCTACAGCTCCCAACTAAAACCTCTCCAGCGCATCATCAAGGATCTACAACCTATCCTGAAGGACGATCCCTTACTCTCACAGACCGTGAGAGACAGGCCAGTCCTCGCTTACAGACAGCCCCCCAACCTGAAGAAAATACTCACCAGCAACTACACACCACACAACAAAAGCACTAACCCAGGAACCAAACCCTGCAACAAACCCCGGTGCCAACTCTGTCTGCATATCTATTCAAGGGACACCATTATAGGACCTAACCACATCAGCCACACCATCAGGGGCTCGTTCACCTGCACATCTACCAATGTGATATATGCCATCATTTGCCAGCAATGCCCCTCAGCCATGTACATTGGCCAAACCGGATAGTCTCTACGCAAAAGAATAAATGGACACAAATCTGACATAAGCAATTACAACATTCAAAAACCAGTAGGAGAACACTTGAACCTCCCTGGTCACTCAATAACAGACTTAAAAGTGGCAATTCTTCAACCAAAAAACTTCAAAAACAGACTCCAACGTGAAACTGCAGAACTGGAATTAATTTGCAAACTGGACACCACCAAAATAGGCCTGAATAAAGACTGGGAGTGGATGAGTCATTACAAACCTAATTTTACCATACTAATTTCTACCTACTGTTACTCATACCTTCTTGTCAGCTGTTTGAAATGGGCCACCCTCATTACCACTAGAAAAGTGATTTTTTCTCCCTTGGTATTCTACTGTTAATTGAATTGTCTCGTTAGACTGACCCCCCCACCTGGTAAGGCAACTCCCATCTTTTCATGTACTATGTATAAATATACCTGCTACTGTATTTTCCACTCCATGCATCTGATGAAGTGGGTCCTAGCCCATGAAAGCTTATGCCCAAATAAATTTGTTAGTCTCTAAGGTGCCACAAGGACTCCTCGTTGTTTTTACACTCTAGGAAGTTATTTTACTGTAATTTAAATTCGTTAAATTAATTTAGTTAAACCAGTGCACACAGTGTGTAAACCAATCTACAGATTCTCTGTTGAGTAACATATCCCTGCCAGACACTCTTGGGCTGATTCTCCTTAAACTGGATTTACATTGCTGGAACTCCAGTGGCTTCACTGGAGAGCACACTTCAATGGATGGGGCATCCCAGTGAGAATGTGTGAGCGGTTTCTCCCCTTGGGGCACTTAGGAGCCCCCTTTGTGATAATGGCTCTCTCAGACAACTCTCAATGGACTCAAAACCTGGGCAAATAGAACCTGAAGATAAGTTTACCTCCTTGGTTAAGATGTTGTGAGGTGAGGCATCACAAGACAACAGCCCATGTGGCAAAAACTCTCCTAAGATTTTCCACCCAGCTGGGTTCCCTGACTCTAAATTAAATGGATTTAATAAGATATTTCTTAAGAAGACATCATGCTATGTCACAAACAGATAGAAAAAAGACAAGTAAAATAGGGGCTTCCTTAAACCTATCATCTATCCTTGCAGGCTTTAAAGCTGTGGTTTAAGTTAGAGCAGCTGATTTCAGAATCTGAGCTTCCATATAAGAAAGTTGCCTCAAGCCTTCATGGCTGCAAAGAAAAGCTTGAAGTGGTGACAGATATCTGCCTGAATCTGCTGAGTCTGAGGACTGGTCTACATAGGGTGACCAGTCAGCAAGGGTGAGAAGAAAAATCGGGACATGGGGTGGGGGGTAATAGGCGCCTGTATAAGACAAAGCCCCAAATATCGGGACTGTCCCTATAAAATCAGGGCATCTTGGCACCATAGGTCTACAGCAAAAACTTACATTGGCATGGCTGTCTTCTAGGGGTGTGAAAAATCCACACACCTGAGAGACATAGCTATGCTGACCTAACCCTGTTTTAGACAGTGCTAGGTCAATGGAAGAATTCTTTTGTCAACCTAGCTACCGCTTCTCAAAGAGGTGGATTACATATGCCAATGGAAGAACCCCTTCTCTCGGTGTAGTTAGTGTATACACTGAAGTGCTTCAATGGTACAGCTGCAGGACTACAGCTGTAGCAATTTAAGTGTAGGCATACCCTGAAATAATGCCTCAGAGGAGTGAATTGCTCCACTCATCACAATGGAGTGTTAACTCTAAGACCCACTGTTCTGGAGAGCCGCACCAACACCACCTGAACCTCAACATAGGAATCTATGTGTAGAGGGCCTAGGTACCTCAATCTCTTCATGGCTTTGCTAGGGTGAAGTTGAAAGAGGATCACACATGCCAAATCCTCTGCACAGGTGAGTAGGGCTACCCTACCACCCCACACTCCCCCACAGCCCACTGGAAGACAGGGAATGGTCGTCTAGAGAAGGATGAGGCCCAGTCTTGCCAAAAATGAGTGATGGTAGACCCCCCCCAGAAGCCCAGAAGACTGCTAGTGTGAGGGCTCCAGCATCTACCAACTCAACCAGGGCAAGAGGTGTAGCAAAGGAGTGGGGCCATGCCATGGGGGCAAGCCAAAGAGGGCCCCCATTTGGGGCTGTATCTATGGTTCTGGATTGTGCTGATTTGAGAGCTGCAATTCATTCATTGGGCAGCCCCTCACCCCCTACCATCAAGCTGAGCTCAGCTGCAGGGGAGAATCTACCCCAACATGACCTGCCCCAAAGCACTTGAAAGAGCATGACTATTAATTGGGAACAGAGGAATTAGAGTGAATAAGCAAACATTAAAAGATCTGATTGTGTTAATGGTGATGTATACAATCTAAAATAAGGATAATAAAGATGATGTCACTGTACATTCACACAAAATAATTTATTGAAAGGTCCATCCAGAATTCAACTACAACTGTGGTCAGTTTATTATAATGCATTAGTTCCATTGTACTCTGTTTCACTGTCATTTAGGGTCCAATCCAACTCCTACAGCACTAAATTAAAAGAGCCTTTTTGACACTGACGGGAGTTAGGCCAAACCCTTCATTAGCTAAGTAATAGTTTTGAACATGCATAATGTCAGAGTCATTTATGAGCAGTAGTGTGTAAGTTTATTGTGTGTTGTGTAAAGGAAAAGCCATTAATCATTTCTGTGAAACATACGTGCAAGACGTCCAAATTATCTGAAGTTTGGCAACTTTCTTCTCCTAAAAATAGATGGAAGTTGTCTTCATTACTTGTTTTTTTATTGCTACATATGAAATGTCACTGATGCAAAGGTTATTAGCTGAAAAACAAATGTTTGACAAGGCAATTGGAATTTCCACAGCAAAAAAGTAATCTTAACTAACTGTCAGGATCTCTTCCAAATGAAGCCTGAAGAAAAACATTTGCAAGCTGGAACATAAGACTGCACCTATTTCATTAGTTAGGGTTTGTTTTCTTTTTTCACAAAGGCAGGTCACTATGGCCCTAATTTAAAAAGAACAATCATCTATGAATCACTAATAAGAAATACCTATTAGAATGTTTCCACTTTAATTCCAAATTCCAAAACTGAAATCCACTGCAAACCCCTCAGTAATGCCCATGGATGAGAATGGGAGTTATACATATGTATGAAGAGACGAAATGATCATTGACAAATTATCTATCTGTTCCCATCCTGTAAGGTGCTGCATTCCTCTGACAAAGTACTGAATGGCCTCAGTTCCCCATGGACTGCTCCCATTTAAATAAGTTGGAGCAGAAGCATGCCCGTTGGGAGCAAAGGACGCTCAATATTGGGCCCCACCTGAGAAACATACATCTATTTACAAATGCAACATGGGTTCTCCCTCCCATAGATACAGAGCAGGTGGTTTATGAGGAGGGGAGTATTCTCCCAAGATATCTAAATGTAACCCGCAAGGTTACATTAAAATCCTCCCCAACTTTATCAATATTTGCTGAATACCCAAAATAGTCAGATTAAGAAGGGAATTCAGCAAATTGTCAGTTCAAAACTTACCATTTCCCCCTCCTTTGGGACCCAAAATGTCCCGGCTGCCGTCTCCCTTGGCAGAAAATGGCCCTGCCAGGCTGAGTGATCCATAGGACTGAAATGCCCTAAAACCCCATTGTGCGATAACTCAGGAAACAAGCTCCAAGTGACCCTAAAGGAATTTCAAGGGGCGTTTCCACTGAGAACTGTTGTGATAATTGGGCCTCAAAATTTACCCTAATTGTAAGCTCAGCTGTAGAAAGTGAGTGTAAATTCATGAATTGTCACGATGACCTGTTGTATAAAATAGTTTACGATGTAAGGAGGAGACAGAAAGACTGAACTAATTTAAGCAGAAAGGGTTTTACTGATATCACTCACGGACTATGTTAAGTTTATGACTGGTAAACAAGAGAAGCAGAGGATGGAAGTTAGGTCTATTGGTGGACAAAATAATGAGAGGATGGCCTATTCCACCCAACACGCCCTTTCTAGGTTCTTAGAAAGAAAAGACTTTTGAGAAAAATTAGCAGAAGCAGCAGCTGTCTGCAGTGAGCTTTATCATCATAGCTGCAACCCCCATCATCTCTTGGGATCCCAGACCACCTTTGTCCTAATCCTGAGACATGTCCTGACCAGACCGGGCCAGAGAGAGGGACCCAGATGGCACTGACACCTCCAATGGCTTAAGATAAATCACAGCCACCACCTGGGATGTGGGACTTCATCACCCCCCTCCTCTGCCATGTGTGTCCTTTTCTTTTCCCAGCTTTCTAATTTTCTTTCCTGTCTCTCTCCTTTTGCCTTCTGTTTAATAAGAGACTGTCTTAGCTGGCCAAGACTGCATATTTTGCAACCCTGTTGTGAGCCTTTGACCAGAAAGAGGCAACGAAAAGCAATGCCCTAACCAGCCCGATGCTGGTACAAGTTTGCCAGGTCTCAGAGTGGCTGGTAAGACCATGTGTTTCGCCAGCAGTGAGGTTGCAAGTGAAAGTCAACACCAGAGACAGAAGCTCCATTTTCTACCTTTCTTTCCCTTTTTGTGTGTGTTTTGTCTTCTAAGTAACAGGATCAGACTTTAACAACAGCTACAATGACAGTTCCAGGCCATCTCAACTAACTTCTGCTCTTGTCCACAAAAGGATAGCTATTACCATCTTTGATGGCATCTAAAAGGTTGTCAAACAAGGTTTTTTTTTCCTTTCAGAAACTCTCTCCAGCTAAAGGGAAAGGGAACAAGGGATGTTGTTAAAATGAAAGCCCTATTTAATACTTTACATTTCAAATGCTTTAATTGTTTTTCCTTCTTTTCTGTATCTTCAATAAAAAGTTAAAAGGACTTTTAATGATGTGTTTGCCATGGTACTAAGCACTCTGAGGTCTCTGTATAGCAAAATCCCAAACCTTGTTTAAAACTGTTTAATGTTTAAAACTGTGACTGGGTTATGACCCAGTGACCTTTGACTCCTGGGGTCTATATATTGCATCTAAATTAATACAACAGAACTCTTCAGTTTAGATGAATGAAACCCAAACTGGAGGGATTCACAGAGCTTAGTCCTGAGACAAGCTCTCCGTACATGAAATTAGGTAAAGGTGCAGATGAATAATTCAACGGGTACTGCGGAAATTAAACTACCCTAGTTATTTCCATGACTGATTTTCATTTTGCTCCAAATAAAGGGCTTAATTCTGCAAGACCTTACATGGTAAAGAGAAGGGAAAGTCCGTCTGCTGAGCTACAGGACACGATGATCGACAGATACACAAGTAGCAACCACACATGGCAGAGAAAGGCATATTAGGCTCAGGAAGGTGAGCTGACACCTCCACCAGCATCCCTTTCCCCATCGATGTGCCAGATCTGATCGGATGTATGCTGAGGGATGGAAATTTGGCATGGCTTGTGCAGTGATGTTGGCTATGTCTACACTGGAGCTGGAAGGTGTAATTTCCAACTGAGCTAGCATGCTAAAAATAGACATGGAGCTGCAACGGGAGAGGCAAGCTATCCCAAGGGCTCACCTAGGATCTCAGATGGGATTGTACTTGGGACAGCTAACCTGTCCCACTGCTGGTGCCACCATGGCTACACTTCTAGTTTTAGTGGCATCACAGGGTTGCTGGCCCCTTTAAGGAGAGTGTGGGCCCCCTTACAAGTGACAAGCTAATTTAAGGGGAATGAGCCTATCTAAGCAGGTAGTTAATCGAATAATGAGCACCTCAGCCTGATAAAAGGCCATCAGGGCTCAGGTCCAGGGAGGTGCTCACAGAGAAGGAAGCTCCCCAAGACTACAGGCCCCAAGGAGGAAGGCTGTGCAACCCTGAGCCAAAGGGAGAGACTACAGGCCAGAAAGGCCAGAACTGCGAATCACCCCCCCCCCCCGCCCAAGGAGAAGGGCTATGCAATTCTGTGAGCCTGAGAGACTTTATTTCAAGTTTATTTTAATTTAATAAAGTAGAACCCAGCAGGGGAACGTTGTCTTACACCCTTTGGACTGGAGGAGTCCTTAAGGGGCCCAGAAAGAGAGGGAAATGAGTACAGGGCAGGCATACTCTGTGACAATCAGAGCTAGGTATGTCTCCTGGAGCTGGAAAGCCAGCTCCAGTATAGAAATATCAGCGGAGTGAGCCGTCATCCATGCTATGGAAATAAGCATAGCAGTAAAGTTCTGGAAAAAGCAGACAACCAGGGCTGCTCATCTCCATCTCCAGCCTCACTGAGTGATGTTTAGATTGGATCAAGCTAAGCAGGCAGCCACCCTCTAGTAATATCTCCTTCCACCCAGTGCAAGATCCAGCCCAAAGCAACTTTGAAAAGGGACTTTTCCACACACCACCAAGCGATATGCTTAGAGAATCCCCTTTTCCTTGAGTCTATCCAGAAACCCTAAGTTATGGCCTGGAGTCTCATCTGTTGCCTTGGGGCCCGGATTAGTAGCCAAAAATTAGCAATACAATCTGCAGTTCTGAAAAATTGTACAGAAATGGCCTACATTCTGCTCATGAGACACCCAGGAGTGAGCTAATCAAAGGTTAAGCCTTCTCTCATCATGGTACTGCATATCAGGATACAGAGAATAAGAATGTTTACTTTTAGGCCTGGTCTACACTAACCCCCCCACTTCGGACTAAGGTACGCAAATTCAGCTACGTTAATAACGTAGCTGAATTCGAAGTACCTTAGTCCGGTTACCGCGGTCCAGACGCGGCAGGAAGGCTCCCCCGTCGATGCTGCGTACTCCGCTCGCCGAGCTGGAGTACCAGCGTCGACGGCGAGCACTTCCGGGATCGATCCGGGGCACTTCCGGGATCGATTTATCGCGTCTTAACCAGACGCGATAAATCGAACTCAGAAAACCGATTGCTTACATCCGGACCCGGATGTAAGTGAAGACGTACCCTTAGGCTCTACCAGTTCCTAACCCTTTAGGAGTACACCTCTACCTCAATATAACGCTGTCCTCGGGAGCCAAAAAATCTTACTGCGTTATAGGTGAAACCGCGTTCTATCGAACTTGCTTTGATCCGCTGGAGTGCACAGTCGTCGTCCCGTCCCGTCCCCCCCCCCGGAGCGCTGCTTTACCGCGTTATATCTGAATTCATGTTATATCGGGTTGCGTTATATCGGGGTAGAGGTGTATTTTATCAACAGTTTAAGAAATAAATCTGTGTATTCTATTAGTAAAAGAAGCTTCCTTTTAATGACACAATATGCATAGTAACTGGGAAGTCTTTAGGACCCCGTGAGAGTAAAGGTTCGATATAAATAGAAAATGTTATTAAAATGGAGAAAAAATTGTATATCTGAAGTATATAGTATATAAAATTGTATATCATTATGCCTCCTTGTGGATATTTGTCTTTATTGTTTCACTCAATTGATCCCATTCCTTTAAGAAATCCCATGGAGCCTGAGGTTTGTAAGGTAGATTTATTTCCCTCTTTTAGGGTTCCTTGACCTAAATTTCTATCAGCCAGTTCTCTTCAGTCTCAAAAGTCCAAAGTAAAAGGTCCCTTAAAAGGCTTACTACTACAGCAATGACCACAAGAAAGGTCAGAGGATGATCTGTTCCAGGCAACACCCGTGAAAAACTCAGCCTATAGCCAGAAATAACCTTTGTCTGCAAAAATAGCACTTTCTTCTGACCCAGTCACTTACAAGGTCCTGAATGGTTCTTTCAGGGGGAACTTCCTTTCTCCCCTCAGCTCTTCTGACAGCAACCCCCTTAATAATATCAGCAACCGCATCTGGCTGGTCTACTTCCACTCTCCCCTGAGGTCTGAATTAACCCCCTTCTCTGACTTCCTGAGGCACTGTTTCTGTTCATTCCACCCTATAACTATCCACTTCTTGAGTATTTTTAATGTTTACCACTTAAATGAGTCCTGTTATTGACTGGGATAAATATATTTCCCCTGAGCACCACTGAACGCATGATATTGTGATGTTCATTAAATCTCCCAGAGCATTTTGGAAAACAGTGTATCTGTAAATATAAATATATACCACCATTTGATCTGCTATAAAATGAGATGTTCAGGAAATTGTTGCATTTTCAAGTGATTAAATCAATCAACAATATGATACAAGCCAAATATCTGCTATAGGCACTTTAGTTTGCTCCATTTGGTTGCAGAATCCCTTTCCCCCGTTCTCACTCACACACTGTACAACTATCATCAAAGCTGATGCAGAGTTTCATTTTTTGTCTTCTGTAACTCTCCTGACTGAACTTCAGAATATAATCATCACTAGACTACAATGCTGTGATGTTATTGGCACACTGCCTGTTATGTTCAACAAATTTTATGTCATGAAAAATCCCAGCTTTTAAGAAAGAAACTAGAGGCTTTTTCTTCCTGCTGTTCAAGTTAATGCATTTAGCAGATGGCACTGTTAAAGACTCAATCTTTAATAAGATTAGACTGGATTATTGAATTTTAGAGAGAATTTTGCCTGATTATCACAGCCTTGTGATAACATTTCGTTAAATGTTTCTAGAGACATCGTTTATACTATATATAAATCAATCTTTAATGTAATAACTGCACCCAGAATAAGGAAAGCTGACCCAACCAGAGCTTAGCTAGAAGGAATAATCAGGCCCAATAGAACTATACCAGTATAAAACTGGGGTAAATTTGAGTAGAAAAGGCCCCTGACTTCAAAAGGACAACCTAGATGAATGAGGATTACTTATACACATGTTCAAATAGTGTAATTTATCCAAGCAATAAACACACACAGATGCTCTGCATCAATCTACTTTGTTAAAAAATTGTTTAAATAGTTCTGGATGACAAATAAATTTGAAGACGCCACAATCTGCTTGAGGAAATGCCACTGGCAGAAAACAGGCTGAATAAGTTATTCGTGATAAACTATTTGCTCAGCTATAATAGCCAGCAAGTGACTCAACATATGCCATGGTGTAACGACAGAAACCATACAGTTTGAAAATGCATGAGTTCTACAAGGCTACGTCTACACTACACACCACTTTCAGCGGCATGTAGTGTACGTACCTGCATGGTCCCTCTAGCAGGGGTATAAATAGCAGTGTAGGCAGAGAGGCACAGCTTAGGAGATCAGAGTTCAGACATACCCGAAGGGTTCGGGTATTTATGTAAGTACATACCCTACCTGCTCTTACTCACTGAAGCTGTGCCTCCCGGTCAACACAACAATTTTTAGCAGTGTAGTGTCCCATTGCCTCCCTGCTGCTGGATCCTTTCCCCACTGCAGGGAAAGACTCTCTCAGCAGGGGAAGGCTCCAGCAGCTGGGAGGTTGCGGGGAAAGGTTTCGCCAGCTCCCTTCTGCTGGAGACCTTCCCCACCGCAGGGAAAGGCTCCGGCACAAGAGGGGCAGTGAGGAAGTGCTACCAGCTGCTGCAGGCATCTCCCACTGCAAGGAAAGACTCCAGCAGCAGGGAGGCAGGGAGGTAAAGCTGCCAGCTCTCTGCTGCTCAAGCCCTTCCCTGCTTCAGGGAAAGAGTCTGGCAGTGGGGACTGGAGGGCTGGTAGGGGGTGGGCAGAGAGTGAGGAAAGATTCTGGTAGCTCCCAGTTGCTGGAGCCTTTCCCTTCTGCAGGGGAAAAACTTCTGAAAGGGAGGAGGCAGCTGGGAAAGGCTGAGCCATTTCCAGCTGCCTCCCCCCTGCCAGAGTCTTTCTCACCCAGTGAAAGGCTCTGGCAGCAGGGAGTTGCTGAAACTTTTCCCCACTATCTCCCCCCACCAGAACCTTTCACTGCCACCTGTAGCTACGCACCACCGTGTGGACACAGCCTGCTTTTCACTGCAACATGTAGCTACATGTACACTACACACCACCAAAAGCAGTCTGTAGTGCAGAGCTAGCCTTGTAGATGAACCAGCTGGATGTACAACACCACTACCTAGATAATCACTGATCCTGAGCACTCAACAGGGATCAACTTTGAACAGTTGACCAGAAGCAAAAGAAAACAAATTTATTTTCCATTAAACACATTTATGGATTTCTCTTGCATCTGTCAAAACTGAATTACTCTGTTTAAGAAAAAGAAATGAAATAAACCAGAGTTCAGAAAGCAGATCTAAGGTGGGATTCCCACCCCTGCTCCGTTGCTCCAGCCCCTTTACAGCACATAAAAGGGTTGGAGTGGAGTAAAGGGTAACAGGATGGCTTGCCCCATTAAGGACTAAAAACCTAGTTAGGAAACAGGCACACCTGAGCAGAGATCAGGTGATTCCCCTAGAAGAGAAGTAGGAAGCTACAGGAAGGGAGGATCCTTAGGGAGAGCAACCAGAGGAAGCTGTGGCAGAGACTGCAGAAGAGCTCCTGTGAGCAGGAGACCCTTGACTATAGGTTAAGAGTTTGAGCACTGAGGGCCAGGAAGAGCAGACTCCGTGGGTTAAGAATGAAAATACTGCAGCCAGGTGGGCCTAGGAGTGGCCTACCAAAGCAGCAAAGACCCCAGGCAGGAAGGCCTGGGAATAGGAAGAGAAACTTTTGTTTGTGTGGACTTTAATTTGGGACTTGGAGTGAGTTTTATTTAGAGTTTATATTATGCCAATATTTTAGGCCCTGGAAGAAGGGGCATTATTGGACGAAAAGCCTGGGTGGAATTTATTTGAGGAGCCCCAAAAGGGAAACTAGGGAGAGGAGTCACTTGCAGTGCTGCTTTGAGGCCACGAGGGGGAGCCTGGGAGGAGGCCACTCACATTCACAGGCCCCTGAAGGCCCATCCCTAGTCAAGGGAGGATTCCCTTGAAGCAGGTACTGTGGGAAACATATGTAGAGCTGCCTCCCAAGGATTGTCTCACAAACCCCTGTGTAGGGGGTGTACCACGTGTGGGGCGGGGACCAGGAAGAGTATGTTGGGGCAGGGCCATTGCACAGAACACAGCAGAGATTGTTGGCAGTGCTGGACCCCCAGGACTACTTAAATTACCCCAGGGGGTCGCTCCAGCCCCAGGACTGACCGCATGCAAATATGGCTTAAAGCTATGTAGCTCCCCCTCCCCTATCAGTGAGTTGTGTGCTGCACCTCTTAGGAGCATAGCAGAAAAATCTCACCCACAATTCCTTTAGGACTTTATTCCAAAGTAATTTAGTCATATTTGCACATAACCTTTTTTTTTTTTTAAATAGACTTTTTCACATCTTCTAGTCTTGTCCACCACACATCCCCTACCCTCTTTCCTGAGCTAGACTTGGTTAAGTCCAATATAACTGTATTGAATGGAAGTCAATGGAGCTACTACTCCTGATATATACCAGTGTAAATGAGGTTAGAATCTGTCTCTATAACTTCACCTACCAGAAAACAAGTAGTTGAAAAGAATGGGCAAGAGAGACGACTATAAAAGCAGCAGCCCATCTAATTTCTCCCCATTCTGCTTTTTTTATCTGGAAACATGGAGGTCAGGCCTCTAGTGCCAAGTCTATTCTTTCTCTTTTTTGCTTTCCAGCTTGGCCATCCAGAAGATATAAGAACACAAGACGTAAAGATGATAAATAAGTTTGAGAGACAGAGACAGTATGAAGTTATTAGTTATCAGCACTGGTTACTGGCAGCTATGGAATGAATTACTCATAAAGGGCACCTTCCTTCCACTTGCTTATCAGGATCCAGACCCCAGTTCCATGAAGACACAGCATGAAGACTTGGAGAATGGAAGAAGAAAAAAAGAGTGGAGAACAGTTGGTCTACTGGAGGGCACTGAAAGGTCTTCACCAGTCTGTTTTCTTCCAATACTGGATCCCGCCTCAGACATCAAATTGCTCAGTCAAACAAGGCCCAAGACTCTCTGATTTCTCATCTGGCAGAATGGGAGAGTCTCTCCCTGAATAATCATATGGAGAAGCAGAAATAGCTCGCACCATGACCCGTCTCTTTTGACAGTTAAACAATCTCCCTCTTTCACAACATTTCAGCTGAAGGTCCTGGCATAGGTGTGAATAGCGTCTGGTGTGCTCAGGCATGAAAGAAAGGGGAATTCAGTTCTACAAATGATAAACTGCCAAGTTCATGGGAGCATGCAATAGAATTCGTGCTTATTTGCTTCCTCTGAAGTGTTCTGGTTTCACTTCTGAATCCAGCCACAGAGAAGAGGCTGTGTTACTTAGTAGATAGAGCACAGGACTGGGACTCAGGAGACCTGGATTCTATTCCTGGCTCTGTCACTGGCCTGCTGAGTGACCTTGGGCAAGTCACTTTCCCCTCTGCCTCAGTTTCCCCATCTATAAAATGCAGCTAATGAAACTGACTTCCTTTGTACTACACCTCTACCCTGATATAACGCTGTCCTTGGGAGCCAAAAAATCTTACCGCGTTATAGGTGAAACCGTGTTATATTGAACTTGCTTTGATCTCCCGGAGCGCTGCTTTACCGCGTTATATCCGAATTCGTGTTATATCGGGTCGCGTTATATCAGGGTAGAGGTGCATTAAGAACAAATAGAATCTCTCTGAAGGACGTGGATCTATTTCAATCTACTTGAATCATTCTTTCCCTCTGTTTTGCTTTCTCTTGCCAGCCTTACAAACTAAGATTTAGGTTCTGCCTAATTCTTGTGCGGATGTGCAGCAAAGAGCTCTCCCCAATTCTGCACTGACCATGCAAGGGCTGGCTAAAATTGCTGTCCTCTCATCAGTAGAGCACAGGGACTGCTTCCTAGTTATTCTGTTGGGGCTGGAAGCAATGGGCAGTAGATGGCTCTGCCCTGTGTTACTTGGGTGGGATGCTGCACCTGTAAAGAGATGTAACAGTTTGAACACTCCCCTCTGCACCAGAGAGCTCTACGAGGTGTTCTGCCATGGGATATCAACAGTGCTTCCCTTGAAGTACAGTTCCTCACCAGGGCTGTGCCTACAAGGCACAATCTAGCCTTGCATGACCAAGTGTCCCTTTTGTTAAAGGAGTAATTCTAGGCTCATGTCACCTGAAGTTATTCTAAGATAAAAAGCCAAACTGCTGTGAAATGATAGTAGTTATGAGATTATTCCATATTTCTCTGCACAAGCAGCATTATTTTGATAGCATCGCTTCCTTGGATGTGGGGTCCAAGGGCCGTGTTTAATAATAAAAACCTTGTTGAAAGGTTAGACACGTTCCGGTATTTTAACAAAGTTGAAAATGGTGCTCTGTTAACTTTAACAGTGACAGCGCCTATATCAGGCTGGCTGAAGACAGATGGCCATTATGTTGAGCAGATTGCTAACGAGCAGGGAAAGTCATCCTATCTGTTGTGCTGACAGCGTTGGAGGAAAATAGACAAATTGGATTAGTTGCTGTTCAGTAGTCTTCTGTTTTGTTAGGAAAAGTGCATCTTTAATATCTACACATTGTATTTGTACCAATAAAGGTGTTTTTAAGAGTACTTCTAATCTTTGCTCTCTGCAAAGAAGATTCAACCCTTTTGATATTAAATAGGGAACTTTCAAGCATTACGGTTGAGATTTTCAAAGCAGTGCAGGGGATTTATCCACAATTATTCACCACTAATTGGCAGAAGCCTTTCTGGAACATGTGCTTTAGCCAAACACAAATTATGCTCTAGTCAAACAAGTTATTAGGCTCAATACAGAGGTAAATAGGTGAAATTTGGAAGCATCATTCTATGTGTCTAGTTCCAGGATAGAAAGATCTGAAAGCCTCATGCCTCCCTATTGAGTGCTTTAATTATAAAATACAAGGTTACCTCTGACATTCTGCACACATGAATAAAGATCTATTCTACCAGGGCTGTACCTACCTCATGAGCTAAGAAGGCTGACCTATTGGCCAGTGACAATTATATAGGCACACGCATGGTTGTTCCACATATCAGTCTCTATAAATTAGATTGACTAGTCTCTTGCAGCTTATGGCAACAAATACTTCCCCTGTCCAACTTGACATTTTCAGGGTAACGTTGTAATATTATTTAACAGTTTCGGTCTTTCTGGATTTAGGAGTGGATGAACTGCTTCTTTGATTGACAGTTCTTTTTGCCCTGTAATTTTCTGGGAGGTGGATTTTGCAACACTGTCAGTCTAGGTAACTGTAGGATTGAGGGAGAGGTTTCCTATGGTAAACACAGTTACTAGTAAGTCTTTTTCTCAAACAACTCACCCATGTAACAAAACAAAAACCAAATTATCACATGCTAAACACATCCTACAATAGAATTCTTCAGGTAGGAGCGCAAAACCCAAAAGTGAAAGTCAGGGAAAAGCTAAAGAAAAGTCTCAAATGAACTGAAGATCCAAGTGTGGTACCCAAACTTCCCCCATTCAGCTTTAAAGATGCCCTGTGAAGGATATTTATTTTTAATTGGGTCTATACCCTCCTTCCTTATATTATTTAAAGGAGAAGATCTGAAAGTGTCCCCCCCCCCACTTAGAAATGCCAGGAATGTAAAATCTTGTTTTCCCTGGTTTTACTGGAGGGCATCTTAGCTGTTTCAGAGCATGTTCATGGTGCTGAAACTTTAATAATGCCCCAAAAGCCGATTAGTTATTGAAACTGAATAAGAGTTAAGAACCCCAAAACACAAAAATTCAAAACAAAAATTGACACAGGACTACAAAGCCCTTCCCCTCAATTGCTCAGCTTTCTCTCCCTTGAGTCTTTTAACGTTATCATTATCCAGCTTTTCAAGCAGCATTTTCTAGCGCACACAAGACCTGAATTTCTAGCATAAAAAAATCCCCCTTTTAAAAACAAACAAAAATCTCATATCTTTCAGGCCTTCTTTACCTAGAATAAATAAGCCAAAAAGGTCTCACAAACCCTCTTTTTTTTTCTTTGCAAGTCACCTTTAATTATCAAAATCATGCAGCTAATAACACAAACTTTCAGGTCACTAACTTTGCTAGCTATAATAATATAAGTTAAGGAAGACAAGCTAAGAAAAATAACTTTATAAAGAGTCAGTGAAACCTAAAGCATTAGCAAGTATTAGTGCAGTAGGTCAACAGTATACAACATCAAGGCTATACATTCCATGACACTGGGTACATTGCAAACGTTCAGAGATTTCTCAATCTTGACTCAGAGAAATAGTATGGTCTTGTATGTACTGATCCTAGAAGAAGGAGTGAATGGCATCAGATTAAAAGGATATTGTACATTTAGGCAGCATATGGTCCTGGAATGCTGCTCCAAGCTGGAAGGACTCCACTAAAAAAAAAGCATGCAGTAGTGGCGTAATCTTGATAAATACCATTGGATGTCTGAAAACTATTCATTGTTAATAAAAATTCAAAACAAAATTAAAAAGGAAGAATCTGTATAACAAAGTGCGAATAAGGTCATGGAAAGACCTAAATCAAATCTGTGACTCAAAGAATGGAATCTTTTTGTATTCTCTCTGCTTTTTGTAATGAGGTCAAAAGCAATTAGGAACCTATATATGTAGTTCAGCCGCTATTTGGAAAGCAAAGCTTTAAGAAAAACAACTAGCAACAAACACAACCAAGTCAGTCTCTACCCTTATAACATGACATGGTTTTAATTAAGGAAGAATGTCAGCATGGAGCAGACCTATAAGCTCAGTAGGAATGAGTGCATTCAAATGTTGAGTGGGGAATAAGGGTTAAGCTTTTTGCTGTAAACTTCACATGTTTTATGTTAATGTAACTGTTTAAGCCCTTGCATTTCTGATGATGTCTCTTGACAGGAAAAGGAGTATTTGTTTTGTCTGACTTTACGTTCTCAGGAAAGCATTGCTAGAACTACACAAAAAAATGTGTCTATTCTTTATTGTGACCTCTGCCTTCCACAAGGAACAGTTTAGATGCATTTTCCAGAGAATGAAGGTATGAAATTCCCTCTCTTATGGAAAAATCTTACCTGGGTAATCATTCTTGTCTATGTCTGAGTCTCCTCTTAGAGTAAAGCCAAATCCCGCAGGCATGGACTGTGAGGCCCAGGCTCCATTAAGAACCTGCGAAGGGTTAGCATTTAACCCATTCCTGTGTCCATTGTAAATGAGCACTTTGCCTCTTCTGTCTTCTCCTGCGAATGGTGCACCGATTGCAATGTCTGCAATAGAGTAAAAAGAGTTGACAACGTTAAAACAAAGACAGAATTAACTCCGACAGGGAAAGTAGAGGGGCCTGTGTTGTGTGTTAACAAGAGCTGGGGCTTAATCAGTTTTTCTTTATTGCATAGATTCTATTTCAAGACAAATATATAAAAATGTTTAATAGTGCTTTAGTGTTTCAAACTTCCATGCCTATAGCTGTAATGAATTTATTTTCATATGAAAGGGCCTTCACATTGCAATAGATAGGCAACACACGTCTATTATTAATTGCACGTTTTCCTTTGTCATGTTTTTACAGTAATCAACAAGATTTAACAAACTGAGACTGAAATAATGGCTAATGTTACATTCATCTGTTTAAACTAAACATACACTGTGTGATGCTCCCTGTTTTCTCCATCACCTAATTAATTAACAGCAGCTCTTTAAGAAGCTCTGCTTTGTGGTTTGTCCTTTTTCCAGCTTAAAACAAAAATTCATTGACGGCAAAAAAATACATTGTTGAACTTTACAGGATTCAGAAGGGAAAACAGGAATGAAGTGGAGTAACAGCATAAGATCAGTTTGGTTTGTATGTAAAACACCTTACCATGAAATGGAAAACATCCCCCCCCTTTGTTTTCATGACAAATAAAAATAAATAAATAGTTTAAAAAAAGCTTTTGGGGAGTATTTTGGAGAAGAGATAAATACAGAATAATAGACAGCCCCACAGGGAATGCAAAGCTGTAATTCACTCAAGGGACTCTCTGGATGTCATAAACCAGGAGAATAAACTGGAGCAGTTCATGAAATTAGCAGATCCCTGAATTTGTATTGTATTAACTGGTGTAGGGCCATATGCTATTTAGAATTTATACTCGTTATGGATAACAAACCCTCCCTTGCTACTTTTCAGGTACAAAAATCAGCCATGATGACTAAGTAGACTGTGTGAGTTTATCTGCTAAGAGACAATGACCAAGATTTTCAAAATGACAAGAGATGTTGGGTGCTTAGCTTAAATTTCTTTGAGAGGGCTGAGCACCTGTCTACTGACAATCAGGCCCCTTTAAAGTGTCTCGAGCTAGAACCCCAAATCACTAACCACTTTAAAAGCCTTGGCCAATGGATGGAGAAAATAATGTCCGATGGACAGGATGAAAGACTTGAGGACAGATTTTTAAAGGTATTTAGGCACCTAAAAATGCAGCTAGGCACTTAGTGGAATTTGCAAATGCCCTAAGGTGCCCAGTTTCCACAAATTAATGGGAGTTAGGCACCTAGGCACTTTTGACAAGAGATCCTCACAACTGCTTCAGCTGGGACTGTGAGCAAGATACTCTACCTCTTTGAACCTCAATCAGCTCGTGTACACACTGGGGAAGAAGCAGAATACCTCCTTTTAAACTGATGCTGTATCGAATCAAATACATTTATAAAAACATCATATTACATTTTAATCCATATTATTATGAGCTGAGTTAAAACCTCTTTAAGCCTGATGTGTGAATGAGTTCTCCATTTAAGCCAGTTGTAAGAGACAGTTAAGGAGAAATACCCCAACCAAAGCCTAATAGTGTCTATCCAGAAACTAGCACTAGGTGGGCAGAGGGCTTGACTGGATGGGTGTGTGGGGTGGAGGAAATTGACAGAAAAGAAGGGTTTGCCTACACTTAAAACATTAAAGCAGCAAAGCTGGGGCACTGCAGCTTCATGGCTGTAGCGCTTCAGTGCAGACCAGGGATCGGCAACCTTTGGCACGTGGCCCACCAGGTCTGGCGGGCCGGGCCGGGCCGGTTTGTTTACCTGCCGCATCCACAACTTCGGCTGATCGCAGTTCCCACTGGCCGCGGTTTGCCGCTCCAGGCCAATGGCGGCGGCAGGAAGTGGCGGCCAGCACATCCCTCGACCCCCGCCACCCCCATTGGCCTGGAGCGGTGAACCGCCGCCAGTGGGAGCCATGATCGGCTGAACCTGCGGACGCAGCAGGTAAACAAACTGGCCTGGCCCCCCAGGGTGCTTACCCTGGCGGGCCGCGGGCCAAAGGTTGCCGATCCCTGGTGTAGACACTACCTAGGCCGACGAGAGGGGTTCTTCCATCCGTGTGGGTAATCCACCTCTCCAAGAATCAGTTGCTAGATCGATGGAAGAATTCTTCTGTCGACCTAGCACTGTCTATATGGGGACTTAGGTCAGCTTAACAGCGCCACTCAGGGATGTGGATTTTTCATGGCCGTTACTGACATAGTGAAATCGTCCTAATTACCTAGGGAGACCAGGCCTAAAAACAGACTGAGTCAGAGAGACAGACTGAAGGAGCAGCTGAAAGCATGTGGCTGACCCTGGAAGAAACCTGGGGAGAGGTTTTTGGGTCAGGGGTGCTGGCGGAAAAGACTGCTCTTGAAGCTGTGAGCAAAAGAAGCTATTTCCTGATATTTGATTCCCTCTGCATTCAGATACACAGGACTTTGTACATTCTTTGTAAATAAACAAAACTGCTTCAAAGAAATACCTATCACCATTTTCTGCTCCCAACTGGAACACCCACAGGGATCCAAACTTTGACTAGCCGTTCGGGTCAAAAAGGGGCAGTTCTGCTCTGAACAGTGGGATCTAGTTTCCAAGGAGAGAGATTGTGAGCTGGTATTCCTATTGAATCAAGTCGGAACAAATAATGGAAGTGCTTGCAGAAATCAAAAGTGGCCAGTAGGATTTAAAACAAGAACTAAAACAAAAGCTGGAGGTTTTGCAGGAAGAGCTCAGAGATGATTGCAGACTGAGATGAGATCTCTATTGGAGCAGCAGCAACTACCAAGTGCCTGGACAGAATGGGGAAACCCGCACAGGCTTGAAAGGTAAAAGAGATTGATGAGGTGATCAGCAACCTGACTGCCATTTGTGATGTGTTTTGGGGATAACCCAGACCAATAAGAGGTTCTGTCACCACCTGCCCTGTAACCAGAGGTGCTCATATGCTATGCAGCTTTGGTTCAGACCCAACACAGTAGCATGCCCACAAGCACAAGGTCTCACCCTGGCTTCCACCAGCCGAGTTACTCCTTGCAAGGTGACCCCAACAGCCCTTCCAGTCTCAAGTCTCCCCAAGTCCATCCACCCGAGTTCTTAACTACCAGACTCTCGGCCTTTTTCGCTCTAGCTTGTCATCCCCGAAGGTGTGAAATGAGCCCCCCAGGTACTAGCTTCCTTTGGGGGACACACTCCACATAGATTGCACAACAGAGATGGGTTTAGGGTAAAAATAAACAAAACGTTTATTTAATAGAAAAATCGCAGCTTCAAATATGAAATTGTAAGGGGAAACAAACACATACAAGTTACACAGAAAATAAACAAAGATGCAACTTTCAAATTAGATCACAGTCCCTTTTCTATTGCCTTAGAACGATTTCCCATCATGCCCCCTGTCAGGGGATTCAGCGTTTCACAGACAGCTCCTGCTAAGTGACTGTCCCTGAGTTTCAGTTTCTGAAAACCTTTCACTTCAAACCACTTCCATTTTTTCAGGGTTTTTTTTCCTTCTGTCACTACAAAGATTCAAAGTGGGGATATCCTGTTGTCTTAATGTCTTCCCATTAACTTTAATGGCCCATTGTTGCCTTTTCCTGGGTTTACAATGGATTATTACTTGTTCCTGGTTTTGTGCCCCTCGCTCCTGCAAGGTGTATTTGACATCGTAGTACAGTTATGAGCAGAGTTCTCTCTCTCTATCTTTATAACCACAGCCTGCAAACATATCTCATAATGACTATCAAGTTACAAGCTTTCATTAAAGCCTTTACTGAACATATTTCTGTACACAGTAACATTGGATACAATCAGTTGATTCAATTGATTATTCTTTGGGGTTCAGATCCCCCTGTTCTCTCCTTGGGTTGTCTGGACCCTGATTGTCACACCATTAGCCATGGGTTTTTCCACAATATAGCAGAGAGCAAGCAAGCTTTAGCTAATCTGGAATTTGCCAACCAAGATGAGCTGCAGCAAGGATTTATTGAACTAAAAATTCAGCTCCAGAAGAAAATCGAAGGGTCACTGACCACAGTGGAAGGCTGTTGAGACATTGAGACAGCCAAAGGACTTCGGTAAGACCAGATATTTACAACCGTTTTCTATCCTGTTCATAACAAGAGAGAGGTCGGGACCAGTGATGCAAAACCCCACTATCTTTGTGGGCAAAACTCCCTGGGAGGCTTATTTGTGTCAATTCAATATTCTAGCTCAGATGAATGGCTGGGAAGAGGGACAAAAAGGGGGTTTATTAGCAGCCAGCTTGGGTGGCCCAGCTCTGATGGTGCTGCAGAACTTATCCCCAGAAGAGACTGAGGTATCCAAACCTGATTCAAGACCTTGAGATGTGGTTTGGAGCTAGACATCAATCTGAGCTGACCAGGGCACAGCTAAGGGGCGGGGGAGGGATAGCCCAGTGGTTTGAGCATTGGCCTGCTAAACCCAGGGTTGTGAGTTCAATCCTTGAGGGGGCCACTTAGGGATCTGGGGCAAAATCAGTACTTGATCCTGCTAGTGAAGGCAGTGAGCTGGACTTGATGACCTTTCAAGGTCCCTTCCAGTTCTAGGAGATAGGATATCTCCATTAATTTAATTAAAAAAAAAATTTTAATTTAAGGGCTAGAAGGAGCGGGAAAGAAGAAACACCACCTGAACTGGCAGGGGACCTGTAAAGACTCATGTTCCTGGTATATCCAGATACAACCGAGACCTTCCAGAATAGATAGTCTATAAATTGGTCCACTGCCAAACAGCTGGACATACACTTGCAGATCAAGATCAGTGAAAGGAGGCCAAAGATGCTCTGAGAGGCTGTGGGATTTGCTACAGAATTTGAATCTTTTCTTGCAGCAGTTCAGGAAGCAACTGCGATTCAGGATGATGGAAGCTGATCACCATAATCCCTGTAAATACAGCTCTCTGTCCAATATGTATGCTAGGAGGGAATCTAATCTGGTTCATGACCACATTGAACGACTGGAACAAATGACACATGTGGTTTGTAAAACAAGGGAAATTGGCAATAATGCAAAAATTAAAGAGAACAGTTCAGATAAATGCTCGTACTGTGACAAAACTGGTCATAAAAAGGATTGTTATACATTTAAGGCAGGCCAACACAGACTGTCACAAGTATCTAGTGAAAACTTCTCTCTCTCTATCTGGGAAATGGTGGGACACCAAGCTGAAGGGGGAAAGCTTGGGGGAACAATGATCACCTCCACAGTTTTTGTTTAGATCCGGGCAGTTAAACAATAATAACTGGAGTTTGGCTATTGAGTGTGTAATAGCATCGGTGATGTGTACAGGAATCATTGACACATGCTCAAACATTACAGTTATGAGACCAGACACACTAAAAAGGCCACGGACTAGGGAATCCAAAACTGAACAACCTAAATTGGTCTCAAATGGAAATGGCACCTGTCCAAAACCTGGGAAGTTGGGTTTGAAGATGAGACCTCTGAAATTTGAGCTGGGTGGCTGAACTAGTGAATGAGCTAATAATTGAAGTGGATTTTATTATGGCTAACAACTGTGTACTCAATAACAGGAAAGGTGTCTTACAAATTCAATCTGTGGAAATGACCTTTAAAAATATGGCCCAGGTGAGATAAATGGCTTATAGGCCTGCTCCCAGGCCCAGAAACCACCATAACAGCTATATGCTGTGGCAGCTTTCCAGCAAAGGGAAGCTGGAGAGTGGTTGAACTCTGTTATGAAATCAGGGTCTTGGGGCAATCTTAGCTGTCAAAGTTCTCGTAGCTCTGAAATAAGAACTGATTCCTGTTCATTTGCTGAATGTTTCCGACAAGCGGCAAATAGTTAAAAAAGGCGGGGCGGGGGGGGGACACTGCAGTTGCAAATGTGAATTGGTGAATCTGGTTAATGCTGGTATTGAAGAAAACTACAAGGTAGAAGAGGGAGAAGGTGAGCTTCCAGAATTTCTATTGGACCTCTTGCAGCACTCTGTTGTACACTGGGGAACAGCAGAACAATCCAAGATACTTTCTGGTTAGGAATCAGGAGCTGTTCTCCTAGTCCAACAGAGTCATAGGTTGTACTGCACTGGTGCAGCACAAAATTGATGGTGGGCAGGAGAGGAATCTGACCCTCACTGTTACCAGGAGCAGAAAGGGAAGAGGCACTACAGACCATCAAGGAAATGTGTCAGGAAGATATTATTGAGCCTTCAACCAATCCTTAGGCCTCAACCATAGCTCTGGTTAAGAAAAAAGATGGCAACACAAGATTCTGTCTGGAGTATAGAAAACTAAATGAAGTCACTTGAAAAGGATTCTTATCTATTACCATGAACAGATGATACCCTAGATGCTGTAGCACATTGTCTGGTTTTCTACACTGGATCTTAATAGTTGTTATTGGCAAGTGGAAGTGGATGCAAGAGACAAGGGAAAAACTGCTTTCGCAGCAGGACAATGCTTGTGGCCATTTAAAGTGTTGATTTTGACTTGTGTTTGCCACCTTAGAGAGGATAACGGGAGGGTATTACATGACATGCCCCTCTTGGCCTGTCTGTTTTAACCTGGTGCATGCTAAAACATTTGAACAGGAACTAAAACATTTTAAAATGGTCTGTGATAAGATGAAGGCAGCCAATTTGAAACCGAATCCAAAGAAACGTGAGTTGTTTCAAAAAGAGGTAATCCACCTTGGGTATACAATTAGCGAGGAGGAAATTTCCACTGACAAAAAGAAAATTGAGGCTGTACAGAGCTGGCCAACTTCCCAAACACTCACAGATGTGCAGTTTTATAAGGCTCTGTTCCTATTACAGAAGGTTCATTTGTGGGTTTGCCATTATTGCAAAACCACGGCATAGGTTGGGTGAGAAAGGGAACCATTTCAATGGTCCGCAGAGTATAATGTGGCATAAGGCTCTAATAACTGCTCCTTTCTTGGCCTATCCATGTTTCGAAACCCCTTTCATACTGGACACAGATGCTATTGCTCATGCTCTGAGGGAAGTATCGACAAAAGAACACAAAGGAATTGAGAGGGTGGTAGCTTATTATAGCAAAAGTCTAAGTTTTCCTGAGACAAATTATTGCACCATCTGAAAGGAACTCCTAGGAGTGGTTAAATCTATACAATATTTCCATTACTATTTGTATGGGAGGAAGTATCTGGTCAGGGCAGACCATGGTTCCCTGCAATGGCGCTTTAGATTCAAAAGTCCTGAGGGACAGCTACCAGCTTGCCATAGCAGAGCTATGGTTTCACAGTTACACACAGGCCTTGCCATGAGCATGGCGGTGTCGATGCCTTGTCCGCAGACAATGCCTTCAGCAGGGCAGCAAGGAATTAGTTGCTCCAGGGGAGTGTGCCTTCCTTCCTCTCATTCGCATTAGTGCTCATGTTCTTGGTTCATCCTTGAACAAGGGGGGTGGGGCTGCAAGAATGGATCCTAGAGCAATTAAAATCTTCCCAACGAGAGGATCCTGATTTCAGGATAGTGGGTGACTGGAAAATCAAATGGCAAACACAGCCACCCTGGAATGTAATGTCACCTCACAATACCACAGGATCACAGAAACCCCCTTGGGAGCTGCCACCTGATGTGCAAAGACTACCCCTGCTTCTGTTTTCCCTGCCAGCTCAGGACTCCAGCACCCTGTCTTGCTGAGCGAGACACTCCAGTCTGGCTCCAACACAGACCCAGGGTCTGAATCACTTGTCCCAAAGCTGCAAGTTTACCCGAAAACAGCTCACAGGAGTGTGCTTGTCTTTAGCACTCAGATGCCCAACTCCCAATGGAGTCTAAACCCAGATAAATCCATTTTACCCTGCATAAAGCTTATGCAGGGCAAACTCATAAATTGTTCGCCCTCTATAACACTGATAGAGAGATATGCACAGCTGTTTGCTCCCCCAGGTATTAATACATACTCTGAGTAAATTACTAAATAAAAAGTGATTTTATTAAATACAGACAGTAGGATTTAAGTGGTTCCAAGTAGTAACAGACAGACCAAAGTAAGTCACCAAGTAAAGTAAAATAAAATGCGCAAATCTATGTCTAATCAAACTAAATACAGATAAGTTCCTCACCAGTTCCAGAATGCTCCCTTTTACAGGCTAATCTCCTTTTAACCTGGGTCCAGCAATCACTCACACACCCTGTAGTTACTGTCTTTTGTTTCAGTTTCCTTCAAGTATCTTGGGGGGGTGGAGAGGCTCCTTCTTTAGCCAGCTGAAGACCAAATGGAGGGGTCTCCCCCAGGGTTAAATAGACTCTCTCTTGTGGGAGGAGACCCCCCTCCTCCCTCCTATGCAAAGTCCAGCTCCAAGATGGAGTTCTGGAGTCACCTGGGCAAGTCACATGTCCCTGCATGACTCAGTCTTTACAGGCTGAAGCCATTGTCCACATGGTATCTTGCATGTCTCCAGGAAGACTTCTTATGTGGATTGGAGCATTCCAAGATGCATTGTTCCCCAAGTGTTTCCTGATCAGGTACTTAACCTGGCGAATTTCTTCCTAAAGAAGCTGACCAAATGCCTCCCAAAGCTTACTTAGAAACCAAGCAAGCATACAGCCCATATTCTTAACCTCAAGTAGAAAATGATATATATATGTACAAATAGGATGAATAGATATAGTAGACCATAACCTTTATGGAGATATGTTACCTGGCACAGGCAGCACCAAACATATTCCAGTTATGTCATACATACATTTATAAGCACCCCCTCCCCATAAAGCCTTATGGGGTACACTGTCACAGTAATGTCACCTCACAATACCACAGTAATAGCTTCCTGGTCACAATGGGAAAGCTTGGAATTTAAAGTTGAAATATTGTATAGGAAATGGGAGAAACCGGGGGGGATGGGTACAGGTACCAGCCGACTGTACCAGATACACTCTGTAGTTGATAGAGGGAATCAAGCAGTTGAACTTTGTAAAAGGAGACAGAGGCTGGCAAGTAATAGTTGCCGGTAGCTATGGACTACTTCACAAAATAGCCTATGGCTTTCCGAGCAGAAATCAATAGGCTGTGGCAGTAATAGGGTTCTAGTGAATGATTTCTTCACCAGATTTGGAGTCCCATGTGAGTTATGCACAGATCAAGGGAGAAATTTTGAATCCAAAGTGTTTCAACAGATTTGTGAGATTCTAGGCATACACAAAACTCTCACCCACTACAGCACACCCACAATCTGAAGGGATGGTGGAAAAGTTCAATAGGACTTTGGGCGGTCATTTGGCTACCTTTGTTGAACAGCACCAAAGGGGCTGGGAGTAGCATATCCCATTCCTTTTGATGGCTTATAGAACAGTAGTCAATGAGAGTGCAAAGTCTACCCCATGTCTGGGCATGAGCTGAGTGTCCCACTCCCAACAAACCTCTTGTAGAGAGTTCCTGAAGAGGAACAAAGTCGACTGGGTTAAAAAGGGGAAACAATATTAAAGTGTTAATGTACATTCAGCGTTAGCATTGATGTCAATGGAACTATTCATTTAAATCTAACAGGATATGGCCCTTAATTTCCTCTTTGTTAGGATTAGTCAATGTGTCAGGAATTCAGCTGGCTCTGGGCATGGTTGCCTAGCAACCCAATGAGCTCGTCTGGGCCCAATAAACCCTCATTAAGTGACTGTGCTCCCTGATGGGGCAGAAGGGTCAACAGGTCACCATTTAAGTACCAACAGCAGCACAGTGGCAGCTCAATGCATTCTATGCCCGAAGCGGTGCCTGACCCCCTTGCTCCACCCCATGCCTGCTCTGCTCCAGGCCTCTGAACCTGCTCTGCTCCAGGCTCTGCTCCAGGCCTGCTCTGCTCCAGGCCTACTCACTGCCTGCCTCTGAACCCCCTGATTTATAACCCCTGATTCTCATCACTGGCTTGTCTCTGGACCACGACTCCGGCTCTGCCCTTTGATTCTGCTCTGACCACTAGGCCAGACTCCTACTCCAATCACTAGGTCACAGAGAGATTCTCATCACTTTCAATAGCACATTTACATGTTAAAAGTGGAAGGGTTGCAGAAAAACAAACATGTATATTGTTTTATTTGGTTTTTTTCCCAAGCATTTTCTAACTCCTGTAGTTCTCTTCAAGAAGTTGGAAGAAAGCCATCTTCAGACCTGAAGTACCATCATATTCAGTACACAGGCAATTTGCTTGCAACACATAATATATAACATATAATATATAAATTAAGTACCATTATATCCATCCTGGTTGAGATCTCCAAGATGCGCGATGGCACTGCCGAATCTACCAAATACTTCAGTGCCCGACAGTATCTGTGCGTCTCGGAAGTAGAAAGCACTTTCCTGCAAGTACAGGTAAACTTGCCCTACTTCCTTAGGTTTACTCTCAAATTCACGCTCCATGAAGAGGGGCGCGCCAACTAGGATGTCATCTAAACTAGAGGAATAAAAACAAAACCAAATGTCAATGGGAAATTCAGCCAAATGACATGATTCTGGAAGAAGTGAGAAAGCAGCAGAAATAGCCTCACAATATGTGATTCAGAGATATAAACCAATAATATCAAATGGGTACATGGGGCCTGATTCAAAGCCTGCTGAAGTTAATAGGAAAACTCACATTGACTTCAGTGAGACAAAGTGGGTGAGAGGAGAATATCTATTGAACAAACTTCTTTTGGTGAGAGAGACAAGCTTTCAAGCAACATTGAATTCAGTGGCAGGCTCAGGGCATGGAAATCCTCTGTTACTGTGAAACGCTATTATAACTTGATTGTAATATATTTAATTTTGGCAATGGTATTTCTTTGTCATGCCAATAAACTTTACTTAATTGAGAGCAGAGCTTTTTCTACCTTGAGCCTGAAATGATCTCTGAAAATCCTTCCCAGCAAGGAACCAACACAATGAGAGAGACACAACAAATTCTAATATGTCTTAACTCTTATGTAAAAAGCATATAAAATTTAGGAGGAGTTAAACCAACAGGGCTCTATAGAAATGTAATATGGCTTTATAGATAATATTCTAAATCATATAGAATATAACAGAGAATGAGATCTTTTCTATGCTTTTAACCACCACATAGAAGTGAAATTTTATAAGTTGCTTCAAAACACCTATAGAAATATTATTTTCTATAAATTCAATAGAACTTCTCCATAAGGAAAACTGTAATTTAAAATGTAAAGTTACATTTATTTAGTTCTTCCATTGTTTTAAATATTAGATATCATCCTATGCTACACATATCCTGAAAAGGAAGGAAGCAGATGCTGAATGAACAAACAAATATTAAAGCTGTTGGGTTTTTTCCCCACACTAAAAAACCCCAAATCTTTCTCTTTTTATGAACGACGCTAGTGGTTTGGACAGCATGTTAGTTGAAATTGCTGACTGCCACAAAAAGAGAACATGCTGTTTGTGTCCCATGAATGCTGTATTTTACCAATTGTTTTACAATTATTTAGCATACACTATATATTACACAGTAGCTCTATCATCCTCCTAGATTCATTATTGTTATTATTTTATTACAGTACAGTATAGAGACCCCCATTGAGATCGGGACTCAGCTGTGTTAAGTGCAGTATGAATCAGTTAGTAAGATGGTCTGTGCTCCAAAATCTTACAATCTAACCAGAGAAGAGAGAAAAAGGAAAGGGGAACAGAAAGGAGGCATTATTATCCCCATTTTACACAGAGGAACTGAGGCACAGAGAGAATAAGAGACAGATTTTTAAAGGGTCAGATAGGCACCTAGTGGGATTTTCAAAAGCACTTACGTGTCTAACTCTCAATGGGAGTTGAGCACCTCGGCACTTCTGAAAATCTCACTAGGTGCATATGAGTATCTGTAGACGCATAAACATCTTTAAAAAGGTGAGCCTCAGTGACTTGCCTAAGGGCATACTGAAAGACCATGGCAGCATCAGAAATTGTAGCCACATCTTCTGAGTCTCAGTCTAGTGCCTTCACTGCAGGACCAATCCTTTGTAAATTAGTGTTGTAAGTGACAAGGTGAATTTTCATTACATGATGTCTTGTGGCTCTGTCTCTTGCCCTGCCCCTGGGGTGACTTGAGCCCTGGGGCCAATAAAAGGAGCAGTCCTTGTACTTGAAGGATAGGTCCATCAATAGCTATTAGCCAGGATGGGCAGGGACAGTGTCCCTAGCCTCTGTTTGCCAGAAGCTGAGAATGGATGACAGGGGATGGATCACTTGATGATTACCTGTTCTGTTCATTCCCTCTAGGGCACCTGGCATTGGCCACTGTTGGAAGACAGGATACTGGGCTAGATGGACCTTTGGTCTGACCCAGTATGGCCGTTCTTATGTGCTTACTCCCCTGAGCAAAAGAACTGTTGTTGTATCTGGCGTTGCATAGGGAACACAAGTGAAAAGCATGCAAACTGAGCCTTCCCCATACACACCCACCAGTGCTAGGGCCAAATACAATCTGATCCTTAGAAATCTGGTTGGAGGGGGATGGCGAACCCTTCAAAGGGAGAGCCAAGAACTGTGTGTTGTAAACAAATATAGTCACCTAGGTTACTATTAACAACTTAGATTACTTACTTGAATTTAAATGTTCAGAGCAAGCTTTTGGCACAAGCTTGCAGCCGGGGTGGGGGGACGGACGGACGGGGACAGGGTGCTAACGTGGCTTTAAGCCATCTTTATACTCTCCTAATTCTGGGCTGCCTATGGGCATCCACCTAAGCTACAACACCCAGCCCCTAAATGCCTATGGGTAAGAGCACTGCCTGACCTCCCCATAGTGCTCAGTTTCCCCACCTTCATGCACCCAAGACACCTCCTATATTAGGGCTTGCAGTGGGGCCCTTTTAGTGCAAGGTAAGTTCCCTTTTGCAAAGCCTGTTCCAGTGGGAATTCTTCCCTGGCCAAACCCAAGGCTCTAATGTCTCTTTATGCATTACCACAGCAATGTACAAGGGCTTCAGCAGAAGGGAGAATTCTCCCGCCCCCACCCCTCCATCTTACTTGTCACTCTCCATGATCCTCATTTACTTGTTTGCATTTCTCTCAATGTGGATAATAAAAAGCAGTAAATCAGTTTGACTTTTGGTTTATAGCTAATTTTACTTTCCAGGTTCTAGTACCTCAATGTTTCAGTTTCAAGCACTGCAGAGGAATTGTTTGGTTGGTTATCAACACCTGTGTGCTTGGCTTTTTTAATTGCGGACATATTTCAGTTGCTCTAAGGTTTTGTAAAGGTTTATATTTACAAAATGTGAATCTGAGCCAAACTAAAGTTGACACCATCCCTTTTAAAAGGCAGCAGGAGTAAAAATAAGACTGAAAGCCCCCAAATGGTAATGTATAACCATAACTGTAGTTCAGTCTATGGGGGTATTTTAATAAGTTTCATTAGACTCATTTCACTACTGCACCATGATGTTGTAGTTAACATAAATCAATATATTTATGTTTGTTCCAGCACATAAATGTGACTAGCCAGTATTGCTTCCTTTCTAATAAAACAACATTAAAAAGCACAAGCTGACCACCTGCTGGAATTTTATGCAATTCTTTTGTATCCTGCTGAGTAATAAACAGCAGGAGTATGGGAAGTGTCAATAGGTTAAAGTGTAACTATGTGGAGCTTTGATATAGTATAAATAAAAGACTGGTAAACATTTTATTCCACTGTTTTTATTGGATATATGGTTTCAACCTAAAAAGAAAATTTTCCTTCATCTCCTTGCTAAGAATTTGTCTATAAATTTATTACAAAATGGAAGTTTCTAGTTTCAATAACTGATTTCTTTGTCAGGTATCAGGGGGTAGCCGTGTTAGTCTGTGTATCCACAAAAACAACAAGGAGTCCGGTGGCACCTTAAAGACTAACAGATTTATTTGGGCATAAGCTTTCATGGATTTTTTACCCACGAAAGCTTATGCCCAAATAAATCTGTTAGTCTTTAAGGTGCCATCAGACTCCGGTGGACACAACTGTAGGAAGGCAATAACCAAGATTTTCTTGATCCTGTTTGTGTCCCTAAAACACTTGCAGACTTTACATCAAGAATAGCCCTGGAACATTTAGCTGAACTGCTCAGGCTAAAGTTGATCAGAGCTGCCGTCTAAATTATTATGAAAAATAAAAAGATCTAATCTCAGAACTTACTCAAGTAAAAGCATTGTCCCTATTTATCTTTTCAGCCTGATAAAGAATCAGGTTTCCGATACTGGTCAGACACCCTGCTTCTAATTTCTCCACCATCCCTAGCTATAACAACTTTTCCATGCATATCTTTTCCCTCAACCAATTTTTGTCAGACTTAGTCTCATCTTCTGAGTTATATTTCTAGTTAATGTACATGCTGTCAGTTACTGGACTGCAGTCAGGCACATTTATCAAGTGAAGCTTCTTTGTGTTTTGTTTTCAGTGGGATGTTTAGATCTCAGAGAGAGTCATTAGATTTCCTTTCAGATACAGGATGGGAGACCACACAAGCCTCCAAAGTTGTTTGCTGACATTATTGTCATACAGCTATGGAGTTAAAGGAACACAGAACATTTTAAAAAGATCTTAAGAGATCTTGCAAGTGACTAGCAGATTCCCAAGAAATAACCGGTTCATGAATTCGTTGGCTCAGTGAGAGATGAAGCTAGCCACAATCAACTTCTATAAAGCTTTTATGATATTAGCACAGTGTTTCTTAACATTTTCAGGTTGGTGACCCCTTATTCAAAAGAAAAAATTGTCCTAACCCCCTTACATTTACTATAAAAGTAAAAGTTAAAAAATGTATACTCCAATTACTACTGCAAATTCTACAGGTGACCTCACAAAATTTGAAGGTTTTGGCTATCCTGAAGTTATTCTGGACATTTTATTTTCTTTAGAATTATAATAAAATGTTCAATGCTTCACAGCCCTCCCCATTGCCTTGTGTAACCCCCTGGGGGGCTGGGGAGGATCTCAATTAACCAGTTGGGAAACACCAATTTAGCATACAGAGAATACTTCATACATTATGGTTTTAAGCTACAAATAAATACAAGAAGAGAAAGTGTCCCATATGAAGTGTACAACTCTTTCGGATATTTTGCAGTAGGTGAATAGCCACACAGTTATAATTATAAGCCTGAAATAACATTGGGAGGAAACTCCAAGGCTCAAAGTATTAGTGATCTTATCTCAGTGATAAAAAGCTAATGTTAACATTCACTCACTAAAGCCCTGATCCTGCCAACTACTTTGAGTATGTCTACGTGGAGATAAAAAACCCGTGGCTGGCCGGGGTCAGCAGACTCAGGCTTGTGGGGCTCAGGCTGTGGGGCTAAAAATTTCTGTGTAGACATTTTGGCTTCAGCTGGAGCCTGAGGTCTGGGACCCTCCACTCTTGCAGAGTCCCAGAGCTCAGGGTCCAACCTAAGCTTGAACATCTACACAGCAATTTTTAGCCCTGCAAGCCCAAGTTAGCTGACCTGGGCCAGCTGTGCCATGGGGCTTTTATCCCTGTGTAGGCGTACCCTAAGACTATTCACAATTTTAGGTCTTGTTGACACCTAAAACTTAGGACAACCCAGCTACATCACTCCTAAAATAGGTAGTTAAGCCCGTGTAGACATTGCTAGATTGACAGAAGAATTCTTCCATCAACTGCCTCTCAATGGGGTGGATTTACTACAGCAACGGAAAAAACCCTTCCATCATTGTTGCAAATGTCTACACTATGGTGGCGTAGCTGCAGCACCAAAGCTATGCTGCTGTTGCACTTGTAGTGCAGACATACATGAAAGTTAATGGTGCTTAAGTGCTCTATGAATCAGGGCTTAAAAGCCAGATAGTGTCATTAAGGCATAACCCTGAGTAATGGGAACTCTAAAAGGCATTGATCCTTACGCAGGCACAATATCTCTTGGAACTATTGTAGAGCATGGCCACTTTCAAACCTCAAAAGATGATGCAGTATGCATGGACCTCCATGACCAACCAGCTGAGCTCCTTTTGGACAGGCTAGCGACCTTAAGAAGCCCTTGCTGCAATGGGAGATGGACAGGGGTATAAGAGAAATTGAAAAAGAAAGGCTCTGCTTTTCCATAGAGGCAGATTGAACCATTCTACTTTTGGCTCTTACCCACCTTTTTCCAAAGGCAGCCAACACCACTACTCCTTGCCTCTTTCAATATTAGGAAATTGAACAGAATTTGGATGTTCTAACTCTGCCCTTATTGTTCCAAACAATCTTCTCAGTTGTCAATAAGAAAAACTCCACTAAAACGTCTTCTGCAAAGGCCATTAGACCAAGTTTTAAAAAAGGAAAAGTGAATTCATAAAGTTGAGACCCAAACTGGATAATTAGAGCTAGAAAAGCACAGAAGAGCTGTACAGAAGTCTAAGAAACATTTTCCAACTGAGAGCATTAGAAAAACAGAGTTTATTAACAGATATATTTATTTTGGCTTTTCCATATAAAGGGATCATGATGGCTTTTGGAGATGTAGTGTGAACATTATTTACTAAGGCCAGGATTTTCAAAAGGGACTAAAGAAGGAGTTAGGCAATCAATTCCTATTGGATTTCAATGAGATTGGGGTGCATTGTATAACCTACCCGTCACTGTTAACATCCGACACGGCGACAGTGTACCCAAAGTAAGACGCCATCTGTAAATAAAAAACAACACGCACATTTTCATATCTCATATTCATTAAAAGATTGTTTTTCCTGACAAACCTCTGCACCTTTATGAAAATTTATTTCAAAGGGTAGAAAATATTACTTAACAAATTGTTAGAACTATAATACTTTAGATGCAATTATATTCCTCTGAGAGATAGTATATTATTACTTAGATCTTTGACATTACCTGTTCACCAGTGAAATTCTGAATAAAGGTCAAGTCTGTAGAATTAATAATTGAAACCTGGCAATAGAAAAAAATATAAAAGGTTCCAGTCATACCATAACAAGTTATACTGTAATGTAACTACAGGTATATTTAGAAAAGTTAAAGGATGTTCCAGTGGTTACAGCACTAACATAGGACCTAAAAGTCCTTAGTTCAGTTCTCTGCTTCACCACAGATTTTTCTGTGGGACCTTGAGCAAGTCATTTAGATTTTCTATGCCTCAGTTCCCCATTTGTACAATGGAGAGCATAGTACTTCCCTGCCTGGCAGCAGTGTTGTAAGGAACCATATGTCAAAAACAGTGAGGTGCTCAAATACTACAATATCCGGGGGAAGCATATATGTACTATAGATAGGGTGCTATTTTTTTGAGCAGTGAGTTGCAATATGAGGTTGGAATCTGGCAATATGATATTAGAATCTGGAATCAGTTTAGGGTATGCAAGGACTACAGTCAGGTCTGTAGCTGGGAACTGTCAATTTCCCAAGCAGATTGTTCCTGAAACCTGGCTTTTGTTGTATTTACTCTATAAGGAGATAAGCATTGTTTCACAATCTGCACTGCTCTCTCTTCTCTTCAGAATTTATACCATGATTTTTCATATCTGACAGTTTCATAACACATGCATAAAGCATTGAACTGAAAACCAGATCTGAACATCCCTGAGCTACACAGACTTGGATCTTTCTTCATCATGGGAACAATCAGAACAGCACATCAAACACCCATGGACTTGGGGTGAATTTGGATTTGAGTCTGCAGCTATGGAAATACTGGCACAAGAGTTCAAAGCAGTCTTGTAATTGTCTACAAAACATACAGACTTCAAAAATAAATAAAAGCCTGAGCTTTAAAGTCCAATTCAGGAAAGCAGTTAAGCACATGCTTAAGTGCTTTGCTGAATCAAGGTCTAAGTCCATAGGAGTTTTGCCTGGATAAGGAATGCAGGTACAATGTGGCATAAAAACATGATATAGCCTTTCCTCCTCAAAATAGCATAGCTCATGCATTTTTACTACTAATCAGATCAAATGTGGGTACAATACATACATAGCCAAAGTTCTGTGCTCCCCTTGGCACTCCAGCAACCAACTCTGAAAAGATAAATAATTAATTAGTGAATACATTATTTTAGCTGATTGGAGCACCGTCACTTAAATTCTGCTACCATACAGCCCCTATTATTTGAGAGTATGCTGCCTATTAGCTGTATCAAAGATCTCTGTAACTGATGTTAGATTTTTAAATTTATATAATGTGCCTATCAGCTTCTCTAGATATATGCTCAGAGCTCAGCGAAAATCAGCTAGACAGGGTCAGGCCTGGTCAATATTTGGCTAAGACCTCTACTGAACACTGGAGGAAGTGGTGTTGCTAATTCAGTAGGTGGTGCTGTCTGCTGCTCTGAGTCAGTCCTTAACCATACTATTAGGGAACTGTTAGTCTCTAAGGTGCCACAAGTACTCCTGTTCTTTTTATTAGGGAAGGCATAGGTCAGATATACCATAAATCCAAGGTCTTCACCATTTGAGACCAATTAAGATCCGAAGTCACAAGGGGAGCAACATGAACCTCAGAGTTGAAGCCAAACTCTAATTTGGGTAATGAGATTGTGCCTCGCTACAAAATATTTTCTCTGTAATTGCAGTTGAAAATTCTTCCTCACTGATTCTCCTAAACTTGAAGGTCTTGTTGCTGTCCTCTGTTACATTGCTGATCCATTTTATCCTAGAGGCAGCTGAGTTTTATGTTGGTGAAGAATCCATTATAGATATGTAGCTGGTAAATAATTGTATTAAACTTGTAATGTGTGTGTAATCTTCTGGATGAAATTGCCACCTACATGCAAATTGTTATAAAAACACCCCACTGTAGAATGTATTCGATCCAAGAAAGAGCCTTCACTTCTAAAGAAGCTCATGCATTATTCTCTTTCAGGCATTTTTGTTCATGTGCCTTTAAGCCTTTCCTTATTCAAGGGATCAGTTCCTTATTTCATTTGCCTGTAGAATGTTTTCTCTCTTTCTAAATATAGATTTTTAATATTAAAAGTTCAACCCTGACCAGCTCTGCTCTGAAATGCAAGATTGAGGGAGAGGAGAGAGTATAGGGATCCTTTTCCCACTACACAAGCAGTAACTCAAGAACAGAATAGAACACATTGCATTAGGAGGAGGGACAGTTAACAAACTGTCCCATGCAGGGCCGGCTCTAGGCACCAGCTAAGGAAGCAGGTGCCTGGGGCGGCAAATCTGAAGGGGCAGCACTCCATCTGTTCTTGGGGCGGCACGCTGGCTTTTTTTTTTCCCCCTTCTTCGGTGGCACTTCAGTGGTAGCTTTTTCTTTTTTTCTTCTTCTTCAGCAGCAGTTCAGCAGCAGCTTTTTCATTTTTTCTTCTTCGGCGGCACTGCTGCGGCCGCTTTTTTCTTTTTCTGTGCTTCTCCGCTTGGGGCGGCAAAAAAGGTAGAGCCGGACTGGTCCCATGCACCATGTCCTCAAGGGACATGGTCTGTAGCATTTAGGGAACGTCCAGCGTCCCAAGTGAATAGTACTTCTCTCAGAAGCACCTAGAGTTAGCTGGCAGATGTGGCCTTAGAGTGCTATCCCCCAGTCCTACCTGTGTAATCTCACCCTAGGCAGAAAGTTACCTCTGGCTGGGGATGCATAGGTTTTGGCTACTGCAGCTCTGCTTTCCCTTGCTGTACCATCCCAGGGAAAGATTTGCCCCCAAGTACATTGGGTAGAGATACATTATCCCGCTCTTTAATATTTTAAATGTTTAAGACCCATTTTCCCATTTAGAGAACAGAAATAGATAAATAGACATGTGCACAGTCATATGCTTTACATTTTGACTTGCTTCTTACCTTGTTCAAGGTCGCCAGTAAATTCCCCAGCAGCCACTGAGTATCCTGTTTTAAGAATAAATTACAAGCGTGAAACCTGACAAATCATTTACTTCCAAAGAAACATGCTTCTGGAAGGACAACCAGATTTGTCCTCTGTTTCAATAATCTCTGTAAAACCTTTATAAACTAGTATATCTAAGACTGGGGGGAGGGGAGGGGAAGGAAAATCATTTGCCAAGTTATTATGACTACCTTCATCATAAGTCTCAAAAGTACAATAATTCTACAGGCCTAAATCACTAGGAAACACGTTGCTATTTAATTGCATCCCAAAATCAGCTGTTAAGCATTAATACTTTATAATTCACCTGAAAATATAAGCTGCAAATGCTACATCTTTTGTGATAATAACTTTTTTATTATATTCCTTTTTTGCCACTATGATGCATAATCACGCAATTGTATCTGTTATATCTAGGATCAGATTTCCAAAGCTATTTAGGCATCTAAAGGTGCCAATAAGTGCCCTTAAAAGGACATAAGGTTAAGTGCCTAATGCCCATTGACTGAGTAAGGGCTAATGGATTGGGCCCATGACTGCAAAGCCAAATACGAAGCATATGTGAGAGGATATATATCACTGCCTTCAAACTTCACTGCATCATTTCTACAATCATTGAAAAGACAGCAACATTTGTTACATGCAGAGTTATGCGCATATTACACACAATTCCTGGAGAGAAGGAGCTACCAGCTATCTTTTAAAACATGTACTCAAAGAGGTCTAGGTTTCTCTATGTACAGATTACTCCTGTTTATCTGAAACCCTATTATCCGAACCCCTTACTCAGGCCCCAGCGTGAGATACATGCCCTCTGCAGCCTGTATCTCATGCTGAGGGACAAGGAAGGGATTTGGATAATGCAGAGATTCGGATAATAGAGCAGAGAGCCCTGGCCAGGGCTGTACGGAGGAGAATGAGCCCCTGGCCGCAGAGAAGGCCCCCCTGCTGCTGAATGACTCCTGTGGCAGTGCAGGGAGCCCTCTGCAGCCCCACTGTCATGGGAGGGAGGGAGTGGGGCAGAGCAGAGATCCTCAGCCAGGATTGCAAGGAGGAGGATAACAACAAGCCTCTGGCCGCGGCAGAAGCCATCCTGCTGCTGAATGGCTCCTGCCCTCTCAATGATCCAAATAAAATCCATGTCCCCCATGCTATCTGGAAAATCAGGAATGTACTGTATCACCTTAGGGCCCACTACTGCTCTCATTGGAGTCAATTATAGTTTGTCCTTAACTTCAATGAGAGCAGAATTGCGCCCTTAGAAATGACTGTACTAAAGCATTACAAAAAAGCAGTTTCTTTTCCCTCTCTTAACAGTTGAAATAGTCCCTAATTACAGTAAACTAAATCATTTCCCCTCGACTGAAAAAAGGTGTGAACATGAAAAATTAGTATGCTTGCTTAAGTACATTAAAACCCATGCATAAATATAGCATCCTAGTTAGCTAGCCATTTAGGATCTGACTCTGTGAACACTTACTCCTGTGTTTAACTTTAAGCATGTCAGTTGTCCCGTTAAAGTAATTAGCAAATTACTGAATGGGATTCCTTACTCCTGTGCTTAAAGTCAAGCACGTGTGTAAGTGTTTACAGGGTTGGGGCCTTCATAATTTAGGATTTGCTTTCTCATTCAGATTACTCCAGTGCCTCTAGATTGTACATCTTACCCAGATAATTGTCATCATATATAGGTGGTGCCACTCCAGTTTGCTTTTCTCTTGTCAGTTTCCTTAGAATATCCTTGAATGAATAGTCCGTAATGATATCTGCAATACTGGTGGTGATTACTTGCCCTGTATTCAAATAATTTCATAGAGTAAATGAATTCAGAGAAGAACCAACTCCCTAAAATGTAGGGTTATCTACAGTTTTTAAGATTTAAGATTAAATGTAGGTTTCAAGACACTATCTACTCGATTCATCACTAACTGTCCCATTGCCAAAACAATGTATTGCCAGGCTGCTGCCGTAGAGAAGAGCAGTGCATAACCACTGCTATTAGGACAATCCTTCCCCACTGCCACTCTGAGAATATTTAAACCAATGCATTCCACATCATTCAGAAACAAGAAGACAATATGGAACACAATACGGTATTAACCATAACTATCACAACTCCATTCCATTTCAAAGTGCTGGCCCAGACCTTCCAAGTCCTACATAGGCCTAGATCATGCTCTTGCAGTGACAGCCTTTCCATAATAGCTATAATTCAATGGGATCCTACAGCCCTAGGGCAGTGTATTCTCAGTGGAGAGTTCAGAGATATGGAATTCTATCTCATCAGAAGTCAAAATGAGTCAGAATCTTTCTCCTTCAGTGACACAATACAAAACCCATTACACAGGTCCACCACAACGATGGAGCTGCCGAATGGTTTGACAATGTCTTCCTGGTAGGCAGACACCAAGAATGAGCCTTATCGTAACAATGGTTAAATCAAGGGAGGGGCAAAAATGTTCTGCCCTTACCTATATCAATGCTGGTCTCATCTATATATGTGGCACCATGATACCACAATGATGAGATGGGGTATTAGAAATGTCTGGACAGAAATCAATCTAAAAATCCCAAACTGTAACTTATGCTATGAAAATGTCACACACAATGTAATCTCTCTATTGTACAATTGACACTTCAATTCCAGATGAAAATAAAGTTAAGTTTTTCCATTAAAAGGCAAAATGTTCCAAAATATCAACAGTAAAACATTTACCTCATTTCACCTACTATAGAATCCATGGCCTAATTCTGATCTCATTCTTTTTTTTAAAAACACACAAGAGTCACTACATTGACTTCAGAGCAGTTATTCTGATTTACACATACATGAGACATCAGACTCAAACCGATGACCTTACATCTAGAAAATAATAGGAATTCAGGATGAACTTTCTCTTGACACCTGGCCTTTATTTTTTGGTTTAAGTTAACCGAGTGAGTGAACATACCTTGCCAGTAAAAACTCCCAGGTCCTCCTACTATAAGGTCCCCATTCTACAAAAACAACAGAAATGAACAATATTAAATTATGATCGATAACTTGCAGAGGAAAAGCAATTAGTACAATTATATCTAAACAACTGTACTGTTTTATTTAAACCGCAAAAGGAAAATCAGGGTCATGATACAGGATATAGGCCCTGATGCAGGAAAGCACTTCTTTAAGTACTTCTTTAAGTACATGCTTTAATCCACCCTTTTTCAGGAAAGTGGTTGAGTATGAGATTAACTTTAAAGTCAAGACACATGCTTAAGTGTCTTTCCTGGATAGGGATGCTTTCCTGAATCATCAGGGCCATAATCTGTTTGGCATCTACAGAATAACATTTCTCAAAGACTGCTTTGTTTCTTTGTAAACAAAAGATGAAGATAACACAAAAGAGATCAGTGATGCCCAACGTATCCAAAGCAATGCTTTACAGACCAATATGGCTATAGCCACCTTATAGCCATCCCTTCACAACAGGCTAATTGGGTGAAAAGAATAACATGAATGTAAAATGGATAACAATGTGTCTCAGAAACACAATGTACGGTTACTGTGATTAGACACACATGTGAGGCCCTGGTGGTCTAGTAGCGGTATAGACCCACTAGCTACAAAGTGTATTCCTAGGGTCCATAGTATTGTTACTAGGTGGCATAGGGGAATGCACTGGACACACTTTCAAAGCACTTTTCCCGCCCCCAGAAGAAACCAATTTTATTGAATTATTAGCCTGTTGTTGAAAGAATCCTCCTATAAATTGCTTGGATTTAAAAAACAAACAAAAAAACACTCAAGGGCTGATGCTCAGCACTTTCTAAAAATCAGGCCCTGGTGAGTGACTCAAGTTGGGCACACAAACATGGAGGCACCCCATGGGCTGGGGCAGCGCCCCCCTTTGGTTAAACAGGATGTTGCACAGCATCTGCCCAGATCAGCAGGCCACCCTGCTTCTCTGAATCTCTGTAGTCCTATTCTGGAGAAAAGGACGTTAATTTGTGTCCCATGGGGTTGTACAGGGCAGCCCTTATGTTTGACAGGGGTAATTAGACCCTTGCCATCAGTAGGCCTGGAACCCCCTTTGGTTCTTAAGTCCCTGTTACGGGGTCAGTAGGGGAATCCAGGCCCAACCACTCCACTGGGTTCCAGCTCAGATCCCTTAACCCAGGCAGGCAGAATCCTGCTATACCCTGAGCTCCTTCCTGCCTCCCTTGGTTCTGTAGGCTTCTGCAGCCTGTGGCTCTGGCTGTCCCTTCTCTGGGTCATTGTCACTCTGAGGCAGCTTCTCACCAGTTTGCTGGCAGCTCCTTCTTTCCCGGGTCTGCTGGCTCCTCTGGCAGCCACCTCACCCCTCTGCTTTTCAGCTCTTTTATTCAACCAGCTGCTCTGAGGCTGCCAATCAGCACTGATGGGCAGTTCCTTCATTAACCCCTTGGTTGCCAGGCCTGCCTAAGGTCTATGCACCCCATGACACAACCAAAATCACTAGTCACTTCTGAAGGTTGGGATGGCCAGAGCAATAGTAATGCTATAGCTAGGGTGACCAGATATCCCGATTTTATAGGGACAGTCCCGATTTTTGGGTCTTTATCTTATATAGACTGCTATTACTCCCCCACCCCCGTCCCAATTTTTCACATTTGCTGTCTGGTCACCCTAGCTATAGCACAGGCTGGGATGGATTCAGGAGAAGTCAATGGGAGTGCATCTAACAAGTAAAAAGTTATCTGTAGCAGCTTTTATTTATTTTTGAAATTAAGCTGGGAAGTTTCAAGTCTGTAAAACTTTTGAGAAATTGCAGCTGTGACGGGTTGCTCCCCCTCCCCAGGATGCCACCTGATGTACTGGGGTTTAACTGAGCCTCTCCTGCTCAACCAGCCTGGGTTCCCTCTTCCTGCTTTGCTGAATTAGGCTCTCCGGCCTCTTGCAGCACATACACACAAGTAGGGTCACACCCCGCTGCAGACAGACTGAAGTCAGCTCTGTGTGAAAGGGCTCCCCCAGCACTCACGTGCCCACCCCTTTTGGGAGACAAACCCAAAATACTTCTGTTTTGCACTGTATTGAAATATGTGTACAGCGCAAGCTCATACAATTCGCCCTCTTCCTCAATGAGAAGAGAGATATGAATGACTTCTTGCCCCCACCAGTTAGAAACTGCATAAACTGGGTTTAATAATAAACAAATTTTATTAACTACAAAAGGTAGATTTTAAGTGGTTAAAGGGATAGCAAAAAGAACAAAGCAGATTACTAAGCAAATGAAACAAAACACGCAAATTAAGCTTGACACACTAGATAGGTAGGATACAAATTAGCAAATTCTCACCCTGAGTGATAAACAGGCTGGTAGATTCTTAAGGCACCAGTTGTCTTGGCTTTCCCAGGTTTTCATACACAGGCTAAAGGTTGTAGCCTGGGACCTAAAACCTAGTTTTAGCCTGATTTAGTTGGTGTTGGTCCTGCTTTGAGCAGGGGGTGGGACTAGATGACCTCCTGAGGTCTCTTCCAACCCTAATCTCCTATGATTCTATGACCATCACTTCTTACAGTTCAGTCTTTGTTCCTCAGGTGTTTTCAGGTGTGTTGTTCTAGGGAGAGTGAGGACCCCTCATGTCGTCATTGTTCCTCTTTTATATCTTCCCCCCACTTGCTGGAAAGTTTTTTGCTGTGACCTGGGTCAAACAGTTCCCATTGTATAGAGCTATCTGACCTGGGTCAAACAGTTCCCATTGTATAGAGCTATCTGACCTGGGTCAAACAGTTCC
>NW_020664435.1:35700253-35874243 GCF_002925995.2 Terrapene triunguis
AACAGTTCCCATTGTATAGAGCTATCTGACCTGGGTCAAACAGTTCCTATTGTATAGAGCTATCTGACCTGGGTCAAACAGTTTCCATTGTGTAGAGCTATCTCTGAGAGGTTTTTATTGCACACAGTTCCTGGGGTAATCCTTATGCTTGTGTGCATTTCTTCAATAAGTCCCTAGCATTGTTTGGCCTCATCCAATGTAGCACATTTGAAATACAGAGACATGGTCAATGTTCCCAGCTTCAGATACAAAAATGATACATGCATACAAATTAGATAAACATATTTAGTAAATCATAACCTTTCCAATGATACCTTACATGAGCCATCTTGCAGAAAGTACATCTCAGTTATGCCATATCCATATCACAAGCATATTTCCGTAAAGAATATGGAGTGTAATGTCACAGCAGCAACTTCATGAAAAATGTTACTCAAAACAAGAAGGGGATAAATTTCCAGTCGAGGGACTGGAATTGATGAAGGAAGAGGTCAATGGGGATAAATCGGCATAAAATTTCATCCAAGGAGTTAAAAAGTAGACTCTTACCTTGTAAAAATCTAAGCTGAAGCCTGCTTGACAGAAACCTTGTCCTTCAGGATCTGCATTGCCTGCATTATCAAAATATGAATATTTACTGATCTCATAATGCCTGAGTAGAACTTACTTATTGCCATAGGAGAGGGTTCAGAGAAGAGCCACAAGAATGATTAAAGGATTGGAAAACATGCCTTATAGTGAAAGATACAAGCAGCTCTATCTATTTAGTTTAACAAAGAGAAGGTGAAGGAGTGTCTTGGTCACAATCTGTGCATGCCTATATATGGAACAGAAGTTTGATAATAGGGGGCTCATCAGTTAGCTGACAAAGTTATAACAAGGTCCAATGGCTGAAAGTTGAAACTAGTCAAATTCAGACTAGAAATAAGGTGTAATTTTTTAACAGAGAACCATTGGAACCACTTAGCAAGGGTCACGGGGGAGTCTCCATAACTGGCAATTTTTAAATCAAGTTTGGATGTTTTTCTAGAAGACATGGTCTAAACAGGAATTAATTTGGGGAAGTCTTATGGCCTGTAATACAGGAGGCCAGATCAAATTATCACATTGGCCCCTTCTGGCTTTATAATCTATGAATTGCCATACACTACATCACTACAAGATTTCCCAAGGAGAAATAATTAGTACCCAGATTTACTTGCAACAACAAAAAGAAAAAATATATACTGTGATGAATTATTGTATTACAGGTTTCCATTGTGGGTACATATTTTATTAAATATTGTAGTATTGCCTTATCTCCATAATTCAAAGTGATAGTGCACATCCAACTCCTGTATCAGTACTATAGTTTGTTATAGTAGGAAGAAAATTTCTGTGAAAGAGGATGGAAGAAAATATAAAAGCATTTATATGATTTTATTTTAATTTTTATTTTGGAGAAATATGTTTTAATGCAGTGGTTCTCAACAGGGGGTCTGTTGCCCCCTGGGGGTCTGTGAACCCACAGTTAAAACCTAGAGCCCGAGCCCCAGCACCTCCTGTGGGGCTGAAGCCCCAATCTCTGGCGCCCCATGCGGGGCAGGCGCCAGGAGCAGCAGGGCTGAATTCCGGTGCCCCAAGTTCCGGTGCTCCCAAGAGGGCAGAAGCCCCGAGCCTATGGGCAGAGTTGGGGGGACATGTGGGTGTTGTCCCTGCAAAAAAAAAAACTACAGTGCAAGAGCAGGGCAATCCCGTGGCAGCTCCCCACACACACACACCCCACCACCTCCTCCTCTCCCCGTCCCCTGGCCCGGTAGGAGGCAGGAAGCAGGAGCCAGGCAGTGCAGGACAGCTGCTGCTCTGGCTGGTGTCATGGAGTAGGCAGCTATGGCATTCCCTTGTCTCCTGCTGCTGCTGCTGCAGGGGGTTGAAGCTGCTTCTCAGCTCCCAGCCCCCTTTGCTCACGCAGCTGGTAAGAGCCGCCTGGGCGGGAGGATCCGGCTCTGTGGCTGGAAGAGCCCTCAGGGAACGGGGACCGCAGGGGAGCCCTCCCGGCACACAGACACTAGCTACCCCTCTCCCTTCACCATGAGCTACCCCTTCCCTGCACCCTGAGATACCCCCTGCCCACACACAGCCCCTAGCTACCCCTCTCTCTGCACCCTGAGCTACTCCCCTGGCCGCACACAGCCCCTAGCTACTCCCCTGCCCGCACACAGCTCCTAGCTACCCCTCTCTCTGCATCGAGCTACTCTCTGCCCACATACAGCCCCTAGCTACCCCCTTCCTGCACTCACCTTTGAGTTATAATTTTTGGTTGTGCCCCACCCCCCACATCCCAGACAGGCAGGTGGCCTGCTGAGGTGAGTCAGGGGGTGGAGGTGGTGCTCCCTCCCCGGACCCTCCCATGCGGAGCTGGCTCAACCCCCACTGGCCCCTGCTCACCCAAAATAGAAGTCAGAGTACATCTATGCATGAGGGCCCTTCCCCCCACCCGGCCTAGAGCCCCGAGTCTCCCCCTCTCCTGCTGGCCTGGGCCCTGGAGTTTTTAATAGCATGTTGTGGGGGGCCTCAGAAAGAAAAAGGTTGAGAACCCCTGTTTTAATGCATTTACAGATAGCAAAATCACAACAGCATACAAAACGTTCTAGGGATCCAGTCTGACAGGATCTGGTGCTGGTAGTAAGGCTGTGAGCTTATGCAGTTATTGTCTTAAGGATGTGGTCTTGTTTTGCTTATTTACATTTAGCAACTTTCTTGAATTTTTGTGCAATTAAATAAACCCCACAGCCTTGAGGTAAAAGGTACAAAACCACCTAAGGAGGTAAAAAGATTATATGGGACTCTATGTAATGAACAAATCAGGGCCCTCTGCAGAGCCATGAGATTGGTGCCAAATGATGATATCTTGAAAAATGATATTTACTGCTTGGGACATTCTTCTCTCACTGCCTAACCAGGGTCTCCAGCCACAATCAATAGGCATCCTGTCCGAACCAGTGTGGGTAACCAAAAATGAGTGGCTTAGCAAGGAGTCATAGAATTGCTGCAACAGCTTGATTTGCCATAAATACAAAAATAAGGGTCTCTTAGGAAGTTTGAAACTTTTGGATAAATAGTGACTTGGAGGGTGGGTCAATCTGGGTGTATTCAAAGGATCCACCCTGCAGGAGATCCTGGCTATCTATACAACCCTGAGGGACATACAGGTAATTCATAAAGCCAAGCTTTTAGAGAGACTGGATTTTGGGTTAAACAAGTATTGAACTGTAAAATAATTCTGCATTTTCATGTCTATTTGCTGACTCTTCTTTCTTAGTTCTATCACCATGAAGCAATAGACTTGGAATAGAGTAACCTGCTACAGTTGCCCAATATCTGTTGGAGGGAGGGAAGAAGAATGTGGCGATCTTTTCTCCTTCCTCAAACCCTTAAAGAGGACCTTCCCTATGAACACCAGGCACCTGGCGATGTGCAGGTTCAGGGGGCTACAACTGGACATCAAGTGAGGATGGCCATTGGAACAGTCCCTCCACATGGCATCATCCCTGAGCAAAGCCAAAGTGACACACCAGCAGGAACTAGCGCAGAGCTTGTGAACATTATTTCCCCACAGATTCAGCTTCTCACTCTGTGGTGTCATCTCTCCCCTCGTTAGGGGTTTGGGTGTAAGGGCTAGGCCATGAGAGGGAGGCTTGGTAATGCAGCTCTGTCTGGAGCAACTCTGCAGTGGAAAACCTAGTGGGTAATGCTGAGGGGTTGGCCCTACATGCAGATGTCCCAGTCGCCTTTGTATATGCTGAGTTCCATGGGATTTTCTTGCAGATATTAAGAAGAATCACAGGGCTGCCTGGTTGCACACATCTCAGGTGTGCATTCTCAAGGCAGGCAAACAGGGCTACACAGAGGTTTTGGGGCAAAAGCTAAAACTGAACCCCCCCCTTCCAACAAAATTACCATGGATTCAAAAGAGGCCCCAGAGGGTGATGGATGGGGCTGAAGAGTGAATCTGCCCACCACTCGCCCAGCCGTGGTAACTTCAGTCCAATGGGACTGGGCTCGGCACCCCACTCTGTGCACTGTGACCTAGTCATGACAATGGGATGGCCAGGCCAAACTTGAATGGTGCTGCCACCCCATGCACCAGGTCACAACACTCAGAATGGGGGGCTTCGGGAAAACTGCCCTTTTGGTCCCCCTGCCTCGGCTGGCCCTGCAGGCAAACCTCACAGCATGGCATGATGTTATCTCTAGAACTCCACAAGAAGGAACTTGGCAAATTTCACTATCGTAGCCTCTTTAAAGGAGGGAGCAGGTCTGTTTACTTGTCTGCCCAGCGCTTTGTTGCTACTATACAAATAACAAACTGAACATCAACAACTTAGCCCTCCTGTGGGCATTTCCACACAGAGGCATAGGCTAGCCCATAATATTAGCTATTAACTTTGGAAAACACCACATGGCAAGTAACTGTGAAACAGCAGCTATTTCTGGTCTGTGGGAGAAGTAACTGCTAGACACTGAAATGATTCTGTATGGGCCCAATCCAAGTCCCATGAAGTCAACGGGTTCTTCTCATTGATTTTAACGACAGTTGGATGAGCCTTTAAGATGTCTCTCTACAGCTGCTGGGAGTGAGTCTTGCAGTCTGGGTCCACAGATTTGTGCTAGATTTTAGCAAACACGCTAAAAATAGCAATGTGGGAGCTCGGGCTCTGAAGCTTAGGTAGGGGGTTGGGCTTCAGGGCCCAAGCTCGAATGTCACAGCAACATCTACACAGTTATTTTGAGCGTGCTAGCCCGAGCCCTGTTAATGCAAGTCTGTTGACCTGGGCTGCGAGACTTGCTCCCAGCAGCTGTGCAGACACACCTTTAGAGTTTAGGGAAATAGCACATGAATTGATTCTTTGCCAAAATAAAATAATAAAAAAAAAAAATCACTGAGGCTAGGAGCTTAGCAGGATTCAGAAAGCGATGAAGTCATTCATATGGATAACAAGAATATATAGAGATATTGTAGTAAATATTTAAAACAACACACACACACACACACACGTGTTGGAATGGCTATAAACCTTCATGCTTCGAAGCTTAAGACAGTCTTTAGCTTTTGAGGTAGGAAGAAACTTCCTTGGGGCAGGTTATCCCATCATTGCTTACTGCAGGAATTCTTACACCTCCCTCCAAAATATCTGGTAATGACAACTGTCAGAGGCAGGACACTGGACTAGATGTATCACTCATCTGACCTAGTATGGTATTTTGTGTATTCCTATAAATAATTGGGCTTGGGCCTTGATACACACCCTCTCTTACCTATTCCACAAGCAGGAAGGCATTAGAGTTGTGGAGGAGCTCCTCAATTCCCATACAACACAGATCAGCATGTGCAGTAGCACTGCTACTGTGGGCTGCTTTCTAGTGCACAGGAAGTAATACACAATCAACCTATTGCTGGTGATTCGGACAATGCAGCCATTTCTATCTCAGTGCAGGATCTGCTCTTAGGATGGCAATTCTATAATGACAGATTCACATTCAGAATGAGCAACCGTTTAAAAATGCTTACTTATGCTTTTCGAGATCTGTTTGCTGCATTTTAAACCCTATTAAATTAAGCAAATTATATTTTATCACCATAATTGCACAAGCCTTATTTACTTAATCTCTGCTCTTTTAATTATATGATAAAGCATCCAAGTGGAGACATATAGTTTAATGTCTGCCTTTCTTTATATTCTTTCCCTGGGTGACATCCCTCAGTAATTTTCATCTAGCCAAGACAGCACTAAGATTGAAAGTATGAAACCACTGATCCCAATTTCAGTTCTATTGAGGCAAGAGCATTTATATTAAAACTTACTGTTGCGACAAGGAGAATACTCGGCATATGCACTGAAGTTCTGAATTGCGACATAGCAGGTGCCAACTGGATCCTTTTCAGGGGTGGCTTTAAGGGTCCTCCAATGATATAAGGGAGCACAAGCCTATTAAAACAGTAATTATGTAACAGATCTTTTATGTGCCATGCATGGGCTAAGTCAGTTCTTCATTAAACAAATTAGCTATTTTTGTTCCTGTTAAGTTTCTATCATTTGGGTAGAAATTGTCATACTAGGGTGGATGAAAGAACCATGGGAACCTTCATAACTTGCAATGTTCTCTTCTTTCCTCTGCATCATTAACAATCCACTTACATCTAAGGACCAAAACCTGCCCTCTCTCTCCTCTCCCTGGACAAGTAAATTGTCTCAGATAGTGTTACCCACTTTTAAACATGTGTTATTAAACCCCCTCTGTGCCTGATCCACAGCAGATGAGTTTGCTACTGTCCCAGTTAGGGGACTTAGTCCTTTGCCCTATGGTTTTAGTTTGAAAGGTCCCTGGTTCAATCAATCCCTCGGGATTCTCACGATGTTCGTTGTTACAGCATGGTTCTGCTGTGCGGGGGAATACGAGGAGGTTCTGCAGAGCTGAGCTCTTTCTGTTGCAGCACAGAGGGTGTGGCCGGTGGTCTGCTATTACATGGATCCCTAGTTCAAACCCAAAATAGAGCCAGGGAGAGGACACAGCTATGTGATAGATACTGGAATAGCACTACCTGTGCTTCTCCCCAGCCTTGGGGGTAGAGTTCTGAGACCTTTTTCTGTTTCTGGCTTGGCACAACAGGCAAGATTTAACCCTGACTGCGTGAATTTTTGCCAAATGAGTTTTTGATACAAAACTATTTAATAAGATAGAATATATTCTATAATAAAAATTAGTGTGTGATGGAGCTGATAAATTGTCCATTTTTGTCTTGGGATTGATTTACAGTCAGATATTAATCTCTCTCTGGTAATGTATTGTTGTCATTTTTTATGTCACTATAAGGCACCAGTCTTGCAATTAGCTCTGGCTGGGTGGATCCCTGTGCCCACACAGAGCTTACTGCAGGTGTGCACATTGATTTGCAAATGTATAAGACAGGGCTCTTCCCTGAGCAGCCTACAGTCTAACAACATACTAGAGAAAAAATAGAGGACAATCAAAGTGAATTTATTTCTTGTAATTATAATTTTAGATGCATTTCAGAAAGTTTGACAAAATCATTTGCAACAGAAAACTTATAACAGTAAAATTTGGCCTAATTCTATTTTATTGTTGTTGCTGCTGCTGCAGTAGAAAAAAACTGCAAGCAATGTGATAATGGATTCTCCCTTTTTCCCCATGGAACCCTATCAAAGTTTAAACCTATAGTTTTCTCACTTCCCAAAGTCAGCAATTCAAGGTTCTGTCTTAAAATTGTTGACTTTAGCTACTGAGACAGGGTGCTGGGCAAGAACTGCTGACTCAGCCCTCTGTCATGCCAACCCCCATTATGGGAAGGAAATTGGAGCTGGCTAGAGAAAACCTGCGCCTATTTGGTGAATGGGAGACAGCTGCCCACCCAATTAGTCTGGGGCTAGATAAAGGCTGCAGGGAAGGAAGCCAGGGAAAGGGGAGGAAGCAGAGTGATAGTCCTTCCCTCCTGGAGCAGACACTAGCAGCAAGCTGTGTATGGGGAAAAGGCAGAGGTGAAAGTAAGCCGATACGGTCTGGTACAGCATACCGGCAAGAGCCGGTATGCCATACCGGACCAGACTGGCTTCCCCAGGCCAGCGATTTAAAGAGCCTGGGGCTCCCAGCAGCAGCTGGAGCCCCGGGCCCTTTAAATTGCCACCAGAGCCCCACTGCCAGAGCCTTTGGGTGGCAGAGGTGGCTCAGGTAGTGATTTAAAGGGCCCTTTAAATCACCGCCGGAGCCCCTGGCTGCTGCCACTACCCTGGGGGCTCCGGCAGCAGGACTCGGGTGGTGATTTAAAGGGCCTAGGGTTCCGGCTGCTGTGGGGAGCCCTGGGCCCTTTAAATCGCCACTGGAGCCCCGTTGCCAGAGCCCCGAGGTAGCGGCGGCGGCACAGGGCTCCAGTGGTGATTTAATGGCCTGGGCGCTCCCAGCCACTGCTACCGCAGCAGAGCCCCAGGCCCTTTAAATCGCCACCCGAGCTCTGCTGCAGGAGCCCCGGGGTAGCGGCAGCGGCACAGGGCTCTCGCGGTGATTTAAAGGCCCCATGCGCTCCCAGCCGCTGCTACCGCAGTGGAGCCCCAGGCCCTTTAAATCGCCACCCAAGCCCTGCTGCAGGAGCCCTGGGGTAGCGGCGGCAGCCAGGAGCGCCTGGGGCTCCATCGGCAATTTAAAGGACCCGGGGCTCCTCTGTGGCCAGGAGCCCCTGGCCCTTTAAATCGCTGCCCGAGCCCCGCTGCCGGAACCCCCGGGGTAACAGCGGTGGCGGGGCTCCGGTGGTGATTTAAAGGGCCAGGGGCTTCCAGCCGCCACTACTGCAGCGGAGCCCCGGGCCTTTTAAATCTCCGCCAGAGCCCTGAGTAGCGATGGCAGCCAGGAGCCCCTGGGGCTCCGTCTGCGATTTAAAGGGCCTGGGGCTCCGCTGCGGTAGCGGCAACTGGAGCTCCGGGCCCTTTAAATGGCCCCCTAGCCCCGGGGCTCCCAGCCACCTCTGCAGCTGGTAGCTCCGGGGGTGATTTAAAGGGCCTGGGGCTCCCAGCCGCCGCTACCACAGCTGGAGCCCCGGGCCCTTGAAATCTTGATTTAAAGGGCCTGGGGATTTAAAGCCCCGCCTCTTCCAGTTGAGGCCACGCCCCCTGCTCAGGACTCCGGCGTACCGGTAAGTCCTTTAAGTTACTTTCACCCCTGGGAAAAGGTGGTGGGAGCACAACTTGTGAATAAAAAGCACCAGGGGTTACTGAACCCCAGGGTATCCAAGTGACTTTATCAGCGCAGCAGGGGCAGGAGCAGGAGCCAAGAGGGTCCTGCCATGAACTGCGACAGCTCCATTGCAGAAAGTCTGGCAAAACGAAAACAGACTAGAACCAAAACAAAACCGGCCTATCATGGACACTGTCTATTTTTTATGGCACGGCAATCAATGGTGGGATTTCCTCACATCTGATTAAAACTAAGGCATTCTAAGTTTCAGTGAATAGTTGTATAAGAAGAGATTATATTTCAGCTTGCTAGAGTACATGATAAGTATTCAGCTATTTAAATCAATATAACACTTTATGACAAATTTTAGTTAAAGCCAAATAATATGTTAGGATTTCCTTTTTAACAATAATTGTATATATGTTATCAACTTGTAAATAAAAGTACGTCTACCAGATGCAGGTACCAAATCTGCAACTTGACAGCTACGATAACTCAGATGCAAAACCGCAGGGAATTAACTGTACATGTTAGTTCTGTAACACAAGAGAGCGATGTTTTATTCATCACCTGTTTTATGTCAAAATCCTTTTCTGGGGTTAACCACAAGATCAACTATTTAAAGTATGGCATTTTCTTTAGATACTTATTCCCATTAATTAATAACTGAAACAGCTTTAAACAAATCCCAAAGCCAAAGTTGTTGTTTCATAATTGTAAGGAAAATAAAGTATGGCCAAACTAAAGTTTCACATCACAAAGTGTTTAGTATCCTTTTCACTGTGAATCCTAGTGCAAAAACTATAAATGTAAAATGCCTGTGTATAGCCTACATCAGCTCCATACTATGCAATAAAACTACTCAGTATAAGAAAGAAATCAAATATATCAGTATAAATATGCAGTAGGGGCTTTCTATCAGTGCCTGCAAAATGTTCTATAGAATCAGAACACATAACCTTAATGTTTTTAAAAGCAAAACTCTTATTTAGTCATTACCATGACTACAATATAACAATACAATATAATATGATTACCCTATAAAACAAAATTAAATATTGATACAAATACTAACATTTTCATCAGGATATCAATTGATCTTCACTGGAATTTTTGGCTTCCTTTAGGTAATTCTGTAGTTTCCTCATAAAGCTTTACAATACGTTACAGTTTTTTAAACATATGGCTATCAGTTCCTATATATCTTAAAAATAGTTCCACTATTTTATGCTTTGAATAATAAATTAGATTACTCATTTGCTTGCACGATGAGTAAAATACCTTTCTTCATTTCTAACTGCATTAAGATGGTCTTCAAGTATTCAGTTCAGTCTGATTTTTATATATTGCTTTTATTGTCTGATCTCTCTCTATATATATAAAATCTGTTTTTGTATATATGTATATTCTAAAACTTATTAGTTGTGTACACACACACATTTAAGATATACAGTTCAGAAAATGTAAACATCTGAAAATGAATATCAATTCATTAAACTTACCACAACTTTTCCTTTATGAGCCTTGACTGTTGCCCCAAACCACTGATTTGACTTAAACTCAATAGGTTCCCTGGTGCTGTTGACTTTGATTTTTCTGTTGTCTGACAAAGAAAGAAACAGGCTGCTGATATCTAATTTAAAAAATGTTACTTCATTGGCTTCAGCTAGATGATAATAGAGCAATGGACATGTGAATTATATCACATCTATCATCCTCAGACAAGTTTCATTAATGTGGTAAAGGCATTTTAATATTGTTCAAGCACATGTCATTGGTCAATGAAACATGCCTCTATCAAATTCTCATATAGCTAAATATTTGAAATGACTGTAATGGCAATGAAAAACTTAGGAAACTAAGGAAAAGTCTAGCCCTCTATCCACACTGAAAAATTTGTTTAGCTGGGGATTTGTAATAAAGAATGAACAAGAATCCCTACAAAATGAGCAAAAATGTCATGAAACTGTTCTCAAAAGTCACATAGCTTTATACTGTGACAAAATATGTATTATAATCATTGTTGGCCAGGCAAATGCAATTTCTCAGCATGCATTATTCAAGGACCAGTATTAAGTATAGTAAAGGACTTAGTTCTTAACTGAATTACATGTGTACATACTGCCACAAGAGACAGTTCTTTAACATGGTTTTATATACACTTTGCAGATGTCAGCCTAAGAGGAGCCATCTGGGTAAAGACTCAGCCCAATTATAATGCATTTCAGGTTTAATAAAAAGCAGACATCCCTTCCTTTCACCCTCAGTACTCTGAAGTAAACTGATTTCCCACATGGTCTTAAAGTATGCTCCTCCCTCACCAGTCACTCCTAATGAACTTCTCAATTTATATATAAGCAGCTTATTACCCATATCCCCTCATATCTGTCTTCTCTTACTTTTGTCTCTGGTTCTTATCAAAGAGTATTTCACAAGAATCAACTCTTTTTTACGCATTTTCAGTGAAAATAAAAACACACACACTGTCAAACCTGGAATGTAGAGATTTTTTTAGCATCATATTACATTATTTGAATTTAGGTAAATGAAAAACAAAAACACACCAGTAAAAATTAAAGAGTCAACATTTTCCTGCAGTTAGAGACAGTGGTAGATGAAATACCTATTTTCTTTCCTATTCTAAGCACAGGGTATATTGTGGCATTGGAGACTCTGCTGTGCGATAACCACTGATAAATGTTATTGATACAACCTGAATTGGGGTGAAAGAACCATTATATTAGGGGATAGGAGGACTCAGCATCTGTATTTTTATTAATTTAGGACTATGTATGAAGTCACAGGATCAGAAAAACTGGCTCAGAATTAATGTATGAAAGTTTTGAGAAAGTTCCTTTCATTTATATGAACCATGTGAAATTTGTATATTTCTGTGCCTCACCAATACAGGTTTTCTAGTACTGCAATTAGCACGTACAGAACTGGCAAAAGAGCCAGAAACTTTATCACATGCATACTTGTGATTTTTAGAAATCAGCAAGAATATATATAAAAATATACTTAATTTTTTTTTTAAGCAGGAAACTATTAAAGGGCCAAAACTTTAGGGATGTGACAGAAGATGACCTTCGCGAGGCATTGCATTGGAGGAGCTGCCAAATTCCACCCACCCTTTGGTGCCACTCTTTCGATTCGCTCTCTCAAAGGGGCCAGACATGCAGACACTTTCAAGCTCTCAAAGCTTCTTTTTTGATTAAACCAACATATTTGAACACAGGCTATGTTCAAGTATGTGGTCTTGATTTAAAACAAAGCTTTTAAAGCTTGAAAATCTGCCATGGGTTTTGACTTACAGCTGCCAACCTTAGACTGACTCTGAAGAGTGAATCCTCACAACCACTTTTCTAGCTTGAAAAGAGTATTTTTATTTGAAACAAACATATTTGTGTACAGGCAGATTGTACTCAAATGTGAATAGAAGTTATGCTTTACAAACAACACCTCTTGTTCAAGAATCACCCCTCTGAGAATGAATCCAAGATGGAGGCTGGGATGTCAGAGCTCCTGCAGAACCCTATACAACTCTACACTTTGTCCCATGAGCCCTTGAGACATTAAAAGCCATGATGCTGTATAGGATAAAGGGCCTAAACTACAGTGAGATAACCTGTCTGGTGGCACCTTAAAGACTAAACAGATTTATTTGGGCATAAGCTTTCGTGGGTAAAAACCTCAGATGCATCTGAAGAAGTGAGGTTTTTACCCACGAAAGCTTATGCCCAAATAAATCTGTTAGTCTTTAAGGTGCCACCAGACTCCTTGTTGTTTTTGTAGATACAGACTAACACGGCTACCCCCTGATACTTGAGATAACCTGATGTCTCACTACGTTTTCTCAAACCGCACAAGATTATTTCAGGGGTAACTAACTAGAGTATGTGAGTCAAGCATCAGTCAAGCTATGGCCTTGTTTCTCTTTTCTCCATACAGGCCAGCAAAGCTGGTACCTGTCACAGGGCCTGCCTGAAGCACAATATGGCTGTGCTTTCTCAGACATTGCGCCTGTCTGAAGCACAATGCCTTCAGGAGCTCCTGCTAGGGGAGCACACCTCACCACCACCCCTGGATGTGCCTTTTATGTACCATGTAGCTCTTCACATATAACACTTTCTGAAGCCAAACCAGTATTGAGATCATGATAAAACAACAACTATTTCTCGCAGATTTCCCCATATAACTCTACTGAAATAAAAGACAACATAAAAATGTATGCAGTGTTCTTGTAGCCGTGCTGGTCCCAGGATATTAAGACTTGAAGAGAGCTCTGTGTAAGCTTGAAAGCTTGTCTCTCCCACTAACAGAAGTTGGTCTAATAAAAGACATTACCTCATCCACCTTGTCTCACATAAAAATGGACACATCTGTGAATTTACCCAGACTGTGTTATTCTATTTGCATCGTACACTGCATGTTTCATTAGAGAACAGGTTTCTGTGGGAGTACAACACAAAACAGCTGCTATTTCACTGTATCATAGATACTTATATGGCCCCCATTACAGTAGTGTCCAAGCTCCTCTCAACCTTTAATGTATTTATCCTCACTACACCCCTAGAAGATAGGAAGTGCTATTATCCCCACTTTACATAGGGGCAACCAAGGCACAGAGAGGCTGTGCCTCTGATCATTCAATATGTGTGGTGAAGCAGGGAATTGTACCAGCATCTCCCAAGTCCTAGGTTAGTGCCCTAACCACTCAACCATCCTGCTTTGCTAATAATTGTAGTCCATGCTCAGCTGTGCTGAACCTCCTTCCTTTTGGTCCTTACCCCATACCGAATTTTGATTGACTTAACTGGTAATTTTGCCTGACTCAGAAGAGCAGCTCTTTAAAATGCCAAAGCAGCATGTAGTTTCTCAAAGAAATGCTGCCCCCTTTTACCAGGCTCCAGAGGGCAATTCCTGCAATGAAACCCATGTGGCTCTACCGCTGTGTGGACACCAGCTCCATAAGGGTTTTTTATGGAATGCTGTTGACAGAGTCTTGGATGCAGGGCAGGAGGTGGCCCTGGAAGGAGCGGTACTAAGGCCAGTGGATCTCTGCCTATTACATGAATCCAGCAGCCATTTTTCATATGGAGGATGGAAATAGCAACAGTCTAGGGAGCCATTGTGGCTCTACTGCTATTCCATTGGTTGGAAAGAGAGGACTCTTTGCCCACGCCCTCAACTCCCAACCTCATTACTGAGGATGTGAGTTGGATAATAAAGTTCTCATGGACTAAATCTAAGATCCTTATTCAAACCTTACTCAGGGAAATTCCCATTGACTTCAGTGGGGGTTTTGTTTGAGCAATGACTTCAGGATTAGGCTCATGAAAAAATGAAAATGAGCACTAATATTATTTCCCAAAATGGGACTAAGATTACCTAACATTGCAGAAATCAAGAGTTTATGCAGAAAGTTTCCTTGTGTTTCCATCAGGTCAAGCAAATATCACATCCTTTTTCAATCTGTTTAGCAAACCGTGCCACATGGCACCTGTTGGTAGTATGACCTAGCACAGCATTTATCCGTGGTGTGGACCAAATGCTCATGACAGCAGCTTCAGTGGAACTTCCACTGAAATCGTGTCATTGGTGTTATTTCAATGGGGGTTGCAGTGGTGTCGCTGAGAGGAGAATTTAGCCCTGTATGGCCACATGTCCTAGAGGATAATTTCAAGGACTCCATAATTCAGCCTCCCACATCAGCGTATATGTGGCAGCAGCAATGCACAGAATGAGTCAAGCATGTGCTAAGCATAACTCTTGTGGGAGTGTTTTTGTGTTTTTAAGTCCACACAGCAGTAACACAATTAAGAAAAATGTTAATCCACATAGTCAAACATAAATCTATGTTAAAACAACATTGTAGGCCACAACTGTACACTTGAAAACTGAGCAGTAATAGGTACACCTGTAAATACCGTATTTGCATATGTTAGATCAAATTTAGCCCTTCATAAGTAGGTGCAATTCCCATTTGGCTCACCAAGTGAGTAACTACACCTATGAGCAGTTAAGCATGCAGCTACCTAACTTGCATCTGCAAAAGCTTCTGTGAATGGATAAATGCAGGATTTGCATACTGAATGGCTGCATATGCAAATATTTGCTGATGCAGTACTGATTTGCATATTTCGTTATTTTATTTATTCAGATTTAAAAAAATTTCAAAACCACCTTTCCAAAAGACCCATATTTATTAAAAATTTGAAACAATTTAAACAAAAGCAAGCACAGCAATTTTCTCAAACTGAAGAAAGGAGAAAAAAGATTCCACTCAAACAATTGATCCCAGCTCTACAATACATCCACCCCAAAACTCTCCTCCCTTCCCAAAAACGTGGGGGGGGGGAGAATAACTTTATGTGGTCTGTGTGGTAACAATACTTTGCTTTTCTCATGCACTTTAAACAGCCTCACCTGCATTCTGCCCACGAATCCATCTCCACCTAGACTACTTCAAATATTCCAAACCCCTGTGCAGCTGTCAAACTACTGATGCTGCTTTTTTAAAAAAATCAACCTGTCAGAAAAATGCTTCCTTCTTATTCTTCCAAATGGGATGCTTCTCCCCAGGAGTTACTGAGGTCCAGGATAGGCAATATTTAGCCCCATATCTTGTCACTCCTTGGAACTAGAGAAGAAAGCTCTGTATCATTAAAAAGCCAGGAATTCCCATTTCCAATTACATAAAATTTATTTACATGGGTATCAAGTTTTGAACTTTCTTACTTTTGAGGCACAGCCTAGGGCATTTTAAAAAGCTGTTTTCTTTTCTCTAAAATGTTGGGGAAACCCTCCAGGGGTAGGTTTCCTGGGATCCCAAAGAATGAGTGTGAACTGTTACTGCTAAACACCTGGAAACCTGTTCTGTCTGCTCTTAGGTGAGACTTTGTAGACTAAACAACAGCACCTATAGCTAATACTCCAGTGGCCACACTGCAGATCCACTTCCCATTCTTAGTTTTAATTCTGATCCAGTAACCTCCAATCTGTAGACAAGATCATTCCCACCTGATGCCATATACAGCCCATGGATTTCCTTTCCACTCCCCTAATAGATTATGCTAGTCTCCACTCTAGCTCTCTGCAGATGCAGGAGGAGGAGACACGTCAGTGCTTAGCCTCGCATTTGGGGCATGTCTACAATACAAACTTTTGCCAATGCATGTTATGGCAGCATAAAACCACTGCAGTTAATATAATGCTTGTGCACATGCATCCTTACGTTGGCACTGTGCGTACTTACCAGGAATGCTTGTTTCGATGTACAATGCAGTGCATTATGGGTAGGTCACTTTCCACCATCCAGCACACACTGTCTTTTGGGAAGTTCTGGCAATGCATGGTGGGGCAGAAATGAATCTTGCAGAGGTAACTAGGACTGCAGGGTCAAGTTCCCATCATACAACTTTCTCCAACTCATAATGCCATCTCTATCCCACAATTTCTGTGTCTATTTTGAAAATCCCATAACCCGCATGGGACTTTTTGCTGTTCACCATCTCTGATGGAAGCCTGGAGCCTCCACAGCTCTGCACCATTGCTGGGAGCATTGCAAGCACAGGACGCATGAGCCTCTGGTATTTGCAGAGCCCAAAGAAGAGCCATGGGGAACATGATGATTTCCAAGCAATCAGATTGCTGTGGGACATAGCAAGAACCAGTTAAAGGTAGAGCAGCTTCAGGGCCCGAGAAATGAGCACTGATTGGTGGCATCATATCATAATGCAGGATTGAGATGACAAAAAGTGGCTGCAGAACTGTCAGATGCACCTCAACAGCACCAAGAAAAGATTGAACTTCTGGCTCAGCAGGTGCAGAATGACAGTTGAACGTGCTTTTGGTAGATTGAAGGGTTGCTGGCATCGTGTATTCACAAAATTGGATCTCAGTGAGAAAAACATCCCAAGGGTTATAGCTGCCTGCTCTGGCTTGCATAATATTTGTGAAGCAAAGGGAGAAAAGTTGCTGCTGGGGTGGAGGGGGAGCCCTCCACTTGAGTGTCTGCTGAGTTTGAACAGCCAGATACAAGGGCTATCAGAATAGCTCAGTGTGGAGCTATACAGCCAGGGAGGCTTTGAAAAAACACCAAGCCTCAGTAATGCATTGAGGTGTACTGTGCTCTACCTGGCCCTGCAGTTTAGGGGCCTGTTAGGAACTGTGTGGTGCTTGGTGCACATCTATGAATATAAAAGTGACAAAGCACTTATTAATCTGGTGGTGTTTGCTGTACATTTATGATTATAACACTGTGTTTGTCACTGATCCTATGAGTTGGGTCACTCTGTACAGTAACAAGTAGGTGGGTGCTTTCAGAACTGCTAGGCACTTTGCAGCATATGTTGGGAACTAATAAAGATGAATTATTTCCCAAACAATACAGTTCTATTGAGTAATGAAAACACTTCAAAAAATTTCTGTGCAAGTTAAAAGCAAATTCATTAAAATCTTAACAAATTTATAGAACAGAGCTTAAAGAAGGGAAAGGAACATTCATTTTCTTTTTAGCTACACATTCATCAACAGTGGTTCTCACAAGTCAGTGTATATGAAGCTGTGGTTGTCCTTAATGTCGTCCCCCTTCTCCCCTTCCCCCTCCCCCCGTCCCCTGAGGTGTAGCAGTAGGGATAAGGATGCAGCTCTTGATGCCACAGGGAATGTTGAGGGGGTTTGTAGGGAGGTTCTATACTGAAGTTCTCCATGGACTGCAAAAGGAGGTGAGCCCAGGATTGTTGAACCTGTAGGTCCACAAGAGTCTGCAGCATCTGTGTGTGCTGCTGAACAAGTGCCATTATGTACTGGTGCATCACCCTGCCTGACTCCTGGGCCTTTCTCCTGCCCACTATTTCCTTCTCCATACAGTCTGCAATATTCATGCTCCAGGCCCTCTGTTCACAGTCTGATGCAAGATCTCGCTGAACATGTCATCCCAAGTCCTCTTTCTTCTCTTCCTTATCTGGCTCAGGCGTTCTGCAGGGGTGGAGGGAGAACCCCTCAAGGCCACAGCTACTAATGGCATCCCAAAGCCACCCAGGCCCAGATGCTACTAGCCTGTGTACTGCAATTGTACCTGCTGAAGTTATCAGTGAGTGCCGTGGAAAAGTGTCCCACCATGGAGGAGGAAATGTGGCTACCATCCCTAGAAACCTTTGGGAGAGAATTGCAGAGTATCCACATGAAAATTCCAATGAGAAGTTGGGGGAAGCATCACTGTACTGGGAAATAAATGTACACACTTACCCAAAGTTCCTTCTCCTGCATCAGGCTCACCCATGCCCGACTGCCAGGACTGACTGGACTGCGGTGGAGTCTCAAACAGGTCCTGGCTCATGGCATAGCTGGACCCCTTGGCCACATGTCCCTCTTCCTTCTCCTCCTCCTCACTGTCATGCCAGGGGCCTATGGCTCGGGGTATCCATGGTGATGATGGGGTATCGAGCAAATATGGCATGACAATCTTTAAAAAAGCAGCAGGTCTGCAGCTCGGCACTGGAATGACTGTTGAATTCTCTGGGCTTCTGGTATGTCTTCCACACAGGAGTGGCGCCAGGGATTTGGCGCCCTAGGCTCCCGGTCGGCGGCGGCAATTCTGCGGCGGGGGGCTCCTTCTGCGCTCCCGGTCTTCGGGGCACTTCGGCGGCGGGTCCCGGAGCGAGTGAAGGACCCGCTGCAGAATTGCCGCCGAAGACCCGGAGTGCGGAAGGACCCCCCGCCGCCGAATTGCCGCCCCCCAAATCCTGCAAATCCTGGTGCCCTAGGCGACCGCCTAGGTTGCCTAAATGGAAGCGCCGGTCCTGCTTCCACAGTTCCTTTGCTTTCATGTGGCACTACTACTAATCCCTGTTGTATCCTTTTTCTTGCATCTGCCATGCAATCTGATAATAGATGTCCATATTTCTATGACTGGTCCATAGCTGTACTTGCACAATCTCTTCTTCCCACAGGCCCAGGAGATCCAATATCTCTTGTCTACTCCAAGCCAAAGTGCGTCTGGAGCATGTAGCCAGCATGGTCAGCTGGGCAGTGGCACACAACAATGCAAGCTGCAAGATGTGGTCCCCAAGCTGGACAATCAGGAAAAGGCGTTCAAAAATTCACAGGGTTTTAAAGGGATGGTGGGGGAGGCTTCCATTCGCCATGACCCCAGGGCAGTGGAATTCACTGTTGGGCATTGTGGAGCAGATGCTGGAGGACTGTTAAGGTCGACACAGGTAACAGTGTCTACATTCACCGCGTCAACATCAATACATCGACCATGGCTCAACGCTGGTGGTGTTATTATGTTAGTGTAATGGAGAGCTTACATCAGTGGGAGACAAATTTAAACATAGACACATGCACAACTAAGATGACACAAGGTGTCTTAAATTGATCTAACTTTGTACTGCAGACCAGGCCTTAGTCACCCATTTTCCTTCTTAACATTCACATGAGCATTGATTTTAGGTCTGTCACATAGAAGTGCCGAGCACAATCACAAGGCTAGGAACTAGAATCTAGGGAACCAGGGTCTGGTGGACCAAGCAAAGAGGTGATAATTGGTCCTGTTGGAAATTGGGAGAGGAGGAGACTGACTTTAGGAAACTCAGTTTGCTTCTCTGTGCCTCAGTTTCCACATTAGCAAAATGGAGGTAATGATACTGACTTTCATTATATAGTGCTTGTAGGTCTACAGATGGAAAGCTTTAGATATTATTTTTATTAGTGTTTTAAAGCAGTTATATCTCTTGGGATTATCATGAGAGGGGCTCTATTTTGAAATTAATCTGATTTTGCATAAGTGGATTTACATTTTTTTATTGTGCATTAGATTTCATTCATGCAAGTTGTTTTAATTTAATTGGGCCATACCCAGAAGTTTTTATTCCATTTTTACTTTTTCCTGACTCAGGGAAATTATCATTGAAGTCAATGGGAGTTAAATTACTTTTTCCTTTTTCTCCTTAAAATGTGATTGGGATTGGGAAAAGAAACCACATACCTGCCATAAATCAGAACTCTACATGGGAATCATTAAGCCCATGGTAAGGCAAAACTGGTGTTGTTGAATCAATAGTGTCAGAATTTGAAGGTGGGGTGAACTTTTTCTCCCCTAATATTTTCTCTTGAGATGCAAATCCTATTTTATAACAGGATTCTAAATTTCCCACAGGATTTTATCATCTTTACAGTTAATAGGTTTTTTTATATAACTAAATCTCCTGAGTCTCACAATACATCCTTTCCTTCTACAGTACCTGGGTTTTGTTACAATCAACTCAGCTTCTGGCCAAACTGGCTCATGTTTTCTCTCAACCGCACACTTGGCCAGAGTTAACCTAGACTTTCCCCCCACCTTTTTTTTCTTGACAGGCTATTCATATTTTCTACAGTTAGTTTGAAAAATACAACCTGTCTGACTAATATATGATGAAGCACACTCAGAGGAGAGAGAGAACATGCTGAATCCTGGAAGACTGGCAAATTCATGCCCCATCAGTGCTGCCTTTTTAAAAGTTGTTACTGCCCATCATGTACCTAAATCATTTTAAAATGAGTTTTTGAAATGTGTACTCTTAGTTTTCCAACAGATCAGATGTATAAATAGTTAAAATGGGGATTCAAGTTTGGTCCTGAGCTGCAAGATGTTCTGGATGCTTTAGAAGTAAAGCACTTAGTCAAATAGGGGGAAAGATTTCTGCAAGTTGCTCTTCTGCTACCCCTTCTGGTCACCATAAGGAACAGCACCCATATTAGTACTTGCAGACCAATTCTCACCTTCAAAACACAAGTTCAGCAGAACCTCAGAGTTACAAACTGACTGGTCAACACACACCTCATTTGGAACCTGAAGTACACAATCAGGCAGCAGCAGAGACGGGGGGGAAAAAAAAGCAAACACAATACAGAAGCTGGGAATGGGTGACAAGGGATGGATCATTTGATGATTACCTGTTCTGTTCATTCCCTCTGAAGCACCTGGCATTAGCCACTGTCGGAAGACAAGATACTGGGCTAGATGGACTTTAGTCTGACCCAGTATGGCCAGTCTTATGTCCTTACAATGTTAAACATAAGCTACTAAAATGATAAAAGGAAAGTTTAAAAAAAGATTTAACAAGGTAAGGAAACTATTTCTGTGCTTGTTTTATTTAAATTAAGATTGTTAAAACCAGCATTTTTCTTCTGCATAGTAAAGTTTCAAAACTGTGTTAAGTCAATGGTCAGTTGCAAACTTTTGAAAGAACAACGATAACACTTTGTTGCAAACATTTCAGAGTTATGAACAACCTCCATTCCCGAAGTGTTCATAACTCTGAGGTTCTCCTGTATTAAGTAATTAAGCCTCACAGCTACAACGTAAGTGGGTATTCTTAGCCCCATTTCTGAGATGGAGAAACTGAAGCAAAGAAGTTGTGACTTGCTGAAGGTAAAGGAGGGAATCTGTTTCAGAACCAGGATAGGAACTCGGGAATTCCTAATTGCCTGTCCAGTGCTCACATCACACTAAAACATGCTCCTCCAACCCCATCTCCCTCTCATTATATTCCAAAGAGAGTCATATCCAGCTTTCCACTGCTTAAGGGTAGGTCAGTGCAATATGACACCTTTAAAGAGGGAGGGGAAAAGAGGGAACAAAGTGGAGAATCCTTAAAGACATCTTCTCACCTCCCCACTGGAGCAAAGCACATACATCATTAAGGGGATTAATTGCTGTTGTTGCTTAGTAATTAAATCAGCTTAGTGCTCTGGAGAAGTGCTGGATTGACTGATCTGAAAAAATTGAAGTCCCCTTACTTTTCCACAAGCTAGGTACTAACACCCCCAAATATGCACATCACATGCCATAAAGCACTGCAAGTTAGTTTGGGGTTAGTTTTATCACCAGTGGATGAAAATCATCATGACTTGACAGATTTACATATTCTTATGAGATATGTGACAGTGGGATAATCCACTGTAGAACAATTGAGATTATGCCTTGTGATTTTTCTACACAAATATGAACACGTAGCAGATATTCTGGTTTAGCAGCTAGAACAAGGCACTCTGAAGCAGTGACAGACATTTAAAGTTAGTTTCATATCTCACTATGTACTGGTCTCAGTTCCAACACCTCTTCCTGTCCAGCATTGTCTCCTAACAACCCTCAAGGGTTTGTGGAGAAGAGGCTTATCTTGAGCCATTCTTCTTCCCTTGCTTGTTTTAACTTACAACCCCATATTAAACTAAACCAATACATTCAGACAGTAAACATCCAAAACAACCAGGTCAACATTCAGTAATCATAAATTATTACAGAGCAGCTGTAATTACTATCCCACCATAAAGTTAGCATATGGCATAATACAGCTTCCTGACTCTTGACTGATGTCATTGTCAGCTCTCTCTCTTTTTTCTCCACATTTGAGCAGAGGGAGGATATTAATAGCATGAATTCAAATACTGGTGATGCATTTGGAATGTTGTTGATTAACAAACGATGCTTGAAATTCAAGTTAAAGACTTTAAGGTCAGAAGGGACCATCACTATCATATAGTTTGACCTTCTGCACATTGCAGGCCACAGAACCTCATCCACCCACTCCTGTAATAGACCCGTAACCTCTGGCTGAGTTACTGAAGTCCTCAAATCATGATTTAAAGACTTCAAGATACAGAGAATTCACCATTTACACTAGTTTAAACCTGCAAGTGACCCCTTCCCCGTGCTGCAGAGGAAGGAGAAAACCCCCCAGAGTCTTTGCCAATCTGACCCAGGGGAAAATTCCTTCCTGACCCCAAATATGAAGATCGTTTAGACCCTAAGCATATGGGCAAGACCTACCAGCCAGACACCTAGGAAAGAATTATCTGTAGTAACTCAGAGCCCTCCCCATCTAGAGCCCCATAATGATCCATTGGCGATATTTGCTGCTAGCAGTCAGCTACATGCCACTGTAGACAGTCCTGTCATACCACCCCCTCCATACATTTATCAAGCTCAGTCTTGAAGACAGTTAGGTTTTTTCCCCCACTGCTCCACTTGGAAGGCTGTTCCAGCACTTCACTCCTGTGATGATTAGAAACCTTAACCTAATTTCAAGCCTAAACTTGGTAATGGCCAGTTTATATCCATTTATTCTGGTGTCCACATTGGTGATTAACTTAAATAACTCCTCTCCCTCCCTGGTATTTATCCCTCTAATGTATTTATAAAGAGCAATCATATCTCCCCTCAGCCTTCTTTTGGTTAGGGTAAACAAGCCAAGCTCTGTGAGTCTCCTCTCATAAGGTAGGTTTTCCATTCTTCAGATCATCCTAGTAGCCCTTCTCTGCACCTGTTCCAGTTTGAATTAATCTTTCTTAAACATGGGAGACCACAATTGCACACAGTATTCCAGATCCTGAGATCTCACCAGTGCCTTGTACAATGGTACTAACACTTCCCGTTCCCTGTCTCTACTGGAAATACCTCACCTGATGCATCCTAGGACTGCATTAGTCTTTTTCACAGCTGCATCATATTGGTGGCTCATAAACCTCCTGTGATCAGCTAATATACCCAGATCTTTCTCCTCCTCTGTCACTTCCAACTGATATGTCCCCAGTTTATAGCAAAAATTCTTGTTGTTAGTCCCTAAATGCATGACCTTGCACTGGGGCGTTCTACACCTCAAAGCAACACCCTGGAATCCCCATATTCACCAGTGTCATATAATTATGACATGTTTTTAACAAAGTATGCCTTGTGAGGTATCATGTTAAAAGCCTTAATCTGTTGACCATTAATATTATGTTGGATTGTATATGCTATTCTTATATGCGAAGTTCTGAAGCATTGCTGTATATGTTACTGAGATATGTTATGAGGCTGGGAACACACACAACCAGCCTTTCAGGTACAACAGTGGACTAGCCAGACATGCTGGTGTCCTACTAAAGGGAATCCACTCTCCCAGCAGCCATCCCAGAAGACTTCTGAGAGAGAGCATGTAGACAATGGATGCTGCTTGACCAATGAGGGCAGACCCCCACGTCACAGCAAGCTGGAAGAAACTATAAAAGAGGGGAAATGACATCATGATTTGGCCTCACTCCCACCACAACTCAACACCTGGAAACATGTCTGTAGGACAAAGACTTTGAACTGGGGGAGGGTGGTCCTGGGCTGAATGGCAGTTCCAGCCTGTGTATTGAAGATCTGTGACCTGTTTGTACCATTTATCATGGTGAGACACTATTTAATTCAAATTCTGTTTAGTTTATAGAACTTAGACTGAAAATTTATTTTTGTTTCTTAGGTAATCAACTTTGATCTCTATGCTTGCTACTTATAATCACTTAAAATCTATCTTTCTGTAGTAAATAATGTTCGCAAGGTAATTCCAAACTCGTGTAAATCAAAAGTATTATTATAGCTCTTTTGTAAAGGGCACTTATGGAAAGTGTTCTCATTCAATGAACATTCCTTTGTTTCTATTTTTTTAAGTCTGATGGTTATTGTTGGCAATACAAGTGAGAAAAGCATCGAAGTGTGCTTCTCTCATTGGAACAAGGTAACTCTCATTGACTATAATACTACAAGTGAGTTACTCGTGTGTCAAGGGGAGACTAGACCCCCATAATGGGAACATTAAAGACTTGTTATGCTTATAATTCAAGGAAATTCTGGATTTTGCTGTCAGTTTACATTGCCATTTAAGTGGTATGTAATGTGTTCTCTCTCTCTGTCTGTCTAGCACATTAGTTTCTATTCTGATCTTAGTGAAGCAGATTATTAATTATTCAGCAGTTTGTTTTCCTTTTATTGTACTTAGCACACTTGACTGAAAGAACAGCCAATACTGGACTAGGTCCAAGAAAAAGGTGAGTTTTGTATAAAAAGGCATCAAAATGAAAGCTTTCAGCTCTGAAATCATCTATTTAATTTTTTCTCTCTCCTCTGTTTTTAGAAGATTATTTCCAGCCCTTTGATGTCAACAAATTCAATGCCTTTTACAAAACTACTTCTGTGTGTGAAACATTTCTTTTTTAAAATTAAAGCCAGTATATTTAATTCCCCATCTACTATACTCTTAATAAGTGAAACTTCCTAATATTGGAGAAATGATGGTCTTGTGGTTAAGACACTAGACTGAGATTAAGGGGATCCATATTTAATTCCTAGCCCCACCATAGAGTCCCCGTGTAACCTTGGGCAAACCTAAATACTTTGTTTCTGTGTCTCAGCTTCTCCCCTGTAAAATGGGAACAGTATCACCTCGAAGGGATATTGCAGGATAAATTCATTAGTGAGTCTGAGGTATTCAGACAGCAACAGAGGTCATATAAGGTCATATAATAATATTCTGAAAACATCTGTAATATTTAACAAACCATTGGTTGTGTCCCGTTACAGCTACAAACACAAAAAAGGGAAATACATTAAAAAGATTTAAAACAATATCATCCAGGCTAAAGTCAGTATTGTCTGCTCTGCTTTGGAGTAGAGAGGAGATAAAAAGGAACAGAAGACTTGCTCATATAGCTGAAAATATTCTGAAGAGAAGGGAGCTGAACCGAACGTAAGTGGCATCATTCCCAAGTAAGGCAATCGATTTTAGGCCCCAGATGTGCAAATAAATTAATGTTGACTGAATCAGTGATGACATATGCAAAGCATTCTGTGCACCCATGTCCTAGCTCCAGCTTATGTTTGCATTCATTGATATATATGGTACATACCCTAGTACCCTCTCCTTTCTCTTCTCTCTAGCCCCTATAGACATAGGGTATTGACTTGCGTCTGTGGACTCTCTGAGGAGTCTCTCTAAGATCACTCCAGGCTTCAGCTTAGTGCTCTGAAAAAGATATGGACTGACTACTCTGGAAAATGAAGTTCTCTTATCTGGTCACAAACTAGCATTTGCATGGCAAAGCCTAAAACCCCTGTTATGTTCAAGTAGTCAACCGCTTCTGGCCACCACACCTCCTACCTACTCCAGAAGGATAAACCTTTACTCCAGATCTCTCAGAAATTCTATGACTGATATAACTTGTGGAGTCTTCCTGAATCTGCAAAAACAACAAGGAGTCCTTGTGGCACCTTAGAGACTAACAAATTTATTTGGGCATAAGCTTTTTCAAATGTACTGAATCCTCACTTTGGATGAAGCTTCAATACTTGAAAACAATTTATATTTAAACACGTAGTACTGCACTGTACGCTTCTGTGGCATTATAAGGGCGTTATTTACCCAGATGTAAATAGTAGGCGTGTTGGCAATATTATTTGCTGTGTACATATATATACATGCATATATTAATATATATATATACACAGCACAGGGAACATGTACTGTGTATACATCTACATGCATATAGAATTAGAGACAGTATATGTGTTATTACAGTATATATCCAGGTATTGCAGGTGTATTGCAATGTTTAGAATACAGTAAGCTGGGACTCTTTCATGCACGCACACACACAGCTGGGGAACTGTGTTGCTGATTTGTTAGCTATGGGGAAGTTGATTGAAATTTCATTTATGATCATAGAAACAGACTTTGTTGTATTATATTAATATTTGTATGACGAATAAGCACTAAAATTAAATACAATCTGGTGAATTGTAACTTTTGTTTCTAAAGATTACATTGTATAAATATGCCTACATTAAACCATTCTGTTTAAATGTTTTTGGAAACACTAGGTTTAAATTATTTTCAAGGGCTATAAAGAGAAAACATAAACAGCCTGAATTGTTTAAAATGTGTGTTCCCTTTAATTAAATAAGAAACATCTGTTTTGGGATTTTGAAAGTGGTCGGATATAATCTATCCACATTATGCCTACATCAGTTTGCATCCAACATCCAGTATTTTGAAAGAAAATTCTTCCTTTCTGTAAAGAATTAAATCAGCATGCAGCATAAGGTACCGCCTCCGTCTGAATGGGCAGAAAATCCCTTGTTGAAAACAGCACTGAGGAAGACCAACAACCAATTTCCACTGTTCAGAGGGCTACATGAAACACGGAGTTTGGTCTTCTGAACATTTACAAGTGGGTATTTCTTTTTAAAGTGTTAAGTGCAATCCAAACACCTTTCATTCAAACTTATGGAAAACGGCAGTCGTCTACGCACCAATCCCCAAATTCACGCGATTGTTATTTCTGTAGGGACCATTAAACACTTCCCCAACACGCACACAAACTTCCAAGAGTGAAATTTCTCTAGGGAACTACACACACTCAGATCAGACTGACAGACATACGTGAACGGAGCGGCGAATCAACTCGCAGTAAGGGGTGACTTTAGCAATACAATACAACGCTGTGCGTTATATGCTTATAACGATTCACTTACTAGTAGTATCAAAGGGGATCTGTTTGCACTCAGCGGCTGGCCAAGGACAGTAATACACCGCTCCCCCTTCCTGTATATCCGGCTGTGTAGTATTGGCTTTGGGAGCACCGACTAGGACACTAACTCTGCAAAAACATTTGTGACCGTCACTAGCTGGTGAGCAAAAGATAAAGGCGAAGCGATGGCAGATCATTTGTGCCAACACATTATCACCCCCACCAGAGCCCTGGGACTGGCAGAAATCACCAGACCCCTTCCCCGGCTGCCACATGCTCCAGCGAGCTCTCATTGCGATCTGTGTCCAGGAGATAACCCCTGCGGGCGAGGGGGCAGCTGGGGCTGGTGACAGAGAGACCCGCAAAGGGCTGCCGCCGCTAGGTGTTTGGGCAGATCCCCCCCGAAGCTGGTTCCCAGGCGTGCCCTGGCTGGCTTTAGCCAGGAAGACTTGGGCTGATGGAGAACTTCTCTGGCGACCCCCCCCCGGGGTCTCCGATCGCCTCGGCTCTGGGACTAAGGGCCGAGGAGGGGCCGCCGAGCTCCCGGGCAGGGCGACGGGCTGAGAGGGAAGCGACCCGCGGTGACCCCGCGGAGCCCGGGGCTACTTACGCGCCGGCGTAGTGGTGGAAATCCACCGCGTAGCCGAAGTAGCTGCTCTCGGGGCCGCTGTACACGGTCAGCTTCTCCTCGTCCATGTTGAACGCCGCCAGCCCCGGCGGCCGGAGCATCCCCGACAGCAGCAGCAGCACCGGGGCAAGGGGCTCCCAGCGGCGCCCCGGGGCCGCCATCCTGCTCCTCAGCCGTGGAACCTCCCGCTCCCGGGGCAGCGCGGCGGGGGCAGCCTGGCGGGGCGCGGGGCGCAGCAGAGAGGCGGCTAGTGCGTAGGGACCCGCACCGGCTCGGCTCGGACCCGCAGCCCCGCTCCGCGCCGCCTCTCGCCCGGCGCCCACAAGCATCTCCGCGCGGCGGCGAGTGAGGCAGCCGCTCGCTCATGCCTCTAGTGGCCGCCGGCTGACTCCGGGGCTCCCCCTGGTGGCCGGCCGCTGGGGCACAGGCTGAGCGCTCCGCAGGGCAGCGGGCGCGCTGGTGGGTGGCCGGGGACCGCGACAAAGCCCTGAACTCCCTGACTCTGAACTTTCTCTCTTCCCCACGCTGTGTGTGAGAGATACACGAGGGGATCTACTCGCTGGGGGTTGCCTGATGCCCCCTGGAATAGGATCCGAGGAGATCTAGTCACCCCCACTTTAAAAGCAAGCAGATTTTTGCCTTATCGTCTGAAAGGTAGAATCTGAGCCTTCCCCGCGTAGCCAACAAGTCAGGCGGAGGTTCAGCTGCTTTGCTAAATTAGAGGAGGGCAATTAAAGCACGAAAGTACAAGCCAGTACATAACGCGCAGCAGCAGCCCCAGGGCAAAGTTTCCCCCGAAGTGTGTAGTGTGGCACCCACTGGTGGCACCCTGGCGCTGGGGCAAACACAGGTGTGCAGCGCCCTCCTCCGCCGAGACACTGGGAAGGACAAGTCTTTTCTAACTCTTTTTTGGACTGCAAATGTCCCGAGTTCGGGGCTGAAACGGACAGGTGGGATTTTTGGGAAAGGTGGAACCCGTGGTTCCAAGCTGTTTGTGAGCCGTGTGTGTGTGATCTAACCCACACATTTACGATTTTGGCTCTAACTATAAAAACAGCTGCTGTCTGCCAATTTAGCCCACAACTAATCCTCAATGAGAAACAGCGCTGAGCTAAATTTAAAAAATAAAACTGTGGCATTACGTTCATTTTTTTCTTTAAAACGATTGATATGGCAACACCAACGACGCACTGCTGCCCCAGCCTTACAGAAAACTGTTTCCAAAAAATAGCTGCAAAGGTGTGCGATCGCACCTGTCCCCCCTCCCGATCTAGAAAAATTTAGGGCCAAATTCTGAGCATATCATCCAGAGTAATCTCACGGAAGCCAGTGGCATTACTGGGATTTGCACTAGGGAACCTGAAATCAGAATTTGACCCTAAGAGGCGCCTATGACAACTACAGAGCAGTGGTTACTGTTCCTGCAACTGCGTCTGTGTGAAGGGCCCCTGTGCCTGTATGGAGCCTCATTTATTTTAATGGGGCTCTTACAGGTTACAGGAGTCCCCCGTATAGGTCCACTTGCACAATCCAGCTCTAAGGAGTTTCCATCATAAGCCCGATTTGGCCTCTATCCGAAGCAAGATTTAAGCAAGCATCAACACTGGGACATGATCTGCAGACAAATTCATCCTGCTCTACCCATGTATATAGTAGGGATGAAGTTTCAGTAGCTTCTAGCTGAATAACTTCCTTCTCCTCCCTTCCTCCCCCCCCCCCCCATGAGATCTTAAATTATTTCATCCACTGAAGATTCTTATATTTTGAAAGAGCCTTTTATGAGATAAAAGGACATGGAAAAGCTACTCCAAGGAATTGGACACTCAACAGCTCATTATAATGATCACTAAAATGCTATTGTTTAAAAGAAGAGGCCTTTTCTTGTTTTCAAAAGACATTTTAACCACAGGAAAGATATAAAAACCAACCACACTTCGGAACACATCAGGAGGCCTATTTCTTTGTAAATTTCACTATTACTGCTACATTGACTATATAAACTTTAACTATGCCTAAGGGAGTAACTTAAATTCACATAAAGAGAAAAATCACTATATGTAGTTACTATAACTATTATACAAGAGGAGGTGTCAAATCTCTCCCCTGACAAAGGAATGCAGACTGGCCCATAAGCTACATGACAACCTCATTCAATGCAGAAAACAGAAATGTCCCTCTCAGAATTACTTCCCTCCCGCTCCAATTTTAATCCATAACACCCTCTTGTGGGATTCTCCACTCCCATAACTGTGTTTTAGATGTTTTGTTTACGACTATATTAAAATAGGCAGCATCTGCTTGAAATTCGACCCTTCCCTGCCTGGATCAACACTCCAAAACCTGGCAGAAGGGGGCAGCATGTTTCATTTTTAAATCGCTCAACCTCTCCCCTCCCCCCTGCCAAGTCAGAAACAAAGTAGAAAAATCTTTTAAAAATACTACTTAATCCTCTAAAAAGCCATTCTTCTCTCTGAAAAAGAGATAAGTCCTTCTAGCATTTACAATGCAAATGTGTATCAAGGAAATACTGGAGAAAGAAACCTTGAAGAATTGTAAACATTCCAAACAAAGTCATATTTAAGATCACACTTGCTACATTTTGAGTGTACCTACTATAGCAGCAGATTAAGTGCTTTGTGGCTAGAGTTACTCTGATATTCCCAGTCACTATAACCAAATAGTGTGTTTATTTTTAAAGTTCGGAATAATTGCCCTAAGCTGTCATCACTGACTCCCACACCTCAGTTTGTAGAACATATGAGTTTCTATTGTTCCAATTTGGATGAAACCAAATAATAGCCATTACTTAGTTATTTTAGGATGAACAAGTATTTCTGGTGATAAGGACCAAAATGTACTTCAATGATATAAGAGCCAAAGTCCTATTTTCAAAAGTAACAGGCTCCTAAGTGCATTAGAGGCTTTAGAAAATTTTACACCAAACTCCTAAATGAATAGGAATTCAACTTTTTGGAAACATTTAGTTGTACTACATAACAGTAATACATTGGTCCCTTCTGACCTTGGACTCTATAAGTACCCGACTCTTTTGTAGGGCTTTTCATCAGTAGATCTTAAAGTGATTTACAACAGAGATCAGTATCATTATCATAATTTTACAGATGGGGAAACTGAGGCACAGAGCGACATCACTTGCCCCAGATCATCCAGCAAGGCAGCAGCAGAGCCCAGATTGAAACCCAGGTCTCACAAAACCCATTCCAATGCTCTATTCACTAGCAACCCTGCCTTATATGGGCCAATTTACAGTAGTCTAGTAATTATAAAATTGCTCAAACTGGTGGCAGAGGGGAGGGTTGGGAAGGATAAGGATCAGAAAGATGGGAAGCTGTGTCATGCGCTCCTTGCCCCCAATGTGCTAGTATGTTGAAATTATCTCCTTCCTTTTTTATTTTTCTTTCAAATAATCCAGCAGCAGATAGAACTGGATGTCATAACCTATCCCCCCCCCTTCAAATTCAAGCACTAGTTGTTGCATTTAAAAAGTAGATAAATAGTTAAAGCTCCTTATTGTTTAAAAATTAGACCACCAACACAACATTTAACCTTTCTCCCTTTGATAAATCCAGTGGCAGCAGGGCCAGAGTCTCCACAGCTGGAGAGAAACTCTGCAGGAGACACAGAACAACCAAAATAGAACACTCTCCAGGGGTCTAGAGTTACTTTACAAGGTTCTTGCCCACGCAGAAGAACAAATAAACAAAACCAAAATGCTCAGCACAGTGTTTGGCCATATCCTTATCATACATCTTATGCCCTTAAACTCCAAAAAGCAGGACCCATCTAAAAACACAAATAAAACAGTTTTTCTGCCTACAGTACTTCCCCCTCCAACCCATTTCCCTGCGTCCATCCCAGTCTCCCCTCTTCAGAACTAAGCTCAGCTGCACTTGATTATCTCAGCTCATAGGCACTCCCTGCTGGGAATCTACAGAGCTCTGCTGGGATTTAACTCCAAAAGCTCCACAGTAATGTCTGCTCATTGGGTACTTTCCCCAGGAGTATTGGGTCAGGATACGTCGAGGATGTAGGGTCCTATCTGTGGAGCACCATGACAGCTGTATACCCAATCCCACAAGTTCTTTTACAAATTTAAATGAAGTAGTGAGTCACCTAGTAAATATCCACAATGGGCTTGCATCTTAACATAGAATAGACATTCAAATCTGGGATTTGTGTCAGCTTCTAGGAGAGAAAGGGGTTTGTTGTGAAATTTGGATCCAGAGCTAGATTCAGATTCTGACCCACCCCCAAATTGGAGGTGTACAGAGATGGGCTTTGTTCGGGCTCATCTCTAATAATGATGTGTATCAATGTTGCTTTTCATGTTTGATTTTGGATTCAAGCGTGCTGTGGTTGAGGCCAGAAGGACTATAAGGAATAGACCATTATTGGACGCTGCAGATTTAGACCAGGTTGCTTAATAACCAGAAACCAGAAAAAGAACACACACACAATATATTCTCCCCAAACCCATATGACCATTAGAATAATAAAATAATTATTTGTATTGCAGTACTGCCAAAAAGCCCTAGCCCCACTGTGCTAGGCACTGTACAGAGAGCAAAACAGTTCCTTCCCCAAAGAGCTTACAAGCTAAGCCATAAAAACATTGTCCAGATATTGTAGTCACAGACTATACCTTAGTGCTATTTTGCAGTAGAGTTGCAGCATTTTGTAGCATGCATCGAATCTTAGTGAAGTGAAAAACATGTTACATATTGCCTTTTCAGTGAGGCATACCAAGAGGAAATAGAGCCATGTGATAGGATATTCACTTCACTGGGAGACATGCCATCTGTTACAAGACACTACCACCATGTCCTGTTCACATTGTGTAAAAGAAATTTCCATCTAGTTGTGTTGTCTCAGTTGGTGTTTTGAAACATTTAAGTAAAATTAGTATTAATAATATACCTATGGCAGATGAAAAAGCTATATTAAGAATTAATTGTAAGCCATGCATTAGATTCTAGATCCCAAACTCTTCAAGGAGTGTCAGAAATTCACAGGCTGTTCCTGAGTGATAAGTGTTTCAATTAGAGCTTTGGTCTACTCAAAGACTGATAAAAACTCTGTAGGCAGAAAACTCACTACTAGCTATATATATATATATATATATATATATATATATATATATATATATATATATATATGACAGAGTGCAAGAGTGTCAGCTAATATTTCTAGGTCATTTATAACTTCATCATCATCATCATAACTCCCATAACTGCATTGGTCATTGGGGCACCATCATCACTGATGAGCAATCAACCAATTGTTTCCACCCCTGACGATTGTGTGTCAGTGCTTGAGTCTCCACAAAGTCCATTCCTGTCCACTCTTTTGTTGTCAATCCATCTCTTCTTCTGTCTACCTCTTCTTCTCTTCCCCTGTACTGTCCCTTGGAGAATGATCTTGGATAAGCCAGATGATCTTGTTACATGGCCGTACCACTTCAGCTTGCGCTTCTTCACGATCATCAGGAGGTCTTCATATGACCCAGCACGTTGGGTGATGATGTTGCGGACCTCTTCACTAGTGACATGGTCAAAGTAGGAGATGCCCAGGATTTTATGGAAGTATCTCATCTCTACTACCTGTATTTTCCATTCAAGTTCTGCTGTAAGGGTCTCGTACGCATACAGAAAAATGGAGATGACCAGTACATGCAGCAGTTTCAGTTTGGATTCCAAGGAGATGTTTTTATTCCACCAAATTGGTTTTAGCTGTGCCACTGCTGCTGCTGCTGGTGCAATTCTTGCCAAAATTTCTGCCTTTGATCCTTTATCAGTGATGATTGCCCCCAAATACTTGAACTGTTTCACTGTCTCCAGCTCTTGTCCACTGACAGTGATATGTGAGCTGATGCCATCACGTTTGTTTGTCATCAGCTTGGTTTTCTCTGCACTGATTTCCATGCCGTATTTTGCAGAGGTTTCATCCAATCATTTCACAAGGTTGGCAAGTTCATCTTCACTGCCTGCCAGGCCATCAATTTCATCAGTGAACCGAAGATTTGAGATTGCTCGCCCCCCAATACTGACTGTGCATATGTGATCTTCTAGGGCATCAGTCATTATGCGCTCCAAGCAGATGTTGAACAGTGTGGGCGAAAGAAGGTAGCCTTGCCAGACTCCAATAGTGGTGCGAAACCACTCTCCTATTGTGCCATTGACGAGAACTGCACTGCTGGCCTTGGCATACAGTTGTTTAATGGTAAGAAAAAGCTTACAACTAACATTGTACTTCTTCATGGTTGCCCAGAGAGCTTCGTGCCATACTCTGTCAAACACCTTCTTGAAGTCAACGAAGACGTGGTAGATGTCCTGCTGGTGTTGTAAATACTTCTCACATAGAACACGAAGGATGAAAATCTGTTCTGTGGTACTTCTTCCAGCACGAAAGCCGGTCTGTTCCTCAGCAATGATATTCTCCATTTGTGGCTTTATAGCTTACTTACACTAAATTGGCTTATGATCTGCTTGTTTTGGATCAGTGATACTCAGACTGAGGCTACAGAGCCACATGTGGCTCCTTAATGTGTCTCCTATGGCTCTTCGCAGCTCATGATGTTAAAACATTGTGTGATTTAATTATTAACCAATCTAGGTTATTAACCAATCAGGATGCTTTTACTATGTTATTAACCAACTGTAGTTGATATAATAATATCTTGCACAGTCATTTTGCTGTGAGTATTCTCTCTCTCTATATGTATATATATATATATATATTTTATATACATTATTCAATTAATATATATATATGTATTATTACCATTGACAACTGTATGCCAAGGCCAGCAGTGCAGTTCTCGTCAGTGGCACTATATATATATATATATATATATATATATATATATATATATTTTAGAGAGAGAGAATGAAACTATGAATTCACACTACTGTGGCTCTTTTGGGTAATGTTGATCTCTAATTTGGCTCCTGACCCACTGAGGGCTGAGTATCACTGTTTCAGATGGAATCACATAACAAGCTTTTTGCTATAAATGACCAAAATGGGCCAAACTAGACCACAGCAGAGGATATCTGGATCTGACTGTTTTTTGAGGATGGAATATCAGTTTATTGTAGCCTGAACAGGAGGGCTGCTTGTAGCTTCTCAAAAGTTCAGCTCACCTTACATTTCAGAGACATACAGTGTAAATCTGAGGCCATAGCAATGAGTCTACATTACTGCAGGGGTTCAAATGAGAGAAATGTACACAACACCTAATGGTCCCTCACTGTGTATGCATTCTGTATTGCACCCACGCATGCCGCTTCAACTGTAAGCTCACACACAGAGTGAAGTGTGCTCTTTGAAGCTAGAATGCTTTACATAATAGGTGAGTTCTGGAGGAGAGGATAGAGAACAAGTGGTCAATATTAACTGGTGCCTGTTCCAAGCATAAAGTGTGACATAAAAGCAAGATAGATGCTGTGAATGAGCAAAGACATAGTCAAGAGAGAAGCTGTGGCTGAGCAGGCAGGATTTAGTGGGAGGTTAGGGATGAGCCGGAGGTGGGGCTGGAGTGGAGCAAAGCCTTGAATGGAAGTCAAGCCATGAACTTGATGCATGAGAAAAGTGGGAGTTCTGGGGGAGGAAGGTGCAGGAAGGAAATAGGGGAAGATTATATACAAAATGCTGCTGATGAGATTGAGTAGACAGGAAAGAGGGGAGATGTGGTCTGAGAGAAAGAAGAGACAATATTATCACACATGATTGCGGTGTTCAATCCCATGTAAGTAAACCAACCAATCAACCATGACATTCATCACAGCCATGAATGTTTTAAGTCCATGAACATAGTTGTGTCACTATGATGTCACTTATCTCTGTGCTCTGAGATTGAGTGAATGGCACTGATTTTGAGAGAGAGAAAAATTACTTACACCAAATCCATTGACCTAAGGGGAAAATTTGTCCCTAAGAGTTTCACTTTGACTTAGTACTTTTTGATTCCATTTTGGAGCTCGTTTTTTTTTTTTAAGCCAACTTCCTGCACTTCATCTGCTATTGTGATTTTCTTTGCAGTGGCCTACACGTTTACAAAAATGAAACCTTATTAAAATCACATGTATTACCCTGGGGAGTATGGGGGCAGGCTAGTAAAAAATTGTGTTTGTATTACTATTTCTTCTTTTCCTACTGCTTTATGATTCATTAACTGGTCACGTGTAGTTCACTTTGTTGTGGTACATGTCGTGAGTCATTTTGTGTGACATGAAATACCTGATATTTGTGTCCTTAATCTTCTACACATAATCACATAGGAGACAGGTGTTTGCCATGCAAAAACATGTGCTTGTGATGAAAATGCATGTTCAATTTATAGGAAATGTATGCCTTGGAATGTATCCATCTGCTATACTGCTGACGCAGCTGCACATGTAGGGATGAAGTAGGTACAACTCACAAAGATGGGTTAATCTCTTATTTTATGGTTTTATATATTACTGCCCATCACCCTAGTAGCCTTCCACATAAAAGCACTAGCAACAGTGGAGTTGCTGGTAGACTTGCAGTAGTTTGGTTTAAAACAAAAAAAATTTTTTTTAAGGTTTCTTTGTTTCATGTTTGTTTTTTTGTGGTAGAAAAGGGCATTAGTGTTGTCAGCATCCTTTGTATGGGGAAAGGCCTTTGTGAAGAAGGTTTTGCAAAGACAGTCAAACTCCAGATTCAACTCATCTGCTGTGGAAGTCTGAAGAAATCTGGCTATGGAACAATGAAGAATGCTTCCTTTCCTGCTTCATCCTGGGTTTTGCGATCTGCATGGTCTCAGAAGAGGACAGCTGGCTTGGTAGCTGACAGTTTCAAATTTGGTCTTTAGCGTATCTGAGGCTTGATCCATTAATTGCTTTGATGATTAGGAAAAAAGCCTTAAACTGACATTAGAAACAGAGCCAGAGGAGGGAAAGCTGAATCTGAAGAACATAAAGCCAAACTGCTTTTAAAAGTCCAACAGTGTCTGCTTACATGATCAAAAAAGCTGTTTGGAAGGTTCGATTGAATGAGCCAAATCCTGCGGTCCTCACTCAGGCAAAATGCAGGAATCACTGGTGATATTCAGGGTCTTATGTTACGCAGGAGATCACATGATTTTGTAATGGTCCCTCTGGCCCTAAAGTCTATTAAAACTTCCAGTGGAGTTTTTGCCTAAGGACTAAAGACTAAATTTCTCATAAAAGGTCTTTAACAATGCTTTAATCTTACTATTTGTATAATTAGTGTCATAATCTAACTATTAGCATCAGGAGGACAAATATTTCAAAGCACTGCACAGGGTTTTAACTGCATAATTCCTATTAATGTTGATGGCAGTTGTGCTGCTAAACCCTTTCACCGCACTTTGAAAGTGCACTCCAGGTGTCCATCCACCTTGATAAGTTTACCATTTCCCTCAGTTATTTATTTAATAGTTAAAGGGATTTCTATAGTAATGAAGTCTTTTGGGAGTCTCTAATTGGAGCAATTGAACATGCAGTATTTTGTCTTGGAAACACGACAATCATGAAGCAGTGAGAGAAGAGGAGAAAACCATACTTTACTAGCAATGTAACAGCTGCTAAAAATTGCATGTTCGCATTAATGTTCATACTAAGCATCCTGAATCTTTGTGACTCCCCCATAATAGAGCATACAGACAGCTAGCCTCAAGTTGACAGCTTTTAGATGGGGAAGAAGTATGAAGAGCATTTATTTTGTACAAGGAGCTCTACCTAAATTGCATTTCCTCCATAAGAGAGCTTGGTCTACTGCATCTTGGGTCACATTAGCAATCTCCCTACTTCTTTAGAGGGGCAGCTGCTCTGGCACCCCTGGATTGAAGCAAAAAAAAAAAAATTCTGCAATTTGTTGCTCATGCTATCTCAATTAAGAAAAAAGTGAGAACTCATTAGGTTATGTACTGAGCTTTTTCACCAACGCCCCATGACTCTAACCTCTTAACAAGATCCTTTAGCCTTTTACTTTATACCCTAGCTGCAATTCTGCTGCAGCAAGATCCTGCCTGGGAACTGAGGTCAGGATGCCATGCCAACAAAACGAGTCCACGATTCACTTTTCCTCTTTACACTTCTCCCTGCATAAGAATGTTGTCTAAATTGAAAGTCTTAATAGAAGATAATTCACGTGAAAAATACAGACTCTTGAGAAGGAGCAGATAAAGTTCTCCAGTAACTTAAGTTTGCAGTCTCTCGTGTTTCTTTTAGATTAACGTTGCATGCAAATGCTATTGTGTCTGATGAAGCTGTATTTGGCATTTATAAACAAAATCAATGCCAAAGCAAAACAAAAAACCCGTCCTCCAGAGCCATCCTATACCCTCACGTAAACTTGGACTGACTAATAACAGTTTTTGCTTAAAACACCCCAAAGATTGCGATAGCATTATGGGTCAGGATTGAAATGCAGTCATAGAGGTTTATTTTTACACTGCTATATGCCCAGACCCTACTAATTTTTCCAAGCTCTAAATTCGCCTTCCCAATTAAGAGAAGTAGTGGAGAGCGGGTCAAAACTAAAGAGGGCTATGTTAAATTGGTTGAAATTTAGGAAGCCTTCAAGCTGGCCAGGTAGATTTAAACATAGGATTTACTGTACATGGGAGAGTGTGGTCCCAGTAGAGTAAAATATGCATATTTACAGGCATTCGGTGGGAGTTACACTGGATACTTAACATGTTTCAGGTCCCAAGAAAGCAAAACACAACAAAAGGAATTTTTTGGAACAATGTTAATCCCAGTGGTTTATTATAAGAGATCAGACTGACTGCAGTATTCCTCTCTCCTCTCATTAATTATGGCAGTTAAATTGCAACTATTTTCTGAACACATAGCAAGGCTAAAATGATGTGTATTAGAGCAGTGCCTGGAAGCCTCATCTGATGTAGGGGCCTCATTGTGCTAGGCATAATACACCTATATATTAACAGTCCTCTGCCTTGAAGAGCTTACACTGTAAATAGGTAAGACAAGGAATGGGAGCGGGAACAAAGGGCTCAGAGGTGCAGTAATTGCCCCAAGATCACAGCATGGTCCAGCAGTGGGCACTAGGTCAGATCGCCATTTGGGCACTTAGATTTCCTCCCTGGATTATGCTGAAACTTTTACCTGTAAATTAATCCTACTCACTGTGTGATATTTTTTGGCATTAAACCCAACTAAAAAGACGGTTACTCACCGTTGTAACTGTTGTTCTTCGAGATGTGTTGCTCATATCCATTCCAGTTAGGTGTGTGCGCGCCGCGTGCACGATCGTCGGAAGATTTTTACCCTAGCAACACCCGGTGGGTCGGCTGTGGAGCCCCCTAGAGTGGCGCCGTTATGGCGCTGGATATATACCCCAGCCGACCCAGCGCCCCCTCAGTTCCTTCTTGCCGGCTACTCCGACAGTGGGGAAGGGGGGCGGGTTTGGAATGGATATGAGCAACACATCTCGAAGAACAACAGTTACAACGGTGAGTAACCGTCTTTTCTTCTTCGAGTGCTTGCTCATATCCATTCCAGTTAGGTGACTCCCAAGCCCCACCTAGGTGGCGGGGTCGGAGTGAGACATTGCTGTGTGCAGAACCGCTGACCCGAAAGCAGCGTCGTCTCTGGATTGTTGCACCAGCGCATAGTGAGTAGCAAATGTGTGGACCGATGACCACACTGCAGCTCTACAAATGTCCTGGATCGGTACTTGAGCCAGGAAGGCAGTCGAGGAGGCCTGGGCCCTCGTGGAATGAGCGGTGAGGCGTGGCGTCGGTACACCGGCCAGGTCGTAGCAAGCACGAATACAGGACGTGATCCAAGTGGATAGGCACTGAGAAGAGACCGGTGAGCCTTTCATCCGGTCGGCCACCGCAACGAAGAGTTGCGTCGTCTTCCTAAATGGCTTTGTACGGTCAATATAGAAAGCCAGGGCCCTGCGTACGTCCAAAGAGTGTAAACGCTGGTCTTGACGAGTAGCGTGAGGTTTCGGATGGAAGACCGGGAGGAAAATATCCTGGTTCACGTGGAAAGGTGACACCACCTTTGGCAGAAAGGCAGGATGGGGGCGAAGCTGCACCTTGTCCTTGTGGAACACCGTGTAAGGGGGCTCGGATGTCAGCGCCCTGAGTTCCGAGACGCGTCGTGCTGAGGTGATGGCTACCAGGAAGGCTGTCTTCCAAGATAAATACAGGAGCGAGCAGGTAGCCAAAGGTTCAAACGGAGGCCCTGTGAGCCTGGAGAGGACGAGGTTGAGGTCCCACGTTGGAACCGGCTGTCGCTGCTGTGGGTACAGCCGGTCTAAGCCCTTGAGGAATCTAACGACCATCGGGTTCGAGAAGACCGAGGACGTGAGTTCCCCTGGGTGGAAAGCGGAAATAGCGGCGAGGTGAACCCTAATTGAGGATGTTGCCAAGCCTTGCTGTCTGAGGGACAGGAGGTATTCCAGTATCAAGGGGATAGGAGCCTGCGAGGGAGACGTAGCTCGTTGCTCACACCAGCAGGAGAACCTCTTCCACTTGGCTAAATACGTGGTCCGCGTAGAGGGCTTTCTACTTCCCAGCAGGACCTGTTGGACGGCCTGCGAGCATTGCCGCTCTGAGCGACTCAACCATGAAGCATCCACGCCGTGAGGTGGAGCGACTGCACGTCGGGGTGACACAGCCGGCCGTGGTCCTGAGAGATGAGATCCCGACTCAAGGGGAGCGTGATCGGCCTCTGTACTGACAGCTCTAGAAGTGTGGTGTACCAGTGCTGTCTCGGCCAAGCGGGAGCGACCAGAATTACCCGTGCATGGTCCCTGCGGATCTTGAGCAGCACCCTGTGGACCAGCGGGAATGGGGGAAAGGCGTAGAACAGATGGTCTTTCCATGCCATGAGGAAGGCGTCCGACCGAGAGCCCGGGGCTCGACCGTGTAGGGAGCAGAATGCCTGGCACTTCCTGTTGGCCCGAGATGCGAACAGGTCGATCTGGGGAAACCCCCACCTCTGGAAAACGGAATAGATGATGTCCGGGCGAATCGACCACTCGTGCGTTTGGAAGGACCTGCTGAGACGGTCTGCCAGCGTATTCTGGACTCCAGGCAGGAATGACGCCGTGAGATGTATCGAGTGGGCGATGCAAAAGTCCCACAGGCGAATGGCCTCTTGGCATAGGGGAGATGAGCGGGCTCCGCCTTGCTTGTTGATGTAAAACATGGCCGTGGTGTTGTCGGTGAGAATCAGCACGCAACGGCCCTGTAGGAAGTTGAGGAAAGCCTGGCAAGCCAGGCGCACTGCCATCAGCTCTCGGACGTTGATGTGCAGGGCTAGTTGGGACGCCGACCACAGGCCTTGGGTATGATGCTCCCCCAGGTGAGCGCCCCATCCTAGAGATGAAGCGTCCGTAACTAGGTGGAGGGAGGGCTGTGGGGCGTGAAAGGGTACTCCTGCACAGACCGCAGTGCGATCCGTCCACCATGTGAGGGAGGCCAAGACTGCGGTCGGAACCGTGACCACTACGCTCAGGTCGTCTCGATGAGGACGGTAAACCGATGACACCCAAGTCTGCAATGGGCGAAGTCGCAGTCTGGCGTGCCTGGTTACGTAGGTGCACGAGGCCATGTGGCCCAAGAGGGCAAGGCATGTCCTTACGGTGGTAGTTGGAAAGGCCCTGAGTCCTTGAATGGCGCTTGAAATGGTATGAAAGCGGCTGTCTGGCAGGATGGCTCGGGCATGTCTGGAGTCCAGGATTGCTCCAATGAACTCTATTCTTTGAGTTGGTACTAGAGTGGACTTCTCTCTGTTGAGTAGAATGCCCAGCTCGTGGAAAGTGCGTGTCACTATGTGGACATGGGCCTGCACTTGGTCTCTGGTGCGGCCGCGTACCAGCCAGTCGTCCAAGTACGGGAACAGCTGTATCCCTTGTCGACGAAGGAAGGCCGCGACGACTGCCAGACACTTTGTGAACACCCTGGGAGCCGAGGACAAGCCGAAGGGAAGGACTGCGAATTGGTAGTGCACCCTGTTTACTACAAATCGCAGGAAGCGCCTGTGAGGCGGATAAATCGCTATGTGGAAATAAGCGTCCTTCATGTCGAGGGCGGCGAACCAGTCTCCAGGATCCAGTGAAGGGATGATGGTCCCCAATGATACCATGCGGAACTTCAACTTTACTATGAATTTGTTGAGCCCGCGCAAGTCTAAGATGGGCCTTAGACCCCCTTTTGACTTGGGTATCAGGAAGTAGCGGGAGTAAAACCCCCTGCCCCTTAGCTCCGATGGAACCTCCTCTATGGCCCCCATAGCGAGGAGCCCAAAAACCTCCTGTGTAAGGAGTTGCTCGTGAGAAGGGTCCCTGAAGAGGGACGGGGAGGGGGAGTGGGAGGGGGGGGCGAGGAAAACTGGAGGGCGTATCCCCTTTCCACCGTGCGAAGGACCCAACGGTCCGAGGTTATACGGGACCAAGCACGGTGGAAGCGGGAGAGGTGGTCCCGGAAAGGGGGAGTCGGATCCTGGGTACCGGTCGTGGTGCCGTCCTCGACCGCACCTTCAAAAGGCTTGTCTAGGCCCTGAAGGTGGCCTAGACTGGCCCTGGTTCTGACCGGGTTGAGGGCCGGTCGACCTTCTCCTACCACCTCGACCCCGCCTCCTAGCAAAGTCCTGTCTTGGACGAGGCGGGGGAGGGTAGAACCGCTGAGGCTGCGGCCTGAAGGGCCTGCGCTGAGGCCCTGGGACATGCATCCCCAGGGAGCGCATCATTGTCCGGGAGTCTTTGAGGTTTTGGAGCCTCGAGTCTGTTTTCTCCGAAAAGAGGCCCTGGCCCTCAAACGGTAGATCCTGCAGGGTCTGCTGCAGTTCCGGAGGCAAGCCCGACACCTGGAGCCAGGAGATTCGGCGCATTGCTATCCCCGACGCCAGGGTCCTAGCGGCCGAGTCCGCTATATCGAGGGACGCCTGTAGGGAGGTGCATGCCACCCGCTTGCCCTCCTCTACCAGGGCCCCAAACTCGTCCCTCGAGTCCTGGGGAACCAGTTCTTTAAATTTCCCCATCGAGGACCACATATTGAAGCCGTAGCGGCTCAGTAGCGCCTGCTGGTTCGCTGCCCGCAATTGCAGTCCGCCAGCCGAATACACCTTGCGTCCGAACAAATCGAAGCGCTTAGCGTCCTTCGATTTGGGCGCAGCGGCCTGCTGGCCATGGCGCTCCCGTGCATTCACTGAGGAAACCACCAGTGAGCACGGTTGGGGGTGAATGTACAGATACTCATGATCCTTTGATGGGACAAAGTATTTTCTCTCAACCCCTCTGGCCGTGGGTGGAATAGAGGCCGGGGTCTGCCAGATAGTAGTGGCGTTGGCCTGGATGGTGCGGACCAGCGGTAATGCCACCCTGGATGGAGCATCCGCTGAGATGATCTGCACTATCGGGTCATGGACCTCCGCAACCTCCTCCACCTGGAGGTCCAGATTGCGAGCCATGCGCCGCAGTAGGTCCTGGTGGGCCCGAAGGTCTATCGGGGGCGGCCCGATGGACGACGTGCCCGCTACGGCCTCATCAGGAGAGGACGAGGAAGATGCCCCCGGTGGCAAGGGGTCCAATGGTTGGTCCTGCTCCAGGTGCTCCTGGTGTTGGGCATCTCCTGCCCCCTGGTCAGGGGCCTCTGCAGGTGCGGGCACTGGAGCCTCCACGTCCCTTGGAGGAGGGCGGGAGATGGTAGACTCCGGGGCCCTGGTGTCCGAACGGCCAGAGCGGGAAGCCGACAGGGGAGCTCCCTGAGCTTGGTGGTAGGCCCAAGGAGTCCAAAAGGACCAATGCGCAGGCCCTTGCATCGGGTCCTCGGTCTCCTGCAGGTGGCCGGGCTCCACCGTCTCAGATGACCGGGACGCCGATCTCGACGGCCACGGCGGTGCCGAACCCGATGCCGTCGGCACCGGATGGTACGGTGCCGATCGGTGCCGACCGTAAGGGGACCTGTCCCTGCGTTGTTCCGGCGAACGGTGCCGGGACCTGGACCGGTGCCGATAGTCCCTCCGGTGCCGGGATCCCGATCTGGAAAGTGACGACGATCTGGAGGAGGCGTGGTACCGGGAGCGGCCTCTCGAGCCCGAGCGGCGCTCATACCGGTGCCGGGAGCTGCGCCTCGACCCCGATCGGTGCCGGTCGTCACGGCGGTGCCGGGATGTTGAACGGCGCCGCGAGGAAGATCTGGGCCGCGAGTACGACCGGTGCCGAGGTGACCCTCGGCGCCGGGACTCCGAGCGGCGTCGGGACCTGCTTCGGGATCTGGAGCGGTGCCGAGAGACTCGTGCTGGCGACGGTGGGCGCACCAGGGCAGGCTTGCCTCTGGACTGCAGCACGCGTGGAGCCACCGGTGCCGGGAGTTGCGACGGCGCCGGCTCCGTGAGGGCGATCAGGTCTCTCGCCGTGGCAAAGGTCTCCGGGGTGGAAGGGAGACAAGGTTCCACCACCAGCCTTGGTGGTGAAACAGTCCGCACCGGACTCAACGGCCTCGGTGCCGGAGTCGACGGTGTGGCCGCCTGTCTTTGGCGGTCCAGCTGCGGACGCGGCTCTACCCCCGGCACCGGGGGAGCCTGTATCTTCGCGGCAGCAGCGTCCCGTGTCTTAGCGGTCCTCTTATGGCCCGGCGAGATGGATCGGTGCCGAGGCTCTTTGGGCGGGCGCGGTGCCGACGTCGGTCGGTGCCGGACAGTCTTTTCTGCCGCACCGGTCGGGCCCGCCGGGGCGCTGCGCACCGAAGCGCTCGGTGCCGGGACAGGGCGCGCCGAGGGAGGATCCGGACTCAGCGCCGCCTCCATGAGGAGCTGTCGGAGCCTAAAGTCCCGCTCCTTCCTTGTCCTCGGCTTGAAGGCCTTGCAGATAGGGCACTTATCTGCTGGATGAGTCTCTCCCAGGCACTTCAAGCAGGAGCTATGCGGGTCGCTAGTTGGCATGTGCTTCCCGCAGGACGCGCACGGCTTAAAGCCAGGAGCCTTGGGCATGGGCCCGGCTGCGCGCCGGGGGGAAAAGGGGAAAAACACCCCCTAAACCCCCGATAACAACTTATAACTATATATATATACACTATAACTAACTACTAACTAACTTGAACAACTATCTATATAACTAAATACAACAAGAGCAAAGAGAAGCTAGGGAGTGTGGAGATCAGCTAAGCCGCGCTCCACAGTTCCAACGACCGTCAGGGGCGGTAAGAAGGAACTGAGGGGGCGCTGGGTCGGCTGGGGTATATATCCAGCGCCATAACGGCGCCACTCTAGGGGGCTCCACAGCCGACCCACCGGGTGTTGCTAGGGTAAAAATCTTCCGACGATCGTGCACGCGGCGCGCACACACCTAACTGGAATGGATATGAGCAAGCACTCGAAGAAGAACCCACTGTTAGTTAACTTCCTGCTCTTTTAATATATAAGCCCTTTTACAGTTTACCACCACTAGTTTGTTCTGATTTGTTACAGAATATATTTTAATTCATAAGGTCATTGGTATTAAATAGTGACTAATCACTGACCTGTGTGTTGCAATTTACATATGCTACTTTTATAAATAGCACCTATAACAGGATTCTATTCAAATTTTATTTAATTATAAAAGCACCTTTATTGTTCTAGGTAATATAAGGAGCCAAAAATACAAATACAGTAATCCTCCAAATATTATACAATGTTCCTAACAATCTAGGGCAGAACCACTCTATGAAAACTTTCCCGCTTCCTCCGTCCATAATACTCCCAGATCCTTCTTTATGCCTAGGGAAAATTATTAAAAACAGGTTAATCTTGCTTTTGCTTTTTCCCTAAACATTGCTGAGTATCCAAGACAGGCTGGAGGGAAGGGCTATGTTTTATTAGAAGTTGTGCTAGCTTGCTTCTTTATTCCAAAAATATAGAGCTGGACTACAGTTTAACCTCAAAGTTTACAAGGTAAACTACACCATTAGCCAGGACAAATAATGGGTTGTGATATGGAGGGAAGGAATCTCTAGGTGATCAGCAGTAGCTCTTGTTGCTGCTACATTCCCCCTTTGTACCTGGTAGCATTTGTGGGGATAACTGAGGTCTGGTCTACACTACTGCGGTAAGTCAACCTGAAGTTACGCTACTTCAGTTATGTGAATAACGTTAACTGAAGTAGATGTAGCTTAGGTCAACTTACTGCGGTGTCTACACCACGCTGTGTCAATGGGAGATGCTATCCCACCAATTTACCTTACTCTTCTCAGGGAGCTGGAGTACTAGAATCGACGGGAGAGCGCTCTGACATTGACTTAGCGAGTCTTCACCAGACCTGCTAAATTGACACCCGCTGCATCAATCGCAGCACTGCTGATTTACCAGTAAGTATAGACATGGACTGATGAATCTACAGGGCTCCACAGAGATCCATCAGCTATACCATCTCCCCTAACCCTGCTATTGACTTGGGTATTGGGAACCTCAGTGGGGCTGTGTTTGGACATGTGTGAGCTCCCCAATCCTACCCCTCTCCCACCATACCACAATTTTATTCTGAAGCAGGAATATGCTCTTTGATAGCTGAACAAATGGAACAAAACAAAAATAGGTGGTTAAGGTCTGCATGGCTAAGCAAGAAGAGTAGATTACTTATTGTAACTGGAGGTTCTTTGAGATGTGTGGCCCCTATCTGGATTCCAGACCTGGGTGCACATGTGCGCCATGCACCAGAACTGATCGTAATAGCGTCTGTTGACCCGCACATGCATCGGCCACGTGATGCATCCGAGGTTTTAAGAGGCTGTGCGGGTCGGCGCTGCTCCAGGTCCCTCTTACCAGCAAGTGATAGAGTCCGCAGCAGGGGAATGGAGGGCAGGTATTGGAATCCAAATATGAACCACACATCTCAAAGAACCTCCAGTTGCAGTAAGTAACCTCCTCTTCTTCGAGTGATGGTCCCTATATAGATTCCAGACATGGGAAAGTAGCGAGCAGAGCTCAGCATGGGGTGTGGTTGCAAGGACATGCAAGAAGCCACAGTCTGTAGGACAGTGCAGCCTACTGCTACATTTGCCACTGCCATAGAGGTGATGGCATAGTGAGCAGAAAAGGTGTGGACAGAGGACCACGTGGCCATCCTACAAATGTCCTGCCATGGTATGTCTGCAAGGGAGGCCGATGTGGCAGCATGCAACCACATGGAGTGGGCCGTGACTCCGGAGGGTGGGGGGAAATGAGAGAGCGTAGCTTTCCTCAATACAACAGAAGATCCATTTAGAGAGACTGCATGGCTCTTTCAGCGCTCTGTCGAGGAAGAGCTGGGGCAAGGCACAGAAGGCGCAGGTGCATTGGAGATAAAAGCCCAGCGCCAGACGGACATTGAAAGAGTGCAACAGGCATGCCCTGGGGGATGCATGCGGTTTAGGGTAAAAGATTGGGAGGTATATGCACTGATTGAGGTGGAACGGGGAGGCCACCATGGGGAGAAATTTGGGGGGGCAGGCACAGGGAGACCTTGTCTTTGTGGCAGACAGTAAAGGTGGCCTGCAGTTCCAGGATGTTGATATGCATCCGTACTTCCCTGGGCGACCAGAGGCCCTGGGCTGTGTGGCCCTCCAGGTGGGTGCCCCACCCCATGAGGGAGGCATCCCTGGTGAAAGTGGTGTGGGACATAGGGGGAGTGAATGGAGTGCCGGCCAGGATCATGGATGGGTTCCACCAGCAGGGGAGGGAAGCCAGGATGGAGATGAAGATGAGGGCTGGCTTGTCCAGGTGCTCCAACTGGGTTGTAGACCGACTGGAGACAGGTGGAGGCAGTGCATATGCAGGCGGGCATACGGTGTGCCCAAGGTGCAGACTGCTATGTGGCCAAGGAGGGAGAGGCACTGCAGGATGTGAATATGCAGATGGCGGTGTAGTTGCGCGGTGAGCATGGTGAATTGATCTGATAGGAGAAAGGCTCGGGATGCAAGGGAGTCCAGATGTGCCCCTATGAAGGTGAGATTGCGGGTAGGGACAAGAACCTACCTGTCGTTATTGATGCAGATCCCCAGGCTGGCAAGGAGGTCGCAGAGGGTCTGGACAGTGGCGAGGAGGCGGTCATGAAATGGTGCAATGAGGAGCCAGTCATCTAGGTAGGGGCATAGTGAGTGGTCTAGAGAGCGCATGTAGGCCACTGCGACCACGAAGATGCAGGGAGCAGTGGCGGTCCCAAAGGGGAGGACGCAAAACTGGTAGTGGGAGCGTCCCACCATGAAGCGGAGGAAGTTGCAATGAGTGGGGTGGATGTCTATATGAAAATATGCATCCTTCATATCAAGAGCTGAGAACCAGCCTCGATGGGGGAGAGACAGGATTATGAGGGGGAGCATGATCATCCAAAAGTGGAACTTGCATACGAATTTGTTCAGCGACCAGACATCCAGAATGGGACAGTGGCCACCCCTCTTCTTTGCACAAGGAAATAAGGGGAGTAGAAGCCACTGCCATGGTAGTGCAGGACGCATTCTATGGCACCCTTCTAGGGGAGGGTGTCCGCTTCCTCTCGGAGATCGCATTGGGAAGGATCCCCAGGGCCACCATGGGGTGGGCAACACAGAGGAACTCAATTGGTGAACAACATCCAGCACCCAGTGGTGATCTTGCTCCAAATGTGGGCAAACAGGGCAAGACTTCACCCCAAAACAATATGAGGTGCTGCAGAAGGGGTGGAGTGGCTTGGCTCTTGGGGGAAGAATCAAAAGGACTGTTGGGATGGACATTGCGGGAAGGTGGATGTGGTGGCAGCGGCAGAGTAGCGAGGTCACTATGTGCATGGGCGTCGGCGAGATGGATCTTGCAGGTGTTGAGGGTAGGGCTGGTGGGCAGTGTGAGGGCGGGGTCAGAAGGACGACCACTGCTGCTGGCATGTTGGGGCCAGGGTGTAGATTCTGAGCGACCGGAGGGCGGCACAGGAGTCCTTAAGAGAGTGGAGGGAACTTGTCCGTTTCATCACTGAAGTTTGTGGCTGTCAAAGGGGAGGTTTAGGGTGGTCTGGACCTCCTTGGGAAAGCTGGAGGATTGAAGCCAGGAATCCTGGTGGAGCACCATCCCGGATGCCAGAGCGCGTGACACAGTGTCAACTGCGGCTTGGAGGGCCACTTTGGCAACTAGCTTGACCTCATCCAGTAGGGCCTGAAAAGCCTGCTGTTGCACTGGCGGGAGAAAGGCCTGGAACTCCACCAACTTGGATTAATGAGGAAGTCGTACTTCACCAGGATGGTCTGGTAGCTGCCAATGAATAACTGGAGGCCTGAAGAGGAGTAGACCTTGCAGCCCAGAAGGTCAAATTTCTTCATCACCTGATCAGGAGGGGTGGTCTTGAGGTGTTGCTGTCAGGCTCACTCGGTCGGGGGGGGGAAGGGGGGGGGGGGGGGGGGGGGGGGGGTTAAACAAGAAGTCCGTACCCTTAGATGGCATGAAGTAGTGGCACTCCGCCTGGTTCAGGGTAGGGGCACAGAAAGCCGGGGTGTGACAGACCACTTAAGCTGGGTGCAAGATGGCTTCACGGCTAGAGAGGGCATGCATTACAGCTATTCCCATTTATGTGATCAGGTTAACATGTGAAAAATATTCATGTTCTAATTTGAATCAGATAAATGGACATTTTAACCTTGGGTCTAGATACATGAAAGGCTATTTTTTAAAAAGTTCTCAAATTGTTACTGACCATGAGAAGATAATTTTTCAGGAAAATATAATTCTGCCTTATTTCCTTGGTTTTTGAAACTGAGATACTCGGTGCTGTCAATTTTGCACTCAGGAGCAGTGTTAATTACACAGTTAAGTGTTCGGAATGAATATGTGGATGTAGCCAAGAGTAGCACTTCACTGCTGACGTTTTCCAGATGTAAATTTGTAGCTGGTTCTATGCTTATACAGAGGCTATAACTGAAAATGCCATGCAGGCAAGCTTGTTATTTCTCTCTACGATTACTACATAACTTACACTGAAAATACTGCAATATACAGGTGTTTTGTTAGATTTTGTTTTGACAATTCAAACAACACAGGTCTGCTTAATGGGGAAACAAGCTAATTCATGCTGTTATTTATACATAAAAAGAAAGTATCCCCACCTAAACATTGTAGAGAAAATACATTTCTAAACATGAATTCTTAGCCCTCTTGATATTAATATACACTATGCATTTATGGTCTGTGAACAGCAAGTTTAAGTGGATTAACTGCACGAAAGTGATCCTTTAGTTATCTTTAACTTGTGTTTATATCCTCAAGAGATCACTCTACTTCAAAAATTGTCCATTTTTAGCTCCTCTACTATCCAGTTATTTTTTTCAATACAAAGAAATTGAAGAGGAAGTAAACAGGTCAGATTGAAAAAACAAACTTGCAAGTACTAGGTCATAGTTCAGGGAAAAGGTTTTATTTAGGGCTAACAACTAGATAATAAATAAAGGCATATACTCATGTAATAACAGATGTTCTCATGCACTTAACACATACAATAAAGCTGGCTTACATTGTTGTTTGGACAAATTGAGAAGAGGTATTTGGCAATACTATAAATCTGAACAATTTAAAGATTATAGAACAAATTCTTCCTGCTGTTGATTTTTTACATTTCCTTTATACAACTTTGAATAAATATTAATACATTTATTTTTCCTCATACTCTGTCTTCACTTTTAACATGCCAGATAGCTAAGCCATAGCAATATACAACCGCCTCGAAACGGCTTTTATAGTTTATATTATGTAGTAAGAGCCTAGAAATTATTTCTAATTTTACCATTTTTGTAAAAGTTGTTTAGTTAGAGCCAAATTTTAGAAAAAATTGCAGAGAGTTTAAGCTCATTTAAACATTCAGTGCAAGGCCAGTCCAGACCGCAAATTATGATACTGTAATGTAAGCCAGTATAATTTAAATAACAAAACGTGCCCAAAAGATTCAAGAAGAAGCAAACAGAGAATGTTTTTACAGTTGAAAGATTAATTTGATACCTAACATGCAGATACTGCAGTATTAGACATTTTTCAAATCTTTATGAGATGGCAAATTTAGATGATATAAGTAGGCTTTTTTAAGAACAGAACTCACAATACTACCACAATGGCCAAAATTGACAAACTATTATAAAGAGAAATCAATCTGATTAAAAAAATTAAATATTTCAATTAACACTGAGAAGTGTTTGTAATCATTATTTACAATTTATCAATGATACCAGTGTACAGCTTCATACAGTCAAGTATACTGCTTTCAGCAAATGCCAATTCTTAATCCCCCAGTAAAGCATTAGATAGTAGTATAGTATTTCTTCTAAACACATCAATTTAATGAAGGAGATCGATCTGTGGTCCAGAGTAATTCTATATATGGCCATTTGGTTTGCAAACAGCGCTTTATTGGAGTATCATCAGTCTGTAGCATTGGATCTTCAAAGCCCATAATAACTGCTGTGCCTTCTACATACATGACCTGTCAAAATAAAACCATCTACTTCAGTATATTTCCTGAAATTCCTTTAAAGGTAGACATAGACTGTTGTTTTCCCAGTGTAGGAAGCCACTTGTCACAAAGCACGCTTGTCATAACAAAAGGAAAAACTCAAATCAAATTAAAGGTTTTATACAAGTAGTTCACATTTATTGAAATAGGAGATCCAGAGTATCTAACTGGTAGGTGTTGATGCCTGAAACGTCTATTCAGGGCATAGATTATTCATGCAGTTCACGTACTGACAGTAAAGGCCAAAGCAGAAAAATAAAATAGAGAACTTAAATGATGCAAAAAGTCTGAGGCAATAGGCCATTCACTGAACAAACTCAATTTGCTTTAGATAAGAAAAAGATGAAAAAGCACAACAGGCAAAACACGTACAAATCTTTCCTTATAGTATAGCATGAGTCTTACAAGAAAGTCAGAAATCATGTTTTGACCAAATTTTCAGATGAGTAATAGTATAGTTTTGAAGCAGAATGCTTTCAGTGCACCAAAGTCTGCATTTCTATATATGGAAACACTAAAGTTATAGCACTGAAATTTGCTCATATAGGTAAATGTTACTATAAACGATCTGAATATTTTTAATTCAAATGCAAATCTTTGATTTGACAGAAATTTGAATATCACTTTTTTTGGCCATAACCAGAAATTTTGATTTTGAAATGCTGCTGTGGTGATTTATGGGAGTTTAAATTAATCTGTCTCATAACCCCATTCTCCTCTCTGGGTCCGACTACATCTCCCATGATGCATTGCCTCCTCTCTGGAAGAGTGTGACTGGTGTACCACAGTAAATATGGTTTGACCAGAGAGCATGGTTGTCAAGGCTGCTTCCCCACTCTGAACTTTAGGGTACAAATGTGGGGGCCTGCATGAAAACTTCTAAGCTTAACTACCAGCTTAGATCTGGTCCGCTGCCACCATTCCCAAAGCTAATTCCCTTCCCTGGGAAGCCTTGAGAAACTCTTCACCAATTCCCTGGTGAATACAGATCCAAACCCTTTGGATCTTAAAACAAGGAGAAATTAACCATCCCCCCTCCTTCCTCCCACCAACTCCTGGTGGATCAAGATCCAACCCCCTTGGATCTAAAAACAAGGAAAAATCAACCAGGTTCTTAAAAAGAAGGCTTTTAATTAAAGAAAAAGGTAAAAATCATCTCTGTAAAATCAGGATGGAAAATAACTTTACAGGGTAATCAAACTTAAAGAGCTCAGAGGACCCCCCTCTAGCCTTAGGTTCAAAGTACAGCAAACAGAGATAAACACTCTAGTAAAAGGTACATTTACACGTTGAGAAAACAAAGGTAAACTAACACGCCTTGCCTGGCTGTTTACTTACAAGTTTGAAATATGAGAGACTTGTTCAGAAAGATGTGGAGAGCCTGGATTGATGTCTGGTCCCTCTTAGTCCCAACAGCGATCAACCCCCAAAACAAAGAGCACAAACAAAAGCCTTTCCCCCCCTCTCCAAGATTTGAAAGTATCTTGTCCCCTTATTGGTCCTTTGGGTCAGGTGTCAGCCAGGTTACCTGGGCTTCTTAACCCTTTACAGGTAAAAGGATTTTGGAGTCTCTGGCCAGGAGGGATTTTATAGTACTGTACACAGGAGAGCTGTTACTCTTCCCTTTATAGTTATGACAATGGTATATAGAAGAGAAGTGGAGTATGAGGTAGCATTTCCAAACTGAAATATTTCTGGTTTTCGGAACGGGAAAAAAAATCAATTTTCTGTGGAAAGCAGAGAATTTTTGCAAAACAAGTTTCTATTGAAAAATTTTGACCTGGCCAACTGTTCAGTGTCAAATGTGGTGACAGTTCTGCAATATGGACACAAGGAATGGCACTGACATCAACTCATTTCACATAAGACAGTGAACTGCTATCACATGGTCATGATTATTGGTTTCTCCTAAGCAGGTTCCAATTCATTTTCTCTCAGATCATCATACCTTTTCATTATAATTAGACTGCTTCAATCCATTGTAGTGATATACAGTGAATGACTCTGGAACACTGGAGTCCTGGTATAAACAAGACAGTTCATTTTATATCATAAAATCAGCTTACCATGCACCCTTTTTCTCTTTACAATTACTTTGCTTGATGGGAAAGGGGCAAGTAGGTCAGAAAAAAAAGGTGAGTCAAGATACAGAAGATTTTCCAGGCCCCTCATAGGAGAAAAATACAACACCCAGTCAATCAGTTCCACAACCTGTTAATAGATGAACATTTTGGGTTGCCTAAAGAGACTAATGATTCAGTGCCCAACTGAATATCTTGAAGTGGAATGATTTAAAAAAAAAAAAAATGTTGAGCATATACACTCTGAAAATTGGGCCTCCGAAGTGACTCATGTTCAACACCCAAAAATACTAGCTACTTAAAACTGTTAAGTCTGATACAGTTAGAATGCTTAAGTACTCAGTAAAAGGTTTAATAAATTCTTTCCAAGAAAGAATTCCTTCTTCACTTACCAAAAAGTGCAGAAGAATCATGTCTGGAGTTAAAAAGAGTGATATTTAAATTTAATAAAACAACTAATTCCACTTTGTCAGTGGTATATTGCTTCCAGACTTGTCAATAATTGCAACACATCAGTTTTTGTATGAAATAAAATTTAATTAAAAAAAAGCTTTCTAGTGGTTCCACAGCTCTGGACCTTTCAATCCTAAGAAAATGAAAGCTGCAGCTTACACTTTTCCTCCAGACATTGAATCATCTCTTAATGTATTCAGTCCTTACCATCTTTGGCAGCAAAGCTCTAGAAGTGCTTTTGAATCATTGTTGTGTTAGTGTTTCACATTGCAGTATTGTTTTGTAACGGTACATTTTTCTGATCTATATTACATCTTTAAAAGGTGCATTGCCAAGTATACTTTTAAAATAGTAGTGGGTGTTTCACTTTTCCTTAGTAACACTTGTTATCTTTAAAATAAATTTTTCATAACTTTTTTTTTTTTTTTTTTAAACAAATGCTGATTTTCTTGTATTTCAAACATGGCTGAAATTAATAAGGCTATTTTGTTTACTAACTATAGCTTCAAGTTATATAGTGAGATGTGTAAAGATTTGTTTGGGCCCTAGCATCGATTAGGTCAGCAAAATCTGGGAATAATATTTGTTAGCTAACTGCTGCTACAAAGGCTGCAAGACTGGTACATAACATTGTGGCCATTTCATTCTCACAAAAGATTAAAATAAAACTGATTTCCAATTCCCAGGCAAGAGAAACGGCATTTTAGATCTAAAATACTTGATGACAATTTCTCCTTATCTGACTTTGTCTTCTTATCTGTAGAGACCTGCAAGTCCGTGGGTATCTGCTTTATATCTGTGGACCATTTCTGCAGATAGCAGCGTGGATGCGGATACAAATTTTGTATCCGCGCAGGGCTCTGATGGTAAGAGCCGGGCGGGTAACTGTGAGGAACCACGGCACGGATCCTCCACCTGCCTTGGGCGGGGGTCCTGGGGAGCACGGACACTGGGCGGGGGGCCTGCTTGGCTCTTACCGTGGCCGGGCGGGCGGCTCCACGCTGCCCCCCCCGGCCAGAGCTGGGTCCAGGAGAGCTGCGTTGGCAGCTGTGGGGAGCCTGGGTCTCTCCACCTGCAGGGGGCTGCTCAGGACCTCTACCCAGGGCAGGTGGAGGGTCCGCTGCGGCTCCCCACAGCTACCAGTGTGACTCTCTCCGACCTGGCTCCGGCCGGGGAGAGGGGCAGCTCTGAGCTGCAGCCCAGCCACGATAACAGTCGGGCAGGCAGCTGTGGGGAGCTGTGGCGGACCCTCCACCTGCCCTGGGCAGAGGGCTCGAGCAGCTCCAGGGCATCTCCACAGGTCTCACCCCTCCCAGGCCAGTGTGGAACCGAGCCGGGGAGCTGCAGTGGACCCACCACCTGCCCGCAGTGCGGGAGGGAAGGGAGGCTGAGAACAGCCCCTGGCTGTGTCCCCGCCCCCCAGACTCCCCGCCCGGCCGAGGGCAGGTGGAGGATCTGCGACTTCGCCTGGGCTCCCCAAGGCTCTCCACGACTGGGCTCAGGCGTGGGGGATGCCTTGGAGCCTCAGCCTGGCCCCCAGTGTAGAGCCCTGCAAATCCGCGGATATCCACAGATAATTTTTGTGGATAGCGGATCGGATGCATCTGCACAGGGCTCTACTTATCTGACACTTGGCAGCTTCAGCGGTGAGTGCTTTTTGGTGTGAAGGCTACAAATTAGAATACTTTTTCATTTAAACATTTTGGAATGCTAATCATGTGGGACAGTTATATTGAACTGAACAGTGCAAAGAGTTACCTGCTGACCCGAAGTATCAAAAAAATGCAATATTTATTAGCCTAAATACTTTTGCAAAAATGCACATTAGAGGTATGAATGTTTAACGCATCACTGAAGAATCCTATTTAGTGAAATACAAAATGTTCTATGGCATAAGAAGTAGAAAAAAACATCTACGTTACCTGCTCAGGGAAAAATTCTTGCAGAAAGGGACCCAGTAATATGATTCCTAGTCCTTCTGGGTCTAATTTGGTCTTCATGAGATTTACACTAAAACAAGAACATTGGATACAAAAATATGAGTTGCACATTTTTATTCTTGCATGACTATGTTATGTGGTACTACAACTCTCTGACTGCCAAATATATTGAGGTTTTTTGATCTAGACTCTTAAATGACAAACGCACCAGAACGGCACCAGATTTGAGAAAATGCAGTTATTTTTAAACTAAAGTAATCTGTTATTTAAAATTGAAGTAGTTATAATTTTGAAAGATTGCCTTATTAGGTAAAGTCAGTTGAAAGTCAGGCAGACTAAAACCTACACTTTAGCCCAGAAGACATTTTACTGTATTCTGCAAGCATTCCACATCTTAAACACACAAACCAGTCATCCTTTGAAGACCTCTGACCAAACAACCTGTTTTTAAATAGGGATTTGAAAAGCCACCAATGAATACATTTCAGAGATTTTTAAAATTAAGTTGATAAGAATAAATTTAATTGAACTAAGGTCCCATGTTTATCATAGTATATTTACATAGTGCCTTTCATATTAAAGTAGCCCAAACCACTTAACATTTATTTTGATATTATACATACAAAAACAGAGAAAATGAGAATATACATGGAGTAGTATAAAAGCTTTATTGGCAGTAATGTGGGATTTGTGCAAGCCGTTCTAAATGAGTGTTGATAAAACATTTACATTTCTATTTATGCAATATATTTTACAGACACTATTTAGCAGAGCTTTAAAAAGTATTCATATTTTTCATAGCTCTCAGTCTAGTTCTAAAAGTTTACCAGGATAGGCTTCTGAATGAGAAATTTTAGAATTCACACAGTATCTAAGTACTCCTGTAAATCAAGCAGAATTTTAACATCAATTTTAAACTGGTCACTGGTCCATGACAGAATATTTACCATTCTGCTAGCAAGCCACACCTTTGGTGTGTTTAACATTTTAATTATTTTTTTTCAAAGTAGTCTGAAAACTGCTCAGTTTTGGAATGTTAGAACAGGTTCTAGGCATGATGGATTAGTGGATAGAATGCACATGAGGAATATTTAGGGCTTGTTTACATGGAGCAGCAACATGCAGTATGAGGGTGTGATTTCTAATGCGCACTAACATATTGTGCATTAAACTGGTCCATGTAGAGCCCGCTGGTGCACACTACTGTTTCCACAGCTCACTTTAACATAGTACTGTTTCAGACAGAGCTATGGTAAAGTGCAGCAGGGTACACGGATCAATCAACACGCAACACATTAGTGTGCATTAGAAATCACACCCCTGTAAGGTGCATTATTTCACTTTGTAGATAAGCCCACAAGCGTATACCACGTTTCAAATGCTCTGCAATTAACCTAATGAATATAGAGAAACCCCTTTACTAACTGAAATACATCTCTAGAAAATAATACAGCAACTGTTTAAAAACCTCTCAGCCACACTAAGTTTGAAGTCTAGTTTTAAGCAGTCATGGGATAAAAGATAGTCCTCCCATGGATCAGTAACTGGTTAAAAAAGATAGGAAACAAAGCATAGGCATAAATGGTCAGTTTCCAGAACAGAGAAAGGTAAATAGCAGTATCTCCCAAGGATCAGTACTGGGATCTGTGCTGTTCAACATATTCATAAATGATCTGCAAAAAGGGATAAATAGTGAGGTGGCAAAGGGTGCAAATGATACAAAATTACTCAAGATAATTAAGTCCAAAGCTGACTGTGAAGAGTTACAGAGGGATCTCACAAAACTGGGTGACTGGGCAACAAAATGGCAGATGAAATTCAGTGTTGATAAATGCAAAATAATGCACATTGGAAAGCATAATCCCAACTGTACATACAAAATGTTGAGGTCTAAATTAGCTGTTATCACTCAAGAAAGATCTTGGAGTCATTGTGGATAGTTCTCTGAAAACATCTGCTCAATGCGCGGAAGAAGTCAAATAAGCTATGAGAATGTTAGGAACGGGATATATAATAAAATATAAATATCGTAATGCCACTATATAAATCCATGGTGTGCCCACACTTTGAATGCTGTGGGCAGGTCTGGTTACCCCATTTCAAATGAGATTTTAGATATGGAAAAAGGTATAGAGAAGGGCAACAAAAATATTTAGGGGGTATGGAACAGCTTCCATATGAGGAGAGATTATAAAGACTGGGACTATTCAGAAGAGAGACTACTGAAAGGGGATATGATAGCGGTCTATAAATTCATGAATGATATGGACAATGTGAATGTGTTATTTACCCCTTCACCTAACACAAGATCTAGGAGTCACCCAATAAAATTAATAGGCTGCAGGTTTAAAACAAACAAAGGAAAGTACTTCTTCACATAATGCAGTCAACCTGTGGAATTTATTACCAGGGGATGTTGTGAAGGACAAAACTGTAACTGGATTTAAAAAAGAATTAGTTAAGATGGTCAGGGATGCAACCCCATGCTCTTGGTGTCCCTAAGCCTCTGACTACCAGATGCTGGGACTGGATGACAGGGAATGGATGACTTGATAATTGCCCGGTTCTGTTCATTCCTTTTGAAGCATCTGGCATTGGCCACTGTCAGAAGACAGGATACTGGGCTACACAGACCATTGGTCTGACTCCAGACTGGCCGTTCTTATATAGAAAGTAAACATTAACCAACTGAAAATATAGATGGAAGTTAGGGAAAATGTAACCATCAAATTCTAAACAGGGCTAAACAACTAAATTCTAAACAGGGCTAAACAACTAAATTCTAAACAGGGCTAATCTTTTAAAGAGTATCATAGGATCTTTAATAATCACAAATTAGCAGAATTTCATTTCATCTCTAATTAAAGATGACACCTTCAGCAATAGTGCCCTCAATGCCATGTTGCAGGAATTCGTTCAGAACTGAAATAGAATAATTCCATCTACTGAGTCACCAGCATAACTATCCGACCACAAATGGTTTTCCTTGCACACCTCCCAAATACTGAGCAGGTCTGAGGATGGTTAGGTTTTGAGATCTGAAGAGATCACAGCCTGATGTAGAAGCTTATAGGAAACTATATATATATATATATATATATATATATATATAAAAATACATAATTTAGATGTTATTTGCTTTGAAGAACACCACATTTGCAACCACCACGTTTGATTTTTATCTTAAAGAAAACAGCATGACAACATATAAGGCATTAAGAATCCAAATACTCTTTACGTTATTTAAGTTTGTTCCATATTTCATGGATTGGAGACCCTAAACACAAAGACTTAGATGTCAGCTGAAAAATGTGGTGAACCTACATAGGTCAGAACCTACTCTATAATACTATTGCTTTAACAGAGAAAATATTGCAGACTATGGATACGGAGAAATTCCACAGCTTGATCTGCAGCAAGGAGTCTTTTTAATAGGGTATGCCTTTCTTGTGAAAGATTCTTGACCATACAACACCTGATGTTCCATGTGCAATAAGAGGTCATGATTATGCCACAAATATCCTAAAACGCAAGCAGCCATTTCTGAAAGAGCTGGATTTGGAAGGAGGATTTTTCCCTTTTCCAAAGCAGATTTTTTAGAGGCAGTAGAACAAAAGCAGCCTTTCCAAGCCTCCCAAATCAGGCTCTTTCCCTAGAATTTGCAAAATTCTGTTCCCCTCTGGAAGGGAAAATATGTTTCACATAGAGCTAAGTACAACTACATAAAATGCAACCATACAGAAACACAATCAATCTGAAAAGCAGTTTGAACTTTGAGCTCTAGGATGGTATTAAATCTTCCTGTAACATGGTGGTCTGCTGTTGAGAGACCTTGTTTTTCTAGCACACAGATTCACCTTGCAGTATTGGGTTGTCATAGGCAAATACATGCACTTACAGAAACGTGGGTCACAAATAGCCAATAACTGGGAGCTAGGAAAGACTCTTCTTTCTAAATCAAAAATTATTTTGAATATTATCTTTAGGCCTTTTTTCTTTCATTTACAACTGACTCAATATTTTGAGACATTGTCCGTAGGACACTACACAGAATTAGATGTACAGGTCTGTCACATCTTACACGCATTTAACATGCGCGATTTCAACTTTACGCGGTCGGCAAAAACAAAAACAAACAAACAAAAAAAGAGAGAAAAACAACAGTTTTAATACTATACCTGTAGTGCGGGCAATTTCGCCTGCCATTGAACTCAATGGGATTTTGGCTATACGCGGTTTTCGCTTTACGCGCTAACTGCGGAACGGAACCCCCGCGTAAGATGAGACAGACCTGTACTAACAATTCAAGATAAAACCAACCCATAACTAATCTGTTAAATGAAAATTTAGCTACACAAATTATACTTACTATTCAGGATCTGATACAAGGTCCAAAGCCTTCATTACATCTTCTAGAAGGGTATCAGGTATAAATCCATTATCTACAAATGGGACAAATTTTCTCATTAGGGGAAAATAAACTGAAAACACTTCAAGATTATGGATTTTACCCAAAATACTGGTAATCAAACCCACATCTTAGAATTTGAGAGCGCACTGTAAAGTTAAAAGATGTCTTAGAACTCATGATTTCCATACATATTTCATCAATTAAAAAACTGCAGGCCTACAGGTCTTAAAAATGCCATTTTTCTAAAACATTTGAAAATGTGAACCTTATTAAACTTAAAACAATTTTTTACTAATAGACATATCATGCCACCTTAAAATGGTGAGAGAATGTTTCTAAACTTGTTTCTAATTAAAATAAAATGTGAATATCAGGCAACTTCTGATTTCTAAAATGAAACTAAGGAATTTTTCAGTTCTTGTCATACCGCTCAGAACACAATGGATCAGGTATGAAAGTCTTACATTTTTCGAAAATGTAAGATTAGGGAAAGTGGTGGGTCACATACAAAGAAACATACAAAGTCCCCAGTGTTGAAAAGTTTACAGTAAGAACTCTACTTCCTACTATTGCTATATTTGACTTCCTCATGCTCTGTAGTTTTCAAGAGGCTTGTCCATTTTATTACTAGGTTGATAAACAGCAACACTTTGTGATTTGTTGGTTAATCAGGAGGTAGCACACTTCCCTATGGGTATGTCCGTCTACACAAGAGCTGGAAGATGTGAATTCCAGCCTGAGGAGACATATCTGTAACTAGCTCTGATTGTGCTAGCTCATTAAAAATAGCAGTGTAGCCATGGCAGTGCAAGCAACGGGAGGGGCTAGCTGTGCCAAGTACATACCTATGGTCTTGGATGAGATCATACACAGGGCAGCCATGTATGATTTATAGCACACTAGCTCACTAAATCAGAGATCGTGCAGGTATGTCTCCCAAGCTGGAATTTACACCTTCCAGCAGTAGTGTACACATACCCTGTGAATCAATATTAAGCCTTATCATGAGCAGTGTGCCTTACAATGCAGGGGACTGTACTACTGGAGGTGCAATGTTTTGCATATATTGTAAAACTGTTGCCCTATTTTTCCAGAAAGTTAATATAAAGATTTCAACCCAAAGCTTTAAAAGAATAAAAAAAGCAGCCTTACCTTCTGGGTCATACGTTTGAAAAACTCTTCTGGCTTGTTCTGAAGGAGCTTCAGGGGCAACAAGGGCCAAATCCTAAACAAGAAAGTTCCACAAGATTCATTATTTCAGACCAATACATATTGTTTCACTATGAAAATACATGACCATACTGAAAAATTTCAAACCTTAAATTAATGAAGAAAAAGTATAATGGCAGAGGTAAGCATTAGCTTCAAGTTAATTCCACACATTGGTGGTGTTCAAAAAGGTTGCGTTAAGAATGCGTTACGGTTTATTTAGATGGCTTTCCAGACAACTATCCTGGTATGGATATAGCTTGTCATGCAGATGTCATGGCACAGAAATAGCTGATTCCAAGAGCAAAAAGTGTTATAATTGGGATGCTTATATTGGCAACTAAATCCTTTTGAATCTAAAAAGCCATACACTTTAAATCAAAGTTAAATACTCTTTAAAATAAATGTTTTAAGACAAGAATAATTAAAGACATGGAAAAAACCAGAAAAGTCGGTAAAATGCAGATGGGTATACCAGAGATAGATCATGCCAAACTAGCCCAATAACTTTCTTTGAAAAAATAACTGAGTTCTTTAGACAAGGGAAATGCAATGAATCTAATCTGGACTTCAGTAAGAAATTTGATATGGAGATTAGTTAAAATGGAAAAAAAAAGGAAATTAATAAAAGAATTGTTAGGTGGGTAAGGAATTAGCTAAAGGGAAGAAGACAATAGGTTATGCCAGTGGTGGTCAACCTGCGATCAGGGTAATCTGATTGCGGGCCACGAGACATTTTGCTGACATTGACTGTCCACAGGCATGGCCCCCCGCAGATACCAGTGGCCGCAGTTTGCCGCTACCGGCCAATGGGAGCTGCGGAAAGCGGCGGGCCAGAGGTTGCCCACTATTGGGTTATGCTGAAAGAACTATGAGGCTGGAGAGAGGTCACTAGTGGAGCTCCTCAAGGACTGTTTTTGGAAACAATCTAAATTAATATTTGCCTTAGTGTACTAAGGAAATTTGCTGAGGACAAAGTTGGGAGTCATTGTCAATACAGAAAAGCATAGGAATATTATACAGGAAGAATTGTATGACTTTCAGAGATTCCAAGGCCAGAAGAGACCATTGGGATCATCTAGTCTGATCTCCTGTATAACACGCTATAGAGCGTTCCCAAAATAATTCCTATAGTAGATCTTTCAGAAAAACATCCAATCTTGATTTAAAAGTTGCCAGTGATGGAGAATCCATCATGACCCTTGGTAAATTGTTCCAATGATTATCTATCTTCATTTAAAAATTTACACCTTATTTCCTGTCTGAATTTGTCTAGCTTCACCTTCCAGCCATTAGAACATGTTATACCTTTCTTTGCTAGACTGAAGAGCCCATTATCAAATACTTGTTCCCCATGTAGGTACTTATAGACTAATCAAGTCTTTGTTAAGCTAAACTGAGTATCATGTTTTATAAATCCTTCCATCGTTTTCATGGCTCTCCTCTGAACTATCTCCAGTTTATTGACTTGCTTCTTGAACTGTGGAAACAAGTACTGGACACAGTATTCCAGTAGCAGTCACATCAGTGCCCAACACATAGATAAAAATAACATCTCTACTCTTACTCGAGATTCCTGTTTATGCGTTCCAGGATCATATCAGCCCTTTTGGCCAAAGCACACTGGGAGCTCAAGTTCAGGAGATTATCCACTCCCAAATCTTTTTCAGAATCACTGATTACCAGAATAGAGTCCTCCACATTGTAAGTATGGCCTACATTCTTTGTTCCTAGACATATAAGAATTTCTGTGATAAGCTGGAACTTATCTTTGGAAATGACAGGAGAAAGACAGACCTAGGTGCATTTGTTGATCACAGGATGACTGAGCCACCAATGTGATGTGGCTGTAAAAAAAGGCAAATGCGATCCTAGGATATATCTGGTGAGGTATTTCCAGTAGAGCTAGAGAAGTATTTATATCGTTGCACAAGGCACTGATAAGACCTCATCTGGAATACTGTGTAAAATTCTGGTTACCCATGTAACCAGAAAGATGAATTAAAACTGAAACAGATGCAGAGAAGGGATATTAGGACGACCAGAGGACTGCAGAGCCTATCCTACTAGAGGAAAGACCTTGGCTTATTTAGCCTTGCAAAATGAAGGATGAGGGGGGGATAAGATTGCTCTCTGTAAATGCATTGGGGGGCAAGGGGTAAAACATCAGGGAGGGAGAAGAGCTATTTAAAGTAAAGGACAATGTTGGCACAAGAACAAATGGGCATAAACTGGCCATGAATACATTTAGGTTGGAAATTAGAAGGTTTCTAATCATAAGAGGAGAGTAGTGGGGGCAAACAACCTAACTATAGTTTTAAGATTGATCTGGATAAATTTATCAATTGGATTATATGACAGGGCTGACGGCAACAGCAAGAGACTGGACTCAATGACCCAGGAAGTCCTTTCCAGTCTTATGTTTACATTGCACTAAACCTAAATAATTTGTTACAAGTTTAAAAAAAAAAAAAAAAGTTACCCTACCTATTTAAAATGACCCACAGAGTACAAAACATTTTTTTCTAATTTATTTTCATTTTCTTAAAGCAGAAAATCAAAGACAATACTTTCAGTCAGCAGATTTCAGTATGAGATAAATGGTTTTAGTCTGGATTGTGCAGGCCTGTACTATTGTTCAATTTAACTGAGTAGACATAAACGGAAGCCATGCATCTACATAAAGTATGTTATTTTAGTACAGTGACCCACATATTAGATTAAAGGAAGAAAAAGCTACTTCAGGGAAAAATAGAAGTGAAATGCATTCAACCAGAATTTCATTCTTATATTAGGTCTCAATTGCAAACGCTCCAAATGAGCAAGATATTTAAAAATATGCTTAACTTTAACGTTGGCATGTGCTTAAATACCTCCCTGAATGGGAAGGTAAGTTTGTAACCTTGCTCTCATAATTCATTGAAAGTATATGTAACGATTTACTTCTTTACGATGCTAAATTGGCATACAATGACATATTAGGAATCCCCATATGTGATGAACAATTTGTACAACTTAAAATAAATGGCATTCCTATTTAAGGAAAACTAATAAAAAGGCACTGTAATAAGTTTGATAACTAGAACAATGTTATAGAACCTCAATACTTTTAGTAGTACATTCTCATGTTTATATACTTTATCTGAGCCCCTTTCCCAACTGTAAGTTTTGCAAAAAAACCCCAAACTGTTACACTACCAAACGATAGGATTAAAAGATAATAATACTTCCAACCAAAGGTTGTAACAGAAGTTTGATGGAGGGAACAAAATTAGCTTTTTATCTTGCATCTCCGTTACTGCAACATCCTTAACATAAGAACGACCATATTGGGTCAGACCTAAGGTCATTCTAACCCAGTATCCCATCTTCCAACAGTGGCCCATGCCAGATGCTTCAGAGGGAATAAACAGAACAGATAATCATCAAGTGATCCATCCCGTCATCCATTTCTGGAAAGCAGAGGCTAGGGACACCATCTCTCCCCATCCTGGCTAATAGCCATTGATGCACCTATCCTTCATGAATTTATCTAGTTCTTTTTTGAACCGTTATAGTCTTGACCTTCATAACATCCTTTGACAAAGAGTTCCACAGACTGACTGCATTGTGTGAAGAAATACTTCCTTCTGTTTGTTTTAAACCTGTTGCCTATTAATTTCATTTGGTGACCCCTAGTTCTTGTGTTGTGAGAAGGAGTAAATAACACTTCCTTATTTACTTTATCCACACCTTCTCTCTAGCCTTGACAAATGCAAACTTGCCCCACTCATATCCAGTCAGAACACTATTGCAAATATTTTCCTAGGGCATTGCTTTGATCGCATTATCCCTCTTTGAATCCCTCTACTTGCCCCCCATTTCTACATCAAACAAGCTGCTCATATTCACTTCCAAGGCCATTCAGCCAATTCCCACCCTATCAATCATCTCTCATTCACTATTTTGCTGTTGACACTCATCTCCTATTGACCTGTGATGCCAGCCTCCACTGCCCACTTGTTCAATTTTGTAACACACCTTCATTGCTTTCTCCCATGCTGACCCATAGGCTTGGAAGGCACTCCCTATAAACGTCTACAAAGCTACTGACTTGATTACCCACCTTCAAATCTCTCCTTTGCCACGAAGCCTACAAAAAACTTTACAACGGTTAGGCTGCTCATGTGCCTATCATGACCAATATTATTTCATTGTTTACTTGTACTCCCTCATCTGTCTATATCCATCTGTTGTCTCTTATCAGATTATAAAACCCTTGAGGCAGTGGCTGTCTTTTTGTTCTGTATTTGTACAGTACCTAGTACAATGGGGTCCTGGTCTATGACTATGGCCCATAGGCACTACAGTAATACAAATAAATAATATTTGAAAAAGTTAAAAAAAACAATCTTAAGAACTTTAAGTACGAAGAAAATGAAACATTGCAGCAATAATGAATATCCAGAATGCTCTGATTAAGTTTAATAGAACTGTATTTGGGGGTGGAGGACAAGACAAAAAGACACTCAGGCTGGAACCTTTCGAACACAACTCCTTCCTAATTTTATACAGGGCCTGAAAGACTCTTCACTTGGTCTAACAGAAACTTTTGTCAAGGCAAGTGGACTGAGGAGCTGCTGGCTTCTTTCCAGGCGAATGATAGACTAAGGATTGGAGAGGCTATTTTTAGGTCCCTTTAACCTGTCACAATATGATCTTGTACTTGTTTAACTTTTTACAATTCCACAGGATACGGAAGAAGAGTTCCCATTCTCAAAATATCTCCAACAAATTCCCATAGATATGACTTGATTACTTGTTTAATGGTCTTCATTTGGTAACAAAACTGAAATAATGTAAATATTCATAATTTGTGTTGGGCCACGCACATGCCTATCTTCTCGTTTCAATATGCGTGACCACGGAGGAACACAAGGAATCAGTCTTTCTATTCATTAATTGGCATCTGAAGTAAATTGTATGCTTGTACAGTAAATGGCTACAATTTTAAGCCAAATGCTAAATTGGAATAAAGCCAGCTATTTGTTATGCATTAAATTTTTAAAGTATGGAATTTTGATGTTCTATGTAAGTCATTCAAGAAGAGATTACATAATTTGCTTTACATGAAGCTTTAACTCTACACTACAGTTTTCATTGTTTAAAATAGCAAGATCAGAAAAGCACCATTAGCTACCACAGAGAAGTGCCAAGAAAATAAACTTGTACTTTTTTTAAAAGTGTGAAAAAACCCTAAAGTTCATAGTAACTTTAGACTTCAGATGGAATATTGTGCTATGATAGCAAGTAAAAACAAATTAAAACACCTTCATACGTCTATGACCCGCATTCCCTACGGCAGGGATAGTCAATAGGCAGAATGTGGGCCAAATCTGGACCACCAGACACTTTTGAATGGACCTCCAAATCTTTTTATTTACTTATTATTGTTTGTTTTTTATTATTATTTTCTCTGGATGCTGGCCCTTGACTATACCTTTGACCAAGAAATTTGGACCTTGACAAAAAAATAAATTGACTACCCTTCTCCAATGTTTCTGCAATGAAAATAAATGGAAAATATGAACTTCAGTCAGTAAAGCTTAAAAATGTGGCAAACATCTAACAAAAATGTACTTCAACTGCCCAAATTGAAATTCCATCATTTCTGCCAAAATATGAAAAACAAACCTCCAGCCTTGTGAACTGCATTTGATAACATTCCACACATTGAAACTTCCATACAAGGAAATCTCATTAACAGATTATCATAACACTTATTCAACACTTTTAAAGTACCCCATGTCCCAAGAGGCAAGAAAATCATATTTCACCCTGTGGCTCTGGTGATATACAAATAGCCATTTTTACAACTTTCAAAAGTTCTCTTCAATAATACCAGTTATTTTAAGATCTCATGTTTATTCTTAGAGGCAAAATATATTCTTAGTAAGTTCTAATGAAAACATTCCAGAAGTTTGTCCTGCAAATCCAAAACAGCTCATAAGAATTGCTATAATGAATAAACTGTGATGACATACCTGTTTTGAGTTTTTTACAACACTCTTCATTGAAGGACCTATTATCCTTTTAATTCAAGCCCACTTGGATATGAAATATTTAGAAGTTCTATACATACTACAGTAAGTACATGACTTACAGTAATACTTTATTACTATTAAAATATCTTGTAAAATATTTTTCTACATTGTTTGCCTAATTTCAAGTTAAAACATCAATATATGTAAGAAGTGCCTAAGTTTGATAAAGATTACATTAATTTTTTTATAACTATTCCAAGCTAATCTGTAGATTTACACCATTCCTAAAGTATTACAAAGGCCATCTTTTTTGTAGTTCACACCAACTTTCATCTCACTACATTCAATAAATTGATAATTGTTACTTCTAAAATACAATACAGCAAGTCTTCCCACTTGAAGGACACAGATGCTAAGATTGTTTTAAAAAAATGGATTCCAAAAAGTTAGGCTCCGAAGCAGTCTAATTTTCAAGAGCGCTAAATACCCAGCATATCACGATGACATCAACAACAATACCTCAAAGCACACTCAGTACAAGCTTACACACAAAATTCTGTCAATTCAGCACAATACTGACCAGTGACGCCATGCTACTCCAGTTCGGGGCAACACCATAGTATAGAATACCAAGCATGCAGTGCTTTTGCGATATGGACAGACAAACTAGGCAGACTAAAAGTGATCATCATGTGTAACCAAAGAATGATTTTAATTAGATGCACTAGACCTTTCACCTCCAAAGATAGAACTCATTGCATCACAAAAAACGCAAGATCTAGATTTTCTAAGTTTTTGTTTAGTGTCCTTTTATATATCAAAATATGAATACAAAGTAAATAACATGAAATATTGGTATGATATACAAAGTATATTTTAGTAGAAACAGTGTTTTAACACAAAACAGAAGTACTTGGTTGATCTGCGAGCCCACAAAGCGTGCAGAGATAAGTCTAAACTTAAAGATCGTATTAAAAATTGGCAGTTGAAACTACTGCAAGTTAAAGGTAGAAGGTGGCTTTGAGGGAGGAGTTCCCACCATGCTTGCATTCTCCTTAAAGGACTTTAGCCAGGCAGATGTAGTTTACAACCATTCAAGAAAGGAGTGATTTGTTTTTCAGTATAGTATTGAAGGAAATAGAATATGTTTGTTCTAGGCTCTTCTCATTTCAAGAATTTCTTTCCTTCTCCCAAATCCTTAAGGTCTTTCAGCGACTTGCTATAGACCTATATTAAAATGATTGGCTGGGAAATAAGACAATACCCAGTGAAGCCTATCAAGCCACTACCGAATGGGCTGGATGGATTGCTGTCAATCCCTGCTAGTGCTTCACCATCTTCTGAGTGAAGTATGAAGCTCAAATTGATCCCCTTACCTGGTAACAAGTTACCCTACCATTAAAAGACTGGGTCACCCAGAAAAGCTTACATGTAATCAGTTCAGTTATGGCACCAATTGCCAATACACAGAAAGTTAAGGCCAATTCCTGTCTACTAGCTGTAGTTCACTGTTGTACCTATAAGAGTTAACGTTATTTTTATGTGGTTGATTTGCATTACATATAAAAATGTGTTCACCAGTAACAGATCAGTAGCATTCAAACCCGCACCTTATTTGATACAGAGAAGCATATAGTTCAAACATACTTTATATGTTTCTCACTTTCAAAAAAAAGTTTATAGCCAATATTACTGTTTCTGTTTAACTAACGCTCTGAGCCCATTTCTATTTAACCTTATAGCGAAGTCAATGCTGAATCAATGTCAGCTCAATTGTTTCCATAGCAACAGACCAGTGTGTAAGAACAGGACTGTGATTTCACAGCAGGATAAGACAAGAGAAGCTGGACTATGAGAGGAAAAATGTTTATTGAAACACAAACGTTCAGTAGCAGAAAATGCAACACAAACAAGGGGGATTTTTGGTTAAATAATCCTGTTTTCAATTCTGCTTTGGTATGAAATTCCCCCATTAAAAATAAAGAAAGTAATCTTATATTAGTGAAAAAAAGGTGATACTAGCTTGTGAAAGTGTGTACATGGTAAATCTATGTTTTATTTCTGGTAATGAGATTTTGAAACTCAAATGCAACACTCAGTTCTATAAGACGGTGTTTTACCTTGTTGGCAGAATACTTTAGCAACTAACTGCTCAAGATTTTAAAAAGTAATGTAATGATTAAATATGCTTAATTATATGATTTTTATTTAAAAGCCTGCCTTTTAAAATCTTTAGTGTAAGGTCATCAGGAAGTTGATGTCCTTTAGTGTAAGGACATCAGGATTGATTGTCTCCAAGTCTTAAACCTTTTTGATAAAACAATTTAAGTAGAGAGGTTTCTTACTGACTGGGGAACTTTTTAGACTAACCATGTCATTTCAAATTTGCTTTGGTAAAATTCAAATAAAGACTAATTCACACATTTAAACTAAAACCAGATAGAATTAATTTCCTGTAATCATAAAACCGCTGAAATAAAAACCTCTTCAATGCCGAAGAGTTGTAGCTCGGTCATCAGTATGTTTAAAAGCTATCTACACTACGCCTTTTTATAAAGTAGCAACATTAGCTGCTCTTAAATAACTACTGAAAATACTAGCCTTCAATTCACTGGCTAGATAGATAAGCAATTCACTACCCACGATCTTTCTGCTCTGATTTACCTCTTATTGCAGATATTCTGCTGTTTACGTGCATCAATACACATTAAAAAACAAAGCAGCTTTTATACACCAGCACAGTAGCCAGTATTTTACAATACTACTGTCACACAAAAAAAGCAGGCAGAAAAAATAGAGATTCTAGACATTTTAAAAACAGGTAAGTTGAAACAACAGTGTTCTCTATTCTTCAGAAATGTCTGGTAATTTTACTCAATAGCTCCACCTTGGACCATGTCACAGCTGATCCCAGTTTCAAATATATCTCCACGTCCAATAAAGATGAATTATCACATTTGACTAATCTTAATACTGAATTCAAAGTTGCTCCATATTGTTGCCCATGTACGTGAGTTTTGCTTAAAGGTGGAAGTTGAGTAACTAGATCAAGGTCTGACACAAGGGTCTGCTACTGAAAGAGCTCTAGCGGGGATCACAGACAGCCGGGAGCCTGCATTTTACTCACTACTTTCTACTTGGTTAACAATCTGCAAAAGTAAATGTGTTGTAAAGCAACAAAATCTTTTGTTCTGCAATACACAATTGCACTTTCCTGGATATGCCACAGCACAGGCCTGTGATACCGGTTTCAAAATGTTGCTGATGTCACTGGAAAACATACCATGTAGGAGCAGAGGCACTATTACAGAGATGATGCATTTTCCAGTGAGAAAGTTGCACTCTGGAGGGAAATGACAGAAGAGAGATTCAGAAACGTAATCTAGAGATTAGTCTTTGGAAAAAAGCCGTACTATACTGTGAAATATTCGCCTATTTTGGGGGTTCTTATTTGAAAAAGAAAAGGAATGGAGAGACCATCTGCCACAAAGGAAATACAGTAGAACCTCAGAGTTATAAACACCAGAGCTACGAACTGACCAGTCAACACACCTCATTTGGAACCGGAAGTACACAATCAGGCAGCAGCAGAGACCCTACCCCCAAAAAGGCAAATGTAGTACAGTACTGCGTTAAATGTAAACTACTACTAAAAAAAAAGGAAAAGCAGCATTTTTCTTCTTCATAGAAAAGTTTCAAAGCTGTATTAAGTCAATGTTTAGTTGTAAATTTTTGAAAGAATAACCATAACATTTTGTTCAAAGTTACGAACATTTCAGTGATACAAACAACCTCCATGCCCGAGGTGTTTGTAACGTTGAGGTTCTACTGTAAAGCACAGTACACACAGGAGAACCAATTTATAAGCAAAACATAAGAAATAAGAAGACACAAGAACCTACCAGGGAAACTCAAGAGAGAGTGTTAAGAGTAACTGAGTGCATTCATGTAATTCATTTAATTTGCGTGGGATCCCCTTTTACGTGCAGTTCTACTCAGAAGTGGCTAAGGTGGCATCCTGGGGTTCTACATCTGTTCAGACTTCCACAAGTCTGCTTCAATAGGGCAAAACATGCTAATATCCATATCCTATAGTCATATCAAGATGTAAGTGTTCATGCTTTGTACAAACTGATCAGAAACATACACAGGGTTGGCTTTAGTACTTCCTCCCTGCGAAGTCAAAGGTTTCCTAGCCAATTCATTAGTTTTCATCTTTCTTACCTTCACTGAGCATCAACATAAGTTACATTTGTAATGATAAAATAATCTGTTCTGTAACCAATAAGTGAAAGAATGCAAACACCAAACAAGTAAACCAATCCAGTATCACTGTATTTGATATATTAGCATTGTTGCTTATTGAAAGAACTTTCTGAAAAGTTATTCTTCAACAGTGCCTCCCTATAACTTAACACTAATAATAATTATGACATTCAATCTCAGCACTTTTGAATAAAAGGACCACCAAGTAAAAGAGATCTACAAAATACATTCATTACTATTACTCCTAATAAAGTCACAAGAACTAGTTACCTTAAGAGGATAAAAAAAATCTTAATGCAATTAACTATACTAGTGCTTAAGAAAGGCCAAAACTCTCCACTACAATTATGATTGAGGAGTCAAATTACAGTCTCATTTATTCAGCCTGGAGATGAATTTCTGATCCACAACATTCTGTTCCTTATAGAGCATAAAGAAACTACATTAATTAATATTAGTGCTGTCCTGACTGCAAAGTGCTCTCCTAGAAATGGACCCAGCAGTGCATAATCCTAGGGCTTATCTATAGAGGAAGTTAGCGCACAGCACGTGAGGATGTGAATTTAGCACACTAGCTACTCTATAGTAACTTCTCTATGTAGACAAGCCCTAGACTACTAGTTTTGACTCGTCCCATAACAGACTACCAGGGTATGAGGGACTCAGGGTGCAACATCAGATGTCAGAGTTAGTTATAGAGGCATAGGGCCTCTCTATTGATCACCACATTTGGAGGGGTGGGTACATAGCCTAATAAAATGGGTGTGGGGTGGCAAAAATCTTGACGCCTCATGAAGGCTCTCCTGGTAAATTCTGTTGTAATAATTGGGCCTAAAATGTACCCCCAATTATGAGCTCAACTGTGAAGAGTGAGTGAAAGTTAACAAAATTTCACAATAACCTACAACAAATATTGGTGAGAAAAACGTGGGGGGAAAAAAAGAAGGAAGACTGAATTAGCCCAAACAAAAAGGCCTACTGCTATAATTCAAGGACTGTATTAAGATCATGCCTGGTAAACAGAACAGTGGGAGACTAGAAATCAATTAACCAAAATTGGTGTGTTGGAAACTAAGCTTAATTGAGTGAACAGGCTATTCCATAAATCACTTCCCTTTGGGGTCTTCACAGATTTTGGGAGGAAAAGGTAGCTACCATGAAGCTGGCTGACTGAAAGACAAGAGAAGGGGAAGGTGTCAGTTTCACCATCATGGCTGCCACCGCCACCATCTCCTGGAACACTGGACATTCATCATCTTGATCCTGAGAAATGTACTGACCAGACCAGGCCATAGAGAGGGACCCAGTCATCACCACCTCGAATAACTCTGGCTGAATCCCAAACACTGAGATGTGAGCCTGTTACTCCCACTCCTTTTTCTTCCTCACATTATTTCTTCTCTTTGCTATCTTTCTCCCCTATTACCTTCCATCTAATAAGGGTCTGGAATAGACAGTCAAGAATCTATATTTTGCAACACTGCTGTATGGCTGTGACCAAAAGAGGCAGCTAAAAGCAATGTCCTAAAAGCCCAATGCTAGTACAATTTTGCCAGGTCTCCGAGTGGCTGATAAGATTGTGTGCTGTGCCAACCATAAAGCTGCAAATGAAAGTCAACATCAGAGACAGAAGCTGCATTTTCTAATTTTTGCTGTTCTTTTCTCTTCCTTCTTGTGTGTGCCTTGTTTTGTCTTCTAGGAAATGGAATCTGACTAACAGCAGCAACAGCAGCACCATCACATTTCAACTAACTTCTTCTCTTCCCCCCAAACCAGATACTTATTACACCATCTAAGAGACAGTTACAGTATCTAAGAGACTGTCAAATGGCATTTCTTCCTAAAAAATCCCTTCAACTAAAGGGAAAGGGAAAAAGCAACGTTGCTATGTTGCTAAAATGAAAGCTTTACTTAATACTTTACATTTCAAATGCTTTAATTATTTTTCCTTCTTTTTTGTATCTTTAATAAAAGGTTAAAAGGATTTTGAATGATGTGTTTGCTATGGTACTAAGCTGAAGTCTCTGTATACCAAACCACAAAACCTTGTTTAAACTGTTTAATGTTGGACAGTGACCAGGTTATGTTAATAACTGACTTCAGGCCCATATATGTCATCTAAATTAATACTACTGTCCGCTCCTACGGGTTCTTCAGAGGAGAGGCTAACATGAGGCTTTAGTGACTAAAGCAAGCAGTCAGGACTCAATGGAAACATGAAACAGATCCATTAAGTAAAATACTGTCAGTTTTACATACATAATTTTCAGAGTAAAGTACAATTTAAAATGTGAGCATGTTTAAAACTACTCCCACCAAGGTGCTATACCCTCCTCCCCTTCATACTGGGATTTACTGTACAAAAAGACATTCCTACAGTTCTTTAGTCCTAATAAAGAAATGACAGAAGTAGTAGCCACAATCCATTACAACCTACATCCCCAGCCCAAGAGAAAAAAATCAAAACAAAACAGAGCAAGACTTCATAATAAAGTAATCTGCAGTGAATAATATGCCCGAGTATCCATCGGGGAAGTAATGCTCTTAACAGGCACTCTACACAATTACAGAAATCACAATATATCTTCTATTCTGGAGGGATGGTTTAACTAAAGAGCCAGCAAAACATCCACTCAATTGCACAACTTTTGAAGAGACCTAAACTACAATGAATACATCAACACATTAACATCTGTGGCGATGTTAAAGTCATCTAATATTTTATATCCAACCAATATCAAAGGCAACAATTCATTTGCTGGACTGTCAGAAGGATGGCTCTTCATTTCCATATTTCCTTCTTTGGAGGACAGATTAAAGAGACTTTTAGAAAGTCGGGGTGGGGGGGGGTATTGTATTGTTTTAGATTTTGTTTGCCAGCTACTAAGTAGATGCTCTTTATCCACCTGGGGCAAGCCTTTGACTTTGAAAGTAAATTTTTGCAAACAAAACAAAGTGTTGGGCAGATTCTTTGGTCCCCAGGTTGCAGATACTTCTGAGGGATACTTCACTCAGAATAAACAGTGGCTTTGATGCCACGGAAGCTCCTTCACAGGGTTTGAAGACGTAAAGAGTAACAGGATATTAATACCATTTCAACCTATAAAATTGATTACACAACCACACATGATCAGATACACAGTACATGCTGGGTATGACATGTTCATCTATTTTGTGAGCCTGCATTAAGCAGGAGGGGGTGGAACAAGTGTGACAAGAACACATCGTGTGTGAGCAGAGTTCAAAGTAAATGAAAATATATGGCAGAAATCAAAGCCATTTTGAATCCAGCTGTGCCTATGTTACATTACAACTTTCATGGTAATGAAAGTTATATTTAAGGTTGCAATTCAACTTCCAGCATAACCCAATTTTCCACTTGCTTGTAATTTACAATTCATCTTTTTGGATTAAAAACTCTGCTTTGTTTCAATCCAGAAAGATGAAGCGTTTTTTTGGAAAAGGACCAAATCTTTTTTGACAGGGTTACTGGCCCATTGCATAGGGGGGAAGCAGTAGGTGTGATAGAACTGTCAAAAACCTCACTAAAATCAAAAGTTCCACATGACATTCTCATAAGCAAAGTAGGGAAATGTGATCTAGATGAAATTATTATAAGATGGTTGCACAACTGGTTGAGACCATACTCAGAGTAATTACCAATTGCTCGTGTCAAACTGGGAGGGCCTATCTAATGGGGCCTGAGGGGGTCAGTCCTGTGTCTGGTACTATTCAATATTTTCATTAATGACTTGGATAATGGAGTGCAGACTATGCTTATAAAATCTGCAGATGACTCCAAGTAGATGGGGGGGTTGCAAGTATTTTGGAAGGCAGGATTAGGATTCCACACGACCTTGACAAACTGGAGAATTGGTCTGAATTCAACAAGATGAAGTTCAATAAGGTCAAGTGCAAAATACTTGATCTAGGAAGGAAAAATCAAATCCACTACTACAAAATGGGGAATAACTTTGCTAGGTGGTAGTACCACTGAAAAAAGATCTGGGGGTTATAGTGGATCACAAATTGAATGAGAGTCAACAATGGGATGCCGTTGTGAAAAAGGCTAATATCCTTCTGGGGTATATTAACAGGAGTATTGTATAAAAGACCCGGGATGTAGCTGTCCCACTTGGCAGTGGTGAGGCCTCAGATGGAATTCTGGGCACCACATTTTAGGAAAGATGTGGACAAATTGGAGCGGGTCCACAGGAGAACAAAAATGATAAAAGGTTTAAAAAAACAGATGTCTGAGAAATGGTTAAAAAAATGGGCATGTTTAAGTCTTGAGAAAAGACAATGCGGGAGGGGGAGAGAAGGGAAGAGGGAGGTAGGGACCTAATCACAGTTTTCAGATATGTGAACAGCCGTTATAAGAGGACAGGGATCAATTGTTCTCCATATCCACTGAAAGTAGGACATAATGAGCTTAATCTGAAGCAAGGGAGATTTAGGTTAGACAGTAGGAAAAACTTTGTAATGGTAAGAGTTGTTAAGATCTGGAACAGGCTTCCAAGGGAATCCCCACATTTGGAGATTTTTAAAAATATGTTGAACAAACACCTGTCAGGGGTGGTCTAGGTTTACTTAGTCCTGCCACAGTGCAGGATCCTGGACTTGATGACGACTTGAGGTCCCTTCCAGCTCTACATTTCTATAATTCTGTGATTCTAAGTCAGGTATTCAAACTACTCAAGCAGGAAAAAGTTGCTTCTTAAGCACAAATGTAGAGCCTGGTTAGAGCTACTGCTTATTTTAAAACTTATGTACAGCTTGCCCTCAAAGACAAAGTATCAGGCAACTGTGAACAAATATTTTAAAAACAGCTATGTGATTAAGAATTCATTTTCACATTACAGCAAAAATTTTAGATTTTCAATTCTGTAATTGCCTACAGCACACCAGATGCTTAACTCTGTAGGGGTGCATTATGAAACTCCCTGTTCTGTTGAGCTACTTCCCTTCTCTCTCCACTCCCACTCCCTGTTTACTTTTGAATTCCTTTCTTTGAAAGAAAGAAAAGTATGCTAATACTGTATTACATGTAAAACTTCCTTGTAAGTTCAGTTTTCCAGCCTTAATGCTGTATTAGTGAACTTTTTAACATTTGTGCTCTGGACACAGTTGTTTTCTTGGTTGTATAGGCCCTTGAAATTATTATTTTCTAAATATGCCAGCCATTGCTTTTGTGGTCCTGGACCATGAAGTGTATTCAGGTCATACATGTCTTACACTCATGATCTTAACAATACAAAGTATTCAGAGTATGTGTTTTCTAAATTAGCCAGTACATATGCTTGCAGAGTTTAAGGACTATCTCCACTAACAATTTTTTCTGTATTGGTAGAATGCATGGTATCAAAATGTCATTGATAAAACTTTTAAACTGAACAGTTTGCAGACTTCATGTATAACATTCAAAATAAATCCATATTTACCATTGAAAAATTTTTAAAAAGTTATTTTAATTCAGGAATATAATCTTAGATATGCAGGCACACAAAAAGATGTTTGATTAAATGTGACTTCTAATGTTACTTGGAGGGAAGAAATAAAGACATCTGCCATGTAAGGCATCAATACCAATCTGGTCTCAGTAACAGATATCACTATGTACACTGCCAATTTACCCAGGGAGGGTTAAGAGCTTCCTGCACCACTAAAGACTGTTTTCTTTACAATTTTTTAAAAAAAAGTTTAGGCTTTCAATGTGTTCCCTCATGTGCCCTCACCTGAAAGTGAAACTGCTTAATCAGAAGAGGTCAAAGGTGTTATTCTATACACATGAACGTCCCTATCACCATGAAAGGGGACAACGAAGGGTATGTAAAACTCGTTTCCCACCACTTCAAAAGAGTCTGAAATGGATTTCCAAGGGTATTAGTCACTGCACTTGTAAAGGATGAAATTAGATGCTGTATATGGGTTTTTGCTAATGTTTCTGTGGATTTAACAGCTGTCACATGCATTACGGTTTTCATGATCAAACAACAGCCAAAAGACAAATTGATTTGTGTCAGGTTCTTGCCATGCATACAATTGCACCAGTGTCCATAGTGTTTCTGCATTTCCATTGGATACATGTTTAGGAGTTTATAACTAGGAGAGAATTTGGGACAGAGCTTGGCATAAAGCTTCAGTCCAAGACTACCTTTGTTACGATTTAAAAAAAAGATTTGTCACTGAATTGTATACTGCCATGTTGGGGGTCAAAGTTAGTTTTCTGAGCTTATTCCCTTGCTTCTAGTCCAGCAATGTTTGAGTAATGCAGACATAGCAGGCTTAGCCTCAGAGAGGGCAGCCAGGAACAAGGAATGTCACCTCACACTACCTCCTCCAGTTAACCAAGGAGAAACACTGACCTGCTCAGGAAAATGTCTACTGCCTTCCTTTGCCAGAAGGGGAGATCAAGAAGAGAAAAGACAAAATGAGGTAATAGGCTAGATATGAAATATATCAGAACTGTGCACAGACATTTGAAGAAGTTCACAGGCGCAGTAAGTGGTCAAAAGGGCATGTTTAAACTGCAAAAAGAGACCTGCAGCATGGCCAGAGCTGGCCTGGCTCAGCTTACTTGGGCTTGCAGGGCTTGGGCTGGGGGGCTAAAAATTGCAGTGTAGATATTCAGGCTCAGGCTGGAGCCTGGACTCAGACACTGCAAGGGGGGAGGGTTACTGAGCCTGGGTTCCAGGCCAAGCCCAAATGTTTACACTGCAATTTTTAGCCCCGCAGCCTGAAGTCCATAGGTCCAAGTCAGCTGACCCAGGCTCTGAAAATTGGTGCCACGAGTTTTTTATTGCAGTGTAGACAGACCCTAAAGATTAACTCTTTATATTCTGAAAACCAATAAATTCTCACTTCAAATTACTACTCATGGACATTCAGTAATTATATTCCAAAGGCTTTTATTTTTGGAACTGTACACTACATTTATGACTTCCAGCTAAGTGGAGGGAAGACACCTTTGATGGATGTGTCCCATTTCATTTTGTAATTTAAAAAAAAAAAATTTAGGACAATCTTCTACCAATAGTCAGCACTCCCCAACTGAGAATCATTAGCCAGCACTCATTTTCTAAATGAAAAGCAATAAAGGGAGTTTGTGCCATCAGTTCTCAAACTAATCCAGACAGAGTTAGCTGGTCACACAGTGTTGGTTCTCTTCATTTCCAACTGTTAAGTCACTTTAAGAGACTGGTAAACCTCCTAATAGCACTATCATGTAAACAGCTGCCATAAGGATCGCAAAGTAAGAGGGGAGGTGGCGTATGCGATTTGGAATGTTAGGGGTGTTCCCCACACTAGGGGTATGTCTACACTACGAGAGTAGTTCGATTTTAGTTAAATCGAATATGTGCAATCGATATTAGAAAGTCGAACGTGTGTGTCTACACTAAGGACAGTAATTCGACTTTGTCAGTCCACACTACCAGGGAAAGCGTCGACATTGGAAGCAGTGCACTGTGGGCAGCTATCCCACAGTTCCCGCAGTCCCCGCTGCCCATTGGAATTCTGGGTCGAGCCCCCAATGCCTTCTGGGTAAAAAAATGTGGCGAGGGTGCTTTTGGGTAACTGTCGTCATCCGTCAGTCACTACCGCCCTGCCTCCCTCCCTGAAAGCGCCGGCGGGAAATCAGTTCGCGCACTTTTTGATCAGTGACAGCGCGGACGCCACAGCACTGCGATCATGGATCCCGCTGCGACCATCGCTGCAGTTGTGGCCGTTCTCAACGCCTCGCACCTTATCATACACCTTTCCCACAGGCAGATGCAGAGAAATCAGGCGAGGAGGCTACGGCACCGCCGTGAGGGCCTGAAGTCGGAGAGTAGCACAGAGCTGTCAGAAACCACGAGCCCCAGCGCCCAGGACATCACGGTGGCAATGGGGCATGTGGATTTTGTTGAACGGCGATTCTGGGCCCGGGAAACAAGCACGGACTGGTGGGACCGCATAGTGCTTCAGGTCTGGGATGAATCCCAGTGGCTGCGAAACTTTCGCATGCGGAAGGGGACTTTCCTGGAACTTTGTGACTTGCTGTCCCCTGCCCTGAAGCGCAAGGACACCCGCATGCGAGCAGCCCTGACTGTCCAGAAGCGAGTGGCCATAGCCCTCTGGAAGCTTGCAACGCCGGACAGCTACCGGTCAGTCGCGAACCACTTTGGCGTGGGCAAATCTACCGTGGGGGTTGTTGTCATGCAAGTAGCCAAGGCAATCGTCAAGGTACTGCTGTCAAAGGTAGTGACTCTGGGAAACGCGCAGGCCATCATAGATGGCTTCGCCGCGATGGGATTCCCAAACTGCGGTGGGGCTATAGATGGGACTCACATCCCTATCCTGGGACCGGGCCACCAGGCCAGCCAGTACATCAATAGAAAGGGCTACTTTTCAATGGTGCTGCAAGCACTGGTGGACCATCGGGGACGGTTTACAAACATCTACGTCGGATGGCCGGGCAAGGTTCATGACGCTCGCGTGTTCAGGAACTCTGGTCTGTTTAGACGGCTGCAGGAAGGTATTTACTTCCCGGACCACAAGATAACTGTTGGGGATGTGGAGATGCCTACAGTGATCCTCGGGGACCCAGCCTACCCGCTAATGCCCTGGCTCATGAAGCCCTATACTGGCGCCCTGGACACAGAAAAAGAACTGTTCAACTACCGGCTGAGCAAGTGCAGAATGGTGGTGGAGTGTGCTTTTGGCCGTCTCAAAGGGAGATGGAGAAGCTTACTCACTCGCTGTGATCTCAGCGAAACCAATATCCCCATCGTTATTGCAGCTTGCTGTGTGCTCCACAATCTGTGTGAGAGCAAGGGGGAGACCTTTATGGCGGGGTGGGAGGTTGAGGCAAATAGCCTGGCTGCTGATTACGCCCAGCCAGACAGCCGGGCGATTAGAAGAGCCCAGCGGGACGCGCTGTGCATCCGGGAGGCTTTGAAAGCCAGTTTCAAGGCTGAGCAGGGTACCCAGTGACTTTTAAGTTTGTGGACACAGAGGCAGAACTTGCCCCCGTTTCTTTACCCAGTTGCCGTCGACTATCCTCTCCACTTACATACCCCCTTCGCCCCCTTCCCAAAAAATAAAATCTGTTCTGTTTTGTTCATGGACACCGTTGTCTTTATTACTGTTTTCGCGGGAATGTTTTAAACCTGGGACGCAGACTGTGGCGGGGGGCGGGTTTAGGGTTGTGATGCAAATGATGCTTCTAAACTCCAGGAATGACAGGCTCCGCGGTGGTGGACTGGTTGTTTCAACGGAGCCTGCCAGCCCTCCTGGCCGGGACTGCGTGTATATGTCGCCTATGTGACTGTCTTGCAGGGGGAGGAGGGTTACAGATCCCCTGCTGCGCGGCTCTGTGATGCAGGGTAAGGACCGCTGCATAAGATCTATAACTGCCCTCCCCCGCCACCAAGTCAGAGAGCAACACCACCGCCCCCACCACACAAAACATGAAAACCACCTCCCAGACTAACCAGGATAACTAGTCACTGCACTGTATATGTGCCCTGCTGCTGCACCTGCCCCCTGCTAAAGGTGACTGTCCTGTCCAATGACCAAGCCCCTTCCCCCCCCTTCAGACAGACTCCCCTCCAAAAGAAGAGGATGGAAACAGAAATGAACAGAAACGTATTCTTTATTAACAACCGCACATGGAACGGGGGGGTGAAACTTGGACGGGGTCTTGTGTGAGGCGGGTAGGAAAGGACTTTTCAAATTTTGGGGAATGAGAGCCTTCTAGTGGTAGAGCAGTCCGCAGGGGTGGAGTGAAATTTTTCACGGCCCCTTCCACCCCTCCGTGTTTGGACTTTGGGTGAGGGGGGTATGGGACTTGGTGGCGGGGCAGGGCAGTTACAGAGAGACTGCAGCGGGGCTCTCTCCTCCTGCCTCCGGTCCTGCAGAACATCCACAAGGCGGCGGAGCGTGTCCGTTTGCTCCCTCATTAGTCCAAGCAGCGTTTGAGTAGCCTGCCTGTCCTCCTGTCGCCACCTCTCCTCCCGTTCCATGTTTGCCCGGTGCATTTGGGACAAGTTCTCCCTCCACTGTGTCTGCTGGGCTGCCTGTGCTCGGGAGCATTCCATTAGTTCAGCAAACATGTCTTCCCGTGTTCTCTTCTTCCTCCTCCTAATGTGCGCTAGCCTCTGGGCAGATGTGGCTGTGGGAATTGGAAAAAGGGAGTGAATTCCTGAGACAGAGCAATGTATCTGTGAACAGAGAACATAGTCTTTCTCTGTGAACAAGACCATGCAGAGCACCTATCACACGCGCACTGAGGACAAGGTCGAATTTTCGGCCCTCGCCTACAGTGCCTGCGGTCTTGCTGTGGCGAGCTGAGGAGCAGGGCAGGACACCGGACTTTGTCTAGATGGCAAACATGGTAAGCCGTAGACTTGTGGCCGCTTAAAACTTTAAGAGTGGCACTGGCCTCCTTTCACATAGAAAGCAATGCGAGTCTCTGCTGGCAGCAATCCTGCAAGCATGAACTCTGGCCCTGTCCCACCCCCTCGCGGCTGTAAACCGCGTGGCTGTAAACCGGCGGTTGCAGTTCTGTAAAGGGACGAGCAAGCAGTCCCAATACTAACTTTCCCCTACCTAATTCACAGCAGGGAGTCATGCCTGACATCACCCTCCTGAAGGTCTCCGAGAGCCAGAAGGAGAAGATGCTACGGGACAGCCTGCAGAAACCGGGGCCATTTGCTGCACTGCTGTGCAAGGCCATGATCCCGGAGTACCTGCTGGCGTTGTGGCAGGGAAACGTGTCCTACCACGGGGGGCCTAATAAGCTCTCCCTGCCCAGGAACCTGCTGATGAGGCTGGAAAAACACCTGCAGGAGGTGTATGAGGAGTTCTCCCCGGAGGATCTCGCCTCTATCCCCGGTTACATTGACCAGTTCCTGGCTTAGGTGCCCTTGGAGGGACAAATGACTGCAGGGTTTTGGGCACTATAATCATGAAGCGGACATTGTGCAATTTTTTGAAAATGGTTCGGACTATATATTGAGGCGCCCAAAAAAAGACAAATCATGATACACTTTGCACTGATTCCCCTTTTGTTTGACTTTCCTGTTTACATGTTTTGAAGCACTTTACCCACTGTTCATATTTTCAATCTTCCTGTTTTGTTGCAAATAAATGTTTACATGTTTTAAAGCACTTTAGCTAATGTTAATATTTTAAATACGCCAGTTATGTTGTAAATAAATATTTAGATATTTAAAACACTTACAGCTTGATCCTTCCCCTGAATCTGTGTCTGGGGTAACGGCTGGGGAGGGTTGGTAGGGGATCTCTGTCAGGGTGATGAAGAGCTCCTGGCTGTCGGGCAAATCAGCGTTGTAAGCGCTGTCTACTGCCTCGTCCTCCTCATCTCCTTCCTCCTCTTCCCCGTCCGCTGAGGAACCGGTCGCGGACAATATCCCATCCTCAGAGTCCACGGTCACTGGTGGGGTAGTGGTGGCGGCCGCACCTAGGATGGAATGCAGTGCCTCGTAGAAACGGGATGTGTGGGGCTGGGATCCAGAGCGTCCGTTTGCCTCTTTGGTCTTCTGGTAGCCTTGTCTCAGCTCCTTGATTTTCACGCGGCACTGCGTTGCATCCCGGCTGTAGCCTCTCTCTGCCATGGCTTTAGAGATCTTCTCATAGATCTTTGCATTCCGTCTTTTGGAGCGCAGCTCTGAAAGCACGGACTCATCGCCCCACACTGCGATGAGATCCAAGACTTCCCGATCCGTCCATGCTGGGGCCCTCTTTCTATTGGATTGCACGGCCATCTCTGCTGGAGAGCTCTGCATCGTTGCCACTGCTGCTGAGCTCACCACGGTGTCCAAACAGAAACTGCGCTTCAAACTGCCCAGACAGGAAAAGGAATTCAAATTTTCCCGGGGGAGTGGCTGGTCAGAGCATCCGAGCTCGGACTGCTGTCCAGAGCGTCAACAGAGTGGTGCACTGTGGGATAGCTCCCGGAGCTATTAGCGTCGATTTCCATCCACACCTAGCCTAATTCGACATGGCCATGTCGAATTTAGCGCTACTCCTCTCGTTGGGGAGGATTACAGAAATCGATTTAAAGAGAGCTCTATGTCGAACTAAATGGCTTCCTGGTGTGGACGGGTGCAGGGTTAATTCGATATAACGGCGCTAAATTCGACATAAAAGCCTAGTGTAGACCAGGCCTAGGACAGTTTGAGAACCTATAGTGTATGCATTTTACTTTATATTAAATATGGGAAATGGAAAGAAGTGACATTGTAGTCTATCACACCCTAGGCATCTCAGTCTCTCCTGTTAACAGCAGCAAATATTTAAAACAGTATTTTGGAGTTGACAGTGAGTTATACTTCTAAGATCTCTTGAAAAGTACATATCGTGAGGGAATGTTTGAATAAGTCTTACTCTTCTAAAACGTATTTTTGCTAATTTGAAATAAATCTAACGAACAGCACCAATCACTATACATATAGCAGCATAAGTACTGGAACGGCGAACCGTGGCCAGTGGGAGCTGTGATCGGCCAAACCTGCGGATGTTGCAGGTAAGCAAACCATCCCGGCCCGCCAGCGGATTTCCCTGATGGGCCGCGTGCCAAAGGTTGCCGATCCCTGGTCTAGATGAAGTTTACAGACTCATGATAGTTCAAAAGCTTGTTGAAAGACCATGCATGATAAATAGAGAAAAGGTTAGCTATGAGTGCTGAGATAGCCTCTTCATTGAAACAGTCTAACACAGCTTCTCTCTTCTCCCTCTTATCTTTTCACAAGTACAAGGACATTCATTTAGACCTATCTCTGAAAGATGAACTGTTCTATTGCTCAAATTTAGTAGGTAAAGAAGTGATTGTTACAATGTCTTCTTAAACCAACTCTTCCTTGCCTTCCACTCACTTAAAACCAGATTAATATTTACAAGAACTAAGGCCTTATCTATGCTTGGTATACAGTGATCTGCAATCAATGTTGCTGCATTTGTGCACTAAAATTAGGTAAACTCAGCTGGTGCAAGTCATGGCTTTTGTACCTCTGCTTGGGGGGTTTGCAGTGATGCTAGCTGCTGCCACAGATGGAGACTAATCTCAAGTATAGAAAAAATATACTGAAGATTAAGTGGATTACAGTGACATCATGTTGGCCCAATCTATTGATTTTGTATGAATTATATTGATTATCTCATCAATCGTCATCTTCCTCGTCACCATCACCAGCGATTGTCATCCTGGCTTTTCCCAAAGCACGCAGAGTGGTATACAGCTTTTATAATGTGTTACATTAACACCACTATGTCTAATGAATATTCTGTAGGTGTTTCATCCCCTTTTCCTTATTTGTATTTCCTCACCCTACAAATGTTGGGGTGCCCTTCTCCCATAGGTTACTAATCTGTTTACTTAAAGTTTATTATCTTATATGTCAATTAGTTACTATGTTATTCTTGTGGTTGGACATCTGCTGATGTTCCTAACTTAAAATATTCCAAGCTGGTATAAACTAGCATCTTGTGTTTACCTGTGAGTAGTTTAATCATTACAGCATTCTATCTTTGATATCTTATGATATCTTTGGATCTCTTATGATCTATTGGTTACTCCTGGTTAGCTGCTTACACTAAGGCTTTGGCCTTATGCCTTGATTAGCTTGAGGCTTGTAAGCTCATTGTGTTACTACTTTGTGCTACAAAGAAACTGAAGCAGGCAACAGTTGAGCTAAAGGATTTTATAGTCTCACATGAGATCTTGGCTACCATTTTAGATTTGCATCTCTGAAGGACAGTCATCAAAGCAGCTTTCAAAGACTGAGTTTCCATTTTGCCTTTAAAAAAATCATTTTATCCCTATACACAAGAAAGCTTTTAGGAGTGGAGAAAGCCTTTAATGGAGCTAAGGAGAACCACCAAAAAAGTATTAAAAACAGAATGGTAAATGAATCCTAAAAGTCATTTAAAAAAAAAATCAGATTTTTCTTTAAAATACCAAGCCCTTAGTCATGCTCAGAGAAAAACTGAAACAGTGGCTAGAGTAGCAAGATGGAGTTTTGTAAAATATTCAGAAAGACCCACAAGTCCATAGCACTTAAACTGAAAGTACCACACTGACAATCAAGACTCAGACATACCATTGGGGAAAGGAGCCTTGCAGAAGAGTGGCTTTGCTTCTCCACTTTATGGGGCACAAATTTGCAGAAACAAAGAACAATTGGTTTACATTTATGTGCTGAGTTTCTATAAATATCAATTTTAAGCTAGAACTATCATTTAACCCATCAATTTTCAGTCAATTGGGATGTTTATTCTTCCAACTTTGAAAAGCAAAATATCTACCCGTCATGTGATGAGTCAGGCCCAATGTCTTCTATTGTACCAAACATGGCTGGAACGAACATTGGTTTGACACCTAAAAAAGGATACAGAATGATACAATGATGTTCACAGCCTTCTCTTCTATGTGGTAGGCTAATATACTGTACACAGTGACTTACAAAGTAAGAAAGGTATATTTAGCAGTGCATTTGATGTGTTCAGTACTTGCAAGCCATTCTGTGTACTCTACAAAAAAAAGTGAGAAAGCTGAAATGTTTTTATAAATCAACATCTCAGATGTCAGGTATATAGAGGTATTGTATGCTGCTCATCCACTAGAAGTGGGCCATGCCAAATACTTCAAATTACAGTGGACTCATTCATAAATCATCTTACCTCATTCTCTGCAAAAAACCCTCAGATGTCCTATTAAAGTTACATTAAAATTAATTATTAAGACAACTGAATACTTCTGATGTCTTTTGCACAGAATGAGATTGGATTTATGAATGAGTCCAATGTAGTAAGTCCAAAGATTAAAATAAATATTCAATAATGCTTTGCTTAGAAATGTGCAGAAACTTCCATTAAAAATTTGGCATCAATGATTTTTATTCAAATATTCCATTTTATATGGTGGCTAAATTTGTCATGACAAAGTGATTTTATATATTTCTTATTACTACAACCTTTTGAAGTTAAAAATTACACCAAACCATAAAATAACAGAATGTGCCAATTAATCTTGTAGTTATAGTCCGAGAAGACCATAAATTACATTGTGGAGTTCCAATATTTATTCTCAATGTACTTCAATATCAAATTTGCCCATTTTACAAGTCAGAAGATGTATTTTTAACTGGCTACACTGTTAACTGATCTGAAATTAAACTATGCTCTCCTTCATGTATCACCAATAAAAACTTGAATTGAAAATTACTATTTTGTTGCTTTGGAAAATGCAGAATATATGTAATGACGACAGTTAAGTAGAGAATATGATTTGAAGACAGAGCACCCACACTGAATTAAAGAAAAAGAAAAAAAAAAAAGATTTTTGTAGTCACTTTTCTAGCCAGATTTTAAATAGACTAAAATGTTAAAATAGGTGGTTACATTTCAGCACACACTTAATTGCATTTTCCCTATAACTTTGGAAAATTTCTAAAGTGCCTCAATTATATTTACTTGAATGTTTAGCTTGTCATGGGAAATTATCTTGTTTCATCTATAAAGGGTGTTTTGTTTGTTTATTTATTTTGGAAAGGGCCTCGTACAATACAAACTGGAGCAAAAGTTTTAATTAGAATTTTTAGAATGAACTTTGTTCCTGTGAAGATCAAATAGGAACAGCTGGGGGGTGGGGGGAAATCTGGTATATTTTGACTTTATTTACAAGCCTTTTCATCTAGGCTTGGAAAGGCTGTGGGAAGATACAGTAAAAGGGATATTCCATCTCTATTCTAGCTCAGTGTGACTGTACTAAAATGTACAGCTTTGGAGAAGGAATCCAAGTAAAGATCCAAAAATCTTATTCTTTAAAGGCATCTTGAACTTGCACACATGAAAGACAAGTGATTTAATCAAAGCACTACTCTCCCATCCCCCAAAATCAATGAATGCAATTCATTTCATTTGTAATTAACCACTTCAAGTCATCAAATCAAGTCTACCGAGGACTTCTGTGACAGCCAGAGTGACCACAGTTGATGGTGTCGTAGTAGGTTAGTGAAGTTCCCAGATCTGGCTCAATCCATCAAATCAACAAATCTCTGGGGCAGCCCCGCAGGTGGCACCAGGTAGGGACAGTGCGTGCACCTCTTCACGCATCAATGGAGAGTTTGAGAGCAGTGTGTTAGGGTGTTGTGTGTCCATCCTGGCGACAAGGCTGAAAAGTATGCCACACCACTTTTGACCATAATGAGTGATAGAAGGATAGTCAGATCTCTGAGATTATGAGATTTTGTACAAAATCAAGCCATTTTATGGTCTGGATTTGGTGCTGACAGCACACATGGAATGTTTCTAGCTGCCAAGTCTGCCTGTAAGAGAGTGTCCAGGTTTCTGATGTCTATTAGCAATATGGGAAGTACACAGGTTTGATAGGTCTTGAACTTTGTCTCAATGCAAAGACATGAACTTTGTGCAGGAGGCGGTGAGACCTATTTGTCAAAGAATGTCCAGTTTTCTGAGACTGTTTGAACTCCGCTTGCAGAGTAGGTAGATGAATGTGTCAATACTCCATGGTACCTGAACCCATACCTGAGCCAATTTGCACTGGGGTTCTGGTGGCCCAGTTCCAAGGTTCTGGACGTTGGCCTTCTGCCATGAGATGTTCAACCCGATAGTGTGGGCAGACTCTGAGACCCTGGTGGGCAGGGCTGAAATTCTATAATAAGCATTAAAAATTCTCTCCATAAGCACGTTTGCGTTGTTGGCATAATCTTGGTCAGTGAACACTTCTTGGGCAACCTAGATTTGGACATGTGGAGCAGCAAATCCTAATATCTAGCTGATAGCTTGACAAAATAATGCCGGGGCGAGAATGCATGCACACCCGAGGTTGGATAGAAACACAGACAAAGCCATGTACCAATGCAAACTCTTGTCAGTACTGGTGTGAAGATTATGCACATCTGGAATGCCAAGTCGGCTCTGCGTGAGACAAAGTGCTAACCTGTAGACTGATTCAAATACCACTTTGATGTTGCTATATACACCTCTACCTTGATATAACGTTGTCCTCGGGAGCCAAAAAATCTTACCGCGTTATAGGTGAAACCGTGTTATATTGAACTTGTTTGATCCACTGGAGCGTGCAGCCCCGCCCCCCACCCCCCCGGAGCACTGCTTTACCGCGTTATATCCGAATTCGTGTTATATCAGGTCGCGTTATATCGAGGTAGAGGTGTACCACAGAAAGTGTGTGGTTAAATTCTCAGTGCAGCTCAGCCAGAAGCCAAAGGGTAAGGACAGCTTCCATTGTGGACTGCTCAACAATGAAATCTGATTGCTGTGGATAATGTTTGTTAAGGAGTGGCTGCATCCTACCAAGCAGAACATGAGCAAAAATCTTTCCGGGAACTGACAACAATGAGATCAGCCTGCAGCTGCTACATTCGGTGCAAGATTTTTTCCATCTTTCCATTCTGCTGGCATTTTGCCTCATGCCCAGTTTTAAAAGCAGTTGATGCAGGCACATGTGCACTGATTCCAAGGCATCTTTGAGCAGCTTGAATCGAATATCAAGTCCAGTAGCATGTCTATTCCATAACTTTTGGATAGCCTACTTCAGGTGATGGAGTATCAGTGTTTGTCCCAAGTCTGCAGCCACACTGTTTGCTAGATCACATAGCTCTGGACAGTTGTGAGCAGGTGTGTGGGTCAGCACACTTTCATAATGTGTTTTCTCTCTGTCCAGGACCTTGCCCATCAATGAGCAGGAACAGCCATTTGGTTTTGGGATGGGTATATCAGAAGGCTGTTTATGGCTGCCAGACAGATGCAATGGCTCTGAAAGCAGGAGGCAGATTGTTGTACTTTAGGCTGTCCTCTGCTTCATCAGCCAGGTAGTTGATGTGGATCTCATGGTCACATGTGGCCATGGCCCAGAAAATGCCTTTCAGCCTTTTACTTTCCTAGACATCTTCTTGCTTGCATGCTCCCGTCTTCTTTGCTAATATATCAGAGGCCTCTTCAGAAAGCCAAGGTTTCTTGCACAAGTGTCTGACATTGATTTTTCCAGCCACGGCATGTAATACAGCATTAGGTAAACCAAGTCCAGATGATCTCCACATCATCTGATAGGGTACTGAGGTTACATATGTGATCCTCGATGGCCTTGTGTATTTCGCTGCTTCAACAGGATCCTCAGATAGATGTTGGATGTTGTACTGTTGGTGGACATCTGGCTTGTGAGGAGTTGGAAAATGCAGTGAGCTGCACAAGTAGTCTATGGTCTGAGTTTGCTGGTGCTTCTAGACCTAGGGAGATTTCCCTATGGAGTGGTTTCTGATGAGGATGTGATTAATTTCCTTCATGGCACATCCATTGTTTGAAAATCAAGGCCAGTGAAGGTTAAGGTGCCTAAACCAGAAACCCATGACAGACAAGCCCTCATGGGCACACAATGTCAAAAAGCTGGATGGTATTGGCATTTGGGGAACCTGAACTGAAGGGCGCTGGCACAGTTTCACACCCATTTAATTTACAGCCAGTCACAGCATTGAAGTCTCCGAGCACTAGCAGAGTTGACTGGCTTTGCTGCTAGCTGGTGGTAGAATGCATCCTTTTCCGCAGGTAATGCTCCTTCTGATGGTGGGAAGGCCATAATGACGGATAGGTGTCCACGACAATGTTGGAGCCAAGCGTAGAGTAAGTGTGGAGAGATGGGGTTCCGTGTGCTTAAAGCGGTCTGACAACCTCTAACAAAACACCACACCCTGAATTCAGTGTGGACCACTGGAGTGGAGAAAGGTTGATCCTTCCACAGTAACTTAATCACTTTGCAACAGATGGTCCTGTGATGTCAGCGATTTTGATCTTGAAATGGGTGAGTTCTTTGACAAGTGCTGTGCTGTATCCAGTGCCATTCAGTGTTAACATGTGCCATGTGACGATATGTAACACACCTCTAAGGTCTGGTTTGGACTTCCAGGAAGTTGGAACTTTAAGTATAACAACTAAAATCCATCTTCAAAAGAAAATGGATAAGAAATCTTTTTGTAAATAGAAATAATAATTTGCTTATTCTCCTAAGGGCATATATACAGTTACATTTTCATGGTCTACATCAGCCGTTCTCAACCAGGGCTCTGTGGCCCCCCACAGGGCTGAAACCCCGAGCCCTGGCAGGGCTGAAGCCAGGAGTGGAACTACGGGGATGAAGCCCCAGCATCCAGTGGAGCCCTGAGGCCCACCTCCCTGCTGGGCCCTGGAGTTTCTATAGCATGTTACGGGGGGCCTCAAAGAAAAAGGTTGAGAATCCTGGTCTACATCACCCAACCATGAACAATAATCTTAGATGTTTATACTTACAGTGTGCACTTTGTGATAAGGTTAGTTAGCAACCTTAGAAAACTTACAAATATTCACAACAGCTTTGTTTTTGATTTCTGAAACCAGTTAGAAATATTTTCACCATGTTGACTTGATTCTCTTTAAGTGCAAATGCCACAAAGATTCATAAGTAAAATATGTAGTACCTGTTCAGTTTAATGACCTCTGTGTTGAAGTTTGTAAATCTTGATTAAGAATGCTTCAGAATGCTGGAGACAGTATTTCCTCTTCATATACCTAGACAGTGATCCCTCATGAAGCCCTGCCTACTTCTGATCCGAACAGGGGACTTGTAAAGTTTGCAAGAGGTAGCAAGTGCCTCAGTAGCCTGATCCAATTCAAACTTGTTAGTAGAAGTTCTGAATACTACCAACAGCTAAAACTCCTCATGATCTTTCTACAAAACTCCCACGATTCTCTGCCAGTGCTCAACATACCTGTCTCTCATGTCTCTGATTTCGAGTATCAGCCAATTTTTACCTCTTCTCTCACATCCACTCAGCATCTTAATCCTGACACTTTCACAAGATCTTTTCTTTCTGTCCCTCTCATCCAGACCCTAGATTCTCCTCTCCAGCCTCCTAAACATCCACATATCACCCACTTCAGCCCATACAAAATGAAGTTGTGATAGTCGTTTTTGCCTATGGCTCTGTTCCCATCTTCCCTGTCTATAAATCCTTCCAATGACTCCTTTTTCTACTGCTTCAGGTTCAAGATTCTTTTTCTTAATTTCAAGGCACTTCATGAATGTGAATAGGGACTTGGACCATACTCTACTTTTCTGCTTGTGGTTTCAAGAGTTAAAAAACTCTATGAGCTACTAAAGTTTCCTCAATCTCATACCAAGGAGTCAAGACCCCAGTACTGCCAACCCCCAGAGTTCAAAAGTCATCACTCAGACCTCCCAAAAATCTTTTTTTTTTTTTAAATGTTTGGTTTTGGGTCTATCTTGATTTAACTCCCCCGTCAACTCCCAGTGTGCATGCAGCAGTAAGTGGTGCCAACTCTCCCAAATTCATAGAATAATGCGATTTTGGTCCCCACTACAGACACTCTCACTGGCTGCCTGATGAAGTAAATCTTACAGCTTCTCCCCAAACTCCAAAATAGTTATGTCCCCTTCTGTGCTCAGATCTGCCTGTCTTAAAGCTCATCAATTAATCATGCACCCTCCACCCTCACATCAAGTCTGCCCTAAGCCACATAGTGAAATTCTGCTCCTCCTGCAGCTCCAGGGGATCTTCACCTTCACCCCTCTTAGGCCTGGGGAGCAGCTACAGCAGGGTCCTCTTCCCCCTCTCCCAGGGGTATGCCAACAGGAGCGAATTCTTGAAGCTGTGAACACCCTTTTCCTTCATTACCGCCACCCCTGTGCCCTCCCTCCCCCAATCCAGGGGGTCTTCACCACCTTTTCCACACCAAGTGTTACAGGGATGAAGGGATGGGAGGGGAAGGAGCCAAGAGGAGCAGACTCATTTGTCACAGGAGTGGTGTGGACAGGAAGGTGCAGAGCCAACCTGTTCCTGCTCCCCAGCCCCACAAACTCATCTCAGTCATGGGTGGGGGAAGAGAGGGACTGCTTGCTTCTTCATTGGCTGCTTTCCCCCAGGAAACAGGGAAGTGGGAGAAGGCAATCAGCTGTTTTACCACACACAGGGCTGAAATTCACATGAAGGCTGAAGTGTCTAGTCTCAACACAAGAATGGCTCCAGCAGGGGCCAAAATTACATTACTTATGATGAAATCACAAGGGCTACACATATTAGATCTTCAGAATAAGTATAATACCTACATTTGCTATGGAAGGTCAACAGGGAAAAAAGGGAGGAGGAGTTGCCTTGTATAGCAAAGATTTATAAACTTGTAGGTTGAGACAGAAGTGGGAGGCAGATGTGTTGAAAGAGGGCTCAGGTTACAGGCCCCCTAGCTGGGGCAGAATCCTTTACCTTTAACCCCTTCCCCACCTGGGGCAGTGGGGCTCAGGCTTTGGCTTTGTCCCGCCCGCCCCCCTCCCTGGGGCAGTGGGACTCAGGCAGGCTCAGGCTTCAGTCCCCCCTCCTGGGGTCATGTAATAATTTATTGTCAGAAGGGGGTCACAGTGAAATGAAGTTTGAGAACCCCTGGTTTAGATAATACTTAGTTCTGCCTCAGTGAAGGGGACTGGATTAGATGACCTATTGAGGTCCCTTCCAGTCCTATGTTTTTATTATTCTAATTTAGGAAAAATTTATGATAGTTTAACGGAAGTAGTACTTTTATGAATGCCCAACAACATGAGACTCCTCAAACAAGCAAAGAGTCCCTGTTTCTAAGTTCACAAAAATCACATGTGTAATGACAAGTGAAGGTCAAATAGAGAGCAGATAAAGAGGGAGACCAAAGGCAAGATGAAAAAAAGATCATTTAGCTGGTCAGAATGGCACTTCTACATATCTTGATAAACCAGCTTCTTATTTATTGACAAGTTGGCTATTCTGCCCTTCACCTCATGCAGGCTTCACATCACAATTGAGTTTTTAGGAGGATTTGAACACAAAGATTGAGCAGAGAGCAGACAGAACTCTCCTGGAAACTATAATACAGAGACCATTTTTTAATAGCTAAAGAATTCTGTACTTAAACTTTGTCCCTTGTTTCAGAATTACGATCTAAAAGAAGACTTCATTGTAAGGTGTTGAATTAGGAATGGGCAAAACTGCAAAAAAGCTTTCCACAAATTAAAAGCCATTTCCTAAAATCAAAGATTCACTTATGCAGAAAGCAGCTTTTCAGAGAAGGAGGTAAAAAGTTTGACTTACAAGGGACAATGTCTCAACCACAACTATGGAAATATGTGTCTAGAGAAAATTCAACATATGATTTACGAGTTCATTAGGAACTGTTAACTCAAATGTTTTATACTTTAAGTGTAATGGTTTATAGTTAAAGCTTAAATCCTAAACATTAAAGTTTTCCTGATATGATGTACTAATTCTAAACATTTAGTATACCTCTACCCCGATATAACGCTATCCTCGGGAGCCAAAAAATCTTACCGCGTTATAGGTGAAACCGCGTTCTATCGAACTTGCTTTGATACGCTGGAGTGCGCAGCCCTTCCACCCCGGAGCACTGCTTTACTGCGTTATATCCGAATTCGTGTTATATCGGGTCGCATTATATTGGGGTAGAGGTGTATGTATACTCGAGCTTACAGTACAGATTTCTGTACCTCATATGGTTTAAAAATGGGTAAAAATATTCCCAAACAGGTGGAGTTGCAAAGAAACCCCATACATTTTATTCAAACAAACCTCCTCACAACTATAGCAATTTAACATCTCAGACATAACATCTATAGCACTGTAAAGCCTAAAATATATTAGTAGCTTAAACAACCTCTCTTTTTTAAAATGCAAGTTTAAGCTTGAAGACACTATAAAGATAGCACAAACTGTGAAACTTGTTTTTAAGGGAAGGGCTTGTTTTAAATGTTCAGTGATTCAATTTTTGTATTAAAGGCAGCTGAAACTCACACTGTAGCAAGATCTGAACTTTGGACTTATATGGTATTTATCTGCCTGGGGTCATATAACAAAAACCAAAGCTATCATACCTTGGCAAAAAAGACTGTGAGATGTGTTTCACTGCCAAGTATCCAAATAGGAAACTTTGGAGATTTCAAGTAGGAGCCAACCTAGAAAAGATGCAGTAAAAACAAATAAACAAACTAGCTTACAGCTATAGTGAAGCCCCAATTACCCCCCCCCCAATTTGTAATATTAAAAAATTAACATTCAGTCACAATTTGAAGGTAGTATTTAAAAACTTTACTAAATCTGTTTTTGATTACCATATCCCCCATTTAATAATTGGTGATCTGTGATTTAGCCATGTAAATCCAACCATCAGTGGAAATTAGATGGCACTAGGCCCAATCCTGTGTAGTGCCAAGTGCCTTCAACCACCACTGAAGTCAAGAGCTGGTGATATGCTGTAACTCTGAGGCCTAAGTCACTGTTTATGCTTGGGGGGGGGGGGGGGGAAAGGGGGGGGGGGGGGGGGAAGGGGGGAAAGCAAGGGAAAAAGAGGGTTAAAAAATGGAAGGGGGTTTTTTTAATATGAAAAGAACCTTTTTAGGAGAACCTTTTTTTTTTTTTTTTAAAGCTACAATTACCAACTTGTTTTGAAAAAGGAGGATTAAGTGACAAGAAAGGGTTAGGTGTTTAAGTTGATTAATGCAAAATAATTTGTTTGTAGACATCATAATTCTACATCTTAGGTGGCATATTAAATGAGTTTTTAAACTTGCCCCCTCAGAGAATGTGTCACACAATTTGGCCCAATTTAATAGATGTGGCAGTTTCATCTCCAGAGATTGTACTGCTCAAACACCCTACTCCAAACTGTCCTGGAAAAAGTAGTATCGGATACTCAGGATGTCAAAACTCCACTGCGTAATTTGGAAAACAATATAGCTGCTCCTGGCACATTGGGAGCAGATTTCAATAAGGGAAAGTGTCAGTTGGAGAAGGCAGCAATATCCCATCTTACAATCTTAGAGACTAATCCTTCAAATGTTCATGCAAGTAACTGTACTCTTGTGTTTGCTTGTATATTCAGGCCCTTAAGGTAGAAGTCCATTTGGTTTATGCACTTGGCTGTGGATCCTGTGATTATAAACTCATTTATGTCACCTGACAAAAATAAAACAGACCAATCAGGTGCATTTCTTTATCCTTATTAAGCCAACCTAACATGATGGTCCCTCACTTCAGAAGTGAAAGCTCTCCCTACACCACCACATGCACTACATGGGGTGCACTTATGCTTCCCTTAGTCTACCACTGCATCTTTTTAATCTATTTTTATTTGAGTGATTAAACTTTGAAGAGACGTTCATGGTTTGTAGTCAATATTCTTTTAAATATATGCAAATTCTATACAATTCTCTATACAGCATTAGCCAAGTCAAAAGGATTCAGTGTAGTATGAAAACAAACACCAAGAAGCCAGCCTTTGACAAATGTTACCAGAACAAGAGTGCATGCCAAATAAACAGAAAACATTAACAAAGCATCCAAAATATTACAAGTGTAGTGAAAAGCATACTAATGCCCCTTAAATAAAATCTTAGTGTTGAAGACTTATTTTCTGTATCACCACATATCAAAATAGCCAGTTTGCAGTTAAGTAGATTTTGATATATGCAGTGATGCACACATGAAGTTAGCATCCTGCCCTTGGATGTCAATGTTTTTGGCACAGAGAAATAGTAATAAGTAAATATCCAAGCACTTTTTTTTTTTTTTTTTTTTTTTTTATAATCTAGGAGTCACAGCACAGACTGGAACAAGGAAGTTACAATACATAAAATCATAAGTCAACTTGGATTTAAATTTAAAGTATAAAACAGTGCCAGCTTCTACTTACATTAAATTTGCTGCAAAGCAGTTCCTTTATAAAAAGCAAATCTAAGAGCTTCCTACCAATGCACAAATAATGAACCACACCAATGTAGCTTTAAAATACGTCACTAAAATGCTACATCTGCCAAAATTACACATTTTGGCTATTCCGTTTTTGTCTTTACTTTCCATATGACTGAAATATGGGATTTTTTTAATTTAACAAACGGGGTAGCTAGTATCTACTTTTTTCTTTTTCTTATAATTCTGGTACAAATTAAAGCGTTCAGGACTTTATAAAATGCATGGTATTTTTGAGCAAGGTTGGAATCTCAGATTTAAACATTCTTTTGGCTAAGAAAAGGGCAAAAATACATAAATTAATTATTTTATTAATGAAGAGCATGAACTGTTCATTCTTAATGTTTACTCATCACAAGACATGTATTTACATGCCTAACAAAAAAGAGAATGTTATTTTATTACAGACTTTTAGCCTTGGTTTCATTTTTTGAGGCTAGAAATACTACAAACCAATAACTCTTAGACTGTACTCTTCAACAATTTAGGATGAAGTGCCTACATGCAATATTTTCAGAAGAAGATGATGTGTTAATGGAATACTGCTAAGGAGCAACTCACAAGAGAAAGCACATTTTAAAAATGATGGGGAAAAAGGCAGCTTACCTTACAGTATCTTAGAGATTCCATTAATGTCAAAAAACCTACAGTTGTCTGTTTACGTATACCAAGTAGTTCTGTTTAAAAACAAAACCCAAACATTTTATTAGACAAGTTATTTTCTATTTTTTCAAAAATGACATGGTATAAGATACCTTATTTTACAAAGACATACAACTTAAACAAGCGTTGAAAAAGCAATGAGGTCAGGTCAACTGGAAGCTTTAAAAAAAATTCCAGGATGACTTTAGCCAAATCCCAAATTGTTTTTTCCATAAATGAATACAACCGAAATGAATAGTTAATTTTACTAGAAGTCTGCTGTTGACAGTCCTTTTAAAAAAGTTTAGATTTACAATAAAGCAAATTCTTCTGAAGTATTCCAGTGTGCTCTAGAAAAAATAACATCCCGAAACTGCCGTTTTGGAAAATGATAGGAGCAAAAATTTCCACTTTTCTCTAATCATATTGACACTGTGGACAATGCAAAAATCAACTGGTTTCAAAATATTAGTTATTAATAAATGACTCTCTCATCATTTCATTTCCCTGTGGAGAACTTCATTTTTAAATTACATTGCGAGCAACCACCAGTACCAGCACTCAAGTATCAGTACTAATCATCTGAAGACGTACTATTTTTAAAGAAAGCCTCACAATAAGAATGAAAAATACCAAAGCCGATGAATCTTTGAGAAGTATAATCTATATAGAACTAAAACTTGGACTTCAGCATCTTTAGAAATGTAGTTCCACTCTGAATAGGAAACTATTTGCCTGAGCTGGACATTCTCTTGGATCTGAAAGTCAAGCTGAGTTCTTTTCTACTCAAGAATAACCACCAGTAATAAACATTCTGCAGACAAAAATACAACATCCCTAGGTTTACACAGGTCTGATTAAAATTTAGTAAACAAATCTGTAGATCAAAAGGAGTAGAATCCAGCTTTCACTCTAACATGAATAAAAGCAATAAACATTTGTGACACTAAAGCAAGCATATGTCTGAACATACAGTGAGCAGATCTGTTTGGTAAAGTCTTTAAGGTAACGTCTACACAGCAAACAAACATCCGCAGCTGGCCTGATTCAGCTGGCTTGGGCTCGGGAGGCTCAGGCTGCAAGGCTGTAAAATTGTGGTGTATGCATTTGGGCTCAAGCTGGAGCCCAAGCTCTGGAACCCTGCAAGGGGGGAGGGTCTCAGAGCCCAGGCTCCCGTCTGAGCCCAAACATCTACACTGCAATTTTACAGCCCCACAAGCCCGAGTCAGCGGCCAGTGTTTAACTGCTGTGTAGACATATCCAAAGTCACTTTTCAGAGAATTTCACTGAAGCTACTTTGATTTTGGGGAACTGTAGCTCTTAAATATATATTTGTTAGTAATAGTAACTCATGTTATGATTACAAACTGTGATGCATTTACCTACAGGCCAAGTTCTGGGGTAACACTGGGAAACATTCTGAAGAGAAAGAAAATGAACTTTTTTTATAATGTTTCAATTAGACTCAATCCCGCATTTTATGACAGCACTGTATGCTCTCTTATTTACTTGGGACACCATGTGCAATGCATTTTCAAGAACTTGAATTCAACACCTGTGCAGTAAACTGACTACAGGAATTGCATGAAAGAAGTGTTAGTTTTTCCATGCATTTCCTTTATCTATCCATTCCAATAAGTCAAAAAAAGAAGATATTGGGTAAGTTTGGCATGATGTGTGTTTCATTCATATAAGCTGGTTATTATGCACGATCTTCCTTTCCCAATGTTGTCTACAAACAGACTTCTTTGCTCCGAGTTGCCCAAGAAATGTATTCTGAAGATACTACACCTTGTAGAATCAAAAGTTTATCACTAAAGGATCTTTCTGATTAACCTCTATTTTGGAGGTACCTTTGGACCACAGGCTGTTAAAATTCTTTCCAGGCTGACATTCAGCCAGACAGGAAAGAACTTGCTCATGCACTGGTACATTTTGGAGCTCAGGCAGCATACTTATTCACTTACAGCCCCATTGCTATATATGGCAATATACTGAGCAGAATCACACTTTCCTTGGGAAGAAGTAAAAGTGGCAAGTCCAAAATCTAATAGAAGGTGTGTAGCCTCTCTTTAGAGCTAAAAAGCTTCCATGCATCAGATAATTTTAGCTGAATTAGACCCTAAGCAAACAGAGGTAAATATCTAGCCTATCAAAAGGTCATATCACTACAATAATCCCAGTTAATACCATATATCAAATTCCCTTTGTGAAAAAAAAATTAATTTACACTGAAATCAGTCTTATAACAGTCCATCAGATAAGGGCTTTTTGAAATGCAGTGTATCTTGCTTCTCTACTAGTGGGTGATTAAGGATAACTACATTTTTCAGGCAGAGATTTTTTCCCTTCCAGCTTCAATATAGTATCTAGAGTAGGGTGACCAGATAGAAAGTGTGAAAAATCGGGATGGGGGGTGGGGGGGGGGGTAATAGGCACCTACATAAGAAAAAGCCCCAAATATTGGGACTGTCCCTATAAAATCGGGACATCTGGTCACCCGAATCTAGAGAGAAGCTGATTTTATAAAGTAAATGCCTGAAACAAGCATTGAGTGAAAGGTCCAGTGCAGGACAGAGAACTGCCTACTATTTTGAGACATTATGTCAGAAAGGAAACAGAAGAGATCCTCTGATAGTTGAGGGCTTTCACGTAACCTGCTATGCTGACTCGGGCTTCTTGTCAGAAAATTAGTCCTTTGCTAAAAGAATTTTTGGAATTACTTTATTGGGTAGTTAGTTTTTAGTGCACTGCAACTTTTATAAGAGCACTTTTTTCTGTCCTTTATTGTGCTATACCTAGTGGTGCTACTTCAAGCTTAATGTAACTTAAATGCCACCTTGTGTTCATATGAAATAATGCAGAAGTTCTGACATTACACAGATTGTTTTCGAAAAGGCACAGCATTGTATATACTAATAACATGTATTTTCTCTCTTTGCAGCTGCTTCATTCAGATGAAAGAGGAGGTTACTCACCTTGTACAGTAACTGAGGTTCTTCAAGATGTGTCCCCCTGTGGGTGCTCCACTTTAGGTGTTGGTGCGTCCTGGCGCTGCTTATCGGAGACTTTTGGTAGCAGTGCCTGGTTGGGACGTGCGTGCACAGTGGCCTCCTTGTGGTACCATTGGTGCTCACTCATCCCGATCCACTCAATTCCTTCTCTATGTAAAGCTCATATAGAGAACTCTGTAGAGGGGAGGAGGCTGGGTAGTGGAGCATCCACAGGGACACACATCTCGAAGAATCTCTGTTACTGCACAAGGTGAATAACCTTCTCCTCTTCTTAAGAGTGCTGTCCCTGTGGGTGCTCCACTTTAGGTGACTATAGAGCAGTACCCAGTTATGGAAGGTTGGGTTCCGGAGTAGGTTGCACAGTTGATGATATCATAAGGCCGAGTATTGCATCATTCTCAGAGCTTTTCGTTATTGCATAGTTGTTTAGGTAGAACGCAGGGAGATGTGTAAGTTGACTGACATGGAATGATAAGGGTACCTTTGGTACGAATTTAGGGTGTGGTCACATAGTTGGGCCATGAGGGCCCCAATCTCACCCACTCCATGTGCTGAGGTGATCGCAACTAGGAATGCTACCTTCATTGATAGGTGTAGTAGTGAACAGGTAGTAAGGGGCTCGAAGGTGGCTCTGGTAAATCCTCCGAGGATTAAGTTTAGATCCCATGCGGACTTCATGTTCTGAATTCCTGCAAGAAAGTGTTTTGTAATTGGATGCATGAAGGCTGTGAAACTGTCAATCTTATGGTGGAAGGCGGATATGGCCGTGAGGTGTACCTTGAGTGAACTAATGGACAGCCCTGAGTGTTTCAAGTATAGCAAGTACTCAAGGATCTCATGGATTGGTGTTGTAAGTGCAGGTCTGTGTTTGTCATGACGCTACGAAGTGAACCTCTTCCATTTATGCAGGTAAGTAGTGCGTTTGGTGATTTTCCTGCTGTTTAGTAATACATTTTTAACCTTTAACCTCTTCTGAACAGGCTAGTCTGTCGCATTGGAGCCATCAAGGAGCCAGGCCTTCGGGTGGAGTTTTGGTAGATTTGGATGAAAGATTCGACCCTTGTCCTGAGACAGGAGATCCTGTCGAATGGGAAGGTTGTATGGCGGGCACCATATTAGGTGGTTCAGGTATGGGAACCATGTCTGTCTGGACCATGTCAGGGCAATCAGTATGATCCCAGCTCTGTCTGTATCTTGTGTATTACTTTGGATAATAGCGGGAATGTGTACAGAAGGGGAGCATTCCATTGGATGAGGAAGGCATCTCCTAGGGAGTGTGGTCCTAGTCCTGCTCACAAGCAAAAGCTTCGGCATGTGCGGTTTTTTGTTGTTGCGAACAGGTCTGTCTGGTAGTCCCCACTGTAGGACATGGGGACTACCATGAGGCCTGGTTTTGTGGTAGCCGACATCTCTGTGCTTGGTGGCAAGGCCTGGAGCTGTCGAATGGACATTGTGGTAGTTGGTTCAGGTTGTCAAGGTTCCTGTTATACGGTTGGAATTGTCTGCGTCTATTTGGGTGTGTATATTTGGCCAAGTACGGAGTGTGGCACGGGAGTCCTTCATTGAGTGCAGGATATCATCAGTTTTTGATTAAAATAAATTTCTCCCTGTCAAAAGGGAGATCCTTTACTGTGGTTTGCAGTTCCCATGGGATTCCTGAGGCTTGTAGCCAGGAGGCTCTCCTCATGACTATGGCAGTAGCTGTTGTATGGGTTGCTGTGTCTGCTGTATCAAGGGAAGCTTGTAGTGCTGTTCAGGCTGCTAGTTGTCCCTCCATCATGATGGCTTGGAACAGCTTCTTTCTTTTCCTCCAGAATATTTAGTAGGAACTCGCTGAGTTTTTGGTAGTTGTCGTGGTCGTACTTCACCAATAGGGGGAGGTACAGTTCGCCGTGCGGAGTGTCGCAGACGAGTATACTTTTAAGCCAAAAAGATTAATCTCTTGGCTTCTTTGTCTTGAGATGTGTTCTTAAATTTACCCCCCTGATTTATGGCGTCCACCACCAATGAATTTGGTTGTGGGTGGAAGAATAAAAAGTCTATGCCTTTGTTGGGGACATAATATTGTGTTGGTTATTTTGCTCAGAGGTGGTATGGCTGGTGTTTGCCATATCATTTCCATGGGTTCCATCGATGTGTTGTTCACTGGTACTGCTATTTTTGTTGTGAATGCTGGGTGTAGAATCTTTAATAGTTGGTGTTGATTCTCAGTCACCTCTTCGAGTGTGAGGTTTTGGCTTTGTGCTACCCTTCTAAACAATTCTTGGAATTGTTTTGAGTCGTCTGCTACTGTGGGCAGGTGTGGGGAAGACTCATCTGGGGATGAAGAGGAGTTATGTTCTGGTGAGAGATCCTGTGTGGTGTCTTCCAACTCCATTATTGTGTCCTCAGGTGCCTCTGAGGGTTCTGTGGCCGTCTCCGTAGGGGGTCGTATCTGCTTTCTTTGAGATGTGTGAATCCTTTGCAGTTGTGATCTGTATGCCGACCATGGGTCCCAGTGTGCCCATTGCATCGGGAATGGAAAGGGTGGGCACATCCATGGGTTAGCCAGTCATGGGGGTAGGTCTCTGTGAGGATGGTCCCTGGTACCTGTGTGGGATGGTTGGGGTTCAGTACCGGAAGGGGAGGAGTGTCCAGAGTAGAATACTCCCTCCTCCATGTCGTCCTTCTCATCGCTTGAGAAGTGCGACACAGACACTGAGTCCTAGTTTTTCGGTGCCAGGAATAGGAGACCCTGGTGTGGAGGTTATCGGCATGTCTGGAGCCGAGGTCGTCAGTGCCGAGTAGATATGTTCAGGCACCAGCATTGGTGCCACCTTCTTGTGAGTGGCTTTGGTCGGTGCTGATGTTGTCAGTTTAGGTCTTGCAGGTACTAGCTCCCTAGGAGTCTGTACCGGGGTGGCATTGTCGTTTTCGGTGCTGTCAGCACCGTGTCCTTCCTGGGAGTGGTCGGTGCCGTGGAGGAGGAGGCTGTCTTATGCCTACCACTTGAACTCCTTGCCTTTACCGTTCATACTCCCCATGCGGGCGGTGCCGGAGGTGCCTGGAGCATCGAATGCGCTCACCCTGCTGGCCATCGGCACCGAGAGTAGTAATCTCGCTGGAGACCGTTTTCTCTTTAACAGTTCTCCCCGAGTCGGTGATGTTTCCCTTTTCCTCGATTTTTTGGAGGAAAGGGTACTTGCTCTATCCAGGGAGGAGGTGCCTGGGGAGTCCCTTCCTGGGGGCTTTCTAGCATCCGATGGAGGAGTAAGGGATTTTTCCGTTAGACTAAAAATTATCCTAAGATCACTCTTTCTCCTTGCTCTGACTTTGAGATTGTTGCAGTGGGCACATTTCTGGGGAATGTGTGCCTCCTCTAAGCAACGGACGCACTGTGAGTGGCCGTCTGAGACGGGCATCGTGTCCTTTGAAAAAGTGCATCTTTTGAATACAGGCGAGCCTGGCATGGTCTTTATCTAATTTTCTAATTAAACAGAAATAAAGAAGGAGAGGGATCTCCCCGAGGTTTTTTTTTTTTGCAAGTCTAAATAGTTATAAACTGAAGTTTAAGACTATTGCTACACTATTGACTAACTATAACTAACTAAACTCTAATTGCTGTCTAAATTGTTCTATTTCTCTATTTTAGGTCGTTTTAAGAGACCGCTGTTGGAGCTCCATCTGCAGCCCAAGACAGCTGAGAAAGAACTGAGGGGGTCAGGATGCGCAAGTGCCAAGAGTACCACAAGGCAGCTACTGTGCATGCGCGTCCCAACCAGGCACTGCTACCAAAAATCTCCGATCAGTGGCGCCAGGATGCACAAACACCTAAAGTGGAGCACCCACAGGGACAGCACTCGAAGAAGAATTACTACTTTCTAGATCACAGCATTTGAGCCAACAAAAAGGAACTGGTATTAAAATTGGTAAAGTCTACCACAAAAATGCTTCATAAAGAAATCAAGCAAGTTAAGATAGTTTATTTTGTAACTACTCTGTGAATCTCAAAGTTAGTACTCACAACTGAATGGCATCTTCCAACTATGCAGGAATATAGGATGGAAGAGAGAAGACTAGAGGAACAGAGCAAGCGTGGGAAGTAAGCGGATAGGAAGTCAAAAAGGTAAAGTGGAACTGGTTCAAACAATTTTAAAACAAAGGGCAATCTGACTTGGCATGAAATGGGTAGGAAAACAGTTACTTAATATTCCCATATGGCACTTGGATGCTTATGGAATTTCACAAGTCAGTGCTGTATACCATCTGCAGAACAGTTTTGAATATTGTAATTTGATCTTTTTCAATAACTAACCAAAAGCATGAATTTGATTAAAAATCTGAAATAAAAAATGAAAGTGTTAAGATTTAGGACTTCAGCCTTTTCCCACTGAAACTAATCAAGATACTAGGTGTCAAAAACAAGTTAACGGAAACCAAATCACAATTATACCAACTGTTAAGATATTTATTTTGTCTTAATTTATACACAGTAAATGTGTACAATAAACTAATATTAAATAACATCAGACCACCACCAACTTAGGTTTTTGAATCTTTAAAATAAGCACACCTTAACAGTATTGCATCCAAAAAAGATTATTCTAGGATCAGTGGATAGCTTTTATTATCCAGGCTCAATGATATATTAGAACATAAATGCAGGAGGCAGAATCAATGGAAGGGTTCAGAAGAGTAGAGCATTAGAAATGCTATGAAGTTTAAGTTTCTCTGTCATTTGAGAGACTGAAAAGAGATAGATGATCAGTCTACTGGGATAAATTTAACATGTGCATTGTTTGCATCTGCTTCATCTTATAAACTTAAGACCTGTGACTAGATAATTCTGGTACAAGAGACATTATTTCTAAACCTAGAGATTAAAAAATGATGTACTCTGTTACTACTATATTTTAAAATTTGTCATCAGTTTGTGGCCAGGCAGCTCCTTTTAAAAATTATATCAAACAACTGAACCAGAGATCATTAAAATATCTGCAAAATGCAAATGTGCACTTTTATTCAGAAGTTATGCAAGTGTCTAATTTAAACTGTATGTGCTTTCAATATTTAATTTATCATATCTAAGGTAGTCCTTCCACAGATTAATCTCACCACATGTAGCCCACAGGGCTGGCTTGCCTTTATTATATTCAGCTGTAAGGAATCTACAGGCCTGTATCTTGTAAGACATTAGCTTAAACAAGTTAGCATAAGCGTGGTTAAATAGGTTAATGGTTACCTTTAGATTTTGGGAACTAAGGAGAGCTTGCTCAACGGTAGAAGTTGGAACTTAACAGTAAATGGTAACTGCAAGGAACTTGGAAGTAATAGCTGCAATTCTGCTTAAGCAAGAAGTGATGGGTATGATAATGAGCTAAAATGGTATTAACACGTATCAACATGTTAACCTATAGAATAAGTACACTTTAACACTATGCGGGTAAGGAAGTTAGATTTGGCCATAGTGGGTTCGATATTAGGTTACGGCCTATAATAGGGCAACCCACAATGTGGCGTTAGTTCTTTCTTCTAGGCTTTTCTGCTTTTCCCCATTTGACCCTTCAACTCATTCAGGAACCTGGACCATTGGACTCATTGCCATGCCAGAGACAGGGCTGGTCCTTTGTCTCTTATCACCAGGTCCTCAAAGAAGGGTGCGAGTATGCAAATCTAAGAGCTTATGCAAAGAAGGATACCACAGATATCCCCAATACTGTATTATCTCTATCTTTTTATGTGGCTTGGATCTTTTCTGGCTTTATTCATTATTTTAATAAAGGTCTCTAAGGTTTTAATTTGCCCTCAGTGTGAGTGTCCTTGCCATCCACCCTGAGGCTCCCGACAAGATACTGGACTTATTGGTTTTAGTTCTGTGTAGCCTGATTTTGGGACAAGAATCTTATCACGGTCATATCAATTGTCTTTACAATGATTATTAACCTATTAAAAGGGTCAAGCAACACATGCAACTGGTAAATAGAACTGTTGACATAACCAGTATCCCTCAACCACTGTGCAAATGCATAGGATGTCCAAAAGGCATTGGATATCAGCTATACATGGAGTACCCTGTCCAGCTCTGACTGGTAGTTACTGCCTAGAAGCAGCTTAGGCAACTGGCTAGTAATCATAGTAGGAAAATACCTATGGAGTCAACTTCAAAGAGTCATGTAGGACCAGACAAAGTCCTTGCATTTTACTTGTGCAGGCCTTCTACGTGAGGAAGCTACAGATTGACTGTTGCCAACCCTGAAGAGACTGACTAAAGAAGAAATGTGATAAGACAGCAGAGGAAGACAGTGAACAGACCAAAGGAGGAAAAAAAGGAGGAGAGAGGACAAAGATAGCGAGGGAGAAGGGAAAAGCATAGTTGTGTTCCCAATGCTGTAACTCAGCTTTTCTTAATACTGTGGAATGTAACCAACCAAAATATGTTTACTACGCAATTACACGTGACTATCCATCCCACGTAATCTGAAGAGTTTTGGGATACATGCAAGCACTCCCTTTACTTCCCCCATACACTTAGGAATTTAGATATTTTCTTCCCCAGGAATAGTTGGGTGCAGAGATGTATCATAGAAAATATAACTGAAGGATAAAGGTATAGCCTTACATCCCTGAGTGCTGTATAAATATTGGCTGATTAAACACTAACCTCACAAGGATTTTGAGGATTAATCAATACCAGCCTCAAAGATTTTGGGAGGATTAAATATTACTTTCACTTGATGCCTACATTGAAGCTAAGGACAGCGAAATAGCACCTCACCTACTGAACCAGGAACACTGTTCAACTCAAGTTTCTAGCACCAAACAGTTATGCTGTGTAAAAACAAAAAATTATAAATTGGAAGCAACTTACTCATTCCTGAGCATTCTCTATCTCCGTCCCACACATTAGAAACTGCATGCCCCGTCAACAAGAGGTTAATTAAGCTTTGGCTATGTAATGGAAAGATATGCCTTATTAAAAAGTGATATGCAATTTATTTCTGCAAATCTAATTATTCCTGAATAAAGGAGAAAACTCATATCTTAGCAAGCATTTGCTGTCTAAACACTTTGAATTCAGTTTAAATATATATCTCAATGACACCCAAAATAGTTTAAAACTAACATTTTTAACACAAGTTTGCCAATTTATCGCCATTTTAAGAGATTGAATACTTCCTCTGGAAATTCAGTATTAAAAAAGAGTTTGTTCCAAATCGCAGCGAACCGTGTGAACAAAGGGGTTCCAAGAATTCAAGTAGAAAGTTACTGCAATAGTTGTTGCTTTTATCTATTGTAGAATAGCAACTGAATTCTTTTCAGCAACTATTTCTAAAAGAATAATCACTCGTAGAAACATGGGAAAGTGTGTTAGTCCACTCTACGGAGACTATTGAATAATCTGGCTATTCTAGTGAAAATATAAAAAAAGCTGCAAATACATCTCACTAAAATTACTATTTACAACTTACCTCCCATGGCCATAAACAGGATCTATCAATGGCTCTGTGGAATCTTCAATTTCATTTTTTATGTTTTCGATACCCTAGAGAAAAAGCAGAAGCACTCATTGGAGTATTTATAAAAAATTAATGTTGTTAAAGAATGAAGACAAGCTTAAAGCTAGCAGATACAAAATAAAACAATCAGACAATAAAACATATCAAGGTTGGCTGCCCTAGCAACGGACAGAAGAGACACTAAGTGCAGTGTCACCTGAAAGTGAGAACAGGCAGTCTCATGGCACTGTTGTAGCCGGCGTCGCAAGATATTTACGTGCCAGATGCGCTAAAGATTCATATGTCCTTTCATGCTTCAACCACTATTTCAGGGGACTTGCGTCCATGCTGATGATGGGTTCTGCTTGATAACAATCCAAAGCAGTGCAGACCAATGCATGTTCATTTTCATCCTCTGAGTCAGATGCCACCAGCAGAAGGTTGATCTTTTTTGGTGGTTTGGGTTCTGTAGTTTCCGCATCTGAGTGTTGTTTTTTTAAGACTTCTGAAAACATGCTCCACACCCCGTCCCTCTCAGATTTGGAAAGCACTTCAGATTCTTAAACCTTGGGTCGAGTGCCGTAGCTATCTTTAGAAATCTCACATTGGTACCTTCTTTGCGTTTTGTCAGATCTGCAGTGAAAGTGTTCTTAAAATGAGTAACATGTGCTGGGTCATCATCCGAGACTGCTGTAACATGAAATATATGGCAGAATGTGGGTAAAACAGAGCAGGGACATATAATTCTCCCCCAAGAGTTCAGTCACAAATGTAATTAACGTGTTTTTTTGTTTTTGTTTTAAATGAGTGTCATCAGCATGGAAGTATGCCCTCTGGAATGGTGGCTGAAGCATGAAGAGGCATACGAATGTTTACCATATCTGGCACATAAATACATTGCAATGCCGGCTACAAAAGTGCTTTACAAATACCTGTTCTCACTTTCTGGTGACACTGTTAATAAGAAGAGGGCAGCATTACCTCCTATAAATGTAAACAAACTTGTTTGTCTTAGCGATTGGCTGAATAAGAAGTAGGACTGAGTGGTCTTGTAGGCTTTAAAGTTTTACATTGTTTTGTTTTTGAGTGCAGATACGTAACCAAAAAAAAAAAAAAAATCTACATTTGTAAGTTGCACTTTCATGACAAAGAGATTGCACTATAGTACTTGTATGAGGTGAATTGAAAACTACTATTTCTTTTATTATTTTTACAGTGAAAATATTTGTAATCAAAAATATACACTTTGATTTCAATTACAACACAGAATACAATGTATATGAAAATGTAGAAAAACATCCAAAATATTAAATACATTTCAATTGGTATTCTATTGTTTAACAGTGCAATGCAATTAATCGCGATTAATTTTTTTGAATTAATCACGTGAGTTGACTGAAATTAATCAACAGCCCTAATATTGATACATAGTGAGGACCAAATAGAAGAGCTGGTTATAGAGGACAACCTTAGTTCAAGTGACCATGAGCTAATTCAGTTTAACTAAATGGAAGGATATACAAAAAAACATATCTGCAACTAGGGTCCTTGATTTCAAAACGGTTAACTTTAAAAAAATTCAGGGAATTAGTTAGGAAAGTGAACTAGACTGAAGAACTCAAAAATCTGAATGTGGAAGAGACTTGGAATTACTTTAAGTCAAAGTTGTAGAAACTATTTGAAGCCTGCATCCCAAGCAAGGGGAAAAAATTCATAAGGAAGGGCTGCAGACTAAGCTGGATGAGAAAGCATCTTAGGCAGGTGACTAAGAGAAAGCAGACAGCCTACAAGGAATGGAAGAGGGAGGGATCAGCAAGGGAAGCTACCTCTTGGAGGTCAGAAAGTGGAGGGATAAAATGAGAAATACCAAAAGGCAAGCAGAGTTGGATTTTGCAAAGGGAATTAGAACAGTAAAAGGTTCTATAGCCATATAAATAAGAAAACAAGAAAAGAAGAAGTGGGACCGCTAAGCACTGAGGATGGGGTGGAGGTTAAAGATTATCTAGGCATGGCCCAACACCTAAACAAATACTTTGCCTCAGTTTTTAATGAGGCTAATGAAGAGCTTGGGGTAGTGACAGGGTGACTAATGGGAATGAGGATATGGAGGTAGAAATTACCACATCCAAGGTGAAATCAAACACAAATAGCTTAATGGGACTAAAAGCAGCCCAGGTAATCTCCATCCACGAATATTAAAGGAACTGGCACATGAAACTGTAAGCCCACTAGCAAGGCTTTTTAATGAATCTGTAAACTTGGGGGGGGGGGGGGTCGCACCCTCTGACTAGAGAATTGCTAATACAGATTCTATTTTTAACAAAGGGGAAAAAAAGTGATCTAGAAAACTAAAGGCCTGTTAGTTTGACCTCAATTGCATGCAAGGTCTTGGAACAAATTTTGAAAGAGAAAGTAGTTAAGGACATAGAGGTTAACAATTGGGATAAAAATATATGGTTTTAAAAAAGGTATATTGTGCCAGACCAACTTAATCTCCTTCTTTGAGAAGATAATGGATTTTTTTAGTGAAGGAAATGTAGTAGAGATCTAATCTACCTGGATTTCAGTAAAGCATTTTATACAGTTCCACATGGGAAATTATTAATTAAATTAGTGAAGGTAGGGATTAATATGAGAATTGCAAGATGGATAAGGAACTGATTAAAGGGGAGACTATACCGGGCCATACTAAAAAGGTGAAATCTAAGGCTAAAGGGAGGTTACTAGTGGAGCTCCTCAAGGACCAGTCTTGGGACCAATCTTATTTAACATTTTTATTACTGACATTGGCAAAAAAAAGGGAGAGTGCGCTAATAAAATTAGTGGATGACACAATGTTGGGAGGTATTGCCAATATGGAGGAGGACCAGACAAGAAGATCTGGATGACTTTGTTAACTGGAATAGAAAAAATGGAATGAAATTTAATAGTGCAAAGTGTAAGGTCATGCATTTAAGGACTAACAAGAATTCTTGCTATAAGCTGGGGACATGTCAGTGGGAAGTGACAGAAGAGGAGAAAGACTGGGGCGTATTGGTTGATCACGGGATGACTATGAGCCGCCAATGTGATGTAGATGTGACGAAGGCTAATGCAGTCCTAGCATTCATAAGGTACAGTATTTCCAGCAGAGAGCGGGAAGTGTTAGTACTGTTATACAAGGCACTGGTGAGACCTCATCTGGAATACTGTGCACAATTCTGGTTTCCATGTTTAAGAAATATTAATTTAAACTGGAACACGTGCAGAGAAGAGCTCCTAGGATGATTTGAGGAATGAAAAACTTACCTTATGAGAGGAGACTCAAAGAGATTGGCTTGTTTAGCCTAACCAAAATAAGGCTGAGGGGAGATATGATTGCTCTCTATATATCATTGGGGGATAACTTAAATAACTTCTCTCCCTCCCTGGTATTTAAGTACCAATGTGGACAGAAGAACAAATGGACATAAACTGGCCATTAACAAGTCTAGGCTTGAAATTAGGCAAAGGTTTCTAACCATCAAAGGAGTGAAGTTCTGGAACAGCCTGCCAAGGATTGAGATGGGGAACGGATGGATGGACAAAAAACGTAACTGGCTTGGTAAGATTATGGAAAGGGTGGTATGATGAGACTGCCTACAATGGCATGTAGTTGATCTGCGACTGCCAGCAGTAAATATCACCAACGGCTGGTGATGGAACACTAAGATGGGGAGGGCTCTGAGTTACTACAGAGAATTCTTGCCCGGGTGTCTGGCTGGTAGGTCTTGCCCATATGCTCTGCTCAGGGTCTAACTGATTGTCATTCTGATCCTAAATATAGCAGACCCCCTGGGGTTTTCTCACCTTCCTCTGCAGCATGGGGCATGGGTCACTTGCAGGTTTAAACTAGTGTAAATGGTGAATTCTCTGTAACTTGACGTCTTTAAACCATGATTTGAGGACTTCAGTAACTCAGCCAGAGATTAGGGGTCTGTTACAGGAGTGGATGGGTGAGATTCTGTGGCCTGCAATGTGCAGGAGGTCAGACTAGATGATCATGATGGTCCCTTCTGACCTTAAAGTCTATGGGATAAGGAACACTCTACTCACAGTTAATCAATGGGGGAACACTGCAAGGAGATCCTCTGACTTTCCCCCTTCCTCAGGATTTCACTGCTACCAGCTGAACTAAAGACTAAAATGAAAATGGAGCTACAGTAGATTTATGGGCCTAATGTTCCTACTTAACAGGCAGGGATGGGATGGCAGTCAACACAGAAATACATTTTAACTCTATAAAAAGATTCTTTTCCACCTACTCCCCTGTAAAATACCATGTGAAGTTCAGAAAGGAATTTTCTTAAAAATAAACTATTTACAAATTTATTTCTGTGCTGGATGCCCCACTACAACATGAATAAGGAGCCCATCCTACCCATAAACCTGGAATTAACTCAATTTTAATTTCTGAGCTTGCTGCTCACCTTTAAGTAAAAGGATAATGATCAAATCTTTTCTTTTAAAAACAAACCTTTGTCAATATCACAGAATACAGAAAGAGCAATACTCCAAATTTATTTGTCCACACTGAATACTGATCCCACATGGCATCCTTTAGTTCTGGAAAGCTTTGGAATGATTGCTTGCTGAAGACAAAAAGAAAAGAAAAAGGAGAAATAATTTAGATGTAGCATTAGAATAGTGTAAAAAGTAAAGAGGATATTAGGTCCTAACATTAAGCTGTCCAAGTAAACAGAGTAACATCAGTGTTACTGCATGCTGAGACAGTTAAACAGCAATCTCTGCAGTTAATATACCTGCCACAACTATTAGTATTTACTTATCAGAGGAGCAAATAAATGGTTTCTTTAGAGAAGCTGGTTACAGTATTATATTTTTACTGATATGCAAATATTTTAGTATAAATTATGTACATCTGAAATAGCGCAAAGTGGCTAGAATAAATAATTAACAAGTTTTTCAAATCTGAAGTTGCAGTAGACTGAATAGGTCTGTCGGTACAGTAATTAATAATGAAAGGAAGGAAGAGGGGAGAGTTATATCTTAAGAAAAACTCTACCCAATCAAGTGAAACTATTTTCCTTCAATGAACAATGTGTAGGACCTATTATAAACCACTTTCCTCTCTGAGACTTCATTTTAAAGACCAGCTTGCCCCTCAAAGAATCATTAAGCCTTTGAAAGACTGCTGTTAAAAGGACATAGCCTCAATGGGCCACCTCTTAGACAAAGCCTTAGTGAAAGCAAAAAGTCCTCAACTTGTGTGTGGATGGGTGTAATGGGAAAAACTGGTATGGAAAATAAGGTGGCTAATCTAAATGATGGGAGGCATATCTGGACAAGCAGACAGGTCTTAAATGAAAGTCAGAAGTAGAAGAAATCTCTGAATGCAGGTAAGTGACGTGATTGCTTTCTCTTGGGACAGCATGGGATCACAACCATAAATTTCTTTTAAGAATACGTACGCATTGTTTCTTTTCTGTCACTTAAGCTGAGAAAGCCTTACCTAATGTATGTTATGCTAAGTGTAAATCTAAATATACTAAACAAGCCATTGTTTTTACTCCACTTTTTTCTGTTTTTAATAAAACTTATTTAATGTTAAATTTATATTGCAATGGTGCAAATTTGCTTGTGAGGGGGAAGGTTCACCCAAGCCATTCTTGGTAACAAAAGGCATCCTGCAACCTTGAAAGAGGTACAGGAGGCACAGAAAATTCAGAAACCTAACCCGCCAAATGAATTTGGTCAACAGGGCATGGGAAAGGATGTCCACTCCCAGTGAGGTGTTTTGTGAGAAGCTGTGATGGGGAAACATCTGGGGACCTACGACAGGACCAAGGAAGAGACAAGAGTTGATTATAAGGTCAGGCAACATGTTATTTTTTTTCCTCCTCTCTCCATCACACAAAAGGATGTTTTGAAAACTGATTGGTAGAGACTATTGTAAGTACTCTTGAAGGTGATAAAAACTTGTAGTGTTTAGGTTACCTAAATTATATTATTACCTAAATAATAACTTTGGGTTATTATACTGGTAACTTTTATTTTATCCAAAATATTCTTAAACTTTTATTACTATTCTTGTTTTGTTCCTTACATTTTATTCCTGTAAAGGTATAACTTTTTTTTTTTTTATTTATTACCATCAGAGACATATTTTGGATAAAATAAAAGATACCACTATAATAATCTAAAGGTCACTACACGTTTTATATTTTTTATATATATATAAATAAACAAACATTTCTTTAAAAAGTTTCCTGGCCTGTCTAAGTTATAGAAAGATATCAGGTGAGGTAAGCTGTTTCTTGCAGTACAGGTCAAACAAGCATTGTTTTTTTAAAAATGAGCATAATCTGTGAAGACTATATCACAACAAATGTAATTATTCATATCCTTTACACTCAAATTTATTAAACATGCCTTTTAATTAACTGCAAGGAGATGCACATAATTATGTGCAAAGTGTGCTAATCTGACATTTTAGATAATTTTTAAAAATCTTGAACCAATTATTGCTTCCTTTTTGAATTATAAATACACAGCGTGAAAACAAAGTTTTAAACTCCAAGTTTGACCAACTCTTACAACACTTTGCCATATATCTGATTTTGAATATTAGTGAGATTGTAAAATAATGTATTTTAAATGTTCCAACATGTTACTTACTGAATTAATGCATGAAATCGCTCAAAGCCAAGCTCTTCGGCAGCCAAGGCAGCTATACACAAGAGACACTTTTCAGCACTACACATGGCAAAAAATGACACAAGATACGCACAGCAAGCTAGTATACTTTCAAGCATCAATTATATTTTTAATTTCCCCTCCTTTTGAAATTTTCAATTTTATTTTCAATTTTTGTATCTAACTGATGTAATCTTCTTCACTGTAACAATATGGGTTCTTCACCATACTTCTCTGTAATCTAAATAGTGGTGCATTCACGGATTTGTATCTTAAAATTTAAAAAAACAAAACAAAAAACAAAAACAAAAAAATCAAGATTACACAGCCCCTAGTTTGTAGCCTTGAAAATTTGTAAAAATATAAACTGTTGATTTTGCAAAAGTGATGATGTTTGTTAGTCACCAAGCAGAAGCATGCTACAAATAATTTTGCAAGTCAACTGCAAGTATTATTTTCTAGAGGAAAGCAAGCATGATTATTTGAATAGTTTTAGAGCAGTGTCAATGTAAGAAAGCTGTACTTTTTTTCAAATGTTTAAGAAACATTTGTTTCTGTAAACAAATTAGAATGGTTCCAGATAGTTTTAGGCACACTGTTCCTGCAACAAGTTTTCATAACTCTAAACTAACTCTCTCCTCAGACATTCCTCAAATATATCTACAGCTAAAGGGGGAAAAAAAAAATACAGCATGTAGTGTTGTCCCAGGTTCAGTGTAGACCTTTTGGTCCCTCATAAAAGCTTTTGAAACGGAGAGAAAATGTTTTTCTTGACTTTCCCTTGCTTTTAAATAATTACGCTCTAAAATCTTTTTGATACTTGTAAAATGTGTAAAACAAGTATCTAAGATTACAAGAGACACTCAAAAAGCAGCATCATTAACAGGCTTGGACTCCACCAATATTCCTGAATGTTTTATCTTATTCCTTGTGTATAATAGATACAACAGATGCTTCCACTTTCAATTAAAACTGAACAATGAATTTCTGAATAGCTATTTGATCCTGAAGGCACAGAAGTCAGTAGCAGTGATTCCGTTTGCTTCAATGAATGCATGATTGTGCCCTGTATCAATTACACGTGTACCTGTCATAAGAAACACTACTGATCCAGTATGAAGGTTCACAAAGCATTAAGCATTCCTCAAAGTATCTCATTTATCTGTAGAGGAATGGCTTAATTGAATATCAAAGTTGTATTTTGAAGGGTCTTTTTAGTTTGCCTGCAATACACAATATGCTTCTCTCTTCAGTGAAGAGGTGACTTTTGCAATGGCTAATGAGGGGTTTTTGGACCATGCTTTCAGTATCCTCAGCACTGTCACCTACATATTAATGGTTTTAAAAATCACAAGCAGTCAGGAATTGCAAAAGTTATATTTATAAGAAGAACGTGATCTTTTTGTAAGTCTTATGTCCTACCATATGCATTTTGGAGAAATATGAAGACAAATACTTGAACTAGAACAGAAGATACGACAAATGTGCAATGTGGCCAGATAATAGTTAGAACCTTAAAATCAATCCTGAAATGGTTAAGTTACCTGTGGATCCTTGTCTTAATAGATTTCCTTTTTAAAATAAGTAAAAAAAATTCAGAGCTACACCTCTACCTCAATATAACGCTGTCCTTGGGAGCCAAAAAATCTTACCGTTATAGGTGAAATCGCGTTATATCGAACTTGCTTTGATCCGCCGGAGTGTGCAGCCCCGCCCCCCCCGGAGCACTGCTTTACCACATTATATCAGAATTCGTGTTATATCGGGTCGCGTTATATCGGGGTAGAGGTATATTTGTTTTATGACTTACAAGCTTGTTTCTCTAGTCAGTGGACCACTCACATATCAAGATAGAAATTGCCAAGTTAACCCCATAAAAAGTGACGGGACCAGAATATTTTTTGAAAAAGGGGAATGATCATTTAACCCTTCCAACTTAATGGCTAAAAAACTTTACACAGTCTAAAAAAATTATTTTGGGGCAGAAATCATGCATGTTACATTCCCGCACAAAAATGTATTTTGGAAAACACATGAACAGTAGTTCATAATGAAAATTATTGTAACTTTAAAGAAGTCGTCATAACTGCTATTGTAGCTAAAGAGACTAAGTTTTTTAAAACAAAAAAAAACAAAAAAAAAGAAAGGAAAAAAGTTAGAGAGATTATACATACAAATCAACATTTGAACCCAAGAGCTTGCATGATTATAATGAAGTGCATGGCCAACAAGTCATTAGTGTACACCACAAAAGCAGATGAAACAAATGTGAGCATTCTGTATGTGTGTTTGAATCTACTTTGTTGACAGTTCTAAGAATAGTATTTTAGACCATTTCACTCTGATACTACTTGGAGTGGAATAGCAGAAACTTAACATTTGGAACAAAAGCAGGAAACAGGCAGACAACAGATGAGGGGCCTGGAAGAGAAGGGGTAGCGCTAAAAAAATAGTGGAGACAGGCATAATTCAGATGAGATCACACAAACAACATTTAGTTGGGAGAAAAAGAGGAGAGGAAAGAACAGATGAAATAAAAAAAAAATCCATATAAGAAAAAAGGTGATTAGAGAAAAGCTGAGTTTAAAAAAAATATTATATTTACAATATTTGGAATTATTTTATAGTATTAATGTATTAAGCCAGAAGTAGAAATGTTTACAACATTATAAATATACTTCAGCTTTTATTCCATTGGAAGTATGTAATTAGACTCCCAAAAGCAGCAGCCTGACTGTCAAACTGACTGCCATCTGTGAAACCATCCTGTCCTCCGCAACATCAAAAGTCTTGAAAAATGAAAAGGCAAAGTTTGAATGTTCATTTGGTCACAGCAGCAAAGGCAGGAAATTTCAATCTATATCTTAACCCTGCCAGTGCTGAAACTTTGCACTGCCATCAGTTCCTTGGTACCCATCTCTTTGTCCACAGCCTGGCCAGATAAGGACTTGGAAGCCCCCCTATAGCTACAATGGGAGAAAATGAGGACAGGAGAAAAAAAATCTTGAGACCAGGAGGGAAGTAAAAATCAAAATACTTCTTGAACTCCAGAGTACAAGTAAGAGATGAGCTGTTCAATGCCCAAGAGCAGAGAGAGACAGACAAGGGAGGTTCACCATTAAAGTTCCCTGTTCTTCCTTTAAAGTACAGGCTCTTCATAACAGAAGGAAAATTTGACTAATGCTGGGATGTGATATCACATCCCATTTATAAAGGGCAAAGTCAACCACAACTCCCAAACTGGTACAGCAACATTAAAAAATATATAGGAATAAGTTGGGACAGATTAGTTCACTACAACAGTTAGCTCATACATTCCAAGTAGCCTAGCTGTAGTGAGAGTGACCACACTACTGAACACTTTGAGCTAGAGTGATTGGATTATCAGCGGCGTAGTTGAAAGTGGAGTTGCTACATCCCCTCTCCATTACTAGCTCCAGCTTTAGCAGCGCTCTGCTCTAAACCACCCTCCTTTATGGGCTAGCTAGGTGGAGGTTAAAGTACTACTGAACTTGAGCTAGATATTTGTGTGTGGGGGGACAGGAGTCTGGTTGAGCCCAAGTTGACAATGCAGTGAAGAGAAGCCCAAAGTGGCCGGGCTGCCAATATCAAAGCTGCGGCAGGGGAAAGGGAGAGGTTTTTTTTGTGGTAAGCAAGCCCACTTTTCATGTTCACATAGTGCTCAGGTCAGTATTTTAACAAGGAGAGTCGGTTTGGAAAAGCCTTGCGGCAACCAGAATCTGCTCCAATCTCTTACAAGACAAATTTCACAGCACAAAGATGATGTTCATGACAAACAGGAAACCATACAGAAAATATTTTACGCAGATATTGCTATTCCCTGGTTACAATAATCTTTCAAAGAAGGAATTTACCAATCCCTAGAAATAAGTTGCCAATACAACTTTATGCACATTATGTCTTAAGTGGAAAAACATGTTTGTTGAACAAAAACGGGCAGAAATTCCATAAGTGATCCTCTCTGAGAGACTTATAATCTTTCTAGTAGCCACTATATGGTGAGGTAGAACTTTGTTAATTAAGCAGCTTCTAGGAACAAGTATGTTTAACTACTATTATCTGAGCATTCCAAAGCATCCTAGGCACTTACCAGAGGTTAATAAAGACAATCCTTACCAAAAAGAGCTTATGATCCAAACTCTACTCAATACTGTCATCCGATTTATCTATTCTTAAAAGCTTTCTCTTGCAATATTGCCTACAGAAAACAAGTACACTCATGTACAACAAAATTTGAAATAAATAATGTATGACTATCATCTTGATGGTGCACCCTTCCTCACACCATCTGTCTACACTAGCACTTACTGCGATATAACTTACGTCGCTCAGGGGAGTGAAAAAGCCACCCCCTTTGAGCGATGTAAGTTACACTGACCTAAGCGCTGGTGTAGATAACGCTAGGTTGGCAGGAGAACTTTGTCCACCGACATAGCTATTGAGGGTTCTCTAAAAGAATGAACTATTGCTCAGGAGACAAAACAATTAATTTAGAGAGAAATACATCTTACAGGGTTGTTCCTCCTGATGACTTGACTCGACAGGACTCCCAGAAATACTAGCAGTCTCTTCAGTTGTTTTTCCTCTTATCCATGTTGCCAAAGAGTACGATTCAGAATTATCAGAGCAAGCCATCTCTAAAATGTCACATAACGTATGACAGAGAAGGTTCTTCTGTTCTTCTTCTGAAAGATCAGAATCCTGCATGAGTTCAATTACTGTTTATCACTATCTTAAGTATGCTAATAGCATTGAATGTATGCACCCACTTATTAACGTTGGCAGCTGTCAGAGTACAGAAATTTAAAACCAGCCCTCCAAAGGTACATCTCAATAAGATTTCTGTTACTCACTTTCAGTTTTGTTTATAAGAATTTAAACTAATCCAAGATGAATGATTCAATCAGTGATGTCCACCAATGTGATCAAAAATATTGTAGACTGGCATTGAAGTATGAAAATTAGCAAGTTAGTGCCATGTGAAGTATAAGTATCATTTTTCCCCACTATGAAGACAGCATGGCAGCACAGTTAGGCAAATGTACAAATATTTATAAACCTCTTTGTAATGCAAATTACTAGAATAAAAAAAATATGAAAACAGGTCCTAATTACCTTGACACTCTCTCCAAGCAGACTTCTCACAGGTGAAAAGCTTCTTCAAAAGGAATGCCTTTATGTAATGAAAGAAACAAGCATTAGACTACAAGATGAAGTACCGTATATAATCGATCATAAGCCAGTTCGTTTATAAGCCGACCCCCTCAAGATGAATAAGTAAAAATGGAAATTTTTTATGACCCATTCATAAACCAACCCTATAATTCAGGGGTCAGCAAACTTTGGCTCCTGGGCTATCAGGATAAGCCACTGGCGGGACAAGATGGTTTGTTTACCTCGAGCGTCTGCAGGCACGGAGGTAAACCTAAATAAACAAAGTGTCCCGGCGTGCTAGCTGCTTACCCTGATGGGCCGGGACAGCAACTGGTGGGGAAATGTTTGGGGGGGGGGGGGGGAGAAGCTGGGAGGCAGGGCAGTAACCTGGGACTCCCCCCCCCCTGACCCCCCCCCTAGCCGGGGACCCCCACAATCTCCCCATCCCTTCCCACCTTATCTGGGGAGGTCCAGGGGAGAATGTCTCTGGCCTGGCTGGAACTGCTCCGGCAGGCTGGGCAGCGCGGCCGCAGCCTGCTCCGGTGGGCCAGATCGGGCGGCGTGGCCGCAGTATGTTCTAGCGCGCTGGGCCGGGTGGCACGGACGCAGCAGCCACAGCCTGCTCTGGGGGGTGGGGCCGAGTGGCACAGCTGCACCTTGCCAGCCCCAGAGCTGCAGCTGCTTCGGAGGCTGGGGGGAGAGCAGCGTGGCCAGAAGCGGAGAGACTCTGGCCCCACCTCTTTCCTTCTGGGTCTGCTGGCTGTGCTGCCTCTCCTTGCTCCCTCTGTTGGGCGGAGGGACTGTGTCCCACCTCTCCCTCTCTATACCCGTTCATATGCCGACCTCCTTCTCTGGTGCTTTCCTTTTTTACTAAAAATTTCGGCTTATGAACGAGTATATGTGGTAATCAATTTTTACTCTACATCAATTCAATTCTACATTTCACATTATATTTATATTAAAAAGACAGCAATAATATACAGTTAAAATGTCAGATATTTGAGCTCAAACTATGAAAGCATGCCAGAGCTTCATTTGTTCTCTGGTTTCCCTACTCAGTCCTATTACATCAGTGGCTTCAGAATAAGTTTCTCTAGTTTTAAGTATAAACCTCAAGTGTGAAGTATACCCATACTGCCTACCAGAGTTCATACCTGTATGCCAAATTGTATACCGAACTAAGGATTACTACCCCATGGGACTCTTGCTTAAGTGAAGGTACACCACCACGTCATAATTCTACATACTAAGTTACATAGAAGACTACCCTAACCTCCTTCCATGCAGAGACCAAACTAAACATTTTCAGCAGTTAACAAGCTCAGCAGCTTGCAAGCTACATTTTTCTTTTAAAAGGGTGCCTGGGTAATGTTTCCCCATATCAGTCTGAAAACATATCGCAGTTCTAGAGATCTGCTAGGTTTTCTATAAATCCCTGTGATTTAAAAAAAAATAATAATAAAAATAAAAATCAGGTATCAAACTACCAACTTCAAAACCAAATATGTAAAATGATGTTCTTTTTGCCACTTACAATGCAAAAGTAAACACACATTTATATGCTCCTGCTCTAATTAATACTCATACCACATAGTATTTCAGAGTGTTACAGCACTCCCATAGTCTCCCTTTCCTTGCACCAGGCTCACTTATCCAAGAGATTCTCCTATCGGGGCTCTTTAGCCAGCTTTCTTCCTTTAGCCATCCAGTGCTAGCAGCAGCTACTCCAGGTTCTCTCCTTACTCCTTGTTTGAGCCCTTCCTTCCTGCTCCCCCAATCAAAACCCATTTAACTCACCCATACATTTTTAAAATAATTTTTTAAAAGACAAATTGAAGGACAAGGGGATTGAATCTATATACACTGAAATGAGAACAGTCTCATAGATTTCGAACCATTGGCATACCCCTTCCATTTATTTAGATTTATAGGCAGCTGACTGACCTGTGTTCTTTTCTCCCAAATTAGGAGGACTTAATTGTATTATAATGCCTATGTCATGGAACAGTGGCTCCCAAACTATGGACCATAAACTGCAATGGAAGCTACATTAGAAAGAGCTAAAAAAACAAACTAAATACTTTCCTATTATTACTTTGCCATTTAAGCAATTGCTTAAATTATCACAGGTATGTTAATTCACATTGGGATTGGCTACAAGATACTAACGTAACCCACACTATGAAAGTTTGAAAATCATCATCACAGGCAATCAAGGGTACTGCAATCCATATAAAGTTTCCAGTATAGGAGTCCCAAGAACGGCAATGATAAATTTAATGTCTTAATTATATTGACTTCACAGATTTCAGTCCCAGTGATTTGGGACTATGAAAGTTTATTATTTCCACTTGTTTATTCAGTAACCACTTGAAACTCAAATGCTCTAAATTTTTTGAACAGAATTACCTATTGCAGTGGTGCCTGTGACTGCTGTGGTGAAGGCAATACTTTTAAGAAAAGCATTGGTGAATTTGAGGTAAAAAGGATTATGTAATTTTAATTTCGTATCAGTCTTGCTTACATCTCATCTGTGCTTTCTTTTCACTTGCTACATTTTTAATTGCTCTTTTATCCCGCTCAGCCTCTGCTCTATACCTTCTTTTAAGCTACCCAGGGTTGAATTCGTCTCTCTTATTTCCCAGAAGGAAAATACCACTTTCGCAAAGTCTCTATGTTGATAGACTATTTTTGTCCCTTCTTGTTGTTAGACTGTTGTCTCATGTATTGTATTTATCAGATGTTGTAAATTCAACTGGCTGGGGATCCCTCTCTATCTTTGGCTTGATTTTTTTATTCAGCTATGGTACCATATAAATTATGTAAGAGCTGGTGAAATTTTGTGCCTGTTAAGTTTAAACCATTTCTGTAACCAGTGCACTTTACCTGAACGGGTGCAATCACCGCACAAGGGCCACCTTCAAATTGTTCTAATGCAGTTGATTCAGATTCACTATATACAAACCCTGACAATGAAAAAGAGCATGGTTAATGATGTACTTAAGCATGCATACTTATTACATATATTCTCCTTGACAGGAATGCCACTCACTTTATTCACCAAGATCAAGTTAGTTTTGTAGACCAGAAAATACCATTTTTACAGAGCAAACAAGTCTAATTTATAACACATGAAAATCAAAAATGTATGGAGTACAAGGGGGCAGATTACATTTCACAATATTACTTATATCAGCAATGACACATGGCCAAAAAGGGCTAGTCCCTAGAGTTTTGAATTAGTAACATGTAAAGTAGTGAACAAAATTAAGATGTTCATCAGAATGTGACTTCCAACACTCTACCGTACTCATTCTGATTCAGTAAGAATATAGCTCCATATAAATCCTGTTTAGAAACTTGAGACACCGTATCTTACTGTAAAAGCTGATTTTTGAGCTTCTTTTTACTGAATATTCACTCTCTGTAAATAATCCATTTCTGCTTCCACTGAAGTCCATGGTAAATCTCCCACTGACATCACAGGAGGCACTACTGGGCCACAATTAAGGATTTTTATCTTTTTTAAGGCATGCAATGCCTTTTTGAGCAACTATCTGCTTTCAACACAGAAAGCCCTTTTGGAATGGTGGAATGTTAATTGTCCATGAGCTAGACACGTTCAAGATGATCCTGGACAGGACATCTGAAAGTTTTCCTCTTCCATATCCATGGTAAAATCTTAAAATGGAAACATCAAAGCCCAATTTGCCACACAAAAATTTAAGTTAGGGTGGACTAGCGTATTCCAAGCACCAAACAATATTCAGCTAATAGTCTTTATACAATGAACTACATTTATAGGCCAGTCTAAAATTATGTAATTTATGGCACCCTTCACTAAGTAAATTAGACCATTCCTTCACTAGAAATGAAAATTACATCTTCCTTAGTCTGTCAGCCAAACCCAGAGGTGATGCATAATAGTGTGTAACTGACCTGTTACTAACTGGGTGTTAGTTCAAGATGATCTGAGTCTACACTGATATAATTTACATACCAGTATACACAACTTATACCTACTTAGATTCCCTTAGTTTGAACCAAAATCTCTATTACTCCGTAGTGCTGCCAAACGTTTCATTGATGTCATTTCATTCACCTGGTGTAAATGACCTAATGATATAGATTGCCACCAATGCTATGAGCTAGGAACATCCCATAGCCTACTGGCATTCATATGTACAATCTGAGATAGCTTCTGACCTGGATGAGCCAATATAGACTACAATTTTCCTTTAACTTTAAAAAAAAAGAGTACCTTTGCAGTGTTCTCAAAAGTACAGGGTAGTATTCAGTTGTTCTGATGATTCAGTAATTGCAATGAAAAAAAAAAGTATGGGGTACCATCCCACCACACACAAGAAACCTTGCATTTGTTTCACATTCTTCAGGGGTTTGCTAGAGAGCTTGAATCTTTTTTGTTTACTATATTATATCGTTTTTCAACTGTGTGACCTAAAAATGTCAGGTCAGATTTGCCAAACTAGTTTAGTCTGCCCTAAGGAGACATACCATACTAAAGGAATATTTGGCAAATGTTTATTTAAGTTGGTAGAGTACAATTATATCATTTAAACTAAAGTCATAGCTGCCATTTAGTTCTGTTAATATTATTATTATATTTGCTTTGCTGGCAATCTTGAGTATTAACAGCATTATGGTGAATGGATACTGAATCAATACTGTACATGTAATGACATATGAAAGTTATTTAACTCCTGGGGGAATTCTGCGTCAAAAAATTTAAAAATTCTGCAACAAAAAAAAAATCACGAATTTTGCACACAATATTTTAAAATTCTGCACATTTTATTTGTCAAAATAACGCAATATAATCACACCAGTTTCAATTATTTTTGGTAATTTATTTCAAAATACCTGTCAGCAAGTATGTATGTAACAATACAAACAACAACAAAAATTCAAGAAATGTTTTGACACAAATAGATTCCTTACTAGGCATATTAATACAGAACTCTGAGTAGTTCCTCATGTGGCCCTGCACCCCCTTTCCCGTTCCCATGTGTCCTTGCACTCCCTCAACCAGCCCCCTTCACCTATCCCCATGTGTCCCTGCACCCCCTCCCCCGTGCCCATATGTCTCTGTGCCCATACTCAACCACCCCTCTCCCCCATAGGGCCTTGCATCCCTCTCCCTGCACCTCCACTCCCATTCAGCCCCTGCCTCAGTCTGTCCTTCGCCACTAGCCCTTAGGAGCCCATCTGTGACCCCCCCAGCAGCCCCATGTTGTCTTTCTCCCCATATTCCGTCTCCTGACCTAGCCCAACAGGCGCTGTGAAGAAGGCAGGGCTCTGACTTCCCTAGCTGCCGGGAAGCTGCAGCTCTGGTCTATTGCCACAGCATCCTCTGGTGGGCAAAAGGCAGAACTGCAGCAACTTTCAAGCAGAAGCTGTTTTCTGCTCAAAAAATTAAAAATATGCACGGCACATTATGCGTGCATGCAGTGGTGCAGAATTCCCCCAAAAGTATTATTTGTACATCTGATATTCCTTAGTATGGATACTCTGAGTACTATAATTTTAGCCTTTCCAAAAATTATAAGTCTCTGGATTTTTTTATTTTTACATAATGCCTATAGCAAATGTTCATTTGAACTTTGGCTAAGACCTGCTTATTGTATGATGCCCTTTAGGATTTCATCTACTTTTTGGCCCTTCGTCAAATTCCAGAAGGATAATTCAGTTAGACCAAACCAAGTCTAAGGGTTTTTTGAAGTCTAGTCCACCTACCTTATCTACTGACCCCTTTGGCTTCCCTTCCTCCTTTTACTCCCCACAAGTAATCTCTTCTTGGGGAATTTCTATAATAATTTTAACAATACAGAAATCTAATGCACTACTTCTTTCTTAACAACTTGTTGAAACCCAGAAGTAGTCTTCCTCAGCCAACATAGTCTTTATGTACTGTCAACTTTAAGAAGTCAAAACCTAACACCCAGCTTCCTTCCGTCTCCCTCTATCCAAGATATAGCTATGCTCTTCAAAGGCAAGACTAATACTATCCTATGGGAGCTCATCTTTCTTCCCCTATATCAAAAAACCTGGCTTGCCTGTCTTCCTTTCATCCATGTACACGATGATTACTTACCTCTAAACAACTAACACAACATTTTATAATCACCAACACTCTCCCACCTTTCCTCACCTAGTTCTATGACCATCCTCCCAATCCAATCCCATTCTTCATTAATCATTTCCCTTCTGCATTCACCTTTGTTTCCAGTTATCTGAAAAAAACACTCAGATCTATTTAACTACAATTCAATTCCTTTAGAGCAGCAAAATTCCATTCTTCCAAGTTCTCTCCTTTGAATCTTTTATATCTGGATTCTGCTCACTTCAGTCTAATACCACCACCCTCACCAAAACCCCGCTTTTTACTAGTGAAAACAAAGTATTCTATGCCCCTGCTGATTTATCTGTCTGATGCTTTTCAAAATTCAGTCCTACACATGCACCCCCCAATTTAAAAGCATGTTCCTTTTAAAATTGCCTAGTTGAGAGATTCATATTTCTCTCTGTCATATCAGTCATCAAGTCAGATGAAACATTTCAACTTCTTCTCATTCCTTATTCATTATTTTCACCAAATAAATATCTGGGTCCAACTTTACAATTTCAGTTCCCAAATAAGATTCTCTACAAAATTATTAACAATAACTTGCACAAAATCTGCATATAGTATAGATATAATATAGTATAGATCTCAGATTCCATGGTTATCATTACTTGTTTTCCTATGAAGAAGCACCAGTCCTGCACAGATGTTTGCACCTGATTAAGTCAACCTGATTAATGCAAGGACTTTAGAGGCTGCTGCCCAGGGCCCTGGGCTAAAGGGGGCCCCACGGGGTGCTGCAGGGTTCAGACATGCTTGCATGCCGTGGCCCCACGCCAGTCCCGGAAGTGGCTGGCTGCTGGCATGGCTCTGCGGCCCCTGGTGGGAAGGATGGGGGGAGGCGGCTCCGCACACTGCCCCCGCCCCCAGCACCATCCCTGCAGCTCCCACTGGTCAGGAACTGGTCAATGGGAGCTGCGGGGGCGGTTCTTGCGTGCACAGGCAGCACACAGAAACACACTGTCCCCCTCCCCCCAGAGGCACCCAGAGATGTGCCAGAAGCTGTCCACTTCCTGGAGCGGCGTAGGGCTATAGCACGCAGGCAGGCAGCCTACCTGAGCCCTGCTGCGCTGACGGCTGGAGCCTGCACCTCATACCGCCTCCTGCACCCCAACCTCCTGCCCCAGGTCAGAATCCCCTCCTGCACCCAAACTCTCTCTGTTAAAGAAACTAATATAACAGCTGTTCTAAGGTAAGAAATAGGCTATTCTGAATTAACTTAACTATATTCTATATGTTTTAAGACTGAAATGTAACCACAGAACAGCTTTATGTTAATTAAAAGGCAAGTTTACTAGTGTTAATAGCCTTGATGCCATAATTGTGATCATTTTGTTATAAATTAGGAAAGAGACTTGTATACAGTGCCACACAAAATCTAATAGCCCCAGGCCCACAGGAGAGTTAATCCAGCCCTGTATGCATGAGAGTTTGAAACTGAGCAAGTGCAAAAACCTATGCAAGATTGGGCCCAAGTCTGTATCCAGTTTTGGCAAAACTACTTATGATCCCAGTGCTTCTATGTAGTCACATAAGAATAAGCAGCGAACACTGGAAAACTGATTGTGGAAACAAAAGCCTAGATCATGTAAAACGTCTATATACTGCTGTATGGATTCAGTTTGATAAGTACATTTCCTCCATTTCTCTTGTAATTCCCTTTCAGTATCTTAAAGAGATTGCCAGATAACCCAAAAAATATTTTAGCTGTGAAATTGCTTCATCATGTAGTCATAGGCCACAAACGATCTAGTAGCAAAATAAACCAAGTTCACATGTGCAAAACATCATTACTGTATATAGTGTACCCCCAAGCATGCTATTTCCCAATTTATGCACCCCCCTTTTTTTAGGAGCAACAAAACCCCATGGACTGGTACTGACAAGACAACAAAAGATAAAGTAGAGGGTTGATAAAGGGAAGATTTAGCTTTGAGTAAAACTAACCGGGAGGCTGAACTGGGAAGAATTAAATCAGAGACAGAAGACTAAAGGGAAAAGAACTCATTCAGAAGGAGACAAGTCTGAGTTCCTGATCGGAGGAGGAGAAAGCAAGTGAGGGGGTGGACTTCGCAGAAGGGGTGAACAGAGCAGAGAGGTAAGTGAGGCACAGGAAGAGAGAGTAAGGAGGAGTAAAGGGCAGGGAGGAGCCAATGAAGAAGGAGAATGTGGGGCAAGACTGAGAGGGTGGAGAAGAAGAGGAGGGCACAGAGAAATAAGGGGCAGCTGAGAGAGGCAAGGAGTGGGGAGGGGCAAAGTGCAGGGCACGAGGGTGGCGAGGAGGAAGGGGGAGAGAAGAAGAAGGGGCAGAGAGATGGGGAGGAGCGAGAGAAGGGGGAGGGGAGGAGGGGGAGAACGACGCGCGCGGAGGAATCAGGGCAGAGTGCGTGGAGAGGGGCGGCTACCTTGCGCCCAGCGGCAGAAGATGGTGTCAGCGAGCCCGCCGGGCCCGGCTTTCTTGCCCCACACCAGGTGGACGAGCTCCTGGCTCAGCTCAGACATGACGCGGCGGCGGCTCTCGGGCCGGGCGGAGACGGCGGCACCTAGCGCTGGAACGAGACGGGGCTGCTACCAACCCGCTTTCCCTGAACATGGGAAGGGGCCGGATCGGAAGCGGCGGCCGGGGGGGCGGTCCAGCAAACAGCCGCTTACAGAGAAGGTAGGAGGAACCGCCACTGCCGGCTCTGTTAGGTTTCACTCAGCGGAGTCGCCTCCCCAAGAAACTTCCGGTTCCTCTCCCGGGTGAACCGGAAGGGGAAGCGCAGCTCAGCACCAATCCCAGTGCCCTCCTCTCAGGCTGCTATGACGCCGCTGTAACGACACAAACAGGTCCCGCTCCCAATGCCCGACTTTGGGTGCACTGAGCATGCTCACCCGAACTGAGCATGCCCAGTAACCTTCGCTGTTGCCACGGCCCTCTCTCTGCAGTCCGCTGCAGTCCTTCCGCGGGTTGTCTCGCGCTGGGCGGTGGACCCAGCTCGTGCCCTGGATGCAGCAGGGCTCGAAAGCGCGAGGCTGAGAGCAGCCGTTGGAAGTGTTGTGTTCTCCCGCGCGGCGCCTCGTTCCTCGCGGGCTGGGCGAGGCTGCTGGTGCGGAGTCTAGTCAGAGGCGCCGGCGAAGCCGAAGATACATCTGAGACCGCGCCTGTGGGCCCTGGCGGCTCGGGCTGTGTGGGCCCAGGAAGGGGTTGTGATGCAGCGGATCTAGGTCCCAGACACAGCCCCCTTGGGGGCCGAGCCCCTCTCCTGGCCAGGCTGAGGCAGCCCAGGCATAACCCCTTGTGGGGCCACTTGCACAACGGGGCATCACCCTGCCTCTAACCCTTCCTTGGATAATCTTCACCACAGATTCCACTGCCATTCCTGTGCAGGTGCTTCACAGATCTCCCAGTGTGCCAGACCTGCCTCCTGCCCAAACTCAAATCTCAGCCTCTCCCTTTGACAGTGCCTTGTGGATGTCTAGCTACCAGCTCAAGATCAATGTGGCTGGAACAGCGTTCTTAATCTACCCCACCACCACCCAAAAAAACAACAACAAAAAAGTTACCTCCTCTGATCACTGTAGAGGCCACCACCATCCTGCTGGGCACTCAAGTCCACAGCCTGGGCATCATCTTTGACTTGATCCTGTCTCTATGTCCTCATATCCAGGCTATGTCTAAATCTTGCAGATGCTCTCTGCATAACATCTCTTAAGATACAGCCTTTCAGCCTTAAGATGCATCTGAAGAAGTGGGTTTTTTACCCAGGAAAGCTTATGCCCAAATAAATCTGTTAGTCTTTAAGGTGCCACCGGACTCCTCATTGTTTTTGTGGATACAGACTAACACGGCTACACTTGACAGACTTTCCTATGCAGCCACGCTGCTAAAACTTGGCCAGGCTCTCATCACCTCTTGCCATGGTTATTGCAACATCTTTCTCTTTGGCATTGACAAAAACAATCTTGCCCCTCCCCCTACCCCCCCCATCCATTCTGAATGCCGTTGCAAAGATCATTGTCCTAGCTTGTCACTTTGGCCACGTCACCCCACTCTTTGCATCCTTCCATGGGCTCCCTCTTCTGTATCATGTCAAACAAGCTTCATGTTCAAGGCCCTTCACAGCCCTGACATCTTTCATTTAGTGTCAAAAGGTCAATTCCTGCCATCTCCATTGCTCACTTATCATATTGCCCCTCACCAAACACCTACCATATTGCCCCTCACACTTGGAAGGAGTTCCCCTAAGTGTCCATAAAACTAACTCATTATCCTCCTTTAAACCCCTTCCTAAAATTATACTTTGCTGTGATGCTTCTGAAAAACTTGATAACGATATGGCTCCTGGTATACTGAGACCACAGCCTTGCTGACCAATATTGTCCTATTTCCTTGTACTCCCCTATCAGTCTGTCTATCCATCCGTTGTCTCATACTTAGATTGTTATCTGTTTGAGGCAGGTGCTGTCTTTTCTGAGTTTGTATAGTGTCCTAGTCCAGGGGCAGGCTGGGGCCTTGTTCCTCTCTGTACCCAGGCTCCCTGCCCAGGCCTTAGGAGGAAGGACTTACTCCCCAACCATCGGAACAGAGGTCTCCTGCCAGCCCAGAATAGCCATGATTGGGTGACAGGGTGCCTTGAAAAGGGCTGAGTTAACAACCCCAGAGACAAGCAGGAGCAGCTACCACATCACAGAGCTATTGCTGCCGGTCGTGTTGCTGTGGGGACTTGTGGCCTACTATTCTATGTACTCTGGCTGTCTGGGGCCAAAGGAGGGAAGAGATGGTAATCTGCCCATGCTTGTCCCACAGCTCACTCCCCAAAAGCGGGACATTTCTACTAAAATAATCAGCAGTGCTTTAATACAGCAGTTCAAATTGTGATAATTGGGCTTCAGTGTTAACTGTGGTCTGATAAAAGTGAAAAGCAGACATGGCCTAGACTTGGAGACCTGTTTTGGAGGGATTATGGGAAAGAGCATGGGAGGAGTTTGGCAGCTGTGGATGGAGAAAGATAAAAGGCTGCCCATTGCTTTCTCTTAGGGTTTGTGTACATTTGAAAGTTATTCCAGAGTAAGATAGGGTGTGAATTTAAAGCAGAGTATCTATTCTGGAATACTTCCCTGTGTGAACACTATTATTCCACAATAAGAGTGCCTTTTTCTGGTTTATTTTAAGGCACTTTCAAAGTGGAGTAAACTAATTCCAGATTAAGAGTGTCCACATCTGGATTTATTCTGGAATAGTTATCCAAAGAGTGAAGGCGACTCTCTTTCCCAATGTGTGGATGAGATTGGGGGAAGACTGCAAGTAAACTGGTTGAGGCTCAATTCACCCAAAACTGACATAATGATACTTGGTTGTAAGAAGCAACCAGTGATAAGGTACAGATTATTGTATACCAATCACTGTTTGAAGGAATGTGCCCACCATTTGTTATTTGAGTGTGTAACTTGCTGGTAGAGCCCAAGTTGCTTTTACAGGATCAAATAAAAGCTGTGGCTAGGAATGTTTTTTTAAAATTTACATCTAGTCACAAGGTTGTAGTCTGTTCTGTAAAGATATTATCACTCAGCTTCAAAGGCCAGAAGGGACCATTGTGGTCATCTAATCTGACCTTCTGTATAACACAGGCATTAGAACTTCTGCAGAATAATTACTAGAACATAACTTTTAGAAAAATATCCAGTCTTGATTTTAAAATTGCCAGTGGTGGAGAACCCAATACGACCCTTGGTAAATTGTTCCAATAGTTAATTAAATTGTTTTAAAATTATGTTTTATTTGAAGTCTGAATTTGTCTAGCTTTCTCTTCCAGCCATAGAATTGTATTATAGCTTTCGCTGCTAAACTGAAGAGTGCATTATCAAATATTTGTTCCACGTGTATTTATAAACTGTGATCTAGTCACTACCTAGCCTTCTCCTGAGTCACAGATAAACAGATGAGACAGACAAATAAATTGAGCTCCTTGAGTCTATCACTATAAGACATGCTTTCTAATCCTTTAATCATTCTCGTGGCTCTTCTTGGAACCCTCTCCAGTTTATCAACATCCTTCTTGAATTGTGGACACCAGAACCAGTCATAGTATTTCAACAGTGGTTACACCAGTGCTAAACACAGACGTAATATAGCCTCCGTGATCCTATTCAAGATTTCCCTGTTTATACATTCAAAAATTATATTAACCCTTTTGGCCACAATATTGTAACGGGAGCTTGTGTTCATCTGATTATCCACTATGACTCCCAACTCTTCTTCAAGAGTCATTGCTTCCTAGGATAGAGTCCTACATCCTGTAACTATGGCCTACGTTCTTTGTTGCTAAATGTATAACTTTATGGTTGGCCTTATTAAAATGTGTATTGTTTGCATGCAGCATAAGTGGTTCAGATCGCTCTGTATCGCAGACGTGTGCTCTTCGTTATTTACCACTCACCCAATCTTTGAGTCATTTAGCAACTTTATCCGGGATGGTATTATGTTTTGTTCCCTATTATTGATAAAAATGTTAAATAGCATAGGACCATGACCTGATGTGTGCAGGCCCCCAATAGAAACAAACAAACTTGCTTTATGGTGCTGATACCCCATTTACAATTACATTTTGAGACCAGTTAGCCAGTTTTTAATCCATTTAATGTGTGCCATATTAATCTTGTACCGTTCTAGTTTTTTAATCTAAATGTTATGTGGTACCAAGTCAAATGCCTTACAGAAGTCCAAGTAAATTACATCAACACTATTACTTTTATCAACTAAACTTGGAATCTTACCAAGAAAAGAGAGATTACTTTCACAGGATCTATTTTCCATAAACCCATGCTAATTGACATTAATTATATTACTCTCCTTGAATTCTTTATTAGTCAAATCCCATATCAACCACTCCATTATTTTGTCTGGTATCAATGACAGACTAGTAGGTCTATAATTATCTGGGTCATTCCTATTTACGCTTTTAAAGTAAATTTAAACATTAGCTTTCTTCTGGTAATCTGGAACTTCCCCAGTGTTTCAAGACTTACTGAAAATCAACATTTATGGTCCAGCCATCTCTTTTAAATGCAAGTTTTCTGGACCTGCTGATTTAAAAATACCTAACTTTAGTAGACGAAGTGGGTATTCACCCACGAAAGCTTATGCTCCAATACGTCTGTTAGTCTACAAGGGTACGTCTTCACTTACATCCGGGTCCGGATGTAAGCAATCGGTTTTCTGAGTTCGATTTATCGCGTCTGGTTAAGACGCGATAAATCGGTCCCGGATCGATCCCGGAAGTGCCCCGGATCGATCCCAGAAGTGCTCGCCGTCGACGCTGGTACTCCAGCTCAGCGAGCGGAGTACGCAGCATCGACGGGGGAGCCTTCCTGCCGCGTCTGGACCGCGGTAAGTTCGGACTAAGGTACTTCGAATTCAGCTACGTTATTAACGTAGCTGAATTTGCGTACCTTAGTCCGAAGTGGGCGGGTTAGTGTAGACCAGGCCTAAGGTGCCACAGGACTCTTTGTTGCTTTTTACAGATCCAGACTAACACAGCTACCCCTCTGATACTTAACTGTAGTAGCTGCTGCTTAACATCGTCCAGAGATACTACTGGAATGGAAAGGGTGTCATCATTATATAATAGTACTACATCATCTGTTTTTTCTCCCGACTACAGAACAGAAATATTTATTAAATAATTCTGCCTTTTCTGCATTATTATAGATAATTCTTCCATTTCCGTCTAGTAGAATACCAATACCATTGTTAGGATTCTTTTTGTTCCTAATATACTTTTAAAACACCTTCTTATTATCTTTACCTCTTTTGGCCTTATTTCTTTGTGTCCCTTGTTTCCCTTATCAATTTTCTACAGTTCATAACTTTTGATTTATATTCATGACTATCAACTCCCCTTTCTTCCATTTGTTATACATTATTTTTTTATAGCTGCCTTCACTTCTCCTCTAAACCAGGTTAGTTTTTTAACCAGTATGGCTTTCTTTCTTTTTGGGGGGATTGTGGCATTTTGGGCATCTAGTAAATGTTCTTAAATAATTCCCAATGATCATACATATTTTTCTGATTAAATTCAGCCTGGCTGAATTGGCTCATAATTGTGTTCAGCTTTGTGGAAATGGCCTTTTATGTTACTGGTTTGGACTTTATTCTGTTTGCACATTAAAAATGTAATTGTCATAATCACTTGCACCTAAATTACCATTAATGTTTAGTTCTGTGATCAAGTCCTCTATCTGTCAAGCAGTGCTCCGGGGGGGCGGGGCTGCGCACTCCGGCGGATTAAAGCAAGTTCGATATAACGCGGTTTCACCTATAACACGGTAAGATTTTTTGGCTCCCAAGGACAGCGTTATATAGGGGGACAAGTGTATATAATTCCTGCATGTTGGATGGAACACATTTTGGGTTAGGAAATTGTCATCTATCATATCTGGAAATTCAGAAGATGTTTTAGTACTGGCATCATGAGACCTCCAGCTTGTGTCACTCAAACTGAAGTGCCCCATAGTCATGCAGGGTTTTTTTCCTACATGCTATATATAGGTGCTTAAGGAGCCAGTCACCCTGCTTGCTAGTGCAATTTGACGGTCTGTAGTAGTCACCAACTTATACCCCATCTTGTGGTTTATCAAGGTTAGGACCTTGATCCGTAATGATTCAAGATCATTTTCTTCAAAGTTGTCAGTAACTCAAAAATAAGTAATGCCATTTTTGATATAGAGTGCCACTACCCCTCCCTTTTTGCCCACTCAATCCTTTCTAAATAGTTTATAACCACTGATTTTAACATTCCACTGGGTTTCAGTAAATATCAACTGGATCAAATTTATGCTCATAAATGAGCAATTCCAATTCCTCTTGTTTTTTACCCAGGCTCCTAGCATTGGTTTATCAGCAATTCAAGAATTTCTTCTTTACATGTCCTTTGGTTCCATGATTAATTTTGTTCTCAACGTCTTGATATTGTGCTAAATGAGTGCTCCTATCTTTCCTCTTTTTACCCTCCCATTTCGTTATTAGTTTAACACCCTCATGACTATTCTAGCCAGACTATCCCTGAGGAAATTGGTTCCCATTCTGCTGAAGTGGAGGCAATCCAACTACACAGCCCCCTCTCCACATAGAAGGTGGACCAATGTTCCACAAAACCAAAATCCTCCACCACTTACCAAACCATCAGTTCACTTCCAGAATCTTCTGCCTTCTGTCTTCCTTTGCTCGTGGGACAGGAAGGATGTCTGAGAAGTTTGCTTGGACATCCTTCTTGTTCAGCACGCTTCCTAGTTCCCTGAAGTAATCTATTATCTGTGAGATATCCCACAACACAGTGTCATTAGTACTGATATGAACCATCACCAATGCATCCTTGCCCGTTGACTTCAGAAGCCTATCCAATCTTAGAGTGATGGTACTTGTCTTGGATCCAGGAAGCACACCATCCTTTTATCCACCTATCCCTTGCAGAATGTTCTTTCAATTCTTCTGAGTATTGAATCCCCAACAAGGATAGTCTGTCTTCCTTGGACAGTTGGTGATCTCTTCAGGATTTACATTTTAAGTCTTAGCTCATTAGCTTATTATAGAGATGTATGCAGATGAATAAAACAAACCATACATATTGCCATCAACTGTAAAGAGAATCTACAGTTCAGCAGCAAAAAACAAAACAAAAAAAGGGTTTTTAATGAAGGTGTTGTTCTGAGGATGCAAGGATGATGCACATAAAAAGAAAGAAACTGATTTAACGGAAACAGAAAATAAACATAAAGATCTTCAATTTGGAGCATAATCCAGTCTCACCTAATTTCTTAAAGGCCTTTCCCACTTCTGATTACCAAGTAGCTGTACATGAACTTGACAAATTAGAGAATTGGTCTAGAATCAACAAGGTGAAATTTAATAAAGACAAGTGCAAAGTACTTAGGAAGGAAAAATCAAATGCACATCTACAAATCAGGGAATAACTACCTACGTGGCAGTACTGCTGACAAGGAACAGGGGGCTATAAGTGGATCACAAATTGAATATGAGTTAACAATGTGATGCAGTTGCAAAAAAAGCTAATATTCTGGAGCGTATTAACAGGAGTGTTGTACGTAACACATTGGAGGTAATTGCCCTGCTCTACTCAACACTGGTGAGGTCTTCATATGGAGTACTGTGTCTTAATTCTGGGCACCACACTTTAGGGAAGATGTGGACAAATTGAAAAGAGTCCAGAGGAGAGCAACAAAAATGATAAAAGTTTAGAAAATCTGCTCTATGAGGAAAGGTTAAAAACTCTGGGCATGTTTAGTTTTGAGAAAAGAAGACACGGGGGGGAGGGGGTAACAGTCTTCAAATATGTTAAGGCCTGTTATGAAGAGGATTGTGATAATTTTTTTCCCCCGTGTTCACTGGAGGTAGGACAAGAAGTAATGGGCTTAATTGGCAGCAAGGGAGATTTAGGTTCGATATTAGGAAAACTTTCTAACTATAAGGGTAGTTAAACTCTGGAATAGGCTTCCAAGGGAAGTTTTGGAATCCTCATCATTGGATGATTTTAAGAACAGATTGGACAAACACCTAGGGATGGCCTAGGTTTAATTGGTCCTGCCTCAGCGCATGGAGCTGGACTGGATAACCTTTCAAGGTCCCTTCCAGCCTTACATTTCTATGGTTCTTACTGTGTTTCTGTATTCCCATAGGGCAGAGGTCCCCAAACTGTGGGGTGCTTCCCCCTAAGGAGGTGTGGATGAACATCTGGGGGGCATGGCGAGGCCTGGGCTAGCCCCCATGGGGGCTGCAGAGGGAGCACCATCCAGCCCCTCTCCACTCCCAGCTCTGCTCCCGTCCCACCCCCAGCCACGTTCTCGGCCCCATGCCTGCCCCCGCCTCGGCCACTGGCAGCAGCTCTGTTCCCGGCCCGGGGGCTGAGCCTGGGGCCAGGGCCGGGAGCAGAGCCGTACCTGGTCACGGCCCCAGTTGCCGGCCCCCACCACAGCCCGGCTGTGGCTCCGCTCCCGCCCCCTGCTTCAGCCCCTGGCCTTGGCCCCATTCCAAGACCCAGGCCCATCCCCAGCTGTAGCCTTCCACCCCCAGCTGTAGCCCCAGCCTTGGCCCCCTTATCCCTGCCCATTCCTGATCCCTGGCTCTGGAGAGGGGCAGGGGGGAGGGGGCGCAGACAGGGGTAAGGAGGGTGCGACCCTCAAAAGTTTGGGGACCTCTGCCTTAGGGCATTAAGGCCTGATCCAAAGCCCACTGAAATCAATGGAAAAACTCCTATTGACTTCAGTGGACTTTGGATCAGACCTTTAGTCCCCAGCCGTGCTTTGTTCATGCTATATATCTCTGTGAGGGGTAAGCAGGGAGTGGACTCTCTGCTGGCTGGAAAACAGCAGGGCCTAGACCCTGTCACACACGCTTTGTCAGAAAGCTACCATTCCACAGAAATTGAGGATCAATTGCTTTAATTTTGGGATAATGTTGTGACTCAGAAAAGCAGTCTTTAATGATAGCTATACTTCTAAAGATAGGGTTCTCCCTAACATTCTTCAGTCCACTATTACAAGGATCTGTGATGGAATAAAAAAGTGGTATTGATCCAAGTATGCTCACAAAGAACACACAAAGCTTGGTTGAAGGTACGCGAGGTGCACCTATGCAGCACTTAATACAAAGTATGAGAGGAAGAATGTTAAGAAGTTCAGACCTGCAAATACCAGAACACCAATTGCGAAATAAGGAAAAAGTTAACACACTAATAATGTTAAGAACACTCTATGTATACTGTATCAGCTGATCTGAAAATTTCAAAAAGCCTTCCTAACTACTAGAACCTTACAGGGCTGAAGCACTGGAATTTCAAAATGGAATGCTTGTTAACCTCTTTGTGCAGCATATATTTTAGGGACTGTTAGCAAAATATTTTGGTCTTCCTTAGGTTATTCATATAAACTGTTGAAAATATTTTCAGAACTATTCTTTTGCTGGGAAGCACCCTTTTTGTACTATTATGGGTGCATGAAAATGAAAAGACCTACATGATTTTATTGAAATTAATAACAGTGTCTCTTCTGTTTGAGACACGTTTTTTAATTGTCTAAATTTACCAATATGCTGATAGTTTTATTCTTTAATAAAATCAATCTAGTTTTAAACTAGTTTTGTGGTGGAGTCTCTATCACTGGAAATTTGTTAATCAAGACAGATTTTTTTTCTATAAATGTTCTGGGTCAAACAAGAATTAATTCAGGGAAAACCAATGGCCTGTGTCATAAAGAAGATAATGCTATCTTCTGGCTTTATAGTCTGTTAATCTAAATCATTTATATTCCTGGGTAACAAAACTGTTCTGATAACACTGTCTTCCTTCTGTAAAAGCTAAAACTAAAGGGCCCAGTTTTCTAACCATTCTGTGGATGGACCTACCACAGAAACTTCAATGTAAGTTCTGCTTATAGATGACAGACAAGATGGGGTTGTAATATTTTACTTGTCTAATTTGTCATCACCCAGTACTACTACTGAATGTTTTATTGATAGTCTAGGTGTGCTTAGCCTATGTGTCTTTTGCAAGCCTGCCACTATTCTGGTTTTACCAGTACAGCAGCCGCTTGCTGGAATTTTTCTCTTTTGGGTGCAAGTACTGAGGAGTGATCAGCAGGTGGCACTGCTGTACTTCTTTCTGCTATAGTAACAAGTGTCCGAGTTTTCCAGCACAGTGCCATTTCCACATTTCCATTGAGTTCTGATATTGGTTTGGGTACATTAATAAGATATTTCATCAGTGTCTTTCTACACAGAATAACTGCATAAGGTGCTTAACTGAGGCAAATTCCCTGTCTGCATTGGCATTGTGTGTCTTGACAGTATTGGCCTAATTTTGTTCTTATACTAACGTAAATCAGGAGTAACTCCAGGGAGCTTAATGGAATTAAACTGTTGTAAGAGCAATATAAGAACAGAATCAGACCCCATATTTCTTACAATAATTGGTCTTTTCCTTCTTGTTCTGCAATTTTTTTCCATTTTGAATCAATGATGCATAGTGTATGAGGTGCTTTACAATGTTACACAAAATAGATAATTCCCTGCAATTGTAATGCACTTTCCTTACAATTTTCAAGTGCCTGTGGTCATGGAATAACAAGTATAATAGACTGTAGGATTAAAAACAGTTTTTAGAGGAGGGGGCAAAGAGTAGGCATAGAGGGAAATGTTTCAAGCTGGACATAAGGGTGAGAGAAGGATGATCACAGGAGTGCTCCCCAATTTGTCTGATTTAGTGCATGGAATGCAGAGGAAGAGGCTGGTATATGGCAAATGGAGTTCATTGTAGACAAATACAAAATAATTAGTCTGGGAGCAAGAAACCAATCTAGGGAATATGTGCCAAATAGAACAATCAACCAGTACACTGGCCAGGGAAAGCATCAGGGAATTATTGTGGAAACATCATCAGGCCAGTGCACAGTATCAGTAACAACAATGAAAAAAGGCAATCAGTATAGTAGGTTGTATTAACAACAGCACAGAATACAAAATAAAAGCGGTGAGGCCTTGGCTGTCTAAGTCATTTGAGTTAGCCTGCCTAAGGATTACTGATTCCTATCTTAAAAAGTGTGCACTCACAAATTCCAGTGCCTGCATAAATGTGATGGGGCTGTGTGCACACTTGGTTGTGTTTGCATAGTCACACGGGGCTAAAATGACACATGCATTTTAGAAGATTTATGCCACTTTATGCAATACAGGTCAAGATACTCAGAAAATATATTGTTGCCTTTAATAGAGTGGGGCAATAAGGTTGATACCAAATTCAAAGAATCCAAATATATGCTAAGTGAACGATGTCTTGGTTGTTCACTGGCATTTACAACTTAGATGGAGGAGTAGGAGGTGTGTGTGTGTGAGTGTGTGCAAATTTACTGGAGGGAGTGAGGTTGGACTTGGTGGACAAAGGGATTAGGTGGTGAGTAGGAATCTATTACTCTGTTTTGGAGTTAAGAATGTACCAGTACTTTTATTTTTCCCGTTTGAATACTGATTGGCACTTCTGAAGTCCAGTGCAGAAGCTAATACTTCACTTAATTTTAGTATGCCAACTGCTCTGCATGTTATAATGATAACTGTATACTGCTTCACACAAATAGAACATCTCTGTATATAATATGAATCTGACCTCTGCTCTGTGTAAAAGGTGTGACTCAGCATGGGAAATATAATTTAAGAACGGGACAGTTAAATGTGGAAATAAATGCCATTTTGTTACTCTGGAGCATTGCTTGAATATCTCCAAATTAACATGCACATTTAGTCTTCTTAACAAAGGATGGATCTTTATGGTGACAATCTGAGTTGTTTTTGCCTATTTCTTTATTAAATGCATAGGAGCTGTTTCCCGTTTTTTATTCTATGCTGCCATCATGTGGCTGTTTGCCTTGTTAATTTACAATGTACCTGCTGCTTTTCAATATACACAATTTTTCTATTTTCCTTTCTATATAATACACAAAATTCTATTCAACTTATTTTTTCTTTGCCAGTAAGATACAGTTAATTGCTTTTTAATTCTCTTTTGTTTTTTTAGAAGGACACAGAAACAGCCACTCTCCCCCTTTAAATCTCTACTCCAAACTCACTTCGTTCAATCTGCTTTTCCCCCATTAACCTCTCTGTACTACTTTATATTTCTGTATTCACCTCTGATCATTTAAAAACCAAAAATTACCTCACAGTAAATAAGAAATGGATGAAAAACATAAACAATTTATACTTTCTGTATGTGTACGTCCTCTTCCCTTTGCTTTTTCTGACTAATTAAAGGCCTAATCCTGAAAAGTGCTTGCATTATCTAATGTCCCAATCCTGTGAACTGCTGAGGGCTGTCAACTCCCAGGGGCGTTCAACAGAGCTGTAACTAGACATTTTAGCACCCAGGGCGAGCAATCATATTTGCGCCCCCTGCTGGGGGGAGTGGCATTTTTCAGCCCCATTTTTCCACCCCGCCACACTTGCCCCGCCCTAGTTACGGCCCCGGCATTCAATAGGAGTTAAGGGCACTTCGCACCTCACAGGATCAGGTCCCTGAGAGCAGAGATTGTGTTGTCTTATTTGTCTTTAAAATGCATTCCCTGGCTCTGGTAATACATAAATAAATATCATAATAATAATGAAGAAAATGCCAAGCTGCTCAGTGCATACAGCAGAGAAGGGAATCACACTTGTGTAGCCAGCTGCTCTAGTATTGGTGGGGAGCTATAAAGTATTATATTGTTCGACTTTCCAAAGCAAGGTTTCTATGGTTCCCCATTCCTATTTACTCTCTTCATAGCTTTGGTTATCTAGGGAAAAGAAGTAGAAAATGTCGACCAAGTCTATACTGAGAATACATTGTTTAGAAGTTCAATGTGGCACAGTAATGCTACCGGGCTAGATTGGGCCTTTGTTCCTAGCTGAGTGTGTAGGGTGTAGCTGCACCACTCTTGGGAAGGAATGGTGTTTTAGTGGCAAATTCTCCCCTGCTTTACCTTTGCTTTCAGGGGAGTGGTGGGGAGTGATCTACATCACCTTTTCATAAGGTGCAGTTTACTTCCTCACTTGCGTCAGGCGAATTCTAATGGCTGCCATGGGAGGGAGGGGCAGAGCCTACACTCTGTGGACACCCTGCCCCTCTCTACCCACTTGCTCACAGACAGGAGAGTAGTAGCCCCATGGAGCCTATCTCCCCCACCCTTGGACTTGAAATCCAGACAGGCAATGCACGGAATGGGGATGTGTAAGGAGAGGATGGGCCTTAATGTCCTCTGACTCACCTGTGCTGTGGCATGAGGGCCACTGGCTATCTGGACCACTAGAATATGAAACTAAAATAACATATAGTGATTTAAGGACTTATTTGTAAAATTGCTGATGGTAAGCATGTGGAAATGAAAGATACACAAATGTCTCAAAGCTAAGAACAGGACATAGCACTTGGTACATTCATTATTGTGCCAAATACAGTAGGAAGAACATTGCTACAGGAGATAGCTGATGCCATTGGAATATGCTTGGCCTTCTCTTTCAAACTCTGGGGCGATTCTCTGATTTTCTTCTGAACTCACCTCATGTTCTCATCCCACAATCACCCTGTAGAAATTCCTCCAGTACCCTCATCCAACTATTCCTCTGTAGAGACTATTTAGTAGCATCTGTTTCTGCCTTAGTAATGCTACAAACATACACATACTACCATGTTTCCCCCAATGCAAGATCTCATACAGTTTCAACACTTCCTTTTCAATCGCCTCATGTATTGTTCCCACCATTTACCCTGTAGAGATCCCAATTCTCTTTTGGACAGCAAGTAATTATCTGATCACCTCTCTTGGTTCCCTGGCTGCAAGATAGACCATATCTCTCCATCCTCTTAAATTTAAGTAATGTATATTTAAGAAAAAATAGTATTTCAGGTAAATGACAAGCTCTTTCTAGATGGACTGTGCTTTTGGAAGCTGGGAGAACAATAAGATAAGAGTGTTCAATATAATTGCAAAGATTTTTTGTGCTACACATAGATCAGCAATTCTCACACTTGAAAACTTAGTGTACCATATCTAAAACCTAAAAAATACCTGCAGTATCACCTTCATAATTTACCTGCAGTATCACCTTCATAATTTTAATCAGTGTAATTATAATGGATTCTTACTTTGAAAAATCAACTCTTTTTCCACTTGATTGCACCATTATATGTGTATCCACAATTTGATAACTGCTGGTCTAGCGGAAACCAAAAGAGCACAACAGGCAATCTTTTTTGTGTGAAAATAATTGTTTTTAATATAGGAAATAGTATAAAATTAACCCATACACCAGTATTTTAATTATAATTGTGTTACCTATCAAGGAGATAAAACAACCTATTGATTTCCCTTGATGCATGTGTATATTGGCTATTATCATTAGTGGTAGTCATCCTTCTCACAGATGGGGGAAGTACTCCTAAATGTTGACATATGATTCATAGCTCAGTTTCTATTAAAGTTAATAATTTTAATTGCAAACCAAGTAGGAATGCCAGCTTTTTTGTGTGTGCATATTTTAACAACAATGGTTTAGTTTAAACTACAGCACCACTGATTGAAATTGATTCCTACCAACTATAGTTCCATCATTTGCAGAAACATTGACAAGAATTAATATCCCTATTTGTACAGTAGCAGATACATGAAAATCTCGCAGGTATGCTGAGGATTACCAGAGGGAATGATACAAGATGTCTCGCTAGAAAGGGAAAAAAATATGGCACTGAAAACAAGAAAGTGGACATATGTATGAGAGACTTGCTGTACATTTTTTTTCAGTTATCAAGCATGGAGTTTTCAGTTCCTTGATTTCTTATGGTTTGGATTTTGTTTTTTTGTTTTTAGTGCTGCTTCATCTTGTTTTAAAGTCATAGGTTGAGATGTCCTGTCACTAAATTAAAATGAAATTATATTCTAGAGTCAGTTTTTATCATACAGTCACATGGTTACTCCGGATATTGCCCTGGGTTATGGACTGCAATTCTTGTGAACGGTAAGATAAAGAAACTGACAATATAACTGCCAAAAAAGTAAAAATTTTGATTGTTAAGAATGTCAAGAATTAAATGTATGTATAACCAATAATATTAATATTGTGTGTTCAGCTTCATTGACTACAGGTGGCTTAGACAAAGTTTTAGGTCTAGTAGATGTTGAATCAACTAATAACTTCATGTGCATGCAATACTCTTCAGCAAATTGCACCAGTTACCTGCAGTAACTCTGCATTGAAGAAAAAATAAAGAGAGCAAGCAATCATGCCAAATTCTCTCATAAGAATGAATTATGAATCATTCCAGTTCTATATATCTTAATGTTACTAGTACTATATAGAGTATTTTATTTGATTTTAATTTTAAAATGAATGTCTATGTAGCATGAAGTTGAATATCTAAGTGATAACTGATGTCACCAGGTTTCTTCCAAGATTACTGTTGCTTCCCTATACAAATAGAACCAGAGACTTCCTGGAATATAGTTTAACTCATTAAAAACTACTTGGGGTTCTGGTATCGTTTTCTTATGAAGCTAAGTGAGAAGTGAATATTTTCATAATCAAAGTTTTACTTTCTCTTCTTTTTGTGCGGTCTGGAAGCCTGAGAACAGGTAGGAGAACATGGGAGCTTATTGAAGATGTGTCATAGCAATGCGTGAAAGTCATAGAGGGAGTATTACAGGGGCCTGGAATCATTTGGGGGCACTTATAGGGAGGGAAGACAAACTGTGGTAACATTTCAGGGAGGCCATGTGAAGTGCTACAGGACCTTGGAGGTTTTTGGGGAGCCCATTGGAGGTGTTTGTGAGAAAGATCAAGAGCAGTGGGAAGTCTGCAAAGGGGCGGGGGGGGGGGAAAGCAGGCTTGAATAGTCAGGACTCAGGAGCCTATAACTTTAAGGTAGCTCATGTAGTGCTGGAATTCTATCTGTGAAGGTAATAAGGTGACTGTATCATGGAGAGCTGGGACTCTTTCAGGCAAGTTCATCAGGAGGGAGGATAATGTGGAGAAAGGAGCTTGCCAGGAGGGTGAGAGCAAAGTTATTGGAGTGCCAGAGCACGTGAGCTATGAAAAACTAGAACTCTGTCAAGGAGAATCAAAGGTGTAGAATGGGGCTCTGGAGAGACAGTGGCCTCGGTTAGTGTTTGGGGTGCAGGGAATCTCTTGATTACAGCTGTGCAGGAGTGAGAATTTCTGTATCATGGGAAACTCTGTGCTTTCAGCATTTGTTTTAATTACAGATCAGCTCTTGTTTTCTCCGACACTTCCTGCACCTCATGTGCTTTACATTCTGTGCAAATCTCTCTTTGGAACAATCTTTTTGTCTCCTTCATCACTGTCAATCTGTACCTATGTCACACTGTTCCCTAACCTTGGAATAGCCTCTCTCTTTCTATATGATGGACATCCTACCTTTCCTCCTTCAAATCTATCCTAAAACCCATTTCATTCATCTAACCTTCCCAATGACACCCAAAATGTAAATAAATAATAATTTATGGGGGAGAAGTCCACAGGGTGGATTATGATTAGGGCCCTACCAAATTCACGGCCATGAAAAACACATCACGGACTGTGAAATCTGATCTCCCCCTGTGAAATCTGGTATTTTGCATGCTTTTACCTTATACTATACAAATTTCACAGAGGACACCAGCGTTTCTTAAATTGGGGGTCCTGACCCAAAAGGGAGTAGCATGGGGGTTGCAAGTTTATTTTAGAGGGGTCGCAGTATTGCCACCCTTACTTCTGCGCGGCCTTCATAGCTGTGCAGCCAGAGAGTGGTGGCTGTTGCCCGGGTGCCCTGCTCTGAGGGCAGTGCCCTGCCAGCAGCAGCGCAGAAGTAAGGGTGGCAATACTGTACCATGCCACCTGTACTTCTGCACTGCTGCCTTCAGAGCTGGGCAGCCAGAGAGTGGTGGCTGCTGACTGAGGGCCCAGCTCTGCAGGCAGCAGTGCAGAAAGAAGGGTGGCAATACCATACCAGGCCATCCCTACTTGTGCGCTGCTGCTGCTGGTGGCTCTGCCTTCAGAGCTGGGATCCCAGCCAGCAGCCGCTGCTCTCCATCTGCCCAGCTCTGAAGGCAGTGCCACCATCAGCAGCAGCTCAGAAGTAAGGGTAGCAGTAGTGCAACCCTCCCCCCCGCCGCTACAATAACATTGCGATCCCCCCACAACTCTGTTTTGGGTCAGGACCCCTACAATTACAACACTGTGAAATTTCAGATTTAAATACCTGAAATCATGAAATTAATTATTTAAAAAATCCTATGACCATGAAACTGACCCAAATGGACCATGAATTTGGTAGGGCCCTAATTATGATGAGCCAGTTAGAGTGGTTCACAGGAAGGAAGGAGTCATAAAGTGAGAACCTGTTGTGGAGAAGGAGGTGATAGCTAAGGGACTGCCATGCAAAGAAGGTTCATTTTTGGACATTTTTCAGTTAGAACATTTTGATCTTTATCCATCCTGAGCTGAATCACCAAGGGGAATATCATCACCCCACAAGAAAAATAAACTCACTCACAGTATTTTATGAACATGCATTATCATAGTTTATATGACAGTAATTTTGCCTGTCACACCTTAAAACTTGACATTTTGAAAACAGTGCAATTAGCAGTAACTTCAGATCATCCAAATTAGCTGAATTTTCCCCTCTTCATGTCAGAATTTTCTGCCCAGTAGAGGGAGTTGTAGTTCTTAGTATAGGTGTCCTTAACAATACTATTTAATTTAGTTCGGGGCAAAAGTCTCTCTTAACACAATCTGGTGGTTAAGAAATTAAGGATCAGGAAGCTATGTCAATTTATAGCATCTGATTTGAAATGTAGAAATTAAAGAATTTCAAAGTTCTGACTTCCCACAGCAGCTGTGACTTGGCTTCTTTGCACATACTGTTTGCATATATGCTGATAAGTTTTATCCTTTAATATACGTAGCACTGCACGGACAATGTGGCTGCGCTACAGTGGCTTTGAATGTCCTCACTTTGGTACTTTTAAATTCCCCAACTATAATGTTATGCTTACATGGTTTTTTTCGTCTTTAGTTTTCTTTCTTTAAAAAAACCCACAACAACCCCCTTCCCTCCTGTGTTCTGCATTAGCTACCTGTGTGCTTGTGGGCATCAAGGTTCTGGTTATGATCTATAAAGCCCTGAATAGACAGGGACTCACCTTTATTCCTAGGTTGCATTGTGATAGTTAAGATAAGGAGTTTGGGAGATAAGATAAGGAGTTCACCCCAAATGACATTAGCTAAGCCAACAAAAGAGTACTTTTTTGTTGCACTCTTTTGTTGGCATCGATGCGTCTACACCAGGGGCTTTGCTGGCATAGCTATGTTGGCTGGGTGTGTGTGATTTTTTCGTACTCCTAACCACCATAACTATGCCTGCAAAACTTGGTAGCAGCATAGACTAAGTCTAAGACTAGCATCAGGCCTTTTTAGTGGGGCCCCTTACAGGATGTACTGGAGAAGGGTCTCTTGTGGGGGACCATGGTTAAAATTCTGCCATTGGACCAAAGGGAGTGTGATGATGTCCTTCAATAGAGTTCACGTCTTTGAATACAGAAAAATCATCTCTGCCAGAGACGGCATAGCCCTGGGCCTCATTAAAATGCTTCTGAAAGAGATTTTCTTTCTCCGCACTGCTCTCCTGCCATTTGAAATACACTGGACTTCACAGAGTATCAGGTATTCTTGGGAAAAAGCTTTTCAGGGAAGGATACCCTAGAACTGCAATGAAAGGGGAACACACTTCAATTTACAACCTGAACACTGCTATCCTACTTATATTGCTCCTTTATCTATTCTCTGGCCCTAAGCTCTGCCCAGACCTATCTGCTTAGTACCCTATACCATTTCCCACTAGACTCCTAGACTTTTTTTCATGGTGCCCACTATGCATGGAACAGCCTCTGTCTTGTGAAGCAAATATCATCCCTCTTCTCCTTCAAATCAGTCAATTAACCCATGTTTTTGCCTAGTTTTCTATACCTATTTACTACGATTTTGTTAGCTTCTATTGTCATGCCTCTTCTTTTTGTTGTCTGTATTGTATCTATCTATCTACAATCTATGTAGATTGTAAATTTCTTATGGGCAGGGACCTCTCTAAGCTATGTATTTTGTAACATGCAATACACACGTATTGGCATTTTATAAAGACATTAGAATACTAGTTTCAATATTTTCTGTATGTGATTAACTTCTTTCCTTTTCTTCCGTAACTCTAATGTGACCAACCTTATTCAATGTCCAATATCCAGTATACCTTGCTTTAAAGACAATATAATAGAGTTTAGCACTAAGGATACCCAGACTCCTAGTTTCCTCATTTGTATCCAGTGTGTTTTCTATTGTCAAATCCATCTTTCAAATGAGACAAAGCTAATCACTTGTGATCACTCAGGCAGAAACTTTCAAAAACTGTGTATGCAATTTTATGTCTAATTTAGACTTGAAGTCACAGCCATCACAATTACTCTGTGTGAATAAGGACAGTAATGCTCTGCCAATTAGACACACAAATGCAAGTTCATTTCTCTGAAAATGTATGTCTAAAAATCATATCACCTCCCTCTCCACAACAGTTTTAATACAACTAGGGGTCTTGTGTAAAATTCCATTGTATTCATATATATTCTGTCTACCTGCATTTCTCCTGAAGTTTCAACTGAATATGTTGTTCTTCACCTCCTGTTCCAGACTGTTGCTCATAGTTATTTAATAGCAACACAATAACACAACAACAATCAGGTTCCACCCTAGTGGGAAGTACGTTTCACTTGTGGGTGAAGTGATCCACAGACATCCCGCTCTCTACTGAACTCTGGTGTTTTATGTGGCTTAACTGATGTTTGAAAAACATTTTGACATCTTCAAATAAAGGACACTGTATAAAAGCAAATTCCAGAGTACTTCACTCTTAATCAGGATAAAAGTCTGCCCCCCAGACAGTTTCTACTATTCTATTATTAATGATTAAAGGGTGAAAAGAGTTTATTGAAACATTTGAACTATTTTAAAGAATCAAAGTGATCTTAGAATGTGAAACACCATGTGTCACAACCAAGCAGAGTTTTACCAGACATTCCAAATGAAATCATCATTGGTTTGAGAGCAAGCATGAGAAATTTCAGCCCAAAGGGTAATTTTTTTTTTCAGAACTGTCGAAGCACCTGGAAACTGAGGCTTATAAGGAAAGTGTCTATTCAACTGTAACTGCAGAGCTACCACTGCAAACACTATTCTAAAGGAAAAAGAGTGAAAAGACAAAACTCAGACATTATGGCAATCTTTCCCCGAGATAGCTGTCCTTTGGAGACCAGATGAGAAAGAGCCTGACATTCAGACACTCCGTTGGGTGACTGGAAATAGCTGGAGCTGAAATACCTTCTATTGAATAGTATGAGACTGAGTGGCAGTGAAGTGCATCACAGATTGTATTGTATTTTGACCTATGCATCCTAGAATAGTATTCTACAACACTTAGTATAGAATGGGAAGTTTAGGGATGAATTTCAAACTCCATCTATCTCTCCTTCTTAACCATTAACTCTAACAAAAACATAGAGACAAGGGTGTTGCCTTGATTTATATTAACATACTTTCAGTGGCATCAGCTTTTTACAAAGTGCCTAGGGTGGGTTCACTGTATTCCCCAGCCACGTGTTGGGCAGCAAAATCTATAAGAAATAAAGCTTCCAGCTATGTCCTCCTTCTTTCCTCTCTCCCCACTACACAATTTCACTCTAAACAAGGATAGTTGTAGAGGAAAAACAAATGCCTGTCAATAGCTGCTTGTGGACATGCTTTTGTGCTACAATATCACTCATGCATGCTCTCTCCATAGCTCCTTTCTCATGTAGTGCTATAAAAAGAATATCTGTTTATAAATTTTGGACATACCAGGTTTACTGCATCATACAAGCCTGATCCTTCATATTGTAATTAGTTATAATATTCACCCTAAGTTTTGCATCTTTAAGGTGCTGCGTTTGTAGTAGCTGCATAAATGACATACTGACAAAACAAATTAATCTTTTGAGTCTTCTTTGCAGTTCAGCAATATGTCTGCACTGTGTAGCATCTTTTGGAACATGCACTCTCCCCGCTCTCCCCCCCAAAACAGAGCATGTGTGTGGGAATAAATACTCAAGGCCAGATTCTCTGCTGTGCTCAGCAGGAGTAGGGTCCATCAAGGAACCGGTTATGGCTTCCCAGATCTCTGCCCTGGGGCCTGCTCAAATTTGCACCACCTGGCAACAATCCCCAAGAGACTATTTGCTAGCCAAGTATGGACAGAGTGCAATGTGCTCCAGCAACTCCTTCTCACTCTTGACATGCCCTCTCCTTGCCATCAACACATCCCCTGCATTGCAGACTGTGAGGAGGGGGAGTGTAGGAGCCAGCTCTACCCCAGCTAGGGACTGCCATGTGCTGTGAGTGTACCCAGCAGGGGACATTTAGGTCTAGATACTGCCCCCTTTGCATTTCTGAAGCTGTACAAAAGGAAAAGAGCAGGTCAGAGAATATGGCCCTCAAAGCCTGCAATATAAAGGTCATGGCACCTAGAGAAATGGAGGAGACTGAGAAGAAATGGATATTATCAGAGCTGTGCAGAGGATGGAAGTTCCAGTTCATGAAGAATTTTGAGATTTTGAAATTTGACTTTGTTCTATATCAGAGTGAAAACTGAAAATTTTGAAATTCTCTGTGAAGGAAAATTAAAAAAAAAAAAGTTTGTTTCAGGTCATCTAAGACCATTTCACAAATTTGAAATGTTTAGTTTTGATTTTGACTTAGAATATAAAATAAAATTCAAAATGAAAAGTCATTTCAAAATGAAAAATCAAAATATTTCATTCAAAAAAATATCAAAATAGCATGTTTGACATCATTGGAACTCTTCCCTGACCCCACTCCCCACTGTTTCTTTTCTAAATGAAATTCTGGCAAAATTGACCCAGTTCTATGCGGTTTTTTGATTTTTAGAGAACTATGTATTCCAGTGGAATATGGTTCCATTGAAGTTTCTCTGACCAGCTCTAGATAGTCTCTCGGAAAGGAAGTCAACACAGACTTGTCAGCATATGGACAATACATGGTCTCTCAAAATAAGAAAATGTTTTGTTCAGCTCCTTCCTCATGTTCATCTCTCTTCCTCCTCCTTATCTGCTGGACATTTCTTTTGACCCTTATTCTGTTTTGTACCTTCCAATATAGATAAAAATGTGGAATCCTTCCTGTTGTCTCACCTGCTCTTGGGTTACTCCAACCATATGTTAATCTCAAGCCTTTTATCTCATTTGGACAATCTAATCAGAATCATTCAACTGATGCATAAGTCTGTAGGCCAGTCTGTGAAAGAGTTATGCATTATGTCCATCTATCTCAGTTAATGTTTAGCCTTGTAGGGGCAATATATAGAAATTATGTCAATCCTGTTGTCGGTGCCTGGATTGTCTTCCTATACTAATAAGCATATTACCCTACATTCAGCTGTCTCTGGTATCTAATTATTCCCGCTACTGAAGAAAGTTTGGTGTCAGTGTTTTTTGAGAGCTTGTCTTCATTGCAGCATTTAGTTCGAGTTACTCTACTTGAAATAGCCTAGCTCAAATGAGAGTGACCACCCTGTGAAACAACACTGGAGCTACACCGTGAGATTTGAATAGCAGCACAGAGTAAGTGGTGTAGCAGCTGATGAATTGTGCTAACTCAAGCCTGTAGCTTCATCCCCACTGCATTACTACTAGCTAGAGTGTCAGCAGCATTTGAGATCTAACCCATACCCCCTGACAGGCTAGCTAGCTCAAGTTTAAAGCACCACTTCACTTGAAATAGAGATGTGTATGTGTGGACTGGAGCCTGCTTAGAGGCAACACTCGAGTTATAGGCTGAGCTAACACTACAGTGAAGGCAAGCCCTGAGACAGAAATTTCATAGAATATAGACTATCAGGGTTGGAAGGGACCTCAGGAGGTCATCTAGTCCAACCCCCTGTTCAAAGCAGGACCAATTCCCAACTAAATCATCCCAGCCAGGGCTTTGTCAAGCCTGACCTTAAAAACCTCTAAGGAAGGAGATTCCACCACCTCCCTAGGTAACCCATTCCAGTGCTTCACCACCCTCCTAGTGAAAAAGTTTTCCCTACTATCCAACCTAAACCTCCCACACTGCAATTTGAGACCATTACTCCTTGTTCTGTCATCTGGCACCACTGAGAACAGTCTAGATCCATCCTCTTTGGAACCCCCTTTCAGGTAGTTGAAAGCAGCTATCAAATCCCACCTCATTCTTCTCTTCTGCAGACTAAACAATCCCAGTTCCCTCAGCCTCTCCTCATAAGTCATGTGTTCCAGCCCCCTAATCATTTTTGTTGCCCTCCGCTGGACTCTTTCCAATTTTTCCACATCCTTCTTGTAGTGTGGGGCCCAAAACTGGACACAATACTCCAGATGAGGCCTCACCAATGTCGAATAGAGGGTAGTGATCACGTCCCTCAATCTGCTGGCAATGCCCCTACTTATACAGCCCAAAATGCCGTTAGCCTTCTTGGCAGCAAGAGCACACTGTTGACTCATATCCAGCTTCTCGTCTACTGTAACCCCTAGGTCCTTTTCTGCATAGCTGCTGCCTAGCCATTCGGTCCCTAGTCCGTAACAGTGCATGGGATTCTTCCATCCTAAGTGCAGGACTCTGCACTTGTCCTTGTTGAACCTCATCAGGTTTCTTTTGGCCCAATCCTCTAATTTGTCTAGGTCCCTCTATATCCTATCCCTACCCTTCAGCGTATCTACCACTCCTCCCAGTTTAGTGTCATCTGCAAACTTGCTGAGAGTGCAGTCCATGCCACCCTCCAGATCATTAAGGAAGATATTGAACAAAACTGGCCCCAGGACCGACCCTTGGGGCACTCCGCTTGATACCGGCTGCCAACTAGACAAGGAGCCATTGATCACTACCCGTTGAGCCAGACGATCTAGCCAGCTTTCTATCCACCTTATAGTCCATTCATCCAGCCCATACTACTTTAACTTGCCGGCAAGAATACTGTGGGACACCGTATCAAAAGCTTTGCTAAAGTCAAGGAATAACACATCCACTGCTTTCCCCTCATTCACAGAGCCCGTTATCTCCTCATAGAAGGCAATTAGGTTAGTCATGCATGACTTGCCCTTGGTGAATCCAAGCTGACTGTTCCTGATCACTTTCCTCTCCTCTAAGTGCTTCAGAATTGATTCCTTGAGGACCTGCTCCATGATTTTTCCAGGGACTGAGGTGAGGCTGACTGGCCTGTAGTTCCCTGGTATGTACCAGTATGTATCCTCCATGTTAAAGTCTGATTCCAGACAGAATTACTGCCTCCATAGATAGGAGAGAAGCATTTAACTTTCTTGTTTTGCTGTTTGGGGAGCTCTCTTTTTCAAGGTTATATATTTCTTTTTTTCATATAATTTTATTCAGAAATAAATGATAGTTATAAAAAACATTATAGTCTCGCAAGGGGACTACATTCACAAGCATAGTCCCGAGTGAAGACATATAAATTACAGTAATATACTCCATCAACTTCCATTTATTTTGCCCATAAGATAAGGCATTAAGTAAATTTTTTACCTTGTAAACTAAGAAAAGAGAAAGGATAAGAATTTATTGCAACCAATAAACAAATAGAAAGAAAGGAGAAAAGAATTTCAGAAATAGTATACCATTTCAAAAAAATAAATCAAGAAATGAATATTTTATATATAAATAATTCAACATAGTGAATAAAATTGAAAAAAAAACCACTTTAAATCATAATGTCTAAATTGGTTTCCACTTTTTTTGGTGCTATGAGATCAAAGCAAGCTATTATTTTTATAAGGAATCGTGGTGCCTATCTAGAATACGAGTCTTAGGGTTAGGGTAGAATCTGTTTGTCATTAAAGAAAGGAGCTTAGTTGGCAATAAAGTACTGAAATTTGGCCTGTAGCATCAGATTTCATGAAATAAAAAGGATATTTTTTTTTTGCACAGTTTTCTATTTTGAGCTTCATTTTTGGTTTAGGTTCCAAGGCCCCAATTCAGCAAAGCACATGCATGAGTCTGTCCCTATTATAAAGCACTTAAGAACATGGTTAAGTTTAATATGCTTAAGTTCCATTGACTTTGGTGGGACATAAACACACGCTTAAGTGCTTTGCTGAAGAGAGATGGACCTAAGCACATGCTAAATTCTGATATCATCCCAGTTACAAACTAATGTTCTAGACTTCCAAACAGAATTAGGGTCTGATGTAAATTTTTGACTTTGACTTTGATGGAAACAGGAGCAGACCAGTAGTAAACTGGAATCATCATCTAATTTAGAAATGGTGTACATAGCAGTGACACACTGGGGTACAATCCAGACCAGGCAGGGGGTGGGTGGAAGGGGGCTGTGTCACCCCGGCCCTTTAATGTAGGATGCCTTGCAATGCCTTGCTGCTGTAGCCTCCAACCTGGACTGCTCACAGACAGCCACAAGCATGCAGGTCACTCCCAGAGGTGTTTGTGTAACTGCAGCCTGCCAGTCACACTCTGGGTTACACTCTGATTCTCACAAGCGTTAGTTATCCTGAAGGGTGACCACAACACATTCCCAGTCCTAGATTTCCCCCCAGAAATGTATGTCCTGTACTTCCCTGCCTTCTCCTGGATAGAACCTATATAAATACAAATATATTAAGTCCATTATTCCTTTAAGGGAATAATATACTATCTTATTACCTAAAATGGAGTTATCTAGACACTTCAATTTAAACACACTGGATTAGATAAAACAAGTTTATTAATTACAAAGATATACATTTTAAATGAGTACAAATAATGAGGCATAAAAGTCAGAAATAGCTACAAGAAAAATAAAGATAAAATGCTCTCTGGTGCCTAACTGAACTATATTAGATTCAAGCAAAGTTTCTCACCACATACTCCAGCAGATTACTGACCAAACTTTCAAGTCAGGACCCCTCCCCCAGAGTCCAACAGCTGTTTCCTTTTGTCTTCTCAGGTGTGGAGAATGAGGTGGGCAGGGAGCAAAACAGGGGTGCTTTGGGGTGTTCGCTCCTCCTTTGTATAGTTTTAATCTCCCTCTTGAAAAACATTTCCCGCTGAAAACCATGAGACAAAGAGTGTATGTGGAAGGATATACCCGACTGTTTTTTTCCACCTGTTTGAGCTTCTTTTGTTTTTCCTTTCTGCTTGATGACTCTGTTTACTGCTTAAATGCAAATTAAGGCAAGCACACATTCCTTTTTTTGGGACAGACCTGTTTGCTGACTTCTATTTGGGCAGGGCTGTGGGGTTTGGAACGTGTTAATAACATCATACAGAGGACTCTTATAACTTTACATACAATGTTACCACACGTATTTTAATCAGACAATACTGACCAGCAAATTATGAGTTTTCAAATGATGCCTTAGAAGGCATACCTTGTAGAAATTATTACACTAGCATGTAGGGTGTGAACACAAAGGTGTATTCCGTCACACTAGGTTATAGCTCAGAAATGGGTGTAAGCAAACCTGGCCCTTTTCACTGCATCTGGATACTTTCCAGTGATGTGCATGTGTGCTTTGTTCATGTGTATTTTGGAGCATTTTTCAACTAAAATGCTACAGCTTTTTTTTTTTTTTTTTTTTTTTTTTTAACATTTCCAATAGACACTTCATTAGCTCTTACTGGCCAGTATGGTTCTCATTAATAAGTAAAATATCTTCCTCTCCTGTATTTAACACTGGATGGTAGGACATGTGCCAAATACAAATAATAATGAGTCAGGTTAAGCCCAAAACCTAAGGTTTAAATGGTTTACAAGAACCATTTGAAAGATGTTTTTTCTTATTTACATAGCCCAGCACCTGCCAACAAAACACGGTGATGTGGAATGGTTTTCAAGAACCAATTGCAAAACATATTTGAGGACTGGGAACTTTTAAATAGTGCACATGGGGTTTTATATATCATCCGCAAATGGTGTCTCAGACAGATATTGACAGTCTCTCCCTTGTGTGATGAAGAAGGGCTGCTCACTGGATCACTTTAAACCAGGGAGGAGATAGGAAGCTTGGATTGGACTGAGGAAAGAGCTGCAGACTCTGTGGAGCAAACAGAGAGTGCAGTAGTGCTGCTATGTCACCCCGTGACCTGCCCTCAGATTGGGAGTATAAATTCTCTTCTCCCCAACACCCAGATTGTTGCCTTGTTTTAATGTTATATTTAAAATATATGTTACAATAATACACATACTTTGGAATTAGGTCTTGCTGTTTTGTACTTCTTTTTCTAAAGTTAAGATTCACAAAGAGGACCTGCAGGTGTCGTACAGGCCTACCCAAACAATTTTAATCATATAGGAGGACTGGAGACAGTTTCTATTGTTCATAAGTCACTTGAGTCCTAAGAAATAAGCCCTTATGAAAATCAGATGCCTTTTAAAAGGATACATTTTTGTGTGAGAAGAGTTTTTACCATAGTAAATAATAGTACATTATTGCATATCAGATCACAGTGCTCTGTACGTTTTGTTTAATGATAATTTGGAAAGAAGCCCATTAAACTAGGAGAAAATGCATAAATTATTCATTCCTTTTATAAGTTTCAAAACTATAAACCATTTTGCAATGCATTCTGGAATTTTGGTACACATCGCAGTATGAATTTGTATGCTCAGTTTGCCAAATTTACTTGTTTTCAATGAAGTTAAACCACAGAGAAGTTAGCCCAGGATATTTAGGAGAAGCATTCTCCGAATTAAAAAAGAGAGAGATTGTTTGTTATTTAAGTGATTGTTAAGTAATCTACACTACAAAAGTTCAGTTTTAAACCTTAAAACCCCCAAACAAATCATTGTTTTTCAACACTTGGAGAATACATACAGCTCCTGGGTTAGTTCCATTTTGATGAAACCTGTCATTGATAAAAGAGAGTTCAAGCTTCACTAAACCAATTAAAATGTTTTTGCCTCAGGAGGTAAATAAAAGCACATGATAGAACTAAAGCAGAGTGGGAGAGTGGTAATCAGTACAATAGTTCAGTATTGAACAATATTGAACACTGTAACAATAACACATAATAAATCATTTTGAAAGGTACATTGGATATATTTTTTCAAGGACAAATAAAGTATACTCGTGAGGATCAAAAGGAGGTCTATGTTATTTTTATGGTCCATTTTAGAAAGTATTGACAATTCCTTTAAAAGAAACTTTATCCTCAACTACACAAAATATTCCTGAAAATAATTTCGACTATGACTTTGTATGTGTAAATTTGTCATAGTTAGAGGTTTTTTCTTAGAAGTGTTTACACCCCTTCATCTTTAAAGTCTGAAATGTATTTCAGTGATTTGTGTTAAACAGTTTATATCTTGATCTTATTTACAGAAAAATGACAAGTAGCCCACACTTGTCTAATTACACCATCTAAACTGGGGGTAGATTTCACTAATGCTTGCATTCCTAGTTCTTTATTTCCAGTATACAATTTAAACAGTTCAACAAATTCAGATATATCAGAAGTTCTGGCTCTATTGAAATCAATGGCCAAACTCCTGTTGACTACAGTGGAGCCCAGATTTCACCAATTGTTTTAAAATGGGAATTAAGAAGATGACTTGGAATACTGACTACAGTAAGACAGGCAACCCTTTCACTTACTTCAGTAGAAGTTGTTCTTATGTGCTGTCCGCTAGATCAATCCACCATAGCTAATCCACCTGCCCAGTTAAACAGGAGAGCTAATGAAAGAAATTCTCCTGTTCTAAGAAACTGATTTAATACTACTAAACATAGAGGTGAATACTGAGGCAGCGTTAAATTTACAGTTTGGGTTTTGTGCTTTTATACCTTCAGATTGCACTTTGTTATTTTGATTCATCTTTTTTCACCAAAAATATGAATGTTTGCATGTTGCAAAAGTAAGACGCATCTTTTCTTAAAGAATGGACTTCCTTGCTTTTAAAATGACCTAATTTTGGCTTGAAAAATTCAGAGGAAAATGACCTATTTCAGATTGAAACCATTTGCATGCCTTAGTGAAAGGGTTTTCTTAGAAAAGGGTCTGTATTGCAATTAATAAAATGTAGAAGCCCTTGAGTTGCCTGTATTTTGCATTTTAGTACAAATATGCTGCACACCTCCAGGTCCAGTACTTCATCCCTTACTCAGTGGTTGATCTCTAAAATTAATAGTGAAATCCCCATCAACTCTAATGGGAACAGGATCAGGCTTTCATTCCTTACTTAAGCAAAACTCTTAAGTACATATGTTGTCTTCCTAAGACTGAATAGTGGAGGGTTTGACCCCTAGCAGCTGCTTAGGATCTGGCACTTTTATCACTGTGAGGCACATAGGACTGCATATAAAAACTGAACACCAAAATTGTGATTTCAGGAGGAAAATATTTTTTACTGTGACTGAATTTAAGTCTTAACCTTTCTCCCAGATTGTGTGTGTCAAAAATACTGTTCAAAGTTGAGCTGCTGAGTACCCAAATATAAAGGGGAAATTATAAGTCTATGTCTGTAAAACAGGTACTGTCCATTTCTGGGCATAGCTGAGTGAATGTCAGATTGGGGTTTTCTTAAGATTTCAATTCCAGCTTTTTGCTAGCTGTGCATTTTTAGTATTATTTTTTAATTTGGACTTTTTAGGGGGTTGGAATAATGCCGGAAGAGTGATCCATGACTTCAAATGTCTCCAAATACCTATGGATCTGCTGATTGGGTATATTGTTGGATCCATGGAATTTCTGAGCCCAAAGTTACTGGGATGGTGAAGTTCTTTATTTGCATAAAGGTGACCTAATTGGACGCCAATTGGTGATGCCAGTGACCTCAGAAAATAGCAGCCCCATTCTGATTTCACAAGAAGATCATGAGAGGCCTTCCAAAGGGGGGGGGGGGGAACCAACCAGCCTCCGATCTTCAAAAACTGAAAGGAAGAAGCTTGCTTCTGGCTTGTTTGCCTGCAGTGGCTGCTCCTATGGCCCTTGGCTGCTGGTCTCTGACTATGCAATGCCAGCATGCCTGACAAGGAAGCCTATGTTTCCTGCACCCTTCTGCCTGGCCACCGAGGTAAAGGACTCCAACAACATGTGTCTCTACTTTGACATCTACAAGGAAGTAACCTCTAGCCACTCAGCAAATCTTCAGTGTTAAACATCAGAGCCAATCACTGGCTTATCTTTTCAACCACATACCAGCTTCCTGAAGCTGAATGAAGCCACAAGCATCACAATAACCATCCTGCATAAGTGTCAGCCTATAGGGTTTTGTTTTCGGATCTTTGTTAGTACAGGGATACCTCTACCTCAGCATTCTTGCACTTATTTTTAACATTTAACAGATGGCTGGTAGCGAGAGCATGCACGTCTGTGTTTGGCTAAAATCCACAGAATTTAGAATGGCACCTATAGAATTAACAAATTTATTTGGGCATAAGCTTTCGTGGGCTATAACCCACTTCATCAGATGCACGGAGTGAAAAATACAGTAAGCAGGTATAAATATACAGCACATGAAAAGATGGGTTGCGAATGGGCCACATCCACCCTGATTGAATTGACCTCATTAGCACTACAAAAAGTACTTTTCCCTCTGTTGATATTCACCCCTTCTTGTCAACTGTTGGGAATGGGTCATATCCACCCTAATTGAATTGGCCTCGTTAGCACTGACCCCCCCACTTGGTAAGGCAACTCCCATCTTTTCATGTGCTGTATATTTATACCTGCCTACTGTATTTTTCACTCCATGCATCTGATGAAGTGGGTTATAGCCCACAAAAGCTTATGCCCAAATAAATTTGTTAGTCTCTAAGGTGCCACAAGGACTCCTCATTTTTGCTGATACAGACTAACACGGCTACCCCTCTGAAACCTATAGAATTGTTTCCCAAATACATAAGACAGCCATAGGTTAAACAAACTTGCTGTCTAAAACATCACATGCATATATCTGATGGATTAGGAGTTGTATGTTTGATCCTGAGAGTTCCTATTATTTTCACCTAACTTCATCATTTGAATATGAAGTGAAAGAAGCCTCATCATCTAGAGCTGTAATGAAATGTTTCATTGTAACCCTATGTTGGGAGAGAAGAGATTCACTATCACCAGCAGTTTGGACAGGTTACCTTTCTTAGCACAGAGCTGTAGTCTCAACATTGGCTTCAACCTGGAAGTGATTTGACCCTCTCTGTATCAGCTGTTTGGCTGGAACCTAAATATATGGGTTAGCATTGAGACTTGGGGCTGATGGCTAAACAAGACTATTGCCTTCTCAGATTATTACATAGAGCTTCTAAGGGACTGTTGGTTTATTTGATATGATTTAATCAACCAGCTAATTGTATAGTTTTACTTAATTTTGTTTAGGTAATAAAATATATAAAATTGAAAGCCTATGTGGTTTGGATGTTTCCTCCTTAGACAACAGGGTTCCATACCTGTTAGAACTCAACTTCATATCCTTGATGATGGTCTAGAAGTCTGTAAGATTAATTAAAAATACAGTATCTGGAACTGAAGAGGGAAACTCAACAAGCAACTATTATAGTAGCAGAGTAACCGTGGAGTGGATTGTAATTATTTGATTTCCACCAGGAAGAAAACAAGGTGTCCTTGGTCATAATCGCAAGCAGCAATCTTTGGCAATCGCCCTAGCATCTCTAAATAACTTAAGAGTCCTCCAGAAAATTGTGTGTTAAAATCAGGCCCAAACTTGTCCTCATGCAAGTAAATGGGAGCGAACACCAGGAGTTTTGTTGACAAAAGAACTGTAGAGTTTTTTTTCCTTTTTACATAATGGAAAGCACATAAAGATCATTCTTATGCAATAAACAATATCTTTTTTTAAATAGATATTAGGACCCTTTAAAAAAAATCTTTCCGATTATGGTTGGAAAATTTCCCATTCTGCCAGGCTGTTCTGATTGACAGGTGACTGCATTTCTTTGAAGATCTGGAGGGCCACAGTTCAGCTAAAAATTATTTGACATGGACTTCCACTGGAGCTGAGATTTCAGCACCATCAGAAATTCTATGGGAAATATCCTCGATTTGGGTTAAGCTCCCAGTGGACAGCAGACCTCATCATAAGGCAACACACACTATAAAATGAAGTAAGTCAGTTTGATTAGACTTTGCTGCTGTTTAGAAAAGCTAAAAACAGAATTCTCTCTCTCTTCCCCAGGGAATGTGGAGGTCGAGGACAGTGAATGTACTTTGGCTAGCAAGTTTGAAGATGTTCTCAATGCAGCAGTATGTATTTGAGTTTTACAGGTGTGGCAGATTTCATTTCTATTTTGCCAGTCATTGACCTCCAAAGATATAAATATTTACACTGCAACTTGAAAAAGAAAAAACCCAAACAGAGAAATGATCTTAAATGGAATCCTCTGCAGCTGTAAAAAGCTTTTCATGCCACTGCAAAATAATAATAGTACATTTTATTTCTTTTATGGTAGTGCCTAGAAACCCTAATCAAAGATCAGAGTCCCACTATGCTAGGCACTTTATAAACAAGTAAAGAAGACACCCTTTGTACCAGAGAGCTCAAAATTTAGGTGTCAGGCTGGATGTAAGAGACAAAACAGGCAAACAGAGTTATTATTTGTCGATGGGGTAAGTTAACAATAAAATGAGCAGAGTTTAGCATAAAAGCAGAAGTCTCATCTCACCACATCAATTTGAAATCTGTATGAGCACTTCACATTCAGTTCTTTAGCAGCTGGCTTACAGATGTATTGTGTTATACATCTGTAACATTACCCAAGGTATAATCTGGACAGATGAACAGCTGTGTTCCCTCAGATCTCCAACCTGGTGTGCCTTTTACACTGCTTCACTGTAAGAGCAACCACTCATGGTCCTGCTCACACACAGCCTCTAACATATAAAATCACTCCCAGATGAATTACATGAATGCTCTGGTCAGTCATTCATGAATTAACATACAGGGTGAAACCAGCAATCTCCCAGTCCCAGATTTATGCCCAGAAAATGTGTCTTGTACTGCCCAGCACCTTCCTGGACAATGCAAGTTCATAGAAAGTTCATCATTTCATCAATGGAAAATGATATGCACAAATCCTGTTATCTCAGGTGGAAGTTCCCAAACACTTCAATCCAAACACAATGGTTTAGGTAAAACAATAAAACAGAAAGATAGATTTTAAGTGATTACAAGCAATGAGGCATAAAAGTCAGAATTGGTTACAAAGAAAAATAAAAAGATAAAACGGAAATTAATACCCAATTAGCCAGCAAAGGTTTTTCTCACCAAATGCTCTTTACTGTGTTTACTGGCTGGAAGCCTTCAGGCCAGGACCACTCCCCATGTTCTGTGTTTCTTCAGGTGTTGTTGCTGCAGTGAGCAGAGAGGATAGCAGGAGAGAGGGGTAATTTGTCTTGTGTGTGTTATCTATCTATTCTTATACCATTCTCCCCTCTTTGAAGATTATCTCCAGATGGGGTTGAGGCGACAGCAAGTCTGTTTACACCTCAATATGTAAAGTTCTCTCTCATACCCTTCTTCCTGCCAAAGAATGGCAACCCAAGCTCAACAGAGTGTTATAAGTGCATCTCAATGGGTATACTGTAGGCAGATACAGAGCACCTAGCAATGATCAGCACCTCCAAATCTTTATGCATACTGCTCAGACTGTAGTCCTTTTGAATTTTTCCTCATAAGTCAGTTCTTCCAGAGCCTTAATTATTTTGGTTGCTAAATTCCAAGGGCCTGATCCTCATGTTTACCAGAGCCGCACTTGGTGCACCTGAGGGGTGGGAACAAAGGTAGCTTTCTGCCTCCTCCTTCTCCCTTGCCCCCTCAAATCCCCACTGCAACTTAGAGTAGCTTCAGGGGTTTTGCGAGAGCAGAGGTTAATCTGAGTAAGGGATGGGGTAAAGATTATTTACTGTAAGGCATGGAGTATGTGCTCTGTGTGTAAGCCTGATCTGGGGAATCTACACAAATTACTCATTATAACTTTGGTAATGTCACTAGAGCTTGGGTTAGGTGTGAATAAACAAACAAACAAACCAGAGGCTGAGGAGCAGACTGGCGTCATGTGAGAAGCGTGAACAGTGTTTCCCCAACATCAGATGAGGGAGGACAGGGGAAGTGGGACAGCGAACAGGAGAGACACACACACGGGGAGGCGATGCTGCTCCAGGGTGTGCAGAAAAAGGGAATATTAATTTTTCGTTGAAAGAGAAAAGAGCAAAGGGGAGGAAAACCCACCCAAATAATTAATAATAATTAAGGTTACAATTTTGTCACAGAGATAGCAGAAGTCACGGCATCCGTGACTTCCAGAGACGTCCGTAACTTCAGCCAGCGGTAGCTGAGATCTGTAGGGAGCCCTGCCGCTCGTGGCAGCCGGGAGCTGTGGGTTACCTCCACTGCCTGAGGCGGCATGGGCCCCCAGGAGCTTCGAGCCACTGCAAGCAGCGGCGGGACCCTGCAGTTCCTGGCCGCTGCAGGCGGCGGGGGGACTCCGCAGCTCCCAGCAGCCACAGGTGGCCGGGGGCTCTGAGCGGAGCAGCTCCCGGCTACCACGGGTGGCGCGGGGCCCCTGAGCCCCAAGCTGCTGCAGGCGTCGGGGGGACTCTGCAGCTCCTGGCCACCATGGGTGGGTATGGGACCCCATAGCTGAGCTCCCCATTTTGTCATGGATATTTTTAGTAACAGTCAGGGACAGGTCACAGGCTTCCATTAATTTTTCTTTATTGCCCATGACCTGTCCGTGACTGTTACTAAGAATATCCATGACAAAATCTTAGCCTTAATAATAATACTTTGCATTTGAACAGCTCCTTTCTTCTAAGGATCACAAAGTGGGTGTTATCCTGAGTTTAGTGAGTCAGAAACTGAGGCACAGAGAAGTTAAGGGGCCACACGCTCACACAGTAAATCTGTGGGTTTGGCTTCACTGCAGAGTTAACTTGAGTTATAACTCAAGTGTTGCCTCTAACTTGAGTGCCACACACAAACCCATCACTCAAGTGTGGGGGTGCTTTTACCTCGAGCTGGCTGGCCTGAGAGTGGGTATAGGCTAAAACTCAAGTGAACACAACACATCAGCGGCTAAGAAACCCACTCCATAGTGTGGATGCAAACTAGCTCCACTAAAATGCTGCTAGTCCTCCAGTGTGCTTCTCACAACTCACATCATGTGTCCAGGAAGGACAGTTAAGTTCTCTAACAATTCACTGGGAAGAATTCAGAGAATAGCTCAACTTACTGCAGTACTAAGAACCATGGGATGTGTCCCAGGACTTTTAGCATTATAGACAAATGATTGCAATACCAATGTGGACACAGCAGCTCAAGTGTTATTTCACCATTTGGTTACTCTCACTTGAGCTTGACTAACTGAAGAGGAGTAACTCGAGTTAACTCTGTAAAGAAGACTTCCCCTGTAGCAGAGTTAGGAATAGAACCCATTACTCCTGACTCCGTTTCCAGAATTCTAGCCCCTAGACTACATTGCCACCCTTTCTAGGGTAGGGAAGGCTAATGTTGCTTTTCAGGGAGTGATAAAAAAGGGTGATAAAGAAAGGGTATAAAATAGAATTGGAAAGTTTTCCCCACTATTTTTCATACAATTCTCTACATAGAAGTAGAACAATAGCTGCTCCTCCATGGCTATATGTAATAAATTTCTAAACTAAATCCTGCTAAATAAGCACAATGCATCAGCTAGAAGAATAATGAGCAACTTCCACACCCCTGAACCCAAGTACTACTCAGAAACCCAGGTCAGAAATTCTTGCACAGGAGAGAGACTGCAGATACGTGGCATTTTGTTAATGCTCCAATATTAATAAAAATTGCTGTTTTATCACATGTTAATTTAATCTGTAGAATGATAGAAATATTAGATGTCACAACATTTTAGGAACTAAGAGAATGGATGAAACTCTGGTGTACCTTTTGATGGTGGTTGTAACATATAGTTATACTACTTCCAATTAGTGGTGGAGAAATATTGATATAAATTGTATTAGTACAAAAGGTAAAGGTGCTCTACCACTAATCATAATAAATTGCAGCATTCAACACAGAAATGTTATAGGTCTTTAAATTGCTTTTGCCTTGCTATATGAATATAGCTGAACATAGTTTAATACATTTTTTTACAAGAGGTAATTGTATCTAGCCCATACAATGTCAGGATAATAATAATGATATTCTAATATTAATGCAAGCACAAAATATACATATTGATGAATAATGGTCCTGTGGTTTTGGATCTCCTTGCCAAGTCATATTAAAATGACAAATAATTGCCATTGCTTCAGAGAAATGGTATAGGCTCTGTAGTCAAAAAGCACATTAGGGACCAACAGTGTCCATTTGTTATCCTTTGTCAGGAAAACATGGTTCTTAATGAAAGGACACTGATTGAGGACAGTGACACTAAACCTTTTTCTCAACAAGAGCCATGACATGGGTATTAATAAGCAGATTGAAAGGTTAAGACTCAGCTTTGGAACTATAAAATCACAAAAGAATCTGAAATAAAAACCCCTCATAATTTGGCAAAACTTAAAGTGTAAAATAGATTGTGTAAGCCCACAAGCCACACGAGGTTACAATGGACAGAAAGCAGTCCCCAGCCACTGCAAGGAAAGCATTTAAAATCTGTACCCAAATACTTTTTTTAAAAAGTCTTGTTTCCATTTCTCTGTCTGTCTTGGTAAATTCTCTCTTTCCCTCTCCACCAATGACAGTGCTCACCACCTCAGCCAGGGCATTTTCTGAGTGTTACGAGTGTCTAGGAGAGCAGATGGCCTAATTTGCAGTGTAGTAAACACAATACAATACATACCGGGACACGATTCTCAGCTGGTGAAAATTGGTACAATTCAATTGAGGTCAACGGAGCTATGCCAGTTTACACCAACTGAGGATCTGGACCACTGTTTTTATTGAGAATTCAAGGAAAGTGTGTGCTGATTATTTGGGGGAATAAAGAAATACCTTAGTGTATGAAAAACGTTCCTGAATGCACAATTCATTGAAGAGATTATTTACTAATCACTGCAGTGCATAGCTTCCCATCAGAATCACAGATGAGTTTGGGACTGTAGGGCCCTGATCCTGCACAGATTTACATTCTAAACTTTACACATGAGGAGTGCCATTGGAGTCAGTGGAACTGCTCAGAGTGCATGACGTTAAATACATTTGCCAGTCTCTGCAGGATGGGGCCTCACTTGCTATGTCAGCTCTGTTGAGAAGAGGGTGGGGCCAGGACGTCCCTGTGGCTCGTGCCACTTCCCGCAGTTCCCATTGGCCAGGAGTGGTGAACTGTGGCCACTAGGAGCTGCGGGGGGCCGTACCCGCAGAGGGAAAATGTAAACAAAATGTCTTGCGGCCCGCCAGCGGATTATCCTGATAGGCCACATGCCGAAGGTTGCCAACCCCTGTCCTATGCTCTTCTCAGAGAAGACAGATGAGAAGCTCCACAATCTTAAAGATTCAAGGGCCAACTTGAAATCGTTGGGAATTTACATGTCTTTCCCTAAAAGAAAGCAATTCTGCCTGTAACTGCCCATGGGCCCCATTTTTGTTTGACCTCAGACACTACTGTAATAAATATGATTATTTCAATAATATTTATTAAATACCGTAATGCAAGTGCGTATGGCTACTGAAGTGACTAACTGGCCAAGTGCATGCACAAATGCCTGATTTGTATGTGCACAGTATATTTTCATATGCAGCTTGTGTATACACCATTTTGAATTTGCTTAGTTCTGAAAGTTTTGCCCATAATATTGAGGATTGTGAGTTAAAGCTGCTCCTGCTTGAGGTGATATTTTAGCAAGGCTTTTTTGTTGGTGTTTTTGTGTTCTGCGGTGAGGTTTCTTCTGGCAATGACAGAAGGGACAAATTGTTCATAGATCTATATGCCATCCCTGATACAGTATATTTTCAGTACTGTAGTTTTTGTGTGCAGTGTTCAATTAGTTGAATGAAGAGACAGACTGCCAATATCTTGGTGAATAATGGACTTATTTTTCTTGCTTATAGTCTGAACTTTCTGGAACTCCTTCCTAGAATCTCTGGTCTTACTGAGACTTATCTGGATAATCTAGTAATGGGTTTGGGTTATGGCTAGCTATATTTCCTCATGGAGGAAGTCACCTGTGAGGAAATTTAAGAAATGTAAGTAGTCAGATAAGGACATGAGTATATATAGGGGCCAGTATATTCTGCGATTGGATGGCAGTAGAATTTGCTGCAAAATGAATCCTTTGCTGCATTGTTGTACTACAGAACCTTAAGTTTTCCTTTAAAAAAAATAGTTTTAATCCTTATAGTTGTAAAGAAAACTTCCATATGAGAACTGAATGTATGCAATGTAGTCTGGGTCTGCACGCAGCCTTTAACTAAAGCTCTAACTAGAGCTGCTTTTGATTTTTTCCCCACAAAAAACAGATACTTTTTTGAAATTTGTTCCTGAAAAAAATCCCCATTTTTGACCAGCTCTAACTACTAAAAGAGATATGAAATGCCACCGTACATCTCAATGAGCTAATCCTGAAGCCTAGTGATGTCAATTTAAATAAATGTCAACTGTTAACTATTGCACTGCTCAGCATTATAGCAGAACATCCATCTAGTGTGCGTATCCCTCAGTCCCAAACTGCCTCCCATGTCTTAACTGGTGCCAACCCCCCATCTGGACTTTCAACTTCCCTGCTAAATTCTAAATACAGGTATGCATTACCTTTACAATAATCTGTGGCCCACAGACAGCTTAGAGTCATCATAAAATAAATGAATGAATGGATCAGTGGGGTGCCATAGATTCTCAGGGTTGGAAGGGACCTCAGGAGGTCATCTAGTTCAACCCCCTGCTCAAAGCAGGACTAATCCCCAGACAGATTTGTACCCCAGTTCCCTAAATGGCCCCCTCAAGGATTAAACTCACAACCCTGGGTTTAGCAGGCCAATGCTCAGTGTCCTCCAGGCCAATGCTCAGTGTCCTCCAGACCCCCATTTCAGTTCCTTTATAATGCCTTTCTCTCCCCCCTCAGCAGATGCCCACAGGGTTCTTAGGGAAAACAAAAAAAGAAAAGTCCTCTCCCCCTCTTACTTCCTTTATGGGAGAGGGGAGTCCATAGGAAAATCAAGAGAGGTAAGGGTGACCTGGATACCAGGCAGGCTTGCTGGGTCAGCCCTTTGGCCTTAGTCTAAATTGGGTTCTACCTCCAGCCCCTCCTCGTGGGGCATACTGCTCTGAGGCTGGGTCTTGCGGCTTCGGAAGCAGTGAGACTTGTTGCTATCTCCCTCTCAGTGGGCCTGTCTCAGCTGCCTGAGGCAGCCCTCTTCCTGTTCACCACCCCTCCTATGGCAGGTTTTCCCTTTTAAGCTTCCCCTCTCCAGGCAGAACAAGCTGTGCAGGTGCACCTAGTTGGCGTTGAATAGGCCCAGAGGAGCCTGTTAGTCTCCTATCTGCCTGAGTGAGGACGTGTCCCTTCACAGCCAGCATAACCTCAGAGTTACGAATGCCTCGGGAATGGAGGTTGTTCGTAAGTCTGAAATGTTCGTAACTCCGAGCAAAACGTTCTGGTTGTTCTTTCAAAAGTTTACAACTGAACATTGACTTAATACAGCCTTGAAACTTTACTATGCAGAAGAAAAATGCTGCTTTTAACTTCTTAATTTAAATGAAACAAGCACAGAAAATTTCCTTACCTTGTCAAATCTTTTTTTTTTAAACTTTCCATTATAGTTTTAATAGTTTACGCTTAACACAGTACTGTTCTGTATTTGTCTCTGCTGCTGCCCGATTGTGTGCTTCCGGTTCCAAATCAGGTGTTTGGTGGACTGGTCAGTTCGTAGCTCTGGGATTCATAATTCTGAGATTCTACTGTAAATTGAATTCAGAATAAAAATAAACAACAGAAATACTGGGCTGATTCATTATTCATTTTCATACTTTCAGGGACAATGTCAACATGAAAATCAGTTCTGTAATTTTTTAAGACTACTATTATTACAAGCAGTATCAGAGATTACTGTAACTGATAGGAATTAGAGGAAAAAATGTGTCATTTCTTTCCATTTGTTTACTTTGTGCATGAGAAGTTTCACTATTTACCTCATACAGGCAGTTGGTCAGTTAGGCACTGATTCTGCACGTTGATCAGCAAAAATGCACTTTCTGCCTATATGATGCCTTGATTTTAAATAGGGGTATCCTCCCACACGGACCAATGTGCAGGACTGGGGTCTTGTTTAGTCAGTTTCCTCTGTTATATTTGGTCTGACTAACAGCTTTGTTTGTGATAGTTGTTTTCAGCTATTTGTTATTTATACATTTCTAGTGTGGGCATAGGGGACAGAATATAATGCTCACTCATGGAGGTCAGGCAAGAGGATTTCTTATATTAGCCAACAAGTCTCATATACTTGGTGGCCTAGATCATGTCTCCTTCCAATAACTATCCAGCCTGCTGTCTTCTCATAGCCAGTGGAGTTCTCTTTCAGCTCAAAAAATAACAGCTTGCCTATTTGTTGCAAAAGATCCTGTATATCATCCCCATTGATAACTAACAGTGGTGACAGTTTGTTACTCAAGGAAAGCACTAACAGAGAACTATCGGCAAATCCTCCTTGGGTAAGAATTGGCATCTTCTATTGAACTCTATGGATGAGAGTAGCAAGTGCATAACCAAGGGTAGAATTTGGCCCCAAGTATGCAATCTTTTTGCAGTTTCCCAATAAGCGACAATCTTCAACTCCAGCAGAGAAGCGTTCCTGCAACACAACAGATCTATCAACCAGGCACATATTATTAGACTTGGAAGGATTCACATTTTTTAAAAAAATGTTGTTGAATAATATTGACATTTACTTCCAAGAACATTTCCCTGATTTGTTTTCAGCAGTTTACATTTTTTTGCAGTAGCAGGAAATAAATAACACACACACACACACACACACCCTAATTGCTTTTTATTCCAAATATAATGTCTGTTGAAATCAAGATTGACAACAGAATCAGATACAGAATCATAATATTTGCTAATCATATTGCATCATATTAATCCCTTACAATTTCATTTTAAATAATTATCAGATATCATAGAAGCCTGATTAAGCTAGATGCTAAGGGCCTACCTTCCAACATGTGAGTCGTCCAGTTGACTTCACCATAAATTTGCACCATGTTGTCTCTCACTGCTTTGACATCTGCCTCTACCAAAACCAGCCAAAGAAAATGCCATGATCTTAATGAGATTACATATACGCTTAAAGTTAAGCATGAACATGAGTTAAGTTTAAGCACCTTGCAAATCAAGACCCAAATGCTGAATTCTTGCATCAAGTCAGACACTCAAAAATGGTCCATTCGTGTTCTTATTTAAATTAATGGGACTTTTGCCATTGACTTCAGTGGGAGCAGGATTAAACTCATACACTCTTATTAGCTCTTAAGTGATGAATATGTCCATATTTTTAATTAGCATCCTATCTCTGGAACAACAATGGCAATTTTCTTTGGCTGATTTTGGGTGGAGGCAGACATCAACAACTAGCTGCATTTGCCAATTAAAATGGAATTCTTCTAAGCTTTTATGTGGGGCCCAATCCTGTACATGCAAGTCTTCTTTAAAAGTCAGTGCAAGTTCTCAATATGAAGGTTATGAAGGATCTAGCCAAGGATGGATGGAATTGTGTAATTAAAGCTGCCTACAATTTATGCTGCCCTCCAATGCTAGAAGGTTTGATCTTGCTGCAAGAAAACCTACCGCCACATATGGGAAGAGGTTTTCAGGAGATATTAAGAATGGATACTAGGTGGGTGCAAAATCTGATTTTTTTTAAAGATATGTTAGTAGATTAGTAGCAGAACATTCAGTGATTTGCATTACCCAGGAATAATTTGATAGTGCAGATATATTGCTATTTGTACTCCTGTACCTCCAGTTGACATTACCCTATAGTGCATGTCTTTAGAAAATGGGAGGTTAAAGTTGCATTCTGTATGCAATATGCCTTCCTTTTTTTCTTCATCTTCTTTTTATTCCCTTCCCATACTGTCCTACCCCATCTTCCCCACCCCCACCTTTAATTTAATGGGAAAGCCATGCACAGATGCCAGGCAGACAAATGTACTGAAGCCACGTTAGCATTTAATCTCTTTTTAGATAAATGCAAATATTGCTGTCGATGGTACTGGAGCCTTGACCAGCAATCATTTGGGGAGCTTGCTCATCCATTTGTCAAGTCATGACCATTATTATCAGTCATTGCAAATTGAGATCCAGAATATTCGTTCCTGACGAAAACAACAGAATTAAGCCACAGGGCTACAGAAAATTGCTTTCATATTCAAGCAGTGCTACACATATACAGCCACCTCGCTGATGATTTTACTGCCCTGAAGAAAATATATTGCTGCTGCCACAACCCTGTCTTTTGGTACTTTGTCACTTACAAGTGATGATAAAATTGCAACAAAGAGACTTCTTTTTAATCTTATAGGTCATCGTTTGTACTCTGGACAATCCTCCCTTTTGTCCTCTCATTTAGTGTAGATAAGGTGGAAAATTCCTTTTAGTTGCCTCTAAAGTTCTTTTAAGCAACAGTGAACCAAAACTGAGCCTTCTGATTAACATGCCCTGAAGTTGTTTAACACAGCAATTTTTTTTGTTTACATTTTTCTTTTAAATTGAGAGTTCTGGATGCATCTTAAATAATTGTTAAGAAACCGCATTACAGGTACACTTTTGATAGGTTCACATGAAGCTCTCAATGTTAAGAGAGCAGCTTAATCCCTTTAATGCCAGGAAAACCCCAATATCATAGAATAACTGTATTACTGAGTTTCGGACCATTATTATAACCATCTGTTACTGCTGAACATGCTCATAAGAATTTCTATTTTGTGTTATCCAACCTTGCACTTCAGAGGTGCCAGAAGGAATGAACTAGAAAGAGTCGATTCTGAATAAATTCTCCATTACCCAGAATACTGAGTCTTTTAAAGAGGGACTTTCACACTGAAGCACACTTGAAAGAAAAAGAGCATTTGTAAAAGCAGCTATTTATTTAGCCATATTCCTTTCCCTTATTTTCTGCATTTGAGAAGAGCTGCTTTTCTTTCAGGCCAGCTTTTCCTTCAGCTTTGTCCCCCTCTGAAATCATAAGCCTGTGTTTGTGATATAACAAAAGTCTGTTGCCATGGAAATGCAATGCCACAAACTCAGTATTATGGGGTATCCATTCCCCTCCACTCTGAGCTGCGGAAGGGGACAAAAAAGGAGCTGGGAAGAGCAGAAGGAGGTAGAGCTACCACTGCAGCATGCTCTCCCCTCCCCAGATGCCATTTGAAGTACCTCTGCAGCCATTCTGTGCATTTGAGGGTCGGTGAGTTGGGCAAGAGAAGGCGGTTGGTGATAGGAAGGGAGAGAGGCTGGAGAGCAGATGCCCTATATCAGTGGTATCCAACCATTTCAGCCTGAGGGTTGACCATATTCAGGGCCGGCTCCAGGGTTTTGGCCGCTCCAAGCAGCCAAAAAAAAAAAAAAAAGCTGCGATCGCGATCTGCGGCGGCAATTCGGCGGAAGGTCCTTCGCTCCGAGCGGGAGTGAAGGACCGTCTGCCGAATTGCCGCCGAATAGCTGGACCTGCCGCCCCTCTCTGTAGTGGCCGCCCCAAGCACCTGCTTGCCAAGCTGGTGCCTGGAGCCGGCCCTGACCATATTTCAAAACCATCCTGGGGCCGTGATCACTGTTTTGGGACAGATTTTCTGCTCTGTTTCATTCCCTTTGCATCACTCAGGCAGTGTAAAGGGAGCAGAAATCAGACACAAGGAAGGCCTCTGCTGGGGCTCCCCACCTCTCCTGTGGAAGAGTTGCCAATGGCTCTAGAGAGCCAGCAAAGTCAGCGCCTACATGTCCTTCACTGCACCTGGAACAGGCCCAGTACTACCAGGAGTTTTTTCCCCACAAACAATCTTCAAAGGGCTCCAAATTATTGTCAGAAAGGCCAAAATATGGCCACATACAAAGTTATCTGGTGTTAAGCAGCGGAAGTGACAATGACAAAATACTGACACTGTAGCCAAATTCTACTTTCTTCAACCTTAAAATCCAAGACTTTCCAAGGGCCTAATTAGCCCCTGGACTCCTTTAAGTTTTTTTTTTTTTAAATAGTGACATCTAGGGCCCCCCAAATACCAACATGTCCATCCCCCCCCCAGTAATGGGACCCTAGAACTGGCCCTGACCAGGATTTGCACAGGGCACATCGTGGATGTGTGTGTGTGGGGGGGGGGTGGCGGAGAGGAAGAAATGGAGATCATGCTCACTCCAGGTGTGTATTGTATCTAGGAGACTGTTGCCAGCTGATGAAAGTTAGAGCAGGCTCCATGAAAATGAAACTGTCATTAAGATGGAGTGAAAGCTGGGAGTACACACTAACTTAGGGGGAAAGTAATACAAGAACTTTTTAGTTATTAAAACAACCCCAAACTTTTGGAAACGCAGGAAATTCAAAGCTCCTCTTAAGAGAAACCCAAGTATCAGAAGTGCAGAAATGGACACTTACAGCACCCAAACCACCATTAAGTTCAAGCTCCCTATCAGTGCCTTAGAGAGCCACTCCCATTGCCCCAGTTGAACCATTTGAAGAGACCTTTGGTTCAGTCCAGGTGCTACTAAAGTCAATAGAAAGACTCAAAGTGACTTCACAGGGAATTAGACTGGGCCTCTGTGAGTAGATGTTCATTGGACCCGAGTCTCTTGTGAGTCACACTGGTTAAATCAGTATTAGCTTCTCCAATACACCAAAGCAGTGTAGAACAGGTATAGGTGAAAGCTGAGTAAAGCATGGTGAGTATTTTAGCTCCCATACAGGGTTTTCCCAATACGGTTGAAGCTGAAGATGTTGGACCACATTTATCAAGTTATTGCAATTTACTCCTTGAAAAAATTTGTAATAAGAAAAGTGATTTAAACCTATTCAGCACAAAGGTGTTCAAAGATCAAAGAAAGGATTGCCCTTGTTTTGCCCATTGCTAATTTATCTTTTGTAAAATTGCTGATCCTTCCAGCCCATGCTTAGATTTGCATTGTTTATTTTCCTTTCATACTAGAAGTTTATAAAGCAAATACAACTAAAATCCTCTCCTTGTTCAAGATTTACATTATAGTTACTTTTGTGACTTGGTAGTTTAAAAATAAGTGATTTAGGAGAAGAAGAACACATTTTTGAGACAAACTGAAGAAGAACTGAAGTGATTTACAAAGTACTACTGCTGGAGTGTACAATGTAAATCTTAGGTCCTAAGAAAATGATACAGTAGAGTAGCTTGTAGTGGAGAAAGTGACATTTTATAGGAATTATTAAGCCTGAAAACATTTTGATACAGGACAAGAAAAAAAAAACAGCTCCTCAGAAGAGAAGTAAATATTGTTGGCCGCAAGACTTTCTCAGTTACATGATGTATCTCAAAAATATAATAAGGATGATGGCATGTTATTTTTAAAACAAGTTCTCTGTCTTTCGAACTGTTGCATTACATGATTCAACTTTTCCTGGCCATATGCTGGTTACATTATAAGATTTTATAAGGTATAAAAACATAGTTGTTCCTCAACGCAAAGAGTAAAAGCAAGAGGACTTCTTCAGATGCAAAATACAAAACAGAGGCACAAAATTATGGAAAAAAAGATTTCCAAGATAATGAAAAACATAAACCAGTTTAAGACTCTGATTGAAAGGCTCCTAAAATGTTGAGAAAATTCCATCAAAGTGGTTTGTACATTTCACAGCAGCCATTCTATAACTCTTGCTGAAAACCAGGAGCGGCACCAGGGTTTTTGCCGCCCTAGGCGGGAGTCCTTCCGCGCTCCCGGTCTTCAGCGGCAATTCTGCGGAAGGGGGTCCTTCCGCGCTCCCGGTCTTCGGGGCACTTTGGCGGCGGGT
>NW_020664435.1:35874343-35884119 GCF_002925995.2 Terrapene triunguis
GCAGTCGCCTAAATGGAAGCGCCAGCCCTGCTGAAAACTATCATTTAAGGCTCTATTCACACTATGGGCTCAATTCTGAACTCAGATACAGGGTGGGCATTTGTTACAGGGTATTATCTCATAAAATCGATTGTTTGCACGTTGAGACATGCCTGTTTATTGTACCCATACATTTTGTGACGTGTGAAAACACATGCATGTGTGTATCAGAACAGCCTGACTAGTTCAGGTTGGCCTGTCTCACAGAGACCTGCAAAAGGTGCCATGATTATGCTTTATCCACAACTCAGAGCAGCTGCTCTGATTCAAACTGGCTAAAAATGTATCATTTACTCAAACACTGATGTAACTTGTGGCACAATTCTAAACTCATGCAGGTGGACATATTAGTGCCAACTGCAGAAGAAATGCTGCTTTTTTCATAGCACTAGTGGCAAAGAGGCTCTGAGATCCCAACCTGGGACAGACTTCACATCATCATGCCCACCATGGAAGAAATTAAGTCTTCACAGGGAGAAATATGAGCATGCCAGGGGTGTGGTGTGTGGATATGATCACAGAACAAATCCACCTTTCCCAAATCAACATAGAAGAGAGCAGGGAGCTGCAGCTGTATATATCCAGCAGCAGCTGGAAACATTGTGGATATCTCAGTCTGTACTTCAATGTGGGGCCTGGGAATTGCATCCTGCAAGTTGGGTGCCTGAATGCACAGTTCCACATGAGCACAGTGCTTCGATTGGTAGTGCTCATTTTCAGGATTGGGCCCATAGTGTAAATTTTGAGAAGTACTATGGACCTACCACTTGGTTTATCCATCTAACTGTGGAGAGTTCTGCTTAGAAACAGATGACAGGATATCGGTGTTACTAACAGAAGCTATTCTGTTTTCTTTTGAGATTTTATCATTACATTTACCCGTATGGGAAAGATCCATAGAAATTATGTTATATGATAATCTAGCTATATTTTTGAACCAGACTATTGAATGTAATACAAAACTTTATCCCTATTATAGACAAGAAGATTCAGAAAAGCGGAAATTCTCTATTAAATTCTATAGGTCTTTACAGTAATTACTGAATATAACCTTATTCAATTTCTATAGAACCCTATTGGGTTTCACCTATATTCAGTTCTATAGAGTTTTCCCCTATGGTTAAGTGAAACAAACCTGTTGCATACAAATCTTGCCTGGTTCTCTTTTCAGCAAGGATCCTATGGTCTCTTACTACCCATTTAATCCCATTACCACAGAATCTTGCTTAGTACTTTAAAATTGATATTCAGGAAGGAAAATATTGGACTATATCAGTCACAAAGTGAAAGCTCTCTCTCTTTTAGGGGATTACACAAATTGTTGCCAATTGCTGAGACCTGAGGGGAAGGTGTGTCTGACTGGCTAAAATTCCCTACAGACCACAAGGCTGTGCTACTGCGAATTTTTAAAACTCTCACTATACTCATCCAGTTCAAGCTACTGTTAAGGAATCTAAGTCCATTTTCCAGTTCCTTTTTGGCTTATAGGGTACTTTAATTGTGTTGCTTTGTCAGGGTCTAAGTTGGGCAAGGTAACATTTTCTGAACGCTGGAATAGTTACCTCTTTCCTCTAGATCTATTGCTTCTCAAGAGAAATCCTGATAAAAGGTTGCAAAAGCTACTGAAATTTTTTTCTGCTCTGCAGGCTGTTTTATGGGTCCCTGGATATTTTATCTTGCTTACAGTCTATGAAGCGTTCTCTTTCTGTAACTGAAAGACTATGTGTCTACTTGCCCTATTTCCACATTCTACCTGTGTGTGCTTGTGTGCACACATGAGGAGTGGGGCAGAGTGTGCAGAAAAAGAAGTTTCACAAAAGCAAAATCTTTTTGATTTGAAAATGGCAAAAAGCTATTTATTTTTTTACTATTTATTTTTTTACCATTTCACAATATTTTTATGTTCCCCCAAAATCTCACCCACCACCTCAGCTCTTTAGTGAAATAATTCTCTGTTGCTTTTGAAATTCCCCAAACACAAGAAATGTCTTCCAGGATTGGGCCCCTGGTAGTGACCAATACTCAATAAGTCAGAAGTGAGACAAAGGGGGGTCCACAATGCAACAAGCCAATTGTACAGTGCTATCCATGGGAAAGAATTTCTCACCTAGGCAGATATGGGGTGACAAAAAAAAAATCTCATATTGTTCTCGTAAGATTGAATATTATTGATATTTTTCATCCACGGATCTCAAAGCACTTTACAAAAGTGAGAAAATACACTATTATGTCACCATTTTGCCTATGGGTAAAGTTAGGCACTGAAAGGGTAAGGGGCCAGAGTCTCTGGTACTCCAAGTCCACTTTGCTCTATGTAAGCATTGCAAAGTGGACTTAAATGGCTGGGGATGGCTAGCAGAGAATTCCCCCTATGCAGGGGAACTCAGCTGGCAGAGAGCTACTAGAGGTGGTTCCACTGCCACATATGCCTGAGCCCCCTTTATAGGACACAAAAGGTGTCTCAGGGGCAAGGCATAGAAGGGCTCCGCTACACCCAATCCTCTACTGGCTTAAGGTCTCTGAGGTACTTATACCAGTGGTGTCAGTTAATGCTGCTACTCTGCCATTTTCATAGAATCATAGGATGGGAAGGGACCTTGAGAAGTCATCTAGTCCAGTCCCCTGCATTCATGGCAGGACTAAGTATTATCTAGACCATCCCTGACAGGTGTTTGTCTAACCTGCTCTTAAAAATCCCCAATGATGGAGATTCCACAATCTCCCTAGCAATTTATTCCAGTGCTTAACCACCCTGACAGGAAGTCTTTCCTAATGTCCAACCTAAATCTCTCTTGCTGCAATTTAAGCCCATTGCTTCTTGTCCTATCCTCAGAGGTTAAGAAAAACAATTTTTCTCCCTCCTCCTTGTAACAACCTTTGATGTACTTGAAAACTTATCATGTCCCCTCTCAGTCTACTCTTTTCCAGACTAAACAAACCCAATTTTTTCAATCTTCCTTCATAGGTCATGTTTTCTAGACCTTTAATCATTTTTGTTGCTCTTCTCTGGACTTTCTCCAATTTGTCCACATCTTTCCAGAACTGGACACAATACTTCAGTTGAGGCCTAATCAGCATGGAATAGAGCGGAAGATGTGAGCTGGAGCAGGGCATCTCTGGATCAAGGAACCACAGCTGGCTCCTCCATGGTCCCCCCCTACCCTCTGCCCTTGCTACACCTGAGCAGGGCTCAGATACAATCCAGAATCTGCCCCTAAGGTCACACAATGGGTGAGTGGCAGAGCTGGTAACAGAATCACAGTCCTCATGCCAGCAACTAGATCATACAAGTTCAATCTCTCCCTTCACCAGCACATTTCCATCAGGTTTACAACTGGCATGCATGTGAGTGGCTCTCTGAACCTCTGTTTGCTGCACATTGTTATTCCCTGCAGTTAGAGATAGCCACTATATAATCATTGGTGGGCAAACAGGGTGGTTGCCCAAATGACCAACATTCAGGAGCACCAAATCATTGGATTTTGGGGGTGTCAAGCCCCTGGGGGGTTGCTTTGTTTTTTTGCTTGACAGTTTTTTGTTTGGGGTTTATTTATTTTTTTCTTGTACCTTTTTTTGGGGTGGAGGCAACAAAAACATTTTCTATTCTGGGTAAAAAAAGCACGTGTGTGTGTGTGTGTGTGTGTGTGTGTGTGTAGGGGCAGGGCAACTCCTTTGCCTCAGTGTTTCTCCCAGGGTAGCAGGGGGCCTGCAGTAAACCAATCAGACTCTAGAGGGTTTCTCTCTTCACTCAGGTTTTAATTTTCCCTTATTTATATGGTGAGCCTCTGGGTAATTCCAAAAAGTTCTCTCAAGCAAAACAAAAGAAATCCCCAAATTCACAGGGCAAACAAATACTTTTCCCTGCTCTCTCTTCTGGGGTGTTACCCTACTATGCTGGCTCCTAGTTGCCAGTGTTTCCTCAAGCAGCTGCTATCTTAGTTTCTTTCCCTATAAGGAGGAAAGATACCCTTCCCCCCAGGGAAAACCTTTCCTGCTCCTGCTGCTACCACTTGTCTCTCATCTCTCCCCTTTCCTCTCTCACCAGAAGAAGGGGTTTCAAAGGTCACTGACAGCCCTTAACTGGCCTCAGGTGTCTCCAGTTAACCTGAGGTAGCCCTTTTTCAGCTCATAGAGAACAAGGCCTTCATCATTCTAGAGCTGATATATCTGCCCTCCCCCACTCTCTTATATCTGTCAGGACTAAGTTTGTCAGAGTGTGTATATATATGTATACACACACACACACACACTCCCTGTGTATAGTACCTAAAGCTCTGGAAATATATCTCAGTTTCCATGTCTCAGTGCTGGGAAAGGGTGTCAAAGGTAGCAATGAGCAGCTGGGTTTGCAGGTGTAGGAGTCAATGAGGCTGAAAATACAGTGTTGTTTGACAAGAAATACAGCAGAAATGAAGAAGAGAACAAACTTGTAGTGGAGGAATTCCCATGTAGGGTCACTCCAAACTTAAATTCATTTGTCTGCAGAAGGCCCCAACACTGAGCCAGGTTCTGCTCAGTTACACTGGTGTGAATCTAAAATAAACCCATCCACCTCAGTGGAGTTATACTGGATTTACAGCAGTGGAACTGAGAGCAGAATCTGGCCCACATGGAATTTTAATAAGAGCTAAGACAAGTCTCTTAACATATTTAACCCTTTCTAAAACTCAGCATGCTCTATACAGCTACATTTACTTGACTGAATGCTAGTGGCAGACTGATAGAGCTAGAATGCTGCAGTGTCGAAGGGCCACACTAATAAGGCCAAATTCTACTTTAAGTTACACCTGTACAACCCCATTGAAATGAATAAGGTTACATGAGTAACTGAGGGAAGAATTTGGCATATCCAGTCAAACTGCTAGAGCATTATATTGCTCTTTACAGGGTGGAATTCTGGCTAAGTAACTTTTTTGGCACTTTGCACAGCACTGAAATGGATATATAAATTGGGATCATTAGAGGGAGCATGCCTTGTATGCTGGAGCACAGAGATATTGCTGGCAAGTTATAATCTATTTCATTTTAAAATTACATTCCAGGGCATTCTGAGAGCCAGGGAACTCATCCTATGGCTGTAGAGAATGTTTGCACCAAACTCTAAATCTGCCATAAGTCTGGGTTCTGTTTATTTTATTTATTTTGATTTTTAAAAATGTTCTTACTAAGAGACTCTAATAGTTTTTGTAAAGTACTTGTACAGAAACAATTCTAATCAAGGCAGAACCAACACCTATATCAAATCCCTCCTGACATGCTGGCCCCAATTGCTCTGTCTCAGGAAAAGCCTCGAAGGACAGATGAGACTTGCAATGTGCCTTTAAGATCAAGAAATTTGATACACGAGACATCAGGAATGACCACTGCTCCCACATTCTACAGGGGGCTGCAGGGCACCGAGATTTCTTTCTCCAACAGGGCAGTGGGAACCAGTAAACAATCCTGCACTTCCTGACAGACACTGGGTTACTGATGAGGGGTAAGTAGTACCCTGTAATCCTTTGCTTCAGGCTGCAGCAGGGCTCACGTAATGCTGCTTCAACAACAGATAATCCACTTTAAAACTGGGCTAATTTCAACTGGAAATAATTGGCAGGCATTGCTTATCACTGAAATTCCTTGGCAGAATACAAACATCTGTTCTGTGACCATCAGATGGTTACAGACCTTTACTGCCTTATGCCTATAAACCTACTTTACATACAAGGATCATTATTCTGCTCTTAATTATATCTGTGCTAATCCATTCTTGCATTGGTATAACTGAGGCCAGAATATGGCCTATAAACAAAGATAGAAGTAATAAGAACGGCCATACTGGGTCAGACCAAAGGTCCATCTAAGTATCCTGTCTTCCAACAGTGGCCAATGTCAGGTGACCCAGAGGGAATGAACAGAAAAGGTAATCATCAAGTGACCCATCCCCTGCCACCCATTCCCAGCTTCTGGCAAACGGAGGCTAGGGACACTATCCCTTTTCATCCTGGCTAATAGCCATTGATGAACCTATCCTCCATGAATTTATCTAGTTTTTTTTTTAATCCTGTTATAGTCTTGGCTTTCATAACATCCTATGGCAAAGAGTTCTACAGGTTGACCGTGCTTTGTGTGAAGACCTACTTCCTTTTGTTTGTTTTAAACCTGGTGCCTATTAATTTCATTTGGTGACCCTCTAATTCTTGTGTTACAAGAAGGAGTAAATAACACTTCCTTATTTACTTTTTCCATACCAGTCATGATTTTATAGACCTCTATCATATCCCCCCTTAGTCGTCTCTTTTCCAAGATGAAAAATCCCAATCTTATTAATCTCTCCTCATAAGAAAGCTGTTCCATACCCCTAATCATTTTCGTTGCCCTTTTCTGAAACTTTTCCAATTCCAATATATCTTTTTTGAGATGGGGCGAACACATCTGCATGCAATATTCAAGATGTGGGCATACCATGGATTTATATAGAGGCAATATGATATTTTCTGTCTTATTATCTATCCCTTTCTTAATGATTCCTAACATTCTGTTAGCTTTTTTGACTGCCACTGCACATTGAGTGAATGTTTTCAGAGAACTATCCACAATGACTCCAAGATCTCTTTCTTGAGTGGCAACAGCTAATTTAGACCACATCATTTTATATGTATAGTTGGGATTATGTTTTCCGATGTGCATTACTTTGCATTTATCAACATTGAATTTCATCTGTCATTTTGTTGCCCAGTCATCCAGTTTTATGAGATCCCTTTGTAACTCTTCGCAGTCTGCCTGGGACTTAGCTATCTTGAGCAGTTTTGTATCATCTGTAAATTTTACCACCTGACTGTTTACTCCTTTTTCCAGATCATTTATGAATATGTTGAATAGGACTGGTCCCAGTACAGACCCCTGGAGGACACCGCTATTTAGCTCTCTCTATTCTGAAAACTGACCATTTATTCCTACCCTTTGTTTCCTATCTTTTAACCCAATCCATGAGAAGACCTTGGTGAAGGACCTTGTCAAACGCTTTCTGAAAATCTAAGTACACCATATCCGCTGGATGCCCCCTGCCCGCATGCTGTTGACCCCCCTCAAAGAATTCTAGTAGATTGGTGAGGTACGATTTCCCTTTACAAAAACTATGTTGACTCTTCCCCAACAAATTATGTTCATCTATGTGTCTGACAATTCTGTTCTTTACTATAGTTTCAACCAGTTTGCCTGGTATTGAAGTCAGGTTTACTGGTCTGCAATTGCCGGGATCACCTCTAGAGTCCTGTTTAAAAATTGGCGTCACGTTAGCTATCCTCCAGTCATTTGGTACAGAAGCTGATTTAAATGATAGGTTACATACCACAGTTAGAAGTTCTGCAATTTCACATTTGAGTTCCTTCAGAACTCTCAGGTGAATACGATCAAGTCCTGGTGACTTATTACTGTTTAATTTATCAATTTGTTCCAAAACATCCTCTAATGACACCTCAATCTGGGACAGTTCTTCAGATCTGTCTCCTAAAAAGAATGGATCAGGTTTGGGAATCTCCCTCACATCCTCAGCAGTGAAGACTGATGCAAAGAATTCATTTAGTTTCTCTGCAATGGCCTTATTGTCCTTGAGTGTTCATTTAGCATCTCGATCGTCCAGTGGCCCCACTAATTGTTTAGTAGGCTTCCTGCTTCTGATATACTTAAAAAATATTTTGCTATTACTTTTTGAGTCTTTGGCTAGCTGTTCTTCAAATTCTTTTTTGGCCTTCCTAATTATATTTTTACATTTCACTTGCCAGAGTTTATGCTCCTTTCTATTTTTCTCAACAGGATTTAACTTCCACTTTTTAAAGGATGCCTTTTTGCCGCTCATTGCTTCTTTTACTTTGTTGTTTAGCCACGGTGGCAATTTTTTGGTTCTCTTACTGTGTTTTTTAATTTGGGGTATACATTTAAGTTGAGCCTCTATTATGGTGTCTTTAAAAAGTTTCCATGCAGCTAGCAGGGATTTCACTTTTGGCACGGTACCTTTTAATTTCTGTTTAACTAACTTCCTCGTTTTTGTGTAGTTCCCCTTTCTGAAATTAAATGCTACAGTGTTGGGCTGCTGTGGTGTTTTCCCCGCCTCAGGAATGTTAAATTTAATTATATTATGTTCACTATTACCAAGAGATGCAGCTATATTCACATCTTGGACCAGATCCTGTGCTCCACTTAGAACTAAATCAAGAATTGCCTCTCCTCTTGTGGGTTCCAGGACTAGATGCTCCCAGAAGCAGTCATTTAAGGTGTCAAGAAACTTTATCTCTGCATCCCGTCCTCAGGTGACATGTACCCAATCAATATGGGGATAGTTGAAATCCCCATATTATTATTAAGTTATTATTATTGAGTTTTTTATTTTTATAGCCTCTCTAATCTCCCTGAGCATTTCACAGACACTATCAACATCCTGGTCAGGTGGTCGGTAGTATATCCTTAATGCTATATTCTTATTATTTCAGCATGATATTACTATCCATAGAGATTCTATGGTACAGTTTGGTTCATTTAAGATGCAACAAAGAGTCCTGTGGCACCTTATAGACTAACAGATGTATTGGAGCATAAGCTTTCGGGGGTGAATACCCACTTCGTCAGACGCATGTGGCCACCACATGCGTCTGACAAAGTGGGTATTCACCCACGGAAGCTTATGCTCCAATACGTCTGTTGGTCTATAAGGTGCCACAGGACTCTTTGTTGCTTTTTACAGATCCAGACTAACACGGCTACCCCTCTGATACTTGTTCATTTAAGATGTTTACTTCATTTGATTCTATGCTTTCTTTCACATATAGTGCCACTCCCCCATTTGCATGACCTGTTCTGTCCTTCCAATATATTTTGTACCCTGGTATTACTGTGTTCCATTGACTATCCTCATTCCACCAAGTTTCTGTGATGCCGATTATATCAATATCCTCATTTAATATGAGGCACTCTAGTTCACCCATCTTATTATTTAGACTTCTAGTATTTGTATATAAGCATTTTAAAAACGTGTCCCTTTTTAGCTGTCTGCCATTACGTGATGTAAATGAATGGGACTCCTTTTTCATTTGACTGTTCCTCATCAGATCCTACCCATATTTTATCTTGCATCCTCTCCTCCTTACTAGGACATAGCAAATCTCCATTAATAATTCAATTTTGTATGTACTTTGTTTCATGTTTTTTGAGTAGATACACACACACACACACACACACACACACACACACACACACACACAAAACGTCTATTCCTGGTTTTGAGGGGGAAAAATCAACCTTAATGTTAAAAATACCTGTTCTTTAATTTGCTCCAAATTATTCAAGAATAAAAATACAGTATGTGAATTTTGAGGTGTAATTTAATTATAACATTTGCCAGGAAAAATTAACAATGAAATTTGATGCCATGAGAACTAATTTTCTTGATTTGTATTAGACTGAAAATGTCTCTGACAGGTATAATTATTTATGGTTATTTCCCCCCACAAGCACATGACTTTGATGAACTTTAGGGGGGAGGGATATCTCAGTGGTTTGAGCATTGGCCTGCTAAACCTAGGGTTGTGAGCTCAATCCTTGAGGGGCCACTTAGGGATCTGGGGCAAAATCAGTACTTGGTCCTGCTAGTGACAGCAGGGGGATGGACTTAATGACCTTTCAGGGTCCCTTCCAGTTCTATGAGATAGGTATATCCAGGGCCAGCTCTAGGATTTTTGCCACCCAAGGCAAAAACAATTTTG
>NW_020664435.1:35884519-36138333 GCF_002925995.2 Terrapene triunguis
GCGGCCATGCCGCCCCTAAAAATGTGCCGCCCCAAGCACCAGCTTGTTTTGCTGGTGCCTAGAGCCGGCCCTGGGTATATCTCCATATACCTGTATTATAAATTTATAAAATAAGGAACACAGAAAAACAATTATTTTTAAGTGGATAGGATGCAGGCTGGAGGGAAATCATAAGCATTAAAATATAATATAGTGTGTATGTGAGAGATTTGCTTTTAGGCCCTTCTTCCAAACTGTTGTACAGTGAAAGATGAATATGAGACATTTATTGCTGCTCTGGGACTCACTTGAATGTCTGTGATTGGCCTGAACTGAGGCTTTGTTTGAAGGTTATGCGAAGACTTTGTCATTCAAAGTCAGCACCTCTGACAAGCGCTATCCTCAGAAGAGGTTGACTGAATTCTGCTGGATAAACACAGCTAGATTAGCTAGGATGTGGGATCCTTTCACCTCTTTGCTTTTACTCATTAAGATCTGGGATCCATGACTTGTGCTGCACTCTGGTCAAGGTCTTTGAACATACAAGTGTTTATAATCAATAAACACTTCAGTGATCACATGTGTTGTAACATGTAATTACAGAGACAGATCTAGAACAAGGATAGGCTCACAGTCAATCAGGGGGCATGTCATACAGCCGCAAGTGTTTCATAGCCTATAACTTGCCATACGTATAGAAACACCAGTAGGGGAGCTCTATTATTCCAACACATTCCAACCTTTCCAATCCAACAATTCTATGATTGTCAAGTCCTTCAAAGAATCAGTACAATGCAAAACAGACAATGTCCAAGGTATAAGGCAAGAAAAGCCTTTCTTCAAAAAGCTACAATGCAGTGAACCATGTTGATAAAGTAGATGCACTCTCAGACCATGTGCATACAAAGGCATGGGGAAATTGTCATGAAATGATAGTTTTGGAACACAAATGCAAATATATGATCTTGATTTGAAGTGTTAGTGAATACGTTGGGATGAAAAATATAAATATCCACTGTCTTGGGGTGCCAGAAGCCATGAAAAATCATGATCCAATAAATCTTACTGGGGAAAAAATGAGATCTTGGCACTTCTAGGACTGAATGCATAAGATTACCTGATTTATGGGAGCTCTGAAGTTACAAGGTGGCACTTGAGAAGCCCAAGGCAGGGAGATGTGTAGGCAGAAGGATAAATAGTGACTATATTTGATTTTAGAGACTGAGACAGCACGAAGGAAAAAGTTCCACCACGTCTCAATCACTCTGAGATGCGGCACTGAAAACAGGTTTTTTTCTGTATACACTTGCAGTTAAACAGTTTTCAATACCACTCCAGGGGTTCTAATGCTGAAAAACTCTGTTGGCAAAAGATTAATTGCTTAGTGTGGTTGGGAGCTTTTACATGGTTAAATTAGTGGGAATTTTGCTTGAGTTTGGCTTTCAATTTTGACTGCATGGTTCTGGCCCAGATGTCCTGCTGTTGCAGAGGAAACACAAAGCCCTGAATTCAAGATCTGTCAGCTAAGTGAAGGAAGAACTGATTTTACATTTATAAACACATATATTTGTAATTGTTAAAGCTTCCTTTTAGACTTAGCTAGATAATGAGCTAATCCTGCTCATCCTCCTCATGGAAGTAGTCCCATTGCGCCAATACCCAAATTTCTCATTCAAAGTGATATACTAACATCTGATTAAAGTGCTAAGTATTATTTACTAACAAATATTCAAACTCTAAAGTTAGGCACCTGAAGGAAAATGGCCTGATTTTCAGAGATGCTTAGCACTGGCAGTTCCCATTGAGTTCAGTGGGAGTTATCGGTGCTGAGCACCAACAGAAATCAGGCCTCTATAATTTAGGTGCCTAATTTAAGGGTTCTGAGTTTGGAAATTTGGTCATTATTACATGCAGAGCTAGCAGTGACACTTAGAATAAATTTGCCTAATACTTTCCATTATAAGACCCTGTTTTAAGTAGTTTATAACTTTGTCAAATTTAAACTGTTCAAACCTTAATTTCCAATGCCAGGTATCTGTCTTAGGCTTAATTTTTTTATTGATTGATTTATTTTTAAGTTTAATCAAAAACAGTTCAGCTATTTCCAAGAACAAGATTAGGAGGAAAAATATGCTATTTTGCTGATGTTAAAAATTTCTTGCAACCATTTCATTGAGAATCTCCAGCAAGAACTTAACTGGGGTTTGCACTGATGTGAGGGATGTGTCTTGTCCTCCCAGACTTGGCCAGTTTATAAACCTCTGAAAAATCAATGTGCACATGCTCAGTAGAGGTTTCTTGGAGGCTGGAAGTATTATTCTGTGATTCTGCCTGAACCGAGCATACTCAATCCACACACGGCTCCTATGTGCTGACTAGACAGTGTATGCACCATGTCCACAGTAGGCCATTTCTAGGTGCAAGGGCTGAGCAGAACTTGCCCTGCAATTGCTACTCCTGATAGCTGGAGGTCATTGTGCTGCTGGGCACCAGATATGAAAGCAGGGAGACTGTCTCTCTTGTGCTCTCAATGACACCCTGCTGGTGCCCAGGCAGCATGGAGGAGGAGGAGGAAGCTGACTGAGTAAAATGCAAAGAGGTGAGGAGCAGGGGGAGAGAAGAGCAAACTGGGAGTGAGAGGAGCGAAGGGGGGGGGAGGAGGATGAGCAGAAGTTTGAGTAGGAGCCAGGGAGTGGGGGCAGGAAGCCTTTAATGGCACTCCAAAACCTGGAATTGAACCCAAGAGTCCCAAGTCTCAGCATTCTTCTACTACTACTGTCTAGCCAGTGACTGAGAATCCCATTAGAAAAATGTGTGTCTCTCGTCCCCCTCTAGTGGCTAGTCCACATAGAAGATAACAGTTTACTACTGTTACCAATTAACCCATTAGCGTAAGCATTAGAAGACTGTGTTGTGGATCTAAGGGTCCCAACCCCACTCATGAACCTTGTAGGGGTCAGCATGGTTCCACATGATGGCATTTCTGTTCTTTCAGTTGCTTCAAAAAAACAACAAACAAATGGAAAAAAACACCTTATGAAATTACATAAAAAGCTACATTAAAATGTTTACGTTACAAAGTCAAGCACTCAGAAGTTAGGAAATGTCAGCATTAAGGTTGCCAGTGTAATCTGAATCCATCCCTCTTTTGTGTATGCATTATGATACAGATCTTTAATTACATGTTCACATACTATTTTTGCCACAGGTCCCCTATTTGTTCACATTTAAATTACACATTGAACAGGTAGTTTAAAAAAAATTACTGTATTTTTAAACCAATTATTCTGATTTTTTCCTTCCGAGCAGAATTAAATTTCCCAGAAAAAAATAATTCATTGAGTTCAACTCTAAGGCCAGAGAATACTAATCAGAAACCTTCTGTGCTCCCTCAATCCTAATGAAGTTTAATGAAAGATGGAAATTGTCCTTTATTCCTACAATTTTGCTGACAGTCTAGTGCTGAGCTTTATTAGACAATGTTTTGCTTACACCAAGTAAACAGCTTACAAGATAAGCTGTAGAGCTAGAGATTTTTGCTAAAAGATCCACTTGTACGGCTCATGAATATTTTTGGCAGGTGAGGTCCAAAAGTACTGTGCTTTCCATGGGCACCTATGTATAAATTTACAATGGACTTCCACAGTAACAACATGGCATTACTGAAGATTTGCCTTGAAAGATTTATCATACTCTCTGAAAACAAGTCATTAGATTTATCTCTTTCAGTATCATAGGTCTTCATTGAGTCAAATAAACCATATTTTGTTTACCATCCTGGAAAGATATAAATGCTAAATACTGTTTAACTTTATTTTATGGGAGTGAATATTATATTCTTCTTCCCAGTGACCTTTTATTGCCTTGTGAATAAAAAAATAATTTACCAGACAGAAATAACAGCCAGAGGAAGGTGGGATTTATGAGCATGCCAACTCCACTAAAACCAAAGGATAAAAATAATAGTCTCAGAGTAAAAATAGTGAATTATCTAGTGCCCTGTTCTCAAAACTTTGAAAAAAACTTTACTCAGAAAATTAAAGCTTTACTCATTTTATCTTCTCAGCAGGAAAAAAGCACAGATTCAGTTTTTCCTCTTTTCAATTTCTTGTGTACTGGTGTATGTCATTAAGTTATATTAAGAAGTACTTTTGTGTCATAACTTCATAGATTCCAAGGCCAAAAGGGACCACTGTGATCATATAGCCTGACCTCCTCTATAACATCGGCATAGAAGTTCCCCAAAATAATCCCTAGAGTAGATCTTTTAGAAAAACAGCCAATCTTGATTAAAAAGTTGGTAGTGATGGAGAATCCGCCACAACTCTTGGTAAATTATTCCAATGGTTAGTTACCCTCACTGTCAAAATTTTACATCTTAATTCCAGGCTGAATTTGTCTAGCTTCAATGTCCAGTCACTGGATCATGTTATGCCTTTCTCTGCGAGATTGAAGAGCCCGTTATTAAATATTTATTCCCCATGTATATACTTATAGACTGTAATCAAGTCACCCCTTAATCTTCTTTTTGTTAAACTAAATAGATTGACCTTTTTGAATCTACTACTATAAGATATGTTTAAGGCATCCTGTAATGGTTCTCGTGGCTCTTCTCTGAGTCCTCTCCAATTTATCAACATCCTTTAAAAACTGACTGCATCCATGAATTGTCAAATAACATCTCATTTGATAAAATAACATAAAATAATTGTCAAATAACAATTGTCTAACATCTCATTTGATAAAATCAGCGGAAGATCTCTAATCTCTGAACAGAGCAGATCTCGATATTCTATCATAACAGAAAGTACTAAATAAATATTTCTTTGCTGTAAGCAATTTTCTGAACTTGCTGCTGCTTTTCATAATGTACTAAATGACCATTTGACACCTATTAACCGCTTTATTAAAAAGGAAGGTCTAACTCCGAAGAGTGACTATGTAAAATGGCACCTTTTTACTCAGGAGCTCTACTTTTAATAACTTGTCTTTGATTAGAGGGTAGGACTCTTTCAGGTAAGGGACTGTCTTTATATGCATGTACAGATCCTTGCACAGTGGAGCCCTGATGCTAGTTGGGGCATTTGGGCATTACAAGATATATATCACACCCAAAAAACCCAACCCCTACATTTAAAAGAATGGTAAAATTGCAAGTACTCAAAAGTAGGAAATGCCAGAATTAAGTTGCCTGTGCCACCTTAATTCTGCCCCCTTCTGCACTCTAAGATAATGTATTGGATAACAAAAGCCATATAACAAAACAATTCCCGGTTGCTGCTGGCAGTTGCACAGCAGCTGAAGACAGTGTAGGGCTGTTTCTGGTCCTGGTAAACAAGCACTGACTGGTGGGATTGCATCATTAAGCAGTTGATGATGATGATGAACAGTGCCTGCAGAACTTTCAGATGCAGAAGGCCACATTCCAGGAACTTTGTACAGAGCTTTCCCCAGCCCTGCAGCGCAGCGACACTAAAATGAGACCTGCTCTGACAGTGGAGAAGCTAGTGGTGATCACTGTGTGGAAGTTTGCAACACCAGACTGCTACCAGACAGTGGGGAATCAATTTAGAGTTGGTAAATCCACCGTAGGAGCTGTTGTGATTCAAATTTGCAGGGCCATTAATCGACTTCTGCTAAGAAGGGTAGTGCCTCTGGGAAATGTGCAGGATATAATGGATGGGGTTCCCTAGCTGCGGTGGGGTGATAGGTGGCACACATATCCTTATCTTGGCACCAGACCATCTTGCCAAAGAGTACATAAACCGAAAGGGACACTTTTCAATGGTGTTGCAAGCGCTGGTGGATAATAGGGGGCATTTCACTGACATTAATGTGGGATGGTCAGAAAAGGTGCATGACATGTGCATCTTTAGGAACACAGGTCTGTTCAGAAAGATGCAATCAGGGACTTTCTTTCAGGATCGCAAAATAACCATTCATGAAATAGAAATGCCAATAGTGATCCTGGGAGATCCAGCCTATCCCTTGCTCCCATGGCTCATGACCGGCCACCTGGACAACAGTAAGGAGTGGTTCAACAATAGACTGAGCAAGTGCAGAATGGTGGTGGAATGTGCCTTTGGACATTTAAAGGGTCACTGGCGCAGTTTGCTTACGAGGTTAGACCTCAGTGATAGCAATATCCCCACTGTTATCACTGCCTACTGTGTGCTCCATAATATCTGTGAGGCAAAGGGAGAGAAGTTTCCCCAGGGATGGGGCATGGAGGCGGATAGGCGGCAGCTAATTTTGAGCCGCCACATACCAGGGCAATAAGAAGAGCCCAGCGAGGACCTCTCTGTCTCCGGGAGGCTTTAAAAACCTGTTTCCGTAATGAGCCACAAGTAATGTGTGCCACTTATCTGTGTTGTGCTTTCCCATACCATCCCCTCCATTGCATCAGTTTCTCTGTACCTCCCCTTCCCGCCCTCCCCCCAAACTCCCATGCTTGGAATAAATAAAGAGTATTTAATTCTTGCAACCTTGACTTTTATTGTACAAACATAAAGAAACTGAAAGACCAGGAAAATAATTTAACCTTGGGCAAACGGTGTAATAAAATTGGGAAGGGAGAAACCAAGTCAGCTTGTCCATATAAGCACAGAAATCTTGTCATCAGAGGTCTTTGAATGGCCACCTTTTGTTCTTAGTACCCTCCCCTGGTGTTGAGTGGAAAGGATACTGCACATTTCCTCCCCTTCCCTTTCCCCTTTCCTCCCCCCCCCCCGCCCCACACCTCCTGGAATGTTTGTGGGAGGGGGATTGGGAATACGGCGATGTTTGCAGGCCATTGTAGTGGGGAAAAAAGCTCCTGGCTCTTGGGGAGAATGGATCCCCCACTCGCCTGACTCCAATTCTCCTCCTCTTCCTCGTCCACAATGTCTTCCTTGTTGTTGCCTGAGGTGGCCCAGGACTCAGACTCCTGTGAGTTATGCATGCTGCATCTGGGGGTAGTTGTGGGGTCACCGCCAAGAATCACAAGCAGCTCACTCTAGAAGTGGCGTGTCTGTGGTGCAGAACCAGAACAACTGTTCACCTCCCTTGTTTTCTGGTACACCAGCCAAAGTTCTTTGATTTTCACATGGCACTGCTGCTTGTCCCTGGTGTAGCTCTTGTCCCCCATGCCCTGCATGATCTTTTTGTAGATGTCAAGGTTTCTATGGCTGGATCGGAGCTGTTCATGCACAAACTCTTCTCCCCACAGACCAATAAGATCCACCACCTCCTGTGTACTCCATACTGGAGCGCATTTGGGGCATTGAGTCACCATGATCAGCTGGGCTGGCGAGCTCTCCACACTGATCAAACAAGAAATGGGAATTCAAAAGTTCCCAGGGCTTTAAGAGGGGAGGGGCTGCTTCCTGTGTATGTGGCTGCTGTGCAGCAGAGTTGAAAACAATCACCAGAGCCGTCACAGTGGAGCATTGTGGGACCTTCATGGAGGCCAATTCAGTAAACTTATATGACGCTGCGTCTATCAACATCATATTAAGCGCTCGCATCTCACAGAGGTAGAGTAATTAAGTAACAGGCAAGTTAGGGACCTGGTAATGTAGACACACACATTATTAGGTTGACATAAAGCGGCTGCCATCAACCTACGTTTGTAGTGTAGACCAGGCCTGAGAGAAGCATTTGGCCTTCAGAGTCTTTATTACTAGTGATGATGCACAAGAGAAGACAGCTTAACTTTCAGATCAGGTTGAGGTTGCAGGCCTCACAGAATCCCTCCCCACATTTTTTTACTTGTAAACTGAGCACATTTGATATGAATATTGTGGATACAACAAATGTAGACACCCGCAATGCACTTTTCACAACAGCTGCTCTTTAGAGCAGACCTGCACTGTAATAGTTCTCTTTTCCAGCATTTCTTTATTCAGCACTAGTTAAAACAAAATGATTAGCAGAACGACTGAGAGAAGTGAAGCCTTCCTGATCATTTACATAGCGCCATATTTTTCTAGAAGAACAGTATACTGCAGATAAGTTGCCAGTATTAAGGGAAAGAAGAACATTACTGATTTTTTGGGAGCGGGAAGGTTTTTTTTTTTTACTAGAGATGGTGGAATATTTAGAAAAAAATTAAACAGACACAAGCCTTACTGAATTCCCCTAAATGAACTCTGCTACAAAGAACCATTTTAAGGTTTGAAAAAGTACATTTCTAATAAGTTTTCCCCTACTGTTTTGTATTTTATATGCATCTGCACTTGCTATTTTTTGCTGGGAGAAGATTCTAAAGAGTGAAAATACCATGGGAAAGTCCTGCAATTATACAAGAACAGTCTAAAACTAGGAAGCAGCTCAAGTGTTACAGGAGAGCCTGTTCTTATGAGATTTCTAGACCCTTTTTGCAGGTCACATTGGTTTAGATTGATTTGATAAGCATATAGAACCAAATTCAGACCTGGATAGGCAGGTACAACTCCAAGGAAGTTAATGGGAATCCACTTGCTTACCCCCAGTCACAATTCTGTCCCCAGTCCTGTAGGTGTTTATTCACACTAAACCTCTGAGAATTTTGTAGTTCATTCATCTCTGCTGTTAATCATGAATGTTCATTGTCACGGCAAGTCACTAGACTTGGGCTAAGCAGCAGCAGCAGATAGAGAGTAGAAGACTGAAGATGGAAATATAGCCTGGAATCCTAAAATGGATAATGAGCCATGAAAACTGAGGTAAATCAATGGTGTACTGATTCAGTGCAAATGAGTACAGGCATCTCCCGACCCATGTCTAGCAGTACTGTACACAATTCTTGATTTCTACTTATGTGTGTCTGTCTATGCTATATATGGAATATGTAACTTGTATATCTATAATATGCAACCCCATAAAGTCGATACATGTATTTTCATCTTCATCTCTTGCTCTGTGTTAAAGATAATGGCCAAATTCTGACTTCATTGGATCGTATGGATATACATGAAAGCAGCTTTGGCTCAGTATATCTTTAATACTGAGTAAAAGCTGTGGATAAAGACACAGCATAACTGTCTAAACATTATATACACCGCTACCTCAATATAACGCCACCCGATATAACACGAATTCTGATATAACACGGTAAAGCAGTGCTCTGGGGGGGCAGGGCTGTGCACTCCGGTGGATCAAAGCAAGTTCAATATAACGCGGTTTCACCTATAACGCGGTAAGATTTTTTGGCTCCCGAGGACAGCGTTATATTGAGGTAGAGGTGTATTGACAAAGCTGCACCTGTGTCCTCAACCCCCAAAAGTTTAAAGAACACAGAACAATTTGTCTTAAGGCCACAATGTATTCTGTTACATCTCATTTTCTAGCTCTGCTCTTTGGAAACTAGATCCGTGCCTGATTATCTTTTCATTCATCCCAGTAAATCAGGATCACTGCAGTCAGTGGAGTTATCTTGGTGGAAGACTGGAGTAAGCATGAAAAAATTTGAGCCTAGCATATTTTTCAGAAACAAATGTATCTATATCTGAGTATTACACAGAATATGCTAGTTTTAGGATCACTGCAGAGTGACAAAGGAATCAGGGTTGGTAAGAGGTGGAACTTCAAGTGAATTATGATTTAAGGCCCCTTCCTCACTCATATGAATCTAGCCTTCCACTGCGCACCATTTCATATATTGTTTATTCTTAAGGGATTTTTAAATTAATGACAAGAATTCTTGTGAAAAAAGTGTCTGCTTTACACCTGTAATAGGATTTGCCTGCAATAGCAGCTCTGTCAGTTTCATGAAGGTGACAGGCTGACAAATGGAGAGATTACTTCTGTTCCTTCTTTCATTTGCAGAGTCATAAATCTGAAAAATGTGGAATTTTTTTGTATTTCTTTGTCATTTTTTAAGATTTTAAAGGAAGAAATTAATTCACCAGCGAGAGTATCCAAGATGGCAGAGGGGGCAGGGTTTCAAAGTGTAAATGAAGGTGTAGATTGGTGCATCTGGCTGTCACACATGAATTGACAGCCTTTTGGTCAAATCAGTGTGTGGTGCTTTGTTGAACTTGACAATTTATTCTGATTCATATAGTATAGTGAGTGGATATGATGAAAAAAACCCCACAAGGATGTTTTTATATTGTCATTGAGAAAAGGCATGTTGTTGGTACTGTTGGTATAAAAAACCAAACCATTTAACCTTTGCTCATTTTAAATCAATGTCAGTTTTCATATTTATACAATTACAATCTTTGCACTAGCAGTGTCAGGTGTTATCAGTTACACCGAGTGTTTGTATAACCTCATTTAACTGAAGGCACATTTATACTCTCCTTTATTTTAAGGTGTGCACACACCTATCCCATTGATAATAAACTTCACAATAAAATATATACATTGTGAATAGTTAGAGCCCAAACCTTACCATTTCTCAATGGCAATATAATTACCAGGCAAACTAGGTGTCTGATGGAATTTCAACAGTAATTGGGCTCTACCTACTCATGTTGCTGGTAGGGTCAGGGGCTTTTCTCTGGAGGTGCTTCAGACCACATTGTTCTATGGATGGCGTTTTATCTAGAGCAGTGGTTTTCATATCACAGTTGTCCAGTTGCATGGAGTTCTCTTATGGGGCTTGAGATATGACTGTCCTGATGCAGTGGTCGTCCCAAGAGAAAAAAGCTGTTACTTTTAACGAAAATCATGGACTTGCACATCTTTATGCTTGGACAGACACAGTCAGTGGGGTTAAATCTGTATTTGGGCTGGTAGTTAACAAAAAGCCAATGAAAATATCACACTGAAACATACTGCAAAATATCTTCAGGAATCAGTGATGTTAGTATAACTAGACTTCTCAAACCTGGTGACAGACTTTGAATGCCAGATCTCTCCCTGAGCCTTAAATAACTTGGCTCAGATTTTTATTTTATTTGGCTATTTTCATGACTGTGTAAACCAGTTCTTAATGGTAAAGTAGTCATTTGCTTTACAGTTATATTTAAAGAACATAGGTACACATTTATTTTTCTAAAGCATTTTTAAAAGTCATCCATCAGTGTATTAAAGGTCATGTTATAATACAAGATTTATACTTGTCTGGTTAGTTTGAGATGTCCTTTTTATTCTTAGTCTAAAAATGAAAACCAGGTTGCATAGCAGTGTGAAGGTCCTGGTCTTTAGCTGTCTGATAACTTCTCCATCACTGGAGACCCTCCTTGTCCCCAGCAACTGTAAGGGCACTGGTGCATATGGATGGGCTGTCGGGCCCTCTGGAGAGCCATGTATCTTAACTCTCAGGCCTGGTCTACACTACGAGTTTAGGTCGACTTTAGCAGCGTTAAATCGACTTAAGCCTGGACACGTTTACACTACGAAGCCCTTTCTGTCGACTTAAAGGGCCCTTTAAACCGGTTTCCTAACACCACCTCGACAAGGGGATTAGCGATAAAATCGACCTTAGGGGGTCGGAATTGGGCTAGTGTGGACGGAATTCGACATTACTGGCCTCCGGGAGCTATCCCACAGTGCTTCATTGTGACCGCTCTGGACAGCACTCTCATCTCAGATGCACTGGCCAGGTAGACAGGAAAAGCCCCGCGAACGTTTGAATTTCATTTCCTGTTTGCTCAGCGTGGAGAGCACAGGTGACCATGCAGAGCCCATCAGCACAGGTAACCGTGATGGAGTCCCAGTCCCAGTCCCAGGATCGCAGAAGAGCTCCAGCCTGGACCGAACGGGAGGTACAGGATCTGATCGCCATCTGGGGAGATGAAGCAGTGCTCGCCGAACTCCGAAACAGTAAAAGAAACGGCAAAACATTAGAAAAGATCTCCAAGGCCATGAAGGACAGAGGCCATAACAGGGACGCGCGGCAGTGCCGCGTGAAAATTAAGGAGCTAAGGCAAGCCTACCACAAAGTCAGAGACGCAAACGGAAGGTCCGGGGCAGAGCCGCAAACATGCCGCTACTACGCGGAGCTGCATGCCATTCTAGGGGGTGCAGCCACCACTAGCCCAAGCGTGTTCTATGAGTCCCTCTCTGCAAACGGGGAAGCGGGTTCGGCGGACGAGGAAGATGAGGATGGAGAGAACATAGATAGCTCACAGCAGCAAGGAAGCGGAGAAACCAGTTACCCCAACAGCCAGGATATGTTTGTCACCCTGGACCTGGAAACAGTAACCCCCGAACTGACCCAAGACCCTGAGGGCACACAGGGGACCTCTGGTGAGTGTACCTTTGTAAATATTACACATGGCTTAAAAACAAGCGTGTTTAATGATTAATGATTAATTTGCCCTGGCAATCGCGGCCAGTACAGCTACTGGAAAAGTCTGTTAACGTGTATGGGGATGGAGCGGAAATCCTCCAGGGACATCTCTAGAAAGCTCTCCTTCATGTAATCCCAAAGCCTTTGCAAAAGGTTTCTGGGGAGGGCTGCCTTATCCCGTCCGCCATGGTAGGACACTTTACCACGCCAGGCCAGTAGCACGTAGTCTGGAATCATTGCATAACAAAGCATGGCAGCGTATGGTCCCGGTGTTTGCTGGCATGCAGACAACATCCATTCCTTATCACTCTTTGTTATCCTCAGGAGAGTGATATCATTCACGGTCACCTGGTTAAAATGGGGCAATTTTATTAAGGGGACATTCAGAGGTGCCCCTTCCTGGTCTGCTGAACAGAAATATTCCCCGCTGTTAACCACGCGGTGGGGGGGAGGGTTGAAGTGACCATCCCAGAGAATTGGGTGTGAGGGGGAGGGGAGTTAGTTGGGTTTGTGCTGCATGTTAAACCTGAAATCGCAGCCCCTCCTTTTACATTGCAAACCCATTTTAAATGGCACGGGTGCTTGGTATGGGAAATGAGGGCAGAACTGTTTGAAACCATCCCCACATGTTAAGAAGGTTAAAAAAGCCCAAAGACTATATGTCTTACCATGGCTGCCTGCAAGCTGAAATCTGTGTCCTGGCACTGCGTGAGTGATCTCTCACACCAAACCAGGAGACTCTCAATATAAGAGGAAAAATGCGACCTTGTAACGAAAGCACATGTGCTGTGTGATGTTGTGAACAGCAAAATCTAACGTGAAAGAGTCTACCCATTGTTCTCTAAAATGTATCTTTTTTAACAACCTCTCCCTTCTCCACCAGCTGCAAATCTTACTCCTTCGCAGAGGCTAGTGAATATTCGAAGAAGGAAGCGAAGGACGCGTGACGAAATGTTTACTGAACTTCAGACTGCCTCCCACGCTGACAGAGCACAGCTGAATGCGTGGAGGCAGTCAATGACTGATTTTAAAAAAGCCCAATATGAGCGAGAGGAGAGGTGGCGTGCTGAATCGCGGGCTGAAGAGGAGAAGTTGCGTGCTGAAACGCGGGCTGAAGAGGAGAGGTGGCGTCAACTTGTAATCAGAAAGCAAGAGTCGATGCTCCGGCTGCTGGAGCATCAAAGTGATATGCTCCTGCGTATGGTTGAGCTGCAGGAAAGGCAGCAGGAGCAGAGACCGCCGCTACAGCCCCTCTGTAACCAGCAGCCATCCTCCCCAAGTCCCATTGCCTCCTCACCCAGACGCCCAAGAACACGGTGGGGGGGCCTTCGGCCACCCACTCACTCCACCCTAGATGATTTCCATAGCAATAAGTTTTAAAGTTTTAAATTGGAGTGTGTCCTTTTCCTTCCCTCCTCCCCCACCCATCCCGGGCTACCTTTCCAATTATCCCCCTAGTTGTGTGCTGAATTAATAAAGAATGCATGAATGTGAAGCAACAATGACTTTATTGCCTCTGCAAGTGGTGCTCGAAGGGGGGAGGGTAGTGGGGGAGGGTGGGGTGGTTGGTTTGCAGGGAAGTAGAGTTAACAGGGTGGTGGGGGAGGGGCAGAGGGTTCATCAAGGAGCAACAAACAGAAGTTTCACTCCGTAGCCTGGCCAGTCACAAAACTGGTTTTCAACGCTTCTCTGATGCGCACCGCGCCCTGCTGTGCTCCTCTAACCGCCCTGGTGTCTGGCTGCGCGTAATCAGCGGCCAGGCGATTTGCCTCAACCTCCCACCCCGCCATAAATGTCTCCCCCTTACTTTCACATATATTGTGGAGCGCACAGCAAGTAGCAATAACAATGGGGAGATTCTTTTCGTTAAGGTCTGAGCGAGTCAGTAAGCTGCGCCAGCGCGCTTTTAAACGGCCAAATGCACATTCCACCACCATTCGGCACTTGCTCAGCCTGTAGTTGAACAGGTCCTGACTGCTGTCCAGGCTGCCTGTGTATGGCTTCATGAGCCATGGCATTAAGGGGTAGGCTGGGTCCCCAAGGATCACGATAGGCATTTCAACATCCCCAACTGTTATTTTCTGGTCTGGGAAGAAAGTCCCTTCCTCCAGCTTTCGAAACAGAAGAGACTGCCTGAAGACGCGAGCATCATGTACTCTTCCCGGCCAGCCCACGTTGATGTCGGTGAAACGTCCCTTGTGATCCACCAGGGCTTGCAGCAGCATTGAAAAGTACCCCTTGCGGTTTATGTAGTCGGTGGCTTGGTGCGCCGGTGCCAAGATAGGGATATGGGTTCCGTCTATCGCCCCACCACAGTTTGGGAATCCCATTGCAGCAAAGCCATCCACTATGGTCTGCACGTTTCCCAGAGTCACTACCCTTGATATCACCAGGTCTCTCATTGCCCTGGCAACTTGGATCACAGCAGCCCCCACAGTAGATTTGCCCACTCCAAATTGATTCCCGACTGACCGGTAGCTGTCTGGCGTTGCAAGCTTCCACAGGGCTATCGCCACTCGCTTCTCCACTGTGAGGGCTGCTCTCATCCTGGTATTCTGGCGCTTCAGGGCAGGGGAAAGCAAGTCACAAAGTTCCATGAAAGTGCCCTTACGCATGCGAAAGTTTCGCAGCCACTGGGCATCGTCCCAGACCTGCAACACGATGCGGTCCCACCACTCTGTGCTTGTTTCCCGGGCCCAGAATCGGCGGTCCACGGCATGAACCTGCCCCAGTAACACCAAGATTTCCACATTGCTGGGGCCTGTGCCTTGTGAGAGGTCCATGTCAATTTCCTCATCACTATCGTCGCCGCGCTGCAATCGCCTCCTCCTCAGCTGGTCCTGGTTTGGCTTTGGCATGTCCAGGAGGCTCTGCATGTTTTCCAGGACAATGCGCGTGGTGTTCATAGTGCTCAGAATTGCCGCGGTGATCTGAGCGGGCTCCATGATCCCAGTGCTGGCTATGGCGTCTGGTCTGAAAAAAGGCGCGAAAGTAGTATCTGACGGACCAGGGGAAGAAGGGAGGGAGGGAGAGAGGGAGGGAGGGGCGAGTGACACCGCGTACAGGTACAGGGAATTAAAATCAAGAAAGGTGGCTTTGCATCAGGGAGAAACACAAACAACTGTCACACAGAATGCCCCCCCCCCAAAGATTGAACTCAAAAGCCTGGGTTTAGCAGGAGGGAGGGGGGAAGCAAATGAATGGAGAATAAATCTATTTTTTACATCTTAAGACGACGGCGCAGCATGACTGATAGCCCTTGGCATTTTCTGGGTGCTTGGCAGCAAATACTGGGCGCTTGGCAGTAAGCCTTCAGGTCTATTGCACGATCTGATGCCCACTGCAGTATGACAACGATGGATACCAGTCGTAATATACTATCTTCTGCCCAAAAGGCAAGGGGTTGCTGCTGTATAGCAATGTTGCCCCATCCTGCGAATAATACATCTGATAACCATCATCATCAAGGCAAGGGGGCTGGTGCAATGCAGCCCCACGGCTGCCAGCCCCATGTCTGCCAGCACCCAGATAGCCCTCGGCCTCTTCTGGGTGCTTAGCAGACAATATTGGGCACTTGGCAGAAAATAGCATACTACGACTGATAACCATCATTGTCTGCCCGGGTGCCCATGATCGACAGCCACTGCAGTACGATGACGACGGTTACCAGTTGTAATATACCATCTTCTACCAAAAGGCAAGGGGCTGGTGCAATGCAGCCCTACGGCTGCCAGCCCCACAGCTGCCAGCACCCAGATCGCCAATGAAGGCTACCAGTCATGCTGCACCGTCTACCGCCAAAAGGCAGTAAGCTGCTGCTGCTGTTTAGCAATGCAGTCCCACGTTTGCCGGCACCCGGAAGAGATATGGTGACGGTGAGCTGAGCTGAGCGGGCTCAATGCTTGGCGTGGTATGTTGTCTGCACAGGTAACCCAGGTAAAAAGGCGCGAATCTATTGTCTGCCGTTGCTGTGACGGCGGGGGAGGGGCCTGACGCAATGTACCCAGAACCCCTCGCGGCACTGCTTTGCATCATCCGGGCATTGCGATCTCAACCCATAATTCCAATGGGCGCCGGAGGCTCCGGGAACTGTGGGATAGGTACCATAGTGCAATGCGCCGGAAGTCGACGCTAGCCTCGGTACTGTGGACGCGGTCCGCCGACTTCATGCACTTAGAGCATTTTAGGTGGGGACACACACAATCGGCTGCATACAACCGGTTTCTATAAAACCGGCTTCTATAAATCCGACCTAATTCTGTAGTGTAGACATAGCCTCAGTAAGGAGCATCTGGATGTAGCAAGACTGACTCCTCCTATCTTCTCTCTGGGAGTAGCAATGTCAAGATCAAGAATTCCTTAATATCACCCCCCAAAAGGTAATAGCACCTTATCTTTGCCTTGTCCTCCTACTCTGTACATTGAAGGTAAACTTCATCCTGTGCAGAGGGCCAGCTCAAGACTTATGCGCCACTTAAGTCCCTCAAAGGTTTTTTGTTTTTTTTTTGAGGGCTTACAAGCTGTTTAAGTGGTGCATAAGTCTTGCACTGGTCCTCTGCCCAGGGGTAAACAACAATAAGTTACTTAAAGTATTATCTGTAACAGCAGCATCCTATTGAGAGCACAATGCCTTGCTTGGCACTTCCCCCTAGTTATGCTCAACATCCCCCATGCAGACCCAGTGAGATGGAAGAGGAGCTGAGTGATTTTTATGTTGCTCCTCGCCAGCATGTCAGCCCACTAAGGAAGATGCAGAGAACTATTCTGTCTCACATGTTCCACTATTTGGCATGCTTCTTCCCCACAGAGGATGCCAGTTGCATTTCCACCTCAGAAAGGAGGAGGGGGACAAAACTGCAAACAACATATAATAGTTCTAAATGCTTTCATTTTTTTTTTTAACATTCCAGAGACTGGAAGTTTTTTCTCTTCTTCAAAAATTCATTCTGTATGATCTGACTGAGCCAGCCAAGGGAAAAATAGAAGAGAAAAACTTTTGATTATAAGTGCAATAGACCAAAGATCAGTGACACAAGACAGATTCAAACAGACTGAAAAAGGGAAAATTGCAAAGACAAAGTTACCACCACAGTCACTTCCAACTCCAGCCATGCAAGTCCCATATGAAGAAAACCATTGTCCCCTGAGGTGGGCCAATCACAGAGTCTCATTCAAAGTTAATGATCTTGATGGCTCTCTTACACAGACAGTCCTCTCCAAGGTGTCCCATGCTCTTCCTATGCAAGGTAATGTCCGCAATGGATTGACCTTGTCAAGGGCAGGCTGTTTTTTCAACACAGAACCCAAAATGGTAGATGTGGTACAAAAATGCAAGTCCCAGAACATAATGGAGTTCACAATTTGATGCAGACAGATCCTACTCTATCACAGTACACAAAGCTATCTATTATCTTTGCACTAAGAACAAACCTTAGTAAATGTAGGATCTGTTTTACACTTTAACTCTCGAGCAGTACCATGGGTTGTGGTTGCATGCATTGTGCAATCAGCTTACAAATTAACCACTTTGTGATCACAGCGTACATGCCGTCACCATCTAACTTCTCACATCTGCCACTCGGCATGCAATTCCTGAGTGCCAAAAAACAGGCCTCTGCCACTTGAGCTAATAAGGACTATTTCCATTAGCCAGCAACAGTATCTTTGCAGGCCCCTACCTACCTGAGAGCAGCTAAAATGATTTAAAAATTACATCAAGCTAACTGTATCCTGGACACTGAGACTGACTGAACAAAATTGTCACTGCCCCTGTGAAGCTATGCAGCGAAAATAAGTCTGCCTGGGAATATGGGATAAGGAAATCAGGCACCACAACGGATTGCTCACTTCTACCAGAATTGCCATCTCTCATAATATTTGGGTTTTTTAATATTTCCCATAATCTCATGATTTCTGACATCAAATTCACAAATTTTTTATTATTCAAAATGTTTGTCATCACCCATTGCTTTATATGGGGCTGAACACAAGCTACCTTTAATCAAGATGGCCACCAATTTCCCTTCAGTCTTTGTACGTGGAAGTGAGGCTGCCTCTAGGAAAGGGGGTCAACTCCCATTGTTTGAAATGAGATTGAAGCCATGATGCTCCTCTTTCATCGGCGGCCTGGATAGGAAGATATGAGGAAACAGGGGACCATGTAAAGAAAGAAGGAAGATGACTAAGCCCAGGAGGCTGTGGGGGGTGGAGGCAGGACGTAAAATGAGGGAGGGACACGGGATATGAGGCGTAAGGGAGAAATGAATGGGAATGTGGTGAAGGAGACTTAGCTGAGCATAGGGGAATGTGAAGAGCTGGGTGGGGGTTGAAGGGAAATGTGGGGAGCAGGAGGAGACTGGGCATTTGTAGATTAAAATAAGGGGTGGTAAAGAGGGAAAAATGCAAGAGATAGAATATCATATAGGAAAAGGAAGAAAAATTGTCAGGGCAGGTGTTCACTTCTCAATATCCCTATGAAGTAAACGCATATTATTATTCTTACTGTACACACTGGTAGCTGAAACACAGAGCAGTTAAATGACTTGTCCAAGGTTACCCTGGAAATTAATGGCAGAGCCAGGTATAGCCACAGGAATCTTGAAACCTCATCCACTCCTTTAACCAGACCCTCTTTCAGGCTTGTGTGTAGGAGGGGTTGACAACTCGAACTCACTGATAATTTTGCATCTGAATGGTTTTCCGGCAGAAAACGCCCTTTGTGTCAAATCAAAATTTTCAATGGAAAATTGCAATTTTGCAGAAAACAATTCGGTTTTCCATCAGGAACACTGACATGACAGCTGATGCCTTGTTCTGCGGGCAGAAAGTGAAATTGATAAGAGCCCTCCAGGCAGCCAACCAGCAAGCTGAACAAAATCCATTATGGTTTTCCCAAAAGAGAGTTTTTTTTCTAGAAATCCCTTCCAACAAAAAAGTCACACTTTTGACTTTTCGTCCTGATTCAGGACAAATTAAAAAAAAAAAAAATACATGAAATGTGTAACAGGAAGGGATTTCCATTTTCTGGCTGCCTCTCTTGACAACACTGGTTTTGGTATCCTCCCACCCCACAAACCATTGGCTAGCTGTGGTGAAGAGGATGAGGAAGCGGCAAAGAAGGGGCAAGCCCTAGTGTGAGATGGCTGTTTAGACCTCTCCTCCTTCCTCCTTCCTCTGCACTGGCCACCAACCAACCGCTGACCTGAGCGTTTTGATGCAATTTTGTTCCAGTAGCCTGGCCAGATTTTAAAGAAGACGAGAGTTACGTTTCACTTGCTTGTGGGAGAGAGAGGACAGTGCAAGCAGAGGCCAGAACACTGCACAGATCTGCCTGGGGAGCACTTAGTTCTGTGACATTTCATAGCTGTATCCCTCGTTTTCTCTGTGTGGCCACAAAACAATCCTGCTCCTGTCTGAGGGGATTTTGCAGTGAAAACTACTATGTTTAAACTCAGAGTTTAAGGGTTGGGGCTGGGGCTTTTCCCTTTATGGCACTTGCACAGGCGCTGACTTTTATTTTTCCTGGTGGGTGCTCCACCTCCGCTCTGCCCTGAGGCCCTGCCCGCACTCTGCCCCTTCCCCCGAGGCCCCGGCCTGCTGCTCACTGCTCGCTGCCCTCCCCCTGGCACCTCCTGCCAGCTGCCAAACAACTGATTGGGGGCCTCATCCAACAGCTGTCACTAGTGGGTGCTGAACACCCCCTATTTTTTCCATGGGTTCTTGAGCCCTGGAGCATCCATGGAGTCAGTGCATGTGTGTGGCAGCTTTTCCCATTGGACAGGAGGACTTTGCCCAGTATCTTTTATTGCCATACATAAAGCAGTGTGTGCATGGGGCGGGGGAGAGTGTACCTTTATGCTAATAAAATATGTTGGTAAATAAATATATTAATCAGACTTACTATACATAGTTACAGTTTTTGCTTTATTCTGTACCCTTGCCCGTTAGTATGACCAACAAAGGCATACGTACTGTATCTCACCTCATAGCATGGCTGGTATGAAATCATATTGAGAGTAAGCAGTGCAGTGGCACATTTGGTTGTTTTGAAAAAACTTACTGAAAGCTCTTCCATCAATTTTGGTCAATTCTGAGAAATTCAGAGCACTGTTTGAATTGTGGTTTCACATCATTGTTTGTGGTGTTAGAAATCTTGCACTTGTGCCTCTTGTCCAAGGAGTTAATGAATACACTGAAAAGAATAATTCTAAGACCAGAAAAATCTGTTTATCATGAACTGGGCAGTTATCAGCTTTCTTATTTATTTGACTGTGATCAGGGCCAGTGCAAGGAAGTTTCGCACCCAAGGCGAAACCTCCACCTTGCGCCACCCCCATCCCTGCGGCAGCTCCCCGCCCCCCCCCGCCCCCCGGCACCCCCCCCCCCCACCTCACCTCTGCTCTGCCTCCTCCCCGAGCACGCCGCCCCCGCTCTAATTCTCCTCCCCGCCCAGCCTTGCGGCACCAAACAGCTGATTGGCGCTGCAAGCCTGGCAGGCGGGAGAAGTGGAGCGGCGACCGCACGCTCGGGGAGGGGGCATAGGAACGATGTAAAAAAAAAATTGGGGGCACCGCTTTTTGGTGCCCCCAAATCTTGGCGCCCTAGGCAACGGCCTAGTTTGCCTAAATGGTAGCACCGGCCCTGACTGTGATCACTTTCTCATTATGATTGCTTTCATCTCACAAATGAGAGTGTCTGGGAGAGCTTTACCTGAAATGTTTGAATCCCTAGTTCCTAAAGCCAGTTCTCAATCTGCAGGTGGTTAGACATCTCTAAGGTGCTATCAGCAGGCCTAGTCATAAATCATGGAGCCTTGCTGTTTACCACAATGACTGATCTCCAAAAACAGGATCAATGCAGTTCATTTCTGAAAGCTGAAAACAAGTATATATAAGAGAAAGTGTCAAGAAAGACAGTATTAAAAAGGTCAAACCTTAATTCACCTTGGTTCCCAGAAATATTCCTTACAGTCGCCTGATGAAAATAATTTCATAGTCTATGAGGACTGCGTTATACAGGTGACCAGACAGCAAATGTGAAAAATCGGGACGGGGGTGGGGGGTAATAGGAGGCTACATAAGAAAAAGTCCCCAAAATCGGGACTGTCCCTATAAAATCGGGACATCTGGTCACCCTAGCGTTATACCATTTAAATATAGTTACCTGCTCATTTTTATTCTAAAAAGGTCTTTTTTTTACTGTGCTGACATCCCTTTTAGCAAACAAAAGCAAACCCCTTGTAACTTAGGTGACTTAAATTTAGCTTCTAATTGTACTTTTGCTGCTTTTAGGTTCATTCCTGGCTTGCCACAAGCCCATGGCTGCACTGCCCCAGGAGTTGTAACTCAGAAAGTTCCCCCACAGCTCCACAGGGGGAATAAACTGTGCCAGGTCTATACACAGGGCAGCATGCATTCCCCTGCATCCCAGTGCAGGTGCACCGGCTGGTGCATTGGAGGAAGGAAGGGTAAGGCCACCCTGGCCCTGACTCATACTGCCGCCTCCCACCCACCTGCACAAGGGGGAGACATAGCAGCTCTATAGCGTCTGCTTCCCCTCCCATGCTTCTATCTGTAATGAAAGGGGCAAAAAAAAGGCCTTTTGTACCCTCCTTTTCACCTCCGCACTGCTGTGCTAGCTGAGCCACAATTTGGCCCTTAGTGAATACACTGTGCAGCTGCTACACTGAAGGACGATATCATTATATGTTTTATAAAAGATTTGCAATAAATGCCGTGAATTATATTTGCTCTTTTTGGATTTGATTCTGATCTAAGTTATGCTGGTGGAAGTCAAAAGTAACTCTAAGGAAGTCAAATGACTTACACAGCTTTAAACCTTGTGTAAGTGACATCAGAATCAGGCCCTTTCTTTTTTGCCACACTGAAATTTGAGGGGTTTATCGGTACAGCATGTGGGAGAAATCTTAGGAAATGGCGTGTCAGAGCCTCCTCTTTTACAACACTCACTAATAATACATTAATACAATAACAATACATTAATGGGAAACTGTTGACATTGTAGCATTACTCTGGATTTTCACTGGAGCGTGAGAGAAGGAAATCAGACCCCTTGTCTTTAATCTGAAGTAGGATAAAAGTTCTGATAGGTTTTACAACCTCAGATCAGAACCCCTGGTGAGAGGTATGAGCCCATCATTATTCAAAATACCAGTGTTGGACAAAGTTCATGGGCCTGAGACATGCTGATTTCCAGGATCTCAAACTTTAACACTTCCAACTCCTACACAACAACAAAACTTTCAGGAATAAACACGTGGACTGATTTTCTAGTTAATTTAATTTATTTTAATTAGCTTTACTTAATTATCCATACAGCTGTTCAGTACCTTTAACATAGCTCAGGGGACTATTTAAACTGCTTACGTCTAAATGTCATGTTTTAGCACAATGTACAGCAGACTATTCATCTTTTTGGGAGATGAGGGGATTGGAAGGGTCTTCCAGGATCCTCACTTTATATTGTCCCCAACATTCCCACAAGAGACCCTCCTCCTGTGAATGGAGGGGAATATGTCTCCCTGGTAAGCCCACCAATGCAGCATCTTCAGTAAGCCAGGGGCATTTCAAAGAGCAGTGTGTGCCATTCCCTCCCCAAATGGTGTATGTGCTGTCTGTAGTGGCTCCCAGTCTAGCCAACCTAGGGAACATAAAGATAAGACTAAGTCTGGTCCTAAAACTTAGCTTCCCCATGTTGCGCTGCCTTTAGACCACTTAGATGCAGAGGTATTCTTAATTCCTGACTGTAGTTAGGATGCGGACAGGTTTATGGAACAAAATCCTAAAGTACAAATCTATTAAGGAGATCGTCAAATGACTGTCTTTAAAAGGGAACAGCCAGCATGGATTTGTAAAGAACAAATCATGTCAAACCAATCTGATAGCTTTCTTCGATAGGATAACGAGTCTTGTGGATAAGGGAGAAGCTGTGGATGTGGTATACCTAGACTTTAGTAAGGCATTTGATACGGTCTCGCATGATATTCTTATCGACAAACTAGGCAAATACAATTTAGATGGGGCTACTATAAGGTGGGTGCATAACTGGCTGGATAACCGTACTCAGAGAGTTGTTATTAATGGTTCCCAATCCTGCTGGAAAGGCATAACGAGTGGGGTTCCGCAGGGGTCTGTTTTGGGACCGGCTCTGTTCAATATCTTCATTAACGACTTAGATATTGGTATAGAAAGTATGATTATTAAGTTTGCGGATGATACCAAACTGGGAGGGATTGCAACTGCTTTGGAGGACAGGGTCATAATTCAAAATGATCTGGACAAATTGGAGAAATGGTCTGAGTTAAACAGGATGAAGTTTAACAAAGACAAATGCAAAGTGCTCCACTTAGGAAGAAAAAATCAGTTTCACACATACAGAATGGGAAGAGACTGTCTAGGAAGGAGTACGGCAGAAAAGGATCTAGGGGTTATAGTGGACCACAAGCTAAATATGAGTCAACAGTGTGATGCTGTTGCAAAAAAAGCAAGCGTGATTCTGGGATGTATTAACAGGTGTGTTGTGAGCAAGACACGAGAAGTCATTCTTCCGCTCTACTCTGCTCTGGTTAGGCCTCAGCTGGAGTATTGTGTCCAGTTCTGGGCACCGCATTTCAAGAAAGATGTGGAGAAATTGGAAAGGGTCCAGAGAAGAGCAACAAGAATGATTAAAGGTCTTGAGAACATGACCTATGAAGGAAGGCTGAAAGAATTGGGTTTGTTTAGTTTGGAAAAGAGAAGACTGAGAGGGGACATGATAGCAGTTTTCAGGTATCTAAAAGGGTGTCATAAGGAGGAGGGAGAAAACTTGTTCACCTTAGCCTCTGAGGATAGAACAAGAAGCAATGGGCTTAAACTGCAGCAAGGGAGGTCTAGGTTGGACATTAGGAAAAAGTTCCTAACTGTCAGGGTGGTTAAACACTGGAATAAATTGCCTAGGGAGGTTGTGGAATCTCCATCTCTGGAGATATTTAAGAGTAGGTTAGATAAATGTCTATCAGGGATGGTCTAGACAGTATTTGGTCCTGCCATGCGGGCAGGGGACTGGACTCGATGACCTCTCGAGGTCCCTTCCAGTCCTAGAATCTATGAATCTATAAAATAAAGATTCTCATAAGAACATTTTTCAGCCTGTTCACAAAGTATTCCCCTGCCCCTAAAATTTGTTAATAAGCACTCTGTCTAAATCATCTAAGTGAAAACCCCAGCATGATTTCAGCTGGTAAAGCACTTAGGTGCATAAACAATCACCTGGACTTTTCCACTAGGCTTGTATAGTTTATTAAAAGTAGGTAATGATGATATCCGAGATTGGAATTTTAATCTTTTCTATCAAACAGGGCTGTCAGAGGTCACCTTCACTGTGCATTCAGAGGCTCACATGTATATGCACACACATTGCATTTGTTTGGTAACAGTTAATTCTAATTCTCTCTCCCCTTTTTTACTGGCATCTTAGATCTAATGCATTTACCTATTCATTTTGTCATACTTTTGCAAACAAGATAGGGAAGGTACGAGAACATCTTGGGGATAATTACTCTTCAACTAATTTGAAGAGTAACGATGATATTCTAGTTTTTATGGTGCAAATGTTTTATTAATATGTTCTTTCCTTTGATATTTTTCCTGATGTCTAATAGCTTTCCAGGTTTACTTTTTGAACAATTCCTATGCTGTACATCTTGTACCCCAAAAGAAAGCATTTATGATAATACTCTAAAGGCCAGATGCTGCCCTTTGGAGGAAAAAAGTATTTAAGATGAAAACTTTAGCAGAACTGTGTGCACAACTAGTGCAGGAAAATGTCTAGCAGATTGTGCCCTTTCACAAACCCAGATCTCAAAGTATGGGTTCTGTCTAATCATGACTTACATCACCATACCATCCAAGCACCTTACTCATTCTACAAGTAAAGACAATAGGGTCCTGGGTATCTTTCTCCTACCTCACCAGTTTGTGACTTTTTGATTGATTAGTCAATTGTAGATTGTGGTTTGTTTTGTTGTGGAAAGATTAGGTCAAAGGTGAGGGTTTGACATGTCGATCTTCAAGCAGTAGGTTTTGTGGTAGTTCTAGATACCACAGGATCACATACCATAGTGACAGACACTGTACAAGAACTTAAGTAGAATAGAATTGTAATCTCTCCTGGAAATGAGTTCCACAGTTATGGACCAGCTGCTGAGAATCCTTGTAGGACTTGTAGATAAGAACCAAAGGTCAGATTTCCAAAGATATTTAGGTGTCTAAAGATGCAAATAGATACCTGCTGAGATTTACAGATGCTCCTGTGTGAGTTAGGTGACCAATTTCTATTGACCTTGATAGGAGTTAGGCAGCTAATTTGCTTAGAACCTTTTGGAAATTCCACTAGACATCTATCTACATCTTTAGGTAACTAAATACCTTTGAAAATCTGTCCCCGAAATACCTTTACCTTGGCATCCAATGGGGAGCCAGCTGCTGGGTGGTAGTTTTAGCTATCTTAGGCCCGTATATGGCTCCCATTACCATAGTATCAGAGTGCCGCACAACCTCCTGGTGAGGTAAGAAAGTACTATTTTACAGATGGAGAAATGAGGCACAGAGAGGCTAAGTGACATGTCCAAAGTCACACAGAAGTCTGTGGTGGAGCAGGAACTTGAACTCAGGTCTCTGAAGTCCTCAGCCAGAGCCCTAACCATGCTTCCTCTCAAGTTTAATAAGTTTGTCATGCTAGCGGCATCAAGCAACGGCTTCTTAAGTAATAGCCAGACTAATGCATACTTCAAAGTGAGTGGTAAATCATTCCCTTCAAATGAAGTGTTGATGATCTCTTGTACATCAGCAAAGAAGAGCATGGAACTGAATGTCCTGCAATGTTCCTGTTATGCGAATAGGCAGACCTCTGAGGAGACAGGTACCATATGATTGACCCTGTGTTCAGTGTGCGACTCTTGATGTTCAGTGGTACCGGCTTTATGTGGGTGATAGAATTCTCCATGAAGTAGACTAATAATTTCTCACAGAGATAGATACTGAGCTTAAATAAGGCATTCTAACTGACAAAGTGATTCGCAATACAGAAAAGTTCAGTGTAGTGTAGTGTAGCTGTTGTTATGATGGAAGAAAAGTAGGATTTATTGTCCTCTTCCCTGGCTCATATGTAGATTTGTAAGAATTCCTTGCACCAAAACCTACCTGCGACTGCTCATGTTTCTCATCATTGATGCTGGGGTTGTTCTTCCAGCTTCTTCTCTTGTAGGTTGTCAGAGAACTGCAATGGACCTTCTCTGTCTGGAGGTGGTGGGAGTTCCGATTTCAGCCTGAAGGAGGTGATGTTCTGTGCCCCATAAAAGATAGTTCTCACATTCCTCAGACCCACGCCCAGTTTGAAGATTAGAACCAACGATGTGGATTGGTTGAGTATCTGTAGAACTGGAGATTACCTGCAAGACTCCTACAGTGGAAAGTGTAGATAGATTTTGGGCCATTGTGTCAGTGTAATTATCAGTGTTAGGGTTGAAACCTTTCAAGTGGATAAATCTTGGGGGTTTCATCATTATGGGGGACAATGCTGCTTTCAGCTTCTTTGGAAAACATTTACTGCATGGAGCAAGATGCTTTGAGTTAGTCTAGTCTCTGAACTTGCAGATTGAATGTCACTTTCAGATTTATTTATTTTAAAGGAGCACTCTGTCATTTGAGGCTGCATGGGATTCAGCCACAGGAAGGATACACAGATCCCCATCTCAGAAGCACATTGCTAATGTTCAGACAACAGGTAGACCCTCTACATAGGAAGAGCTATAAAAGTGTTCTCTGCTCATCCAAAGTGCTTTGTTCTGACTCTGAAGTGCATATTGGGCTCTTAGTGATTATCCTCCACTGGCAACAGCTTTGTCTGTACAGTGTCTAAGAGCAAAGGCTCTATTACTTGAAAATGGCACCTATAAAGTGGAGTAAATTGAAAGATTTTTTAAAAGAATGAATCTTCAGACTCTCAGAAAAGTTCCTTGCTGTCTGAGGAAGGCCAGATGTCATTTTCCTCCTCATCTGACAATGAATAAAATGTTGGAAGATGAGTACTAATGAAGAAGTTATTTCACTGGAATTTGTTCACAGGCCCTCAAGTTAAAAAGAATCCAGATTTGAATAAATACAGTGTTTTGTGTTTTAATACTTGTCAGATCTTCAGCCCTGCTTCACTGTACAAGAACTTAAGTAGAATAGAATTGTAATTTCTCCTGGAAATGAGTTCCACAGTTATGGACCAGCTGCTGAGAATCCTTGTAGGACTTGTAGATAAGGACCAAAGGTCAGATTTCCAAAGATATTTAGGTGTCTAACGATGCAAATAGATACCTGCTGAGATTTACAGATGCTCCTGTGTGAGTTAGGTGACCAATTTCTATTGACCTTGATAGGAGTTAGGCAGCTAACTTGCTTAGAGCCTTTTGGAAATTCCACTAGACATCTATCTGCATCTTTAGGTACCTAAATACCTTTGAAAATCTGTCCCCGAAAAACCTTTACCTTGGCATCCAATGGGGAGCCAATTGCTGGGTGGTAGTTTTAGCTATCTTAAGCCCGTATATGGCTTCCATTACCATAGTATCAGAGTGCCGCACAACCTCCCGGTGAGGTAAGAAAGTACTATTTTACAGATGGAGAAATGAGGCACAGAGAGGCTAAGTGACATGTCCAAAGTCACACAGAAGTCTGTGGTGGAGCAGGAACTTGAACTCAGGTCTCTGAAGTCCTCAGCCAGAGCCCTAACCATGCTTCCTCTCAAGTTTAATAAGTTTGTCATGCTAGCGGCATCAAGCAACGGCTTCTTAAGTAATAGCCAGACTAATGCATACTTCAAAGTGAGTGGTAAATCATCCCCTTCAAATCAAGTGTTGATGATTTCTTGTACATCTGCAAAATAGAGCATGGAACTGAATTGGAAGTTCAAATGTCCTGAAATGTTCCTGTTATGTGAATGGGCAGACTTCTGAGGAGACAGGTATCATATTATTGACCCTGTGTTCAGTGTGCGACTCTTGCTGTTCAGTGGTACCAGCTTTATGTGGGTGATAGTATTCTCCATGAAGTAGACTAATCTTTTCTCACGGAGAGAGATTACTGAGCTCTGGAGTCAAATAAGGCATTCTCAGCTGACAAAGTGATTCGCAATACAGAAAAGTTCAGTGGGGGGTAGTGTAGTTTTTATGATGTAAGAAAACTAGGATTTATTGATCTTTAGTCCTGCCTCAGTGTCTTCACAGTCTGTATAATGTGGGATACACTAAAGTGAGAAGCCCAAAATACTAGGGGGAACTTGTTTCCATTAAGAACAACCTACTATCATAAGAACATAAGAATGGCCATACTGGGTTAGACCAATGGTCCATCTAGCCTAGTATCTGGTCTTCCGACAATTGCCAATGCCAGGTGCTTCAGAGGCAATGAACAGAACAGGTAATCATCAAGTGATCCATCTCCAATCGCTCATTCCCAGCTTCTGGCAAACAGAGGCTAGGGACACCTCTAATAGCTATTGATGGACCTATTTTCCATGAATTTATCTAGTTCTTTTTTGAACCCTCTTATAGTCTTGGCCTTCACAAAATCCTCAGGTAAAGAGTTCCACAGATTCACTGTGCGTTATGTGAAGAAATACTTCCTTTTGTTTGTTTTAAACTTGCTGCCTATTAATTTCATTTGGTGATCCCTTTTTCTTGTGTTATGTTAAGGGGTAAATAACACTTTCCTATTCACTTTCTCCACACCAGTCATGATTTTATAGACCTCTATCATATCCCCCATTAGTTGTCTCTTTTCCAAGCTGAAAAGTCCCAGTCTTATTAATCTCTCCTCATATGGAAGCTGTTCCAAACCCCTAATTATTTTTGTTGCCCTCTTCTGTACTTTTTCCAATTCCAATATATCTTTTTTGAGATGGGGTGACCAGATCTGCACGCAGTATTCAAGATGTGAGTATACCATGGATTTATATATATATATATATATATATCAATCCACCAATGTACATTTGTGGCATCAGCATTTCCACCACTTAGAGCTAGTTTTGACAAGTGGTGAGCTGAGACTTCTGTCTCATCCTCCCTCACCCTGTTTGTCTATGCCACAGGTGGGATCCTGTCTGACACCTAGACTGTAAGTTCTCTGGGGGCAGATCCAATGGCCACTGATGTCATTTGAAGCCTTTGTGTTTACTGCAGTGGGTGCTGGATCAGGCTCTGGCAGAGGGACATCTTTTGTGTTATTTGTCTGTACAGTGTCTAAGACAAGGGGCTGTGGACTTTGAGGTACTACCAAAATAGAAATAATAATCAGTAGTATATGCAGCAGGGCTTTGGCAGAGGATTGTCAAACTGGTAGTTATTCCAGTCAAAATTTCAATACACTGAGATACAAAAAAAAAAATGTTCAAATGCTTTTACTATATTGCTTTTGAGCATACAGTATAAAGTGATCTGCTTGGTAACAATAAAATAAACACATTTTAAAACATTTTTTAAAACCATAAACAAAGATGAGAGAGAAATTCTAGATCTAGTCCACATATACCCAACAACTGCTTCCTTTTAAAGGGCTTTACGAAATCTTTCGGGCAAACACAGTTCTAACTAAATAATGCTGATTGTATATCTTCTCAAGAAGAAGTAATTGAAAGGAAACAGCTGATACATGAAATGAATGGTGCCCTATCAGAGCAAATGGTGATAAATAGAAACACCTTGCTGTTGCTTACACTCACACTAATGTGAGCTGGTCAGTATAATTTATAATTATTTTTTACCTTTTTCACGCTGGTGCTTTGTACTAACTCTAATATTAGAGTGATAAATTAGGAAGCGGCAGATTGTGTAATCAGCAGGTGGGCAGCAATACATCAAAAATCCCAAATGAATTTAAACTGCTACCAATTTTTTTCCTTTTGGTGTTCTCTGTTAAGGTAGAAAAAAATATTTGGTCTGAAGTTGCAATCCAAACTATATAAATACCTTTTCTATAAAGGTCTTATATAATAGACCTCCATTTTCTGATATGCACATACATAGACACTGATCCTCGAAACACTTATGCAAGCAACATTACACAAGTAGTGTCACTGACCACAACAGGACTACTCGGAAAAGTAAAGTTACTCAGATGTGTAAATGTTTGGAAGATTAGGGGCACGATCTGTATGCACAATTACTATGATTGTGTGCACGGTTATAATAGTTGCACATGTAAGTGACTAGTTGTCTCTGTATGATAGAATCATAGAACTGGAAGGGACCTTGAGAGGTCATCTAATGCAGTCCCCTTGCACTCAAGGCAGGACTAAGTATTGTAAGTATTACTGCATGTGCAGTTACATGTTTACAGATCTGAAATTTTTGGAAAGCTAACTGAAGCCAATGGAAAAACTCCCATTGATTTTGATGAGTTTTGGATCAGGCCCTTAATTCCTCTTATTTTAAAGATACATTTTGGGCTTTTAAAAAAACAAAAGAAACAAAACTCTGTGAATTCACCAATACAGGTAAAGAAAGAGGTTGTTTGGCGCCTGCTGTTGGGAAGAATCTGCATCTCAGTGCTAACTAGAGCTGGGTGGAAAATGGTTTTCCCATCTCATGAACATTTTTGAGATTCTGGTTAAAAATCCATTTCAAATTGGGATGAAAAGCAACATTTTGAAATGATTTGCAAACCAAAAATTAAAAAAAGTCAACTGAGGTAAATCAAAACATTTCAGTTTGATGATTTTGAAAAGTTTCATTTCAATTTTCACCTTTTTATTTTAAAAAAAGTTACACTATGAGCAGCTTAAACTTCTAAATGAAAAATTTCAAACTGGAAAACCCGCAATTTTTTATCTGTAAAATGTCAAAATTTTTCTTTTCAAAATTTGTTGACCTGAGGAATTTGTCAAAACTGACCCCCTTCACAACTGGCATTTTTTGATGAAGAAAAGCTTCATCAAAAAATTCCCCAACCAGCTCTACTGCTAAACTCTGCATGTCGCCCCTACAAGTAGCATGATCACGGCTGGGGCAACATTTGCCCTGATCCTCCAGGTTACTCGCCTGGTGCTCTGCTAATTAATGACTTGGAAAAAAATCAAATGTACAAATACAAAATGGGGGATAATCGGGTAGGGGTACTACTGATTACAAGGATCTGGGGGTGATAGTGGATCATAAATGGAACATGAGTCAACAATGGGATGCAGTTGCGTAAAAGGCTAATGTTCTGGGCTGTATTAACAGGGGTGTCGTATGTAAGACACGGGAGATAATTGTCCCACTCTATTCAGCCCTGGTGAGCCCTCAGGTGGACTATTGTGTCCAGTTCTGGGTGTCAGGTTTTGCTGCGTTACTACTCTCTACGTTTACTACTTGTCCTAAAGGACACGTACCTGTTAGGTTTTTCCTTAGGATTTAGTAAACCACCATCATAAAACCAAGGCAAGGGAACAATCCTGAAAGGCACCAACCATCCAAAACTCCCCATGGATGTCAGCAGGTATTTAAGGTGCTCAGCACTTGCAAGAGGAATCGCTAGGTAAACCTTTGAGTGAAACCTTTGCCAGATGTAAGTTAGCCTCCTCCATTTGTTCATACTCCAGGTGCTATTCTTTCTTTTCTTTTATGTCATCTATCTTAATGACTGAAAATAGGTTATCGTGTGTATTTACAAATTACACGTTATTTACTGTGGGCTTCCTATTAATAATGAATCATAAACTAATTAAAATGTTCTCTATGTGCACTTTGGCTCTCTTGCTGCTGAGTAAGCATCTGCGGCTACATACTGAGAAGATTGGTATAAGTGCAGGACCTTATTGCCAAGCACTGCAATATATTTTCCCCCCACTGGCAACAAGCAGCCTTTTCTTGCATTTAAGTTACTTGATAGCAGGCTCGTTATTTCAAATTGATGGAAAAGGAAAGGGGCCCCAAAAGACACCAGATGAAAGCAGCTACAAGTCCTGTATTAAAAAAACAATCCTGAACACAAGGATTTACCAGTTAAAGCCATCCACTTTATAGTTCACCCCTCACCATTTCCCAAATCCCCATTTATCACAGCAGAACTTGTTATCTACCTATGGCCCCCATTACCATAACATCTGAGCCCCTCACAATCTTAATGAATTTATCTTCACAACATCCCTGGGAGATAGGAAAGTGTTATTGCCACCATTTTCCAGATCGGGATCTGAGGGACTAAGTGACTTGCCCAGGGTCATAAAGTCTGCAGCAGAGGAGAGAATTGAACTCAGGTTCCCAGACTAGCACCCTAATCACTGGGCTGTCCTTAACATACTACATTCTAGTGTTCTCAACTGCAGGGCCCCTGTGGTTGCTTATCAAATTTGTATTGCTAACAGGAAAAGATCAGGGTGGATTTTAAAACCAGGTTTCAGAGGGTACTTAGACATCTAACTCCCTTAGACTTTCAATGGGACTTGTGTTCCTAGCTCACTTTGGTGCTTTTGAAATTCCCATCTGAGCATTAAAATGAGAAATTAGCCTGAATAGACCAGTAACCTCAAATCACCCCAAGAAAGTAGCCTGATTAAGTTAGTGGATATACAGATGTAGCACAAGCTTCTAAAGAGTGAGATCAAAGTTCTGGTTTTGCATCAGAAGTGAGATTCTTCATAAATTCTTCAGTTATTAGAAATGTCCCATTGCTATTTTGTTCCAATAATAATTATAACTCAGTTTTAGAGGGCCTTGGGGTTGAGATTCAACTATGGGAAAACAGAGGTCATTCAAATCAGAGAACTCTTCAAACTTCATCAAGGCCCCTGAACCACATTTTACTAAAATATTTGTGAAATCCTTGCCTGCCGAACTTCAACGGTCCAGACAGGTCTGCTTGCATTGAATGGGGCTAACACACAAGATATGCGACAATGTATATAAACCACACCTTTGACATCGACATTTGGTTATTTCAGAGATGTTCATCAAGTCGTAAAGATTCATAGATTCCAAGGCCAGAAGGAACCATTGTGATCATCTAGTCTGATGCTCTGTATAATACAGGCCACAGAACTTCCCCAAAATAATTCCTAGAGCACATCTTTAGGAAAAACATCTAATCGTGATTTTAAAATGGTCAGTGATGGAGAATCCAGCACAACCCTTGGTAAATTGTTCCAATGGTTAATTACCCCCTCTCTGTTAAAAAATTATACCTTATTTCCAGTCTGCATTCATCTAACTTTAACTTTCAGCCATTGGATCATGTTTTATCTTTGTCTGCTTCATAGAAGAACCCATTATCAAATATTTGTTCCCCATATAGGTACTTACAGAATATGATCAAGTTACCCCTTAACCTTCTTTTTGTTAAGCTAAATAGATTGAGCTCCTTCAGTCAATCACTATAAGGCATGTTTTTCAATCCTTTAATCATTTTTGTGGTTTTTCTCTGAAACTTTTCCAGTTTATAAAATTCTTCTTGAATGTGTGGACACCGGAACTGGACACAGTACTCCAGTAGTGATTGCACCAGTGCAAAATTCAGAGGTAAAATAACCTTTCCACTCCTATTTGAGATTCCCCGGTTTATGCATCAAAGGATCACATTAGCCTTTTTAGCCACAGCATTGCACTGGGACCTCATGTTCAGCTGATTATTCACCGTGACCTCCAGAACTTTTTCAGAGTCACTGCTTCCCAGGATAGAAAGACTAAAGTCATTTCTCTGTTCTTACCTAGGAAAATCTCTCACTGCAGAAAGCAGGAATTTTGACTGAGTAGAAATCAAGAAAGTTTATGGGATTTGGCCTGCAATAATTTAGCATTATTATTATTGGTATAAGAGTTCCTGATCAGGACCTCATTTTGCAGGATGTGTACAGACCATACCTGCCTCAAAGGGTTTCTAATCTATTTAAAGACAAGATTCACCAGGAGGATGAAACAAGTGGATAAAGGCTGGAGGACAAGAGAATGAGATAACAAGAGAAGCACATTTTTGCATAGAGTAGTTGTGTGCACAATGTAGTTCGCCACCTGCTTAGCTGCTTTCAACTGCATCAGTGGTCAGCGTCCCAGAAATGGTGAGTCTTATGGAGGGCTTGGAAAGAGAACTCTGAATGTGTTGCGGGATTTTGTGCCATAAAGCACAGGTGTGCTTGTGGGGAAAGTGGACTAATTGGCAGTTAAGGCTCGGGATCCTGGTGGAGTGAAGGTGTTAATCAATGATGCAATAAGTAATTCATGGGATATAGCCAGTTTTCTTACATTTGCACAGACCCAGCTTTATTCTGGGAATATGTGATAATGTTCTCTCTGACTGGTAGTTTTCAGTTACAGAGATTGTAATTAGCTTTTTGATTTCCCAGGTACAGGGTTTGGGGGTTGTTGCTAGAAATAAATGGAGATCTGGGCATTCGGGGACTGAAAACAAGACACTAACCTATTTACGGTATCAGAGGGTAGGTCTACACTGCAATGTAAGCCCAGGGTTAGTGGGACTTGAGTCAGCTGACCCGTGTTAGGGGACTCTGGGCTTGAGCATCTACCTTGTATTTTAACTCTATGTTAAGACTTTTTAAATTATGGTGATCAGACGTCCCCATAATATTGGGACTGTCCTGATATTAGGGGATTTGTCTTATATAGGCAACTATACCCCTCCCCCCCAAAAAACCCCAAAGTGCCACAGTGCGCAGACCCGAGTCAAAATAACCATATCCCAGAGTGCCTAGCTCCCCCCCCTCCCAAAATGTGGCCAATCTAGCCTTAGGACCATGGTGCACGGTCTGTGGGAAAACTTTACTTCCCGCCCTGCACGTTCCCAGGAAGCAGCTTGCTTTTGCAAAAAACCTTGATCGGTTTGCTCTCCATTGCAAACCCAGGAGGCTCTCAGATAGTGTGCTTGTAGATTGGTGATTGGAAGAGAATGGGTTAACGGTGACCTGAGCTGCTGCCATTCTCACAATGGGGGGTGGTGAATTCCATTTTCAATAGAGTAGATTGCAGATTGTTGGCATAGAGAGGACTAAGGAACTTGTCCCATAGAATTGTGGGATATTTCTGGATGATTTCCAGGACCCGAGTCAAGTGGGCCTGCGTCTACACTACCAAGCAATAGTGCTCAGACTTTGGGTCCCAGCTTAACTCAAGCTTGTACCCTCCAGCTCTGCAGGGTCCTGGGATCTTGGGTCTGAGCCTCGGGTTAGCGCAATTGCAGTGTAGACACAAAGGGGGTTAGGCTTGACCCTCAAGTGAAGCACAGGCGCCAGCTTCCTCCAGGACCCAGGGGTGTTCAACCCCCCGCTCCATCTCCACCCATCCCTTCTTCCCCCCTCTGCTATGCCCCAGGCCCTGTCCCCACCCCACCCCTTCTCCCAAGCCCCCACCCTGCCTTTTCCCACCACACTCCACCCCGCCTCTTCCCCGCCTCTTCCCTCCCCCGAGCACACCCCATCCTCTTCCCCCCAGCGCCTCCTGCACGCCTCAAAACAGCTGATCGTGGTGGGTGGGAGACACTGGGAGGGAGGGAGGGAAGAGAAGGAATTGATTGGCGGGGCTGCCAGCGGATGGGAGGCACTGGGGGGAGGGGGTACTGGCTGCCAGTGGGTACTAAGCACCCGCAAATTTTCTTCCGTGGATGCTCCATCCCTGGAGTATGGGCCTACATTTCTGTGAAGACATACCCTGAGAGAAATAGCATTGTCCACAAATAGAAGCACGTATATTAATTGGCCTTTTCTATCTCCAGCATTTTGATCATGCTTACAATTTGCCCTATGTAAATCTAGCTCTATTCACATGGCTCTCATTAGGATTTCATGTCTCATTTAAGAAAGCACACATGAAATGATTTTCTTTTTTCCAACTGCTCTGAAGGAGAGCAGAAGTTTGCATTCAATTAGTGCCAGAGTATTTGCTACTCAGAACTAAAGTGCTCTGTTTTGCTGAGTTGGGTCACCAGTAAAGGGGATGTAACATCCATCTTGTAACCAACTTGAGTCAGACCCTTTAATTAATGGCCTGGCATTCTGCTTTATCTTTTAAAAGGATAAAATCTAATTGTGGTTCACATTAGACTGTCTAATGAATGTGACCATGAAGCAATTGATCAAAACTAATAGGGGAAATAATTGTCCATACATTAAGTAAACCTCGTTTGTTTTGCATAGGCACTTTAAGGGAGCATTGCTAGTGTTACTCATGCATTATCCAGTCCAATGGAAATGTACCCAATTACTTTGGTGTGGTTCAAAGAAGGGGACTTTAATGAACATATTCTAACTTCCTAGCACCAGGCATATCGCTAACTCATCTTCCATCTAACATGATGTTAAAAAGGAAAGTAAAAGTGATTCATTCTGCTGTTTTGATCATTTCTTGAATTTTTCTAGCAAATTTAATTTTAATCTAATTTTTAAATCACTTTTTTTCAGTGGTGTTCCCAGGTTTCACGTCTGCAAAAAACAGCTTTCACCTATGGAAGTTTTCCTTCTTCTTATTGAAAACAAAATACTGTCTCCTAATGAAGTGGAGCTGGAGGCCAAAAGGAAAACTACTTTCTGCAATATGTTAGTCATGACTTGAATCTCACCCAGATAACTGTCAAGAGTACAGACTCCACACGATGAGCCACACTATGGAGGAAGCTTAAGGCAGCCTGGATAAAATAATACCTCACAGTTACAGATCACAGTCTTTTATCCTAAAGGACTCAAAGCACTTTAGAAACTACAGCCCTGATTCTGCATTGTGATCTGCAGGGATAGACTGCTGCACAAATCATGATGAAGGTTGTGGTCCACAGGTCAAATCCTGGAATTCCTGCTCAAGCGATATTCAGACAGAACTCCCCTGGCCTGAGTAAGAACATAAGGCTATAGACCAGCATAAGGATTTTACCATGTGGATGTGTATGGTCCTGATATTCCGATTCAGGGCTCTGACACTTCGATGTATTCCGATTTCAAAATAGCAGGATGAGAGCAATAGCACAAAATGAAGGAAATTAATAAGGGAAAATTCTCCTCAATTCCTCGGGTTTTGTGACAACGCTGCCTTTTTTTAAGAGTCGGACAAGCTTTTCAGGTGTAAGATTTATGGGGACTAGTACAGAAAATTCAATTAAGGATAATGACAAAGAGTTCCTCAAATGATAGTGCTTTTGTGAAGCCTCATAGTGAGAACAGGCCACCTCCTCAAGATTAAGAAAGGAAAAGCTAAAGGGAAAACATAGTAGGAATTCAGAGTACTTACTGCCTGGAAAAAAGGCAGCAGACAGTTACGAAATGGCCATTTTGTGACTAAAGCTGACTTCTCCTGGCAGATAAAAAGGACCAGCCCTCAGAAAGGCATGCAGGGAAAAGATTCCCCCAAACAGTGCAACCCTGCAGTGGGGGAGATTAGTAGGGAGCAGGCAGGAACAAAGGCAAGTGCTCCTGGAAATGGGTTGTATCACATTAATCAAACTGTGCATTGATTTTTTTTTTAATTTCATGAAATTCCACAACAATGTTGCAATTTTAATGTAATTTTCATTGAGGAAAGCACAACAGTGATGCCCAGAAAGGCAATTCAGTGTGCACAAATATAAAAAATAGCTACCGTAATTTAAACCATTAGTTTAAATAATTGGTTACATCTTTAAATACTGTTTCAGAAACATTCCTAAGGGAAGAAAAGTCATGCTTCCTTCTCATTGGTCTGGAAAAACCAACTCTTTTATAACATTCATATGAAAGCTATTAATGAAATAAAAGCTACGAATAAAAATGTCCACAAAGGAAGAAACTCCAAACAATGTGGAAATCAATGTTTTAAGTGGAGTGAGGACTCAATGGCTTTAAGTTTCAAGGGTCTGTTCCACACAGAGTCATAAATAACCATAAAAAGAAATGGGACAGCATTGATTCACTATGGTCTGGAAAGAAATGAATATCCAAAGTACGGAACTCTCCTTCTGTAATGAGGAACAGATAAGAGGGATAGTATAGATTTTATATATATATATGCACAATACACACTTTATTCACATCACTGCAGAAAGCCAGGCCAAGCAAAGGAAATCAGAAAGGAACATATTTCACTTTTGCGCACAAGTGTCAGTCTCTAAATTATGAGATTCCAAAATAAGGGCAATGAATCAGCATAACAAGAAACAAAGGGGGAAGGCCGAATCTCCCCTCGACAGTATAAGCGCTAGAATTGTGGAGAAGCGCTACATTGACAAATTGGGTTTCTCATCAGAGATGTGTCTGTCATACTCTTTTTATTTGTTTGTTTAGGAAACTTTTGAAAATGACACTCATTTGTGTAAGTTGTCAGTTTTCTTTTAAAAAATGCAATTTATTTTTCACTCTTTATTTACAGCATTATCTTTCGTTCAAATGAAAATTGCAATGAAGTGGTTGCCGGAGATGAAGTCTCTGGCTAACAAGCAGGGAACACATGCATGGGAAGCAGGGGTAAAGAGAAAGGGCTGGGTTTGCCCCCTCAGTGCATTGTTCTGGATATGTTTGAGACAGTGCCACAGAGCATGATGGTGCAGCCATTTTAATATACATCTTATGGTACATAGGATCTTATGTTTGTCCGGAGAAAATGTGACATTACAAGTAGAAGAAAGGAGGCCATTTCTTTCAGCAAATAAGAAATGTCTAATACTGGTGCTGATTCTACTCCTCTGGGCTTCAGGGATCAGATTGAGTCCTTAGAAAGGGTATCATCTACTGCCTGAAATCTAAAACCCATGTGCACTGGGGTATATGCAATTACCCTGACTCCATGCACAAACTGATTAATTGTTAAATGGTCAATTAGATGCCTAACTTACTGTAAGCTTTTTCTCTCCATCAGAGGCAGCATTTTCACATTTTTTGTGAAAGCCTTGAAAAGACTGAGGGCCTGATTCTGATCCAACTTACACTGTAGTAACTAAACTGAATTCAAATTATTATTAAGAGGAGAATGCTCCTGATTTATACAAGATCAGAATTAAGCTGAGAAACTTTAGCGGCCCACATTTAAAATTGAACATGCAACCTCATGCCCAATTTACACTCACAATTACAGGAATTGTGCATGCTAACTGTGTAATTGCACTGACAAATGGCCAGTTAGATGCAAACATTTTTAACCAAATAACTCTGCATTCTGTGTAATGTATATTATTATCCACATTTATTTAATCTTACTGTTTCTGAGTCCAAAATATTAAACATCCAACAATTTAAAAAATGGATGAATAACATCTGTATTAATACTTTGAATTTCAATAGTGTCTGTCATCTGAAGATCTCCAAGTGTCTTTCAAACATGAATTAATTAAGCCCCAGAATACTTCTGTAAAAGTAGCGAGGAGATCTTTGCTGATCACTTCACCCTCCATTGAAATGCAACCAATGCTGATATAGAAAATGGCAGCAGTTTTGCAGCACATAGCAGCATTGCACAAATGTTTAGAACAGGGAATGAGAATTAACATATGAAATTGAAAGTGCAGTGGAATTCATGTAGGCAGAATACAATTACCTTGGTGAAAATTTGACTGGGCATAAGGGTTAATGGAAATATTGACCATGGGATCTTTAATTAATACAAGAGCACCCCCAGCAGCATGGCTTACCCTAGTGTCTTGCTGGGGCATTGGTTCAGTGGTGACTCAGAAGGAAATCTCCTGCCAACCAAATTACTAATGCCATTTCCTGCAGCACTTGGGGTTTCCCTAGAATGGTGATTCTTAAATACTGAGTTGAGCACTTACTGATGATTTGTGGAGAACTTCCCTAAGGTTCATGAAGCTCTTTCTACCTTCAGACAATAACATATTAAATTAGAGCTTCCTGGGAATTGCAGCCCAGTCCAGGACTCCTTAGCTTTTCTAGGGGGAGTTATTTTATTTTATTTTTTCCATCAGCTAAACTAAAAACCACCACATATTTTCTGCACCTTGCCTAGCCAAATCAGATCTTCCTCCTACAAGGGGTGCATAGCCACCAGCTCCTGGAGAAGGCCCAGCCAGATGGTGCCCTTCCCTGATCTGGCAGTCAGTCACCAGGGAGAGAACACCAGACCAGGATGGAATGCAGCAGACAAACCTTTAGGGATGAGAGCCTCTGGGACTGAAGTGAGAGGAATGTACATTTTGACATGGAACCTGTCTGACAGAGGTCAGACAGTAGAGTTTTCCCCTCCACCCTCTTTAGTTTTCTGTGTGCTTGTTAAACCTCACCATTCCCAACACCAATAGGGCACAATAAAATAACTCTTCGTACTTGATAACAGAGATCACTCTGGCTCTCAACCAGCAGTTCAGAGCCACTATAAGAGCATGAGTGTCAGTGTTATAATTCGCTGCTGTGACATCACTCCTTGAAATGTGCTGGTGGATTTTCACAATTGTGAAATATGTTTTCGTTTTAAATGCGGGTTACAAGGTGCTCAACACAGCAACAATTCATGTGTTTCATTGCCCCGTGATTCAAACATGTCTGCTATTTATTCTATATTTATTTCATGCTAATAGCTGCTGTTGATATTACCAAAAATGCATTGTTGTGTCTTTCAACAAATGATTAATCTCCAACAAGTCACTTTGCTGACGAAAAGTGAGATTGCTTCTATGAGGCGCAAATTCGAGAGGTAGGAGTGAGAAGAATAGGATTGGGATCTAAAAGAGATTTGATCGCTGTCATCTCAACAACAGTATGTTGACAGCTAGAATAAATAACTTCTCAGGAGCAACTTGTTAAACTGGGTTAAAAAAGGATCTGTAATGATGTGGCCCACTCTAATACCTCCTGCCAATCAGATTATATTTTATTACTCAGCTGAACTGTACAGCATGATTCAGTTTGTGGTTAACTAAAGGGGGTCACAAGGTGCCAAAAGCTTATATTTCCTGAACAGGTTTTGGCAGAAACTGTGGATAAGAAAGAAAGTAGGCTGGTGTCAGGAGAAAAGACAAAGGGCTTCTGTAGAGTTATTTCACATTAGGAGAGGGGCTAGTCTGTGAAGTCATGCAGCTTTAGGTTGCTGTGTAATAAAAATGCTTTGCTTCCAAGGCTTACAAACATGAAATATCCCTGTGAGGGCGGCCAGGGGCATAATGGGCTCTGCCAGCCTAGCCCAGGGAATGGGGCCTGCATCAAGCAGGAGTTTGTGGCAGCGCAAGGCTCCTCCAACCCCAACTACACACAGATCCCAGAGCCTGACAGCCAGAGCAGATCAATAAATGGGTCGGGGAGGGTGTGCAGGGCCAGGCCGGCCATGGCCCTTTTTGAAGTGATGTTAATGCCAGTGTCCTGTTCAAATTCAAATAAATTTGTGATGCCTCCCAGGTACCCACGACTGGGAGGCACTTGGTTATCACCTACCCTTAGCATGAGGAGCCTTGTCTGTGCCTGCCAGGGGTCAGCTCCACAACTCCACTGGTCACAGGCAACACAAGCACTCCCCTTCAGGCCTCCACAGGCCCCACTCTCTCTTTACAGATTAGCGATAGACACACTCCAACCCGCAAGCCTTCTGAGCCTCTATCTGGAGTATCCAGTCCCTGTCCACAGATCTGTTACTTCCAAAGGAACAGAGCACCCCAACTTACCAGTTACACCTTAGATCAGTGGTTCTCAGCCAGAGGTTTGTGTACCCCTGGGGGTACACAGAAGTCTTCCAAGGGATACATCAACATCTAGATATTTGCTTAGTTTTACAACAGGCTACATAAGCAGCACTAGAGAAGTCAGTACAAACTAAAATTTCATGTTTATACTGCTCTATATACTATCTATACACTGAAACGTAAGTACAATATTTATATTCCAATTGATTTATGTTATAATGATGTGGTGAAAATATAAGCGATTTTTCAGTAATAGTGCACTCTGACACTTTTGTATTTTTATGTCTGATTTTGTAAGCAAGTAGTTTTTAAGTGAGGTAAAACTTGAGGGTATGAAAGACAAATCAGACTCCTGAAAGCGGTACAGTAGTCTGGAAAGGTTGAGAGCCACTGCTTTAGATTACCACTCTGCTTAACACAGAGCACCTAAATAAATTTGTAGTGAAATCAAGTGGTAGTTTATTTAACAAAAGATAAAGATTCTAATAATAGCAAGAAGAAGTATTGAAAACAAATGGTTACATATAAAATAAAATCATAACACGCATTCTAGAACCTAAACTTATTTAACTAGATACTTTTATAACTTGTAGATCAATGTTCACCCACAGTCCTGTGGAAGTAGAGCAAGAACTGACAGGGATTTGAAGGGGATTTCAATGCATACAGTCTCTTCTGTGAGCAAGAGTCAGGCTAGCTGTAACCCTAATAACGCGAGATTTGTAGAAGCGAGGATTGTGTGAGGCGAGTGGGAAAGAACTGTGTGAGAAGTTGTTGCGACCTTGTGTAGATAAATACGGAATGTAGACTAAAGTCTAAATAGATGTGAAAAATAAGATATCAGGATGACCTATGTATAAACAAAATGCAGCTGTTGCTCATTATTGTATGTAACAAAAGGTATAAATGCTTGCTGTAATTGTTTACCTAGAGAGAGACCTGCCTATGAGGGTGAAACCCTGTATCCTAGTGCACTCTCTCCCTCTATGCAATTGCTTGAGAATAAAGTATCTGACTTTGCTGCACCCAACCAAAGAGAGTGAGAACTCTGTTTTTCTCTGACAGTCCTTACAGCGATTTACAGCCAGGTTAGCTGTGAGCTACCATTCATGAGACAAGTCATAGAATCATAGAATATCAGGGTTGGAAGGGACCTCAGGAGGTCATCTAGTCCAACAGCCTGCTCAAAGCAGGACCAACACCAACTAAATCATCCCAGCCAGGGCTTTGTCAAGCCAGGCCTTAAAAACCTCTAAGGATGGAGATTCCACCACCTCCCTAGGTAACCCCTTCCAGTGCTTCACCACCCTCCTAGTGAAATAGTGTTTCCTAATATCCAACCTAGACCTCCCCCACTGCAACTTGAGACCATTGCTTCTTGTTCTGTCATCTGCCACCACTGAGAAGAGCCTAGCTCCATCCTCTTTGGAACCCCCCTTCAGGTAGTTGAAGGCTGCTATCAAATCCCCCCTCACTCTTCTCTTCTGCAGACTAAATAACCCCAATTCCCTCAGCCTCTCTCGGAAGTCATGTGCCCCAGCACGCTAATCATTTTCGTTGCCCTCTGCTGGACTCTCTCCAGTTTGTCCACATCCCTTCTGTAGTGAGGGGACCAAAACTGGACACAATACTCCAGGTGTGGCCTCACCAGTGTCAAATAAATAGGAATAATCACTTCCTTCGATCTGCTGGCAATGCTCCTACTAATACAGCCCAATATGCCGTTGGCCTTCTTGGCAACAAGGGCACACTGCTGACTCAAATCCAGCTTCTCGTCCACTGTAATCCCCAGGTCCTTTTCTGCAGAACTGCTGCTTAGCCAGTCAGTCCCCAGCCTGGAGCAGTGCATGGGATTCTTCCGTCCTAAGTGCAGGACTCTGCACTTGTCCTAGTTGAACCTCATCAGATTTCTTTTGGCCCAATCCTCCAATTTGTTTAGATCACTCTGGACCCTATCCCTACCCTCCAGCTTATCTACCTCTCCCCCCATGCTGTCAGCTTGTCCCCGGGTGGAAGATGCTGTCTGTTTCCTTGAATTACCTGATATAAAAGAAATTAGTCTGGCATCTTAGTCATAAATAAGATATGCCCCTGCTGACTGTTTTTTCCCATATGCTGCTTCTTTTTGCCATTTTATGATTAGCACGGTGTTGTTACTGTGGCTTTAAGAGAATGAGTAGAATCTCCAGGGTGCAGGAGCTGACAGTGGGAGGAGGCAGCTGATTTTAGGTTAGACTAATAGATTGATCTGAGTTAAGATGCTCTGTTAACTATGTATCTAATAAAGACTGTTGTTAAATTACTAGCAATGAATTATTACTAAGACTAGTGGATTACTTGAATGTAAAACAACACATCGTATCAGGAGTGAAGGAAGTGATAAAAGGAACTGGAAGAAGTTAAACACCCACGCACCTGAAGTAAAGGTTGCTCAGAACTAAAAAAAACACATTTGAATGAAATAAGATGGCTCAATTAAGAATTCCCACATTTCTAAAAATGTCAAGAAATGCTGCAGAAAATTAGAAAAGGTTTAAACAAGAATTTGATTTATTTTTGAGGGCATCAGGATCTACCCATAAGGAAGATGAACAAAAGATCGCCATCTTTTTGAATATTGCGGGCGCTGAAGCAATTTCTTTATGTAATTTATTTGAGCTTTATGTTAGAGAATGAGCTGACTATGAGTTTGTCTTACAAAATTTGGGGAATACTGTTTACCAGAAAGAAATGAAAGATTTGAAAGATTTCTATTTCATTCAAGAAATCAAATGGAGGAAGGGACTTTTGAATAATTTTTAACAGATCTAAAGACAAGAAGTCAGGCATGTGATTTCCAGAATCTGAGTCAATGATAAGAAATCTAATTGTGATGGGTATAGAAGATATCTTCCCAAAGACTGCTGGAAGAGTCAGATCTAAATCTAGAAGAAGCAGTGAGGATTTGCCAAACTGATGAATTTATTCAAAATGATTGCACATTTTAGAAAGAAAACAAACTGATGTGACTAAGAAAGACATAAGAAAGAGTAAAAAATAAGTCTATGGAGGGAAATAGGATGAAAGTACTGAAGTTAAAACATATAAGCATAAGAATGTTCTACATGTGGAAGAGGCACCAACCTAGACAATGTCCAACATATGAACAAACCTGTCATATCTGCAAGAAACAGAATCATTTCACAATGTTTATAAACAGAGAAGTCTGGAAAAACTTAGAAACATGCATTTAGTTCATAATTCAAAGAAGTCTTAGAAAAGATACTGTATAAGAAATACAGAGTTGATGTTACAGATGAAGAAAATTTGTTTCTGGGTATTTTGAAACAGTCATTCTGAGCTACAAGAAGGATTGGACAGTTACACTATCTAGTAATGGAGCATTTATTTCATATACAAGAGATACAGGTGCACAAGCTAAGGTAATTTCAGAAGAAAAGTAGAACCTGTAGTAAGAGAACAAATGCATACTAATTTACAGTCTTATAGTGGCGAAAGAATTCCTGTTATGGGTATTTGTGAAGTTAAAGATAATTTAGAAGACATAACATTTGTAGTAGTTAAGGGGTAAGGTATTTCTCTTTTAGGTTTAGAAATATTAGCACTAAATCTAATTGGTAGAATTCAGACTATTCAGGATTCTGCAGATCTGGAAATAGAACAACTATTTACAGAGTTATTCACTGGCATTGGTAAATTGAATACAATATACAAAAGAGAGTTAAATAAAACAAAGAAACCAATTATACATGCAACTAGAAAAATACTCTTAGCGTCTCCTCCCACCTCACAGGATTCTAAAGCCCAGGCTCCCACCCAAGCCCGGATGTCTACACTACAGTTAAATAGTCCCTTAGCCTAAGCTCTGTGAGCCCAAGTCAGCTGGCACAGGCCAACTGCAGGGTTTTAATTGCAGTGTAGACAAACCCTGTGTCACCACCTGCCCTATAACCCTGGGTGCTTCTGTGCTGGGCTGCTTTGGCTCCAAGCCTTGACACCAGCAACCTGCTCATAGCACAATGGTCTCACACAGCCTACTTATTCCTTGCAGGGTGACACCAGCTGCCCTTCCTGTCCAGAACCACCTCAAAACTGTCTCCCCTACAGTGTCCAGTCCCCCTTACTGGACCCTAACAGAAGCTCGGTGCCTCCAGAGAGACAGAACACACCAGCCTGCTAGTGTGGCTCAGGACTCACAGTTCGGTTTAATACACAGCACCAAAACAATTTTGTAATAAAACAAGAGTAAGTTTTACAACAAAGAGCAACGGTTTAACTGATTTTAAGTAAGAGGAAAGGGATAGGAAAGGTTACAAATAAAACAAACAAAACATGCTTTCTAGTGACTAAAACAATTCTAGCAAGCTACAAGCTTTGCCTAAGCAGTTTCCTTCCTTACTTGAAGCTATCAGCATCCCTGGCTCCAGACTAGGCGACCCAACTTTCATAGGCCCAGAGGATGCTGTGCCCTATTGCCCCTCAGTGATGGATGACAAAACGGCTTTTTGCCTCTGTTTATATCTTCCCAAAGTTCATTGGCCCTGTTTCAAAAGGCAGAAAGGCTTCCTGGGGGTGCAGTTTCCACCCCCTGTCACGACTGTTAAGTGGTCATCTTCCTGCACTTGCTCTCCTGATGCCTTTGTTTACCTTGCATGTAAATATGCTTCTCATTGTCTTTGGTCACATCTTGCTTAATTTATATTGGAGACACAGTCAAGCCTGGGAAAAACATTCCTTTGTCTAGGACAGGGTGGGCTTAGGCACTGCCTGCTAACCACATTCCAGGAACATATTTCCAGCACATCTCTGTAAATCTTTAAACACTGCCTGTACATACATCACCCAGTAATATTAACGACCAGCATGTTTACGAGTTTGCATATGGCACCTTACACAACCCCTTTTAGATACAGAGTATGACAATAGTGAGTTGGGGCAATGAGTGTGTCAGAACCAATGAAAGTTATAGTATGGGCTGCCCTCTGCCAGCAGGCATTGGGGGGCTCCCTGTGTCACACAAGACATAGGTGCTCTTGAATCTCAGTCTTTCCAATAAACAGAATAGTTGGTCTCCATGTTCTATTCGGCATTTCCTCTCAGACTTCTCCCCTCTACATTCACTTTCTCCATTATGCCTACAATAAAAGCAGGGAATTATATTCTCTCCTAACTTATTATCAGTTAACTGCTCATTTACGTAGAAGGAGAGGTGTAAACACCCCAGAACTGAAGCAGGAGATTGCTGGGGGGAAGGAAGATGCGGGAAGAAGGGAGAGGTCTGGTAGTTGCTGAATGTGATTAACCTCAAGACAACACTTTTCAAACGTATAAGTTACTAATAAGCCAAGTGCCATTGTTTGTGTGATCACTCTGCTGGCATGTTGTTACCCTTTTCTTCCTACTCTGAACCTATGCATAGCAGGGGTAATATCTTCCTCTGTATGGAAAATGTGAGTATATTTTGGGCACAGCCACAAACTAAATAGATATACAATTCCTTTTTATTTTTGTGGGTTGGAGAAGAGGGAGGTGAGAAAAGAGACAAAATTAACTTCCGCAATCAGACTTGCTCTCAGTTTTTCTCAATGAGCGTCTTTATTTTTAAAAAATACCCATGTTTGGAAGCCAGCAAAAAGTGGGTGCCAGAGTGGTGCTATCCCACAAAAGGTTGAGTGTGGGGTGCAGGATGGGATAGGTAGCATAAAGTGTGATGGGGCTGTTGAGGGGTGAAAAGAGAAGGTGTCTCCCGATCCAAAACTATCAGAATCTTTAACATGGTTTGTGTTTATTTGGGTGGGGGGAGGGGTGTTTTGGAGACAGGGCTGAAATTTGGTCTGGTTCATATTTTAAGCTCATCCCAAATGAAAGCATACAGTGGCATTAATATCATTGTTACTTTAGCTGGGGGGAGAAGTACCTGTATTCTTCCGAGAGTCCCCTCCCTCAGAAGTAAGTTATTAAGATTCGTGGTCAGGCTCCATTAGGAAGGAAAGGAACAGCTAAGAGCAGACCTAGGTTTACAGAAAGAGTACGTGCTGTTGCAGGATGATGAAGGGGCTGCAAGTTCAATGAACTAATGTTTGTCAGTGACTAGTTAGCATTCTGGAGGACTCTGAGGGAACACAGTTAGGATCAGAAGTTGGAATGAAAAAGACTATTTATTTAGGAAGGTGATTAGACCCTCTAGAGATCACTGCCGTGCTGTCTAAGCTTACTTTCTGTGATGCTTTGCAGAGAGGCACGGCACATCCCTTATAAAGCTCAAGATCCACTGGGTGGCAGACCATGTCAGCTGCACATAGTGCTGCTGTTAACCATATAAAGTCAAAAGTGCAGTGCAAGTGGCATCTTTAGACTCCAGGGTTGAGAGCCCATTCAACCTCTAGTTTAAACAAACAAACAAAAACGTTATGAGGAGAGTCCCTTTCTGAGCAAGATTCAGATCAAGGCTATGACTACACTACAGCCTATGTCAGCATAATTTATGTCGCTCAGGGATGTGGGGAAAAAACCCCTCCTGAGCGACATAAATTACACCTGACATAAGCACTTATGTGCACAGCACTGTGTTGGTGGGAGAGCTTCTCCTGCCAACAGAGCTTCTGCCACTCACAGAGGTGGTTTTATTACATCAACCGGAAAGCTCTCTCCTGTCGGCATACAGCATCTTCACCAGACGCGCTGCAGCTGTATCGGTACAGCTGCACCACTGCAGCGCTGTCTGTATAGACATGGCCCAAGTGCTTTTACAGAGCAGTTGACGGTTTAGGGACTCTTCATGGATAATCTACACTTTGCAAACTGCATTTCGGTAAACTCCCAGTGAAATCTCCCCACCACACTGAAGCTAGTGGCAAAACTTCCATTAACTTTGATGGGACCAGGACTTCATCCAGAGCAGAATGGGGTTGTGGTTTTTTTGTAAATTTATTAAAAGACATTCAATGGCAAAGCATTTTTTCTGTGTAATGGTAAGCCAGTGCCATGCAAACAATCAAGAAAACCCATGTGTAACCCTTCTGCCAGGCCAAGTTGATAGCAGCAAGGGCCGGGTTCAGTACATAGGGGTCCCTTCCCAACAGCGTGACACAGAACCAGCTCGAGCCCCCACCCAGTGACCTGGGAAAATCTTACACACACCCCTGGGCGCCTCGAAGAGGCAATACTTCCCCTCTCGCAAGCACAGAGCCTCGGTGTAGCAGAAAATGTTTAATAACATGAGGTAAACGACATAGCATTAAATTGGGAAAACACCACAACTAGAGTTCATAGACCAAACCATGAGCGAAGACCCACCCCAGCAAATTGGGCCGTGTCCTTTCCCGTTGGTTCTTGAAACCAGCAACCAAAGTCCCAAAAGTCCAACAACCCCAAAGTCTCTTGGGTCCAGCAACCCAAGAATCACCAAAGTCCCCAAAAGTCCAACAACCCCCCAAAGTCTCTGTCCCTGGTCAGTGCAGCCCCAGAGTTCAGGGGGGAGGGGCGCAGGGTGTTAAGGGGCACCTTACGTGATCCGAGACCAACCGGCCGCCTCTCCGTGGGGTTCCGCCGCAGCCTTCACCACGAGCCGCTCCACTCCACCTGCTGTCCCGTGAGCCGCTCCTGCCGTCCCACGAACTGCTCTGCTCCGCTCACCGACCTGTGAGCCGCTCAGCTCCGCTCTGCTCCAACCGTCCCCGCGAGGCTCCACTCGGCTAGCTGCTCCTCCAGCCGTCCCCGCAAACTGCTCCGCCAGCCGCTTAGCAATTCAGGCTCCCCCACTAGTTAACACAGCCTCAGTGATCTCAGCTCTTAGTAACTTTAGCTCTTTTGTGATTTCAGCTCATAGTGATTTCAGCTCATAGTAGGGGAGCCCCAGTGCTGGTGCACTAGTGGCCCAAAGTGAACTCAGCTCAGCAGCCTGTAACTAGACTCCTAAGGGAATCAAAGTTAGCTCTGACATTCAACAGTGGAGAGAGGAGAAGGTGCAATTGGTGTTTCAGGCTCACGCAGGGGCCCCACACCACCAGGTACCAATACCTGCCCCCAACCTCTCTCAATTCACTGGGTTTTGTAACCCATGCCCCTTGATAAGCAAATGCTACTTAGGTAATGGTGACGGATTCACTCAGTCCTTCTGTCATACAACAGTTCCACTGGCCTTGATTCACAGAATCAGGGTAACAAAACTTTATTCTTCCTGCCCCAATAACAGAGAAACTGGGGATCCCACACCAGCCAAAGTAACCACTTTCGGTTGCTGTGGGCTCATGCTAGGCGTGTGGGTGTGCCTATGCAAACAAGATCCGCCCCTGGAGTTCTTTTCCACACTCGCCATAATTCACCACCAGATGTCAGGGTAGAGCTCATCCTGACTCTGCTTACACATGAAAGATGAGCTTGTATGATTCTTACATTTCTACCCCAATTTATCTTTCTCTCTTAGGTACTTAAGTGGCACCTCCCAGTCATTGCTGTATTTATCCTACCAACACCCCTGTGAGGTAGGGAACTGCTATCACCCCATTTTACACATGGGGAAGTGAGACACAGAGAGACTAGATGACTTGCCCCAGGCTACACAGGGTGGGTGTAGAGGAGCAGGAACTGAATCTAGATCTCCCAAGTCCCAGGCTAGCGCCCCTATCACTGGCCCATTCTTCTTCTCCGCATCACTAAGACCTACCCAGGTGCCTTAAGGATCTAACAAATCAATGTGCCATACAGGGGCTGCACACAAAATACACTAAATTAAGTGATGAGGGATGTGTATTCCAAAGCCACTCACTATATTAAGAATAATCTAGCAACAGGGTATTCTATTGTTGTCAGCCATGACTTGGCTGTTACAAGAAGTTGTCTTATACATTTAAAGCATTTTTTTCTGACCCAGAATTCTTCCATGCAAGTCTATTTTTAAAGGTCCCTGGTATTTGTCAGAGAAGGTCCTAACTGATCCATTATTATTTAGGGGCTAACTCATTTATGTCTTGTTCACTGATGAAAAATGGGAGAGACATTCAGGGTGGGCAGCTTTAAACTGTGGCCAGGGCTCTACAGGAATAATGAATCAGCACACTCCACAGGCAGGCTGGCCATACCACTCCCCTCTTAGCACCTCTTATTTTGGGGGGTAAGGCTAATTGGCAGCAGACACCTTAGTAGAGCAGGAAATTAAGAGCATCTTGTACCACTGCACCACAAAGGGGGGTTCTTTGCTAGTGTTTGTTGTTGAACTGCTCCGTTCCCCAGCACACAAGCAGATAAATGCAATGGGACATTTACGCAGGGAACAAATCAAAACAAGCTATTATTCATTGCCTTTTCTACAGCATTTATCACTATGGTATCTGAGCAGTCCACATATGGCAATGGATTTCTCCTCACTACAGGTTGTGTGGAGAAGGGATATAGAAGAATGCCTGTTATAAAGGTTGGAAACTAAGGCAGAGAGAGATCAAGGGAAGAAGTCAGTCTGTGGCAGAGCTTGAAATACAACCCAGGTCTTCTGAGGCCCAGTCTAGTACCTTATCTGAACCATCCATCCAATCACCAGGTTAGGAAATACAGCCACCAAGCCGCGCTGGGGGAAGGAAAAGTTAGGGTTGACAGCACACATGGCAAAGAGTGAGGGCAAGAACAGTTCAATCTAGCAGACAGTATGGTGCCTTTACTCATCCACCAGTTCACTTGTTACCAAGTCTCCAGCATAAGCTAAAGTAGAGTAAGGTTAATTTTAACAAATGTTAGACATTCTGCATTTTCTGGTAGCAATCTGGATCTCAAATCTTACACCGCTTGCTTTGCTGAACATCCAGAGAAAGTTTACCTTTTGGAGGGAAAGTTACAAATTCAAAACTTAAACTTACAGGAGCAATTCTTTTTTGACTCTGGCATTTTGAATGGAATTCCTCCCTGTAAGTATTACCAGCTGGGTCTACCATTTTACCACTTCCATCTACAACTGTCAGGGACAAAAGAAGTCCTGACAATGGCATTGGTCCATTGCTAAGAAATGGTAGAATCATCAATATTAATTCAGAAAAGGCAGAAGTGTTCAATAAATATTTCTGTTCTGTGTTTGCAAAACTCCATTCCACTAGTATCTCTGGAGGATGTTAAACATCAGACATTTTACTAAAGTCAGACATTTTAAAATCAGCAGCTCAGATAACTTGCATCCAAGAGTTTTAAAAGAGTTGTCTGAGGAGATTGCTGGACTGTTAATATTGATTTTCTATAAGTCTTGGAGCACTGAGGATGTTCCAGAGGACTGGAAGAAAGCTAATGTGTCAATTTTTAAAAAGGGTAAACAGAATGACCTGGGTAATTATAGGCCCGTCAGTTTGACATTGATCCCGGGCAAGATAATGGAGTCGCTGATACGGGACTCAATTAATAAAGAATTAAAGGAGGATAATGTAATTAATGCCAATCAACATGGGTTTATGGAAAATAAATCCTGTCAAACTAACTTGATATCTTTTTAAAATGAGATTACAAGGTAACAGTGTTGATGTAATATACTTAGACTTCTGTAAGGTGCCACATGACATCTGATTAAAAAAACTAGAATATAAAATTATCATGGCACACATTAAATTGATTAAAAACTGGATAACTGATAGGTCTCAAAATGTAATTGTAAATGGGGAATATTCATTAAGCACATATGTTTCCAATAGGATCCTGCAGGGAGTGGTTTTTGGCCCTACAATATTTAATATTTTTATCCACAACCCGGAAGAAAACAAAAAAAAATTGGGGGAGTGGGAAATAATGAAGAGGATAGGTCTCTGATACAGAGCAATCTGGATCACTTGGTAAACTGGGCACAAACAAACAATATGCATTTTGATACAGCTAAATGTAAATGTACACATCCAGGAACAAAGAAAATAGATCATAATTACAAGATGGGGGGACTCTATCTTGGGAAGCAGTGACTCTGAAAAGGATTTGGGGGAGGAGGGAGTGGGTAATCAGCTGCATATGAGCTCCCAGTGGTCAAAAGAGCTAATGCGATCCTGGGATGCATAAACAGAGGAATCTTGAGGAGGACCAGAAAGGTTATTTTACCTCTATATTTGGCACTGGTGCAACTGCTGATGGAATACTGTGTCCAGCTCTGGTGCCCACAATTCAAGAAGGATATTGATAAATTGGAGAGGGTTCAAAGAGGAGCCATAAGAATGACTAAAGGATTAGAAAGTCTGCCTTTTATTCAGAGACCCAAGGAGCTTAATCTATTTAGTTTAACAAAGAGAAGGTTAAGGGGTGACTTGATTACAGTCTGTGAATATCTGTGTGGAGAACAAATATTTAATAATGGGCTCTTCAATCTATTAGAGAAATGTATAACATGATACAATGACTGGAAGTTAAAGTGGGACAAATTCAGACTGGAAATAAGGTATACTTTTTTAATAGTGAATAATTTTTTTTTTAATAGAGGGTCATGATGCATTCTCCATTGCTGGTCATTTTAAAGTCAAGATTGGATGATTTGCTAAAAGATCTGCTCTAGGAATTATTTTGGGGGAGTTTTATGGCCTGCATTATACAGCAGGTCAGATTAGATGATCACAGTGGTCCCTTCTGACCTTGTAATCTATGAATTTTAAAGCCACTGGTTTCTTGTAGATTGTCAGAAAGATCACTGTTTTATTTTGTTTTCTCCCTATTATTCCAAAGAAGAATGCAACTTTTTCTTGGATATGATAAATTTGCCATCAGTACCCAGACCCTCCCATGCCCCCATGAATCTGGGTACAAGGTTTGTTTATTTTAAATTCCCAAAACGTAGGCCTCTAATCATTTGAGCAGCTCCTCACATTTACCATCCCCAGAGTTATTACTGAGGCAATTCAGCAGCTTGGCAGTGGCTTCCACCCAGTACTGTTGGGCAAAGAGCACTGTCCACACCCAATTTTTAAGCTTAGAGAATATTAAAGCTTTATTGAGACATTTTTAAGACAATATATCACCACCTTAGTCAAGAATAAAGCACAAATAAAACAAACCGAGCAGGATAGGATAGTGACCAGTTACCCAAGTCCTGAGGCACAGGTAAGGTTGTTTCTGTCATGATCAACTCCATACTTGTTTGGGTGCATAGATCCTTCCTTTCTCCACTGTGGTCAGTAATTAGCACTATTTGTCTACCCTGATACACTTACATGACCTGTACATCCCACATGCCCCATCCTTGCTTTCGCATATGTTATCTAACTGATCTTTCATCACCCGTATCCATACCTGGCATATTTCATGCTATATACATGCTACCTTTTTTAATCACACACAACACTTTTCCTGATTGGGTGACATTTTCTTAACATGCCTTGGTCACGGATCCTTCCACTCAGATTATTATCTACGTGACTTACATCATTGGCCTGGGCATTTTCCTGTTTTTCACTCATGTAATTTCCCACCCATGTAAACTGACTGGTGTGTTTGGCAGACATTGTATCTAAAGGATTCTGGATAGCAGAGAGAACAGGAGACAAAGGGATGCCAGAATAGAAAAACTTTTGAAATATACACAGGCTTTGCAAAATGAGAAAAGAGGAGAGAAAAATCTTGTCTTTCCTTTTACCCTGTGTTTTGGCTTGTGTAGAGTCTTAAGTGCCATGAAAAACATTTCTAATAATAAGGTTAGAGGGTGGGAAAGAGAACTGGGAGGGACGGTGTCAGAGAAATTTTGAAAAAAGCCTTTGAATATAAATATAGCATTACACCTGCTGCCCATTACGCCACTTGAATGGATAGGATTCCTTCTGCTCCCACCCGTCCTGTCATTACCATCCAGTGTACCTCTGGACACTTACAGCACTATTATTGGTGCTGTTAGATAATCAAAGTGTTGGAGAGTCATGTAAAGATAACCACTAAACAGAAGTTCTATAAGTAGGCTTGCAACAATGGATGACACTATAGGTGCCTAGGATCGTTACACCACACCCAAACTGTTGACAATAAGGACAAGGCCAGAAGAATATTTAAATATGTGAAAATCAGGAAAGAGAGGAAAATTGGGAGAAAATGAAAATCCATCATTTTAGTTTTGAATCAAATTGAAAATGTTCATTTTGTTTTGCCAAAAAGTTAATTTTGGGGAAAACTTTTGAAAAAAATATATACATTTTCCATTTCTTTTGAAAATATTAATGGAAAATACTTACCATTCTGCACCCTTCCCTAGTTCCTGCACTTATTTCCAACACCCAAAGAAGGAAAAAGTGTCTTTAGACCCCAAGAGGAGCCTTGTATTTTGACTCAGGATGTAAAAGCAAGTCCTATCAGGGAGTAAGCGTGTGTTTTGCCATGCATAGACAAAATGTGAGCCCCAACCTATATAACATAGTTTCACAGTTCAGAATTTGAAAAATGCTTTACACTGCAACAAGAAAGTCTCCAGAAAATTGCATGTCCATGTACCATCTCTTCCAAGTTGGCATGATCTCAGCAAATGCAAGAGAGAGAGAGAGCAAGCTCTAACTGCATGAGGAGAAAGGCAATTAACTGGCCACCTAAAAACAATAGAGAGCTACCCCTCTCACAGCTGGAGGCATATGCTGCTGTTATTTTGGGGGAAAGGCCTGGAACTGCAGGAGATGGAGGTGAGAAAATCAATTAAAATTAAACCAATTCATGATTTCTCCTGTTCTCTGCAGAATAAGTCTGTGTGCTTGCCTGGGAGTTGTAAACAGCCAGCTCCAAATTCATTTTTCAGATGTTGTTCATGCTTTAGCTTGGCATTTCTTGAATGTAGTCTTCTTCTCAGTAACTGTTGACAGGTCTAGCCCTGTAACCATCTGCCTTGTGAAGTAATGAGACCAAACCAAATGGAGCTTGAAGAAATTAACATTCTTTCTTTAATCTATTAATAACTGAAAAGTGTTGATTTTGGCGACAGCTAGATTCTTTATTGTGATGCATATTGGTTAATTAGAAGCATCATAAGGAAGGTTATATGGGAATGTGTGTCCCTCCAGAAATACACATTTTAATAAGCAGGGTTTGGTTCTTCTCAAAGACTTATAAACAGTCACTGAAAATGTTGTGTGTGAAAAAAGTCAAAGGGAAAAAAAGCAGACAATTTTCTATGCTTCTCTGCTATTGCTGTTTTACTATGGAAAACGTGTCTGTGTATTTCCGATACAGCTACTATTTAAATATATCTGCATATAAAAGGAAGCATTGGACACTTATAGGATCTCCAAACACCTACCCACTTTTTGTAATATTTAAGGTCCTGATGGGCATCTGTCCCCACCCAGTGGCGGATTAATGATTTTGCTGCCCCTAGGCCCTGAAATAATTGCTGCCCCGGCCCCGCCTCTTCCCCCAGCGCGCCATGTTCCCCCTCATCCCCCCTCCCTCCCTGCCCCGCGAAACAGCTGTTTCGCAGCACAAGCGCTGGGAGGGAGGGGAAAGAAACAGGACGCGGCCTTGGTGTGGGGGAGAGTGGAGCAGCTGGGGATTTAAAATCCACCCCTCAGTTCCAAGGTGAGGAGACAGAGCTGCTGTGCAGTTGCTAGTCTAATTTATGGGCTTATTGGCGCAGCCCCTCTGCACTAGCTCTATAGGGTGCTGGAACCACTGGATTCATGGCCCTGCCCCTGGCCTGCCACAATGGCTTATGTAGGACTGGTGCAGAGACCATTTCCAAAGAGCATCAGGGTGCACAGACACCCCTCTGCAGCAGCTTCTCCAGCACAACCACATTTAGCCCCTCCATGGGCCTTACACTGGCCCACTGCATCACAAGTGAATTTCCCCTCTTCTGTTTTGCTGATGTAAGCAGGGTCTGAATGAATGCTTCCCTGACAGCTAGCTGGGAGGGGGAGAGATTTGGGTGTCTTTGTGTAAATACAGTTTGCTTCATCTCTGCTTACATATTCAGCAGATACAGTGGTGCCAAAGTCATCAACTTTGGCTGGTGTTGGGTACAAATCACCTTAGTACTGAATGTAGGGGTAGTGAAATATGGTTACCAATATGGTTAAGGACAGTGCTTAACCTGTCCCAAATGAGGGGGTTACCCTCAGTTGAAAGAACCTCATTAAGCCAGGGGCTCGAATGTCATGAGTTCTGTAAAAGTAAGAGGGGTGGGGACAGGTATCCACAGCCAGGAGGCTGTATACCGTCAAGGATCCTCCCTAGACTAGTTTAACCTGTTCCTCCCCACTGTTCAAAGAATAGAGCTAAATAGGCTTCATTGGGAGCTTCTTTGTTATGTTAAATGCCCAATCAGAGCTGAAATCAATTGTGATAGGACTGTGTTTCTGCCCTGCCTGCTAACAGCTAAAAGTTGCTAAGAGCTAAAAACCACCGAGAGCTGAAATCACTTGAGATGGGGCAGTGTTTCTGTCCAGCCTACAAAGAGCTAAAAATTACTAAGAGACTGATGTGCAGAGGTCGCAGCAGAAGGCGACTGATGGTCAGCTGGTGAACAAGTGGCTGGTGCAGCAGGACAGCTTTAAGGGATATGGTATGTCCAGCTGTGAGCCCCATACTGACACTGATCACTGCATTTTTGTGATCTTTCAGCTGCTCTGACATCACCACACCTGGTTCTACTGCACAGCACCTAATCCTAGTTCCTTTCTCTGGGAGCACATGGAGAGATCACAAGAAGTCAATGCAGGGCCAGGTCTGGCAATACAAGCCAATACTGCCTCTGGTAGTTCAGGACCCTTTTAAGGGCATGAAGAGGGTTGTCTACACTCCCTCTCCCTTGTCAACATCACACACTCTAGGGCAGGATTAAGCCTTACAGCATTTGTGATCCACCAGATGGTGCCACTGTGATAAGCATTCTAGAATAGAATGTTGATAACATTTAAATATTACATTTTAAAGTTCAGGTTTTGATTATTAAGGCAGATTGGAAAGCGCCTTACAGACTTACAATGTGCCCCCACCCTGTCCCCAATGAAACCATTTGTTTCTTTTGCAAAATGGCTGTTGCCAGCAGTAGGCTCAGGCATTTCAGTTATTTTTCTAAAATACAGTTTAATACAGGCTGAGAACAAAGTGTCCCTTATGCCCAAAACTTCCAGATAGGTGGGCTTGTGCAAAATGGTTGAAGTTTTCTTGTAAGGGCACCCACTGTAGAAACTTGGAGCTGAATTGTGTAGCCATTTCACATGTGGGATTCCTACGAATGTTCATGGGATTTTGGCATGTGAAGCAGCTACACTGATAAAAAGGTAGTAGCAGTACCAGTACAAGATGAGTGGCAGTAGCATCAGAAGTAATAATAATTGATAAACATCCTTGGCACTCAAATTCTTCCCAAAGACGTACTTCCTCTCCAAGGCACACAAATAATATCTGCGGAGATATAGGAAGAAGGGGACACACATCAGGGCCTAAATGGGGCTCTGATTATTCCTTAAGATAGGCTTTTAATGACTTATGGCTATAAATGCAACACAGACAGAATAAGAAAAGAAAAATTAAAGACCAGCATTGAATAAGGATTAATATAAATGACAAATTATATTGCAAACAAGCACAAGTACAAGTCAACTTTTACTACTATTTTTAATACTGCAGCATTAATATAACCTGAAATTAAATTATCCCAACACTACCATTTTTAATACTATAGTGTCAGCACAATTTGAGATTAAAACAGCTCAAGCAACCCAGACTTTTTTACTCCGTTACCTTATTCTGCATGCAACCAGACTTTTTCTTTAAAACCTTATCCTGCCGAGAATACGTTACCCTTTAGTCGACCGCTCTTTGCATTGGCCAGGTGCAGATAGTCGGTGCAGTTCAGATTTCCTCGGTTCAGGGGGTGCGGGTACTTATGCTTACTTATTTTTTTGTAGCCAATTATTGTTTTAATTTTATAAGTTATGCTTAAGGAGATAGCTTATTTCTATATAGCCCACTGTCTTGACTGTGGTTTTCCTTAGTTTTTTAGGTAACTTACCTCTAAATGGGCTATTGGCTTGATTGTGGGTAAGGTTATCTTGATGACCTATGCCTAAAGGCCTAGCCCATCAAACCCACATAGGAATTAGTTCTTTGGCTGCAGCGTCTCTTAACCACAAGTTCCAAAGGTGGTTTTAATAAGCCATACCCGGGGGCATGACCTATTATACCATATAAGAGTCAGCATAAAATGTTGTCTGGTTGTAGGTGTCTTTTGACCACAAGTTGTAGCTTCATTTTGCAAAGCTTGCTTTTTAAAGATAATTTTGCAAAGCTCATTTTATAAAGCTTCCGGAAGTTTTAGGCCTAACACTGGCAATACTGGTGTTCATCTTAAGCCTGACAACAAGCTTGCTCAAATTAATCACAATATTCTACTCACGTGCTGAATCGGGGTATGTAGGAAGAGGAAAGATGTGTAGAGCTGCCTAGAAAGTAGCACCCGTCCCCTGAAGCACTCCCTGAGTGTTGTGTTGTACGTCCATTTAACACCGCAAGTTTCTTGTGGCAAGAGCCATAGCTAAGGCTGTGAGTTTGTCATGGAGGTCACGGAAGTCACTTTTTGCATTCATGAAAGGTAGATCCCAACCATGTGATTGGAGATTCTGGGAGATAGTTTATCTCACCTAAAGCAACTTTAGACAAGGGTTTAGCCTGTTAAAGTTAAGTTTAGACTCTAGAAAGCAGGTTATACTTTTTATTATATATAAAACATTTCTGTTTCCTTTATTGTCCTTATTCACTATCTGCTAGACCTTAGCCTTTAGTAATACATTTATCATTGTTTTCACTATAACTATATCTAAGTGCTATGGAGTTATATTGGAGCTGATCCTGAGCTGAACCAAAGAAGCTAGTGTGTGCACTGTTCCTTTGGGAACATGTACCTGGTAATTTCTGAGAGTTTCCAGTGGTTAATGGCTGGATTCTATGGCAGAAAGCTTCCAGGGGGGCTTGGTGCACCTATTGTTAACCTGCAAGGCAAAGTAAGGGCTGGCAGAGCCATAAGGACAGTGCTTGGGGGGCTAACAGACTGGCAACATCAGGGAGCTGAAACCCAGCTAAGCACCACCTAGTCCTCTTGCTGGAGGCAGGTGCGGGTAATAAGGTGACTCATGGTCCTGGGAATGCCAAGAAAGCATCACAGAGGCTATAACTCCATTACCCATGCTTCCTTGGGAATGACACTTCTTTGTCCTTATTTGGTACCATTTTATTTAATCTGGAGTGCATTTTTTTCAAGAAAGGTGGATTGAAAATCAGTGCCAGATCAGGACATTCACAACTGTGCCTAGTCTAGTTCAGATACATTCAAGCTGCCACAATGCCATTGAAAAGGTCATACACAGGGCAATTGCTTACAGATAAATACTGCAGTTTAGAACTGTGCCAAGAAAACGAGTCATTTTCATGCCATGGTGACCCATGCAGGTCAGTCACAGATACCTGTTCGTTTTTGAAGAACCACCAAAAGGATTTAAAAAAAATACACTTGGGGTGCATGGGGGGCTCACAGGGAGACTTCCCTTAGCCCCTGTATGCCTCACGTTAGAATTTCAATTCCCATACTCAGGAAAGGGCAGTAACTGCTTGCACCATGAGCCTACAAGGATGCACGTTACCCAAGGATGCAGAGAAGAGGTGGAGAGGCACCTGGACGAGGCTGGTGCACCAGCTGGCAGAGGGGTCTGGCACAACAGGAGCAATACAATGCACCCCCTTAGACAGAATATCTCACTGGAGTGATGCAGCTCAGCACTGCCAACCGCACACTATTTCCTGTTCAAGTGAGCCAGGGGAAAGGAATTCAGGGCTCTCAGCTGATTGATAAATGAAGAGGTAAGCCAGGATCAGTCTGAATGATAATGAAACTGACTGAGGCCTTTGCCTTTCTCAGACAAGGGATAGATTCCCCTCTTCAAGTCTGTGAGTAACACCCATTAGTGCTAATAGGAATATGTGCAGGCATCAAGAGAAGAATATACTCCCATGAGCTCACTAAGCTGTACTGTTATCCCAACAAACTCATTCATATATTTCTAACAGAAGACTCTCTCTCTCATGGGATGGAACCCAGCTCTCTCTAACCTATGCATCTTTGCAAGGGAATGAATTGTTTTCATGCTTACATATATACTGCTCTACTTTGCTCCTTCCCCATTCCCTAAGCTCCTTTCTATAGGAGGATGAGACAGAAGCCATTTCCCCATTTGCGCTGGAGCCTAGGCAATGTTTTGAAAGTGAGTAGCAGCATGTACACCCTGTTAGAGCATCACGCTCATCGGCTAGGTTGCTCTGTAGAGCTGGTTGAAAAAGTTTCAAAGGTCCAGTTTGCGGACAGAAAAGGCAGGTTTGTGAAAAATGAAAGTTTTTTGCAGGAATGTGTTGATTTTGACTAAATTTTCTGTAGGAGAAAAGTTGAAATGAATCATTTTGACTAATTTCAATAATGTCTAAGCATTTTATTTTGATAATGCTGATGTGTTTCATTTCAATTAATTTCATTTAGATGATTATATGTACATATTATATTGAATATTGTATATATTGTGACAGACCCAGACCAGTGGGGTACAGGAGTCTGGTAGAGGGCAAATATACTGGTCACTGGATAAGTAGTTTTCTGTTCCCTGAGTGACCAGAGCAGGAGCTGCACTAGAGTAATCAGGAACCTGCTAGAACCAGTTAAGGCAGGCAGGCTAATTAGGACACCTGGAGCCAATTAAGAAGAAGCTGCTAGAATCAATTAAGGCAGGCTAATCAGGGCACCTGGGTTTTAAAAAGGAGCTCACTTCAGTTTGTGGTGAGAGTGTGAGGAGCTGGGAGCAAGAGGTGCAAGGAGCTGAGAGTGAGAGGGTGTGCTGCTGGAGGACTGAGGAGCACAAGCGTTATCAGACACCAGGAGGAAGGTCCTGTGGTGAGAATAAGGAAGGTGTTTGGAGGAGGCCATGGGGAAGTAGCCCAGGGAGTTGCAGCTGTCATGCAGCTGTTACAGGAGGCACTATAGACAGCTGCAGTCCACAGGGCCCTGGGCTGGAACTCGGAGTAGAGGGCGGGCCCGGGTTCCCCCCAACAGGGCCGGCTCCAGGCACCAAGCACCCAAGCTGGTGCTTGGGGCGGCACCTGTCGGGGCTCGCCGCCCTGCGCTCTGGCCGCCGGGGGGAGAGCCGAACCCCAGCCGGGGCTCGCCGCCCTCTCGCCGCCCTGCCCCCGGCGCTCTGGCCGCCGAGGGGGTGAGCCGAGCCCCCGCCGGGGCTCGCCGCCCTCCTCCCAGGGCTCCGGCCGCCCTCCCCCCCGGCGCCCTGCCCCCGGCGGCCGGGGGGAGAGCGGAGCCCCCGCCGGGGCTCGCCACCCTCCCCCCAGGGCTCCGGCCGCCCCCCCCCCACGTGGGGGGGGGCGGCCGGAGGCTTTTTTGCCTTGGGCGGCAAAAAAGCCAGAGCCGGCCCTGCCCCCCAAACCTCCCAATTGACCTGGACTGTGAGTTCTTCCAGAGGGGAAGGTCTCTGGGCTGTTCCCCAACCCACATGGTGAATCTCTGAGACAAGAAAATCCACCAATAAGTGCAGGACCCACCAAGATAGAGGAGGAACTTTGTCCCAATATACACATTTAATATCATATATGCATATAATGTTTTAACATTATCAAAACAATTTGCTGTTTCCAAATCAACATTTTGTTATCTCTGCACTACAAACAACTTTCAAATGGTGACTTTTTGTTCAGATTCACAATTCAAATGTTAAAACATCAGAATTAACATCTCCTCTAACTTCAGATACTGCAAATCCCAAGTAAACAACATAGAAAAAATAATACACTAGCTAGAAACAGATCAAATAGCTCAAAGTAGTAACTGACCTCTCACAATTAATTCTAGGCACTGAGGCCTGAGACATCTGTACCTGGAAAAAGAAATAAATGGAAGATTATGACTACAAATATGTGCACGCTTTTCTAATACAGACTGTGGTGCTCCTAAGTGATCTGTTTACATGTTGCCCAGTGTTTACTTCTTATTTAAAAGGGTCATGAGTTGTTTACACGTATTTTTGCTCGTTTTCATAGCGAAAATACAGTTGGTCAAAAAAATTGACAAAACTTTTTCCTTCAAAATAGAAATTCTTTGTGGAAATATAAAGGTTTAGATGAACATTTCATCAGAGGTTTCTCAAGTCTCAGATGGCATTTGCGTGGGGAGGATGGAAAGGAGAGAAAAGGAGAGCAAGAGACAGAAAGAGTGCAAAAGAGAATTTCTCAGGTCCAACATGGAATTTGAGGAGGGTGGGGGAACAGAGAGATACTTTCCCATTTTAAAAAAATTTGAAAAGAGTTTTGAAATTGTGTCCTGTTTCGACATTTTCTAAGCAAAAAAACAAAAAAAACAAAAACCCCCACCTTTTTTCAGGTTAAAATAATTAGTTTTGTTTCAAATTTAAGTTAATTAATAGTTTTGTTTTTTTAAATTTTCACTGCAGGACAGGAAAAGCATTCAAAATCTCAAATTCGTGTGGGATGGGTTAGCTGTTTCCCACTGAGCTCTAGCTGTAAGTGCTCTGTTGATATAGGCCCAAATCCTCAGGAGTTACACTGGTGTGGCGTGACAGCAGAGCTGCCCTATGGCTGTCATTCTAGCCACAGGCTACTAGAAACTACCACACCACTTATGATATTCTGCCCCTTCCGCACACGTACACACCCACACCCACACACGCACACTCTGTTGGGGGAAATAGCCAATGGGTCTGGCAGACTCTCTGGCAATGCCCTTGCTCCTGTTTAACTCTCTGCTGCAGAACAATGTACAAGGAATCAGGCTCAGTGGCACACAGGTCTCTGTGCAGATTCATCGTCCCAGCACCACTTCCTCCCACACAGCAGAAAAATATCCCCCAAAAGTATTTTAAAAGCAGTTTTGGTGGGGAGGCTTCCGTAGGATATTGTCTGATTTTAGTTCCCATTTTACTTAAGATACTTGGGGGTTAAAATCTTAGATGGTGACTTATTTTTGACCAACATTTTGGTGCTAGGATCCAAGAAGTGGGGGATGTCAATGAAGCCCAGGAGATTAAGGGTCCAGTCAAATCCCACTGTAGTTAGTTGAAGTCTTTCTATTGCCTTCATTGGGAATTGGACTGGGTACATGGGCATCAAATGAAATAGAGTACAACAGGAGAGCATTCTCCTTTTGTCTCAGCAACCATTGCTGTGGTCAGGCGAAGAGCCTAGTCAGTAGAAATGACTGGATTGGATTTTGCGGGACAATGAGGTAGCAAAGGAGATCTTTGCAGAATTCATTCCAGAGCTCTCCCTGGAGTGGTGAGGTTCATCATTGCTTCACCCAAGGGGCTGAGTGTACAATGAGCAAATGGGGCCCTTAATTGATATTGGATGTTACCCAGAGTTTCTCTGGGGAAAGCCTCCCATTGCTTTTCCACTGAGCGAGAAAAGTTTGTTGCAACCCAAATTTCAAGGCAAATCAACAAAATTTGAACAAAATTCCATTCTTGGAAAGAGACAGGAAACAGAACTATACAACTAAGCAGCAATGGATGTAAAATCAGAAAAAGCAACAGTCTGCTACTCTACCACTTGCTCATATACTGTATGCTCTGGGAGCATCAGTTTGGCCAAAAAGAGTCATCAAGTCCAAATCTTATTTTTGCCCTTTTAAAATGAAGGAGCCTAAAATCACCCATTTGATATATTGCCCTGTTTCCATGCTCACTGAATTCTAAGCTGTAGCTTGTACCATCTTGTCTCATAGCAAATCTTCGATCAGACTTGTGCACAACAGGTCACTATTACTTAGAATAAGAAAAACTGGGGTATCTCATAACCCAGTGTGGGACCAGTTAGCAAATGTCAACTTTTTAATAGCATCCACTGTAAATGTCTCAAGATATATGGCAATGCACACTGTTGTGATAACTGGACCTACACATTTACCCTAATTGTGAGCTCAACTGTAAGTGAGTGTAAAGTCATCAGTTGTCACAATAACCTATAACAAGAAATATTGATGGGAAAAGGTACAAAAAGGAGACAGAAGGACTAAATTTGTCCACTTAAAAAAGGCCACGCTGATATGATTCGAGGACTATGTTGGAATCATGCTGCTTGGTAAAAGCAGAAGATGTGGAACCAGAAATTAATGAACCAGAATTGGTGTGTCAGATATTAGGCCTAATTGGTGAACAAAATAGGGGATGGGCTATTCCACCCATCACTCTCTTTTTGAGTTCTTAAAGAAAGAGACACTTTGGGGTTGGGGAAATAAAAAGAACAGACAGAGGCTACTGGAGCAAGCTTCACTATCATGGCTACCACCCCCATCATCTCGTGGGACCCCGGATCTTCTTTGTCCAAATCCTGTCAGCAGGGCCGGCTCCAGGCACCAGCCCAGCAAGCAGGTGCTTGGGGCGGCCCCTGGAAGGGGGCAGCACCTCCGGCTCTTCGGCGGCAATTCAGCGGCGAGTCCCTCAGTTCGTGTCAGAGGGAAGGAGCTACCGCCGAATTGCCTCCAAAAAATGAAGCAGCGGCGTTAGAGTTCCTGATCGCGATCGCGGCTTTTTCTTTCTTTCTTTTTTTTTTTTGCTTGGGGCAGAAAAAACTATAAAGAAGGCCCTGCCTGTCAGGCCAGAAAGAGGGATCCAGGTGACACCACCACACTGCCAGCTCCACCTGAGATAAAACAGGATTGGACTCTAACAACAGAAGCAACAACAGCAACTCCAGCCATCTCAACTAACTTCTTCTCTTTTGCCCAGAAGGATCTCCATATGTGGGGAATTTTCCCCCAGGTCAGATTAGCAGGGATCTTAGGGTGTTTTTGCTTTTCTGTCCAGGGTGTGGGTCACTTCCCAGGATTATCTGGTATGTCTTACTTAATCATTCCCCTGCCTTTTCTGGGGCCTTGAGCATTGGTGTGCCTTGGTCCCTCCTATTCTTTGCCCATTGCACTTAATAGTCTAGCATCTTTGGGCTGTAATGCTTTGGCCTAATTTCGGTTGTTGGTGGCGTGTAACGCACAGGAGGTCAGACTAGATGATCTGGTGGTCCCTTGTGGGCCTTAAACTCTATGACAGTTGTTACTATCTTTGATATCATCTAAGAGACTGTCAAAGAACAAGGGGTTTCCTTCTAAAAACTCTCTCCAGCTAAAGGGAAAGGGAACAAGGGATGTCGTTAAAATGAAATCCTTATTTAATACTTTACATTCCAACTGATTTCACTGTTTTTCCTTCTTTTCTGTGTGTATAAAATATACTCTTTTTTTCCTGGTGTGTTTGCCATGGTACTAACCAGGCTGAAGTCTCTGTATACCAAACCTCAGCCCTTGTTTAACACTGTTTAATGTTGGACAGCGATAGGGTTATGTTAACACATTTACACTATATATTCCATTAAATTAATACTCCACTGCGTAGGACCTAATCCTGCCAACCTTACTCAGGAGAGCAGTGCCATTGATAACATGTATGTGGGATTAGAAGCGGATTTTAAGACTGGCATACTATCTGCCACCTGATCTGAAACTGCTGCCCAACACTCCTACAGAAATAACAGTTGCAGTGGAAGACTATCGCACACCCACAGGAAATTCTACAGTAACATGCCTGGGAGGTGTTCCTGGAATAGTCTCAACAATCAGTGAAAATGGAGGAGAGGGGAAAAAGCTCCCAGATATAAAATATTTTGAGACTCCATTCAGGCTATTATAGCTGTGCTAAAACTAGCCTTGAAAATTGTAACACATGTTACTCATGGGCATGAGGCAACTTTGATTTCAAGTGAAATATTTTTCCAACTCCACATTTTTATGCACTCACGAATAGCCTTGAAAACGTATACAAATCAAAATAGAAAAATTATTGAACATTGATAAAGAATCATAGGCAAAGCTGGTTCCTTTGTTCCAGTTACGTTGAATCTGCCTATCTGTTAAAGATTACTGTTACTATGTGAGTTACATACTCCAGCATGAGTAAACAGAAATGATTTATTTTGTGAATTTCCAAGTTCAAAACTTGTGAACTGCAGTATTTAGCCTTGTCACTGAGAAAGCTATTTTATAAAGCATTTCATTAATCTTATTTCATTGTGTACATTTTTAATTGTAGAGCATTTGTTATGTCTTTTAGTAGTCTAATCAGGAGTGAATAAGAGGAAGAGGATATGGAGCAGAAGGTCTGTGCCTTAAGGGAATGACACCAGTTATTAGACACACATCTAAAAGAATTTGAAATTCCTCTTGGCAGGTGCATCAGACACAGGAAGCAGTAACTTATGCTCTGCTTGTGCTGAGTTACTTGGGTATTGTAATTAAAGTTACATTTGAAGAACTCCTGCTGTTCCCCTCTCCTTCTGGAAATGCTGACATGGCCTTCCTCAGACAACTGTGACAATATTTCTAACACCTCTGCATTTGTTTTTCAAGTGGCAACAAACAGCAGCATACACCTTTACAGTAGGTAAATTGCAAATCTAGGATGGGAACATGCAGATCCTTTGAACAGAGGGTTGCATTTTTCCATTTAAGAGGTCGTCTGCTGAGAAGAGCAACAAAGAAGAGAACGTTTTTTTTTTGGTTCTTCTCTTAAAATAAAATGAAACATTTGCACAACCGTGTTAATAAAATTTAAAGGAGAAACATAGGTGCTATCAGAACACTAATTTCATGGTCTACCAAAGATAACAGAAATGTTTTATTATTATATACATATTTTACACACAAAACACATTAAACAAACATTATTAAGGTGCACTGAGTGAGTAAGGGGTCATGTGGAAAAAAATAGTATGTGATTATGCATATGCACAAGGGATGCAAATTAAGGTTTCACAGACAACTTTAATTCTGGCATTTCCTAACTTTTGAATCCTTGACTTTGCAATATTTATAATGATCTTTTAATGTTGTGTGTGTGTGTATGTGTATAATACATATATATAATTTGATTACCTAGGTTTTTAAAAAAGCAAACTGGGGGGAAAAAACCAACAAAATCTATCATGCAGCATCAAATTGACACCCACATGGATCATCAGCAGGATTGGAACCTTCAGATCCATCATACAGACCTCTGCCACTTGAGCTAATGGATTAACTAATAGTTGTAGTAGGTTGTCATCCTCAGTGTAGAACAGCATTAGGACAGGATGAGACATACACTTTGCCAGTGGAGTTCATACATATATGTTGACAGCAGAAGAATGGACAGATGCAGGAATCTTGGATTCCATGCCAGGCTGTGGAGGGGAGTGTGCTCTAGTGGCACAGATTCATCTATCCATTGTCCCCAAGCATGATACCTTCTGCCACAATGTGTCCATATCCCAGTCCTGCCTCTTCACCACCCCTCGCTCCTCATCCCAGTCCCATTCTCCTCACCTAGCCAGCCCCAGTCTCTACTCCTCAGGATTCTCATCTCAGTCTCAATATCCTTGCTAACACACTCCTAGTTCTCCACCACTCAGCTCCATCTCTCACTCCTTCCCCCCATGTTTCCCTTCTTCACTGGCTTCCAGTCCCAATCTTCTTTTCTGGACTCCTCAAACTATCTCAGTTCCCTCCCCGCACAGCTCCTTGTCTCAGTCTCTTTGCCCAATCAATCCCAGTTCTTCCCTGCCCCCTGGCTTCTTATCAAATCTGCCCCCCAACCCCATGGGTCCTCAGTCTAGTCTCCTTGCCCAGCTAGACTGATGTCTCCCGCATCTATTGGCTCCCTGACCCCTCCCATTTTCCTCTCTGGGTCCCAGTCTCCTTGCCCAGCCAGCCCCAATTTTCCCCCAAGCTCCCATTCCCCCTCCCGCTCCTTTCCTCCAGTCCCAGTTTCTGCCCCCTCGCCATCCTTAGGGTCCTTGTTCCAATCTACTATTTCTATCCCCACTACCCCTCCTCAAGTCGAGCTCTTGTCCCCTCTGCATCTGGATCAGACAGTTTCCTCTTCCACACTTCCTGGGCCCAGCAGGGGGCACTGAGAGAACAGGAGAGACAAGTTTCCTGATTTTAGTTCAGGTGCCCAGACACGGCACAGCCCGCAGCAGCCCAGAGCTGCAACTGCAAGGAACATGCTGCTCAGCCCCAGGTGGGAGCATACACAGTGCGGCTGGAATTCTTGAGGGAATTAAGCTGCTAAAATCCAAGAATTCTCTACTGAGCATGTGTGAACTGCAATTTCTCAAAGGTTTATAACCTGGCCAAATTTGGACAGATTTTCACAGTGTCAGCAAAAGGCACATCCCTGACATAAAAGCCACCCATTGCCAAATTTCAAGTGCCTTCTCCATAGCTTGGGGGTGCTAGAGGTGTTCAAAGAAAACTTCACTGCAATTTAACAGATAATACAATGTATTTTTTCCTTAGCCTCATTCTTGGAAATAGCTATGCCCTTTTGGCTCAAATTTTCCAGAAACATTTAGCCTGAGACAAACAGCCAGTATGGAAAGTTTCAGCCAAAACAGTTAAAGTTTGACAAAATTATAAGCAACTGAAAATAGAGTCTTATAATGGGAAGTATCAAGCAGTGATAGACAGTGCTCTTAGCCTAGCCTGTAATATCTACAGATAGTATGTATGTAGCATCCCACCTGATTGTCATATCAAAAGGCACAGTATGACTTATCAGGAAATGCTAGCATTTAAAATGCTTTCTTAGATCAACTCTTCCAATTGTGAATTCACAAAGTGCACAGAAATAATATTTATAATTGGTATTCATATTAATGAAATATTAGTAAGAGATACCAGCTGCTTCATGTATCAAAATACTAACGCTCGTTACGATTGGTTGACAGGGACCTTATGTTAACTTATTTTTTTAAAGCGTATAAATTTGGTGCTCATAAAAGCGAAGGACTGGAGTCAGGCATGGAAAGGACAAGTGCTATGCAGATATTCCTACCCAATCTACAGCTCACCTCCTTTCCCAGTACTGAATCTACAAGAAACACAGTGCCAAACTCAACATGAGTTTTAAAATGTGGGTCGTTGTCCAAGAGGGACTCGGATAAGAGCATTAAATTGATTTCCACGTGTGAGCTAAGTACTGTAGAATCTGAACTTGGATGGCCAGAGGGCAAAGGATTACTATGATAATTCAGTAGTCTCCATCTGCAGAAAAACCATGCGCCTGTGTCAGGTATCTGAAAAGTCCCACTCTTCCCCCCATGTAATTGGACATGCAATTACAATAGCACAAGTGTCACCGAGACACAAAGAAATGTTTGTGCTCCTAAATGAAAATGCCAAAATTCATGGGCAAACCTGAAAGGCACAGTCATTAACAGCCTGAGCCTACTCCCATCAAAGTGATTTGGAGTTTTGCCATAGGTACATAATTATATTGCCAATGTTAGACACTATAATGTTCGACACTGATTTCCCCACCCCCCTTACTTAACTCATTTGGATTGATTAAAAAGGACTTTAGTGTGGTGACCTCTGTTCCCTACAGGTAAATTAAGGAAGTGGGCCAGAGACTTTGGAAAAGTATTCACACACACACACACTTTTACATTTACTTTTTGTACAATGTAACTAAGCTGACAAGGGCGAGTGAGAAGGCATTTTGTGACAGACTGAAGGACTAGCAGGCACAATTCTTCTCAGCCTTTAATCCAGCCTGTTTACTGACAGGAAGAGCCTGAACAAGTGTAATCTTTGCTATTATAAAAGCTTGAATCTATCTCATCCTCATTAATTGTTTGTATGGCTGTAGTGTCTAGGAACCCCAGGTAGGGGGCAAGGGGTCCTAGCCTCATTGTGAAAGGCGCTGTACAAACACAGAACAAAACAATGGTCCCTGCCCCACCGTGCTGACAATCAAAGTATAAAACAAAAGACAATAGCAGGAACAAATCTGAATGACCTTAATTTATGTTTAAAAGCTGAATTGCACATTGCCACGGCTACCGTGCTGTTTGTCCAGGACTGGTCATACCTTGGTAGTTTATTTTTCAGTTTATCCACCCAGACATTTATGCCACACACTCATCACCAAGAGCCACGATGGCTCTGGGTCCCCAGACAGTGTACATTTAAGAGCATCTAGCAGACCACCAGAGCCAGTAGTAGACATAAGTAGACTGAGCAATTGCTTAGGGCCCCAAGCAGCTCAAAAGGGGCCTCCTATTCACTTTTTATTATGTGTTGTGGGGGGATGCCCCAAAATATTCCTGTTTGGGGCCCCCAATGGGCTGGCACCACCTCTGCATACCAATGCAGTAACCGGCAGTGAAGCAGGGATTAAAGACGTATCCATTTTTACGTGACAAGCCACTACCGTATGAAGGAGTCAATCTTTACGTCATGATGAATATTTATAAATAAGGAAGCAGTTGAGCACCTATACCCATTGGTGGGAAAGGTCAGAGAAGGGCTTTGTCAAGACAGCACAGTAAATGTAGGCCCACTTTTGTGAGGCTCTGAGTGCCCTCTGCTCCTCCAAGGGACTTGATGGTGTTCAGCGCCTCAGAGGATCCTGGTCCTGTGTGATGAGCAGCACCTGAGGGGGGAAGAGCTGGAGAAGGCACAGGCATGGATTAGAACTCCCCTCACACCCAATATTCACAGACGGGCATTTTAGAGGCCATCCAAATCCTCCATTTGGATCCTCAGCACTTCTCTCTCTAAGTACCCTAGGTGGCCCTCATCAACATAATGTCTGAGCACTGCACCCCTGACTTTATCCTCAACACCCCTGTGAGGGATATATTATTTCCCCCTGTTGCAGATGGGGAGCTGAGATACAGGATAGATTAAGTAACTTGCACAAGGTTACACAGGAAGTCTGTGGCTGGCCAGAACTCAAACCCCATCTCTCATGAGACCATCCTTAGCCATGAGACCATCCTTCCTATGCACAACAAACTGCCTTCGTGCTGATCTGGACATCCAAACATCAGATTTAAATGGCTTGCCTCCAGCTTTATCACAATTTGCAAAGACGTATGCAAGTAACTCCTGCAATCATAAGGGAATATATTGGTTCTTTTTTAAAAACACAAGCAGCTTCAATCATTTTGTTTCTTCCTACCGGCTCATCTGTTCTACCAATACCCTTAAGTTAATAAAAACTAACGATTTAGCAATCAGAGCCAAAACTCAACTTTTCACCACCACCTCAAATATCTGCATGGGTATTTCTCCTTCCTCTTCATCTGGTTCCCTTTTTAATGCAATGCTGAATAAAGGATGTAGGCTAGCAAGCATTTTGTTAGCAAAACAGCAGCTTAGCACTGGGGGAAAGCAGCTGATCAGGTATCCCAATCCCACCTGGGAAATTTTTGGCTGTTTCACTATTCAAGGATAACCCCAGTATAAAGTTTTTCAGGAGTATTTTCAATACAAGCGCACTCCAGTTCAAACCAATTCCATAACCTTTTACACTGGGTAAAATGTGGTGATATATTCATTACTGATAAGCACTAGTGCGCTAGGAGCTTTACAGACAAGGTAAGAAGGCATAGTCCATGCTTCAATAAGCTTACAATCCAAGGTCCTGATCTTGCAAAGAACCATGTGGGTGTAAGGGGGTCCTGCTCCCATTGAATTTCAGTCCCATTGGAGACTTCAGTGGCAGCAGGATTGGGCTCTGTGAAACTAAAATGTTAGGTTTACAGCTTATGAATCCATTCCTGGCAATCAAGCCCACTTTGCGACAGTCGCACTCTGCTGTCAGTTGGACAGACAGTCCGCTGCATCTGATAAGCGGAATGTGACTGATCTTGTAGACGTTGCTGGTGCTTTGTTTTGAAGTCACATTGACAGTATTTTCAAACTACTCCACTTCATCATTCGCTGTTGCCAATTAGTCTGAAAGGCAGCTAAAGTTCCCACATGCACTGAGTCAATACTACACAGCTTTAAACTCCTTTACAGAGCATTTTGATGTTGTTTCCTTTGCCTGCCTTGTGTCCATTTTCCAATAGTCAGTTCTCTGTAGATCAGTTACTGTTGTTCAAACTTTTCATATGTCCACAGAATTTAACTATTCTACCCAAGTAACAAAATGTGCATCTCTGAAAAAAAAATCCAGATGGCTTAAATACTCCCCAGATCCTTTTTTTTTTTAAGTAATATGGCTCAATAAAAGGCTCAAAGGGACCTTTTAATCCAGCAGACCTGCATGCTATAACTTATTGTTCCAATAAAATATAGCATTATCCATCTGGTCTGTTTTAAAACATTACACCTATTGAGTCAACTCTTCACTACATTAAAACTTGCCATGTAAATTTCACTACTATTTAACATGTTTTCATCTAAATACTTTTTTGGTAACTTCTTTCTTCACAAAGCTACAGGGTAACCATTGACAACCAGGCTTTCGTTCATCTTGTTGAGTTTCACTGCGTAGGTTCAGGAAAGAAAATTTTCCAGGCAACAATGTCTCAAATTTATCGTCTAATTAATCCATTAGTATTAATAGCAAACAGTTGCCAGTCTTCTAGTGCATTTTTACAGCTTGTGCCTTCTCCCTGTGCTAAACCCATTGTTTAAACTGAAGCAATTAAACCCTATGGGTTTGTACAAAGTCAGTGGTTGTTCCTCTTGTATTAATTATTTGTAGTGCAGCAATGCCTAAGAGCCCTATCTCAGGCCAGGGTCCCATTGTGTTACATGCTCTACAAACATAGAGACGTAGCTGGCCCTAGAAGTTTACAGTCCAAGAATACTGAAAGGAAGGGATGGGGAGAGAGATACAACATACACCCAAAGGGTATGTCTACACTGAAGCCGGGAGGTGCGATTCCCTACGCAGGTAGACGGACTCATGCTAGCTCAGCTCGAAGTTGTGTGCTGAAAATAGCAGTGTGGACATTGCAGCACGGGCAGCGGTTCAGGCTAGCCACTCAAATCCATGCCCACGTGATCTCTTGGGTCCAAACTCAGGCAGCCAGCCCAAGCTGCTGCCCACGCCACAATGTCCACACCGCTATTTCCAGCATTAGTGGAATCTGTCTACTTGCACTGGGAATCGCACCTCCCCGCTGCAGTGTAGATATACCCAAAGTGGCCGGAACATTGGCAAGCGTGTTTTGTTAGTTCCATCTTTTTTTAAACCCAAAGATGGGTGACATATGAATGCTGGGGAAAGGGATACCATCAACATATGTACTGTACACCACAACAGTATGCAATTTTATATGTACATATTAAAAACTTTTTTTTAAGTATACCCCACGTAAAACACATTTTGAAAAGTTTAAATAATCTAGAATAAAAGTAAATTCGACCAAGTTCTCCATTAACAGGTACACAGGGAAGGAAGCATCCTTTCCATCTGGTATAGTACAGTGGTCATCACTTGAATGAAAAGTCACCGCTGACTCTACAGTAATGCTTGAAGTACCACCATTTTTGGGGTTGTAGGGAGGTTCGGCCAGGGCTTGTCCACCTCCGGGGCGGTGGGGAACCAGACCGCCTCGCTACTTCGGTCAAGTGTGTCGGGGAACTAGCCTGGCTGTGCGGCAAACAGTCAGCAGCTCAGGCTCTCAGGCAGGGGCTGAGCAAACAGTTGAACAGCAAACCCCAGGTTCCTAGCTCTGAGCGGCCTGGGAGAGGGGGAGACTGCCACCAGCAAAGTGGGTGGCAGGGGGGACGCAGGCCCACCCACTCCACTGCATCCCAGCCCGGGGCCCTAGCAATGGCAGAAGACCCGCTGCTGTGTCAATGAGGATCCTGGCCGCAACACACTGACATTGGCTCTGGCAGTGTTGCAGCCAGACTAGGGTCGACTGCCCCCGGGCTACTTCCTACCTCCCCCTCTAGAGGTACCTGGGTCCAGACAACATCCTCCCAGGGGTCACACACCATAGGCTCCTTGGGGTAACTGGCGCACGGTTGGCTTGGCAGCTCCTCGGGGTAACTAGCGAGCGGCAAGCTTGGCAGCGTCTCTGGGCTCGGGTTAGCAGCAGGCATTGGCTGGTCTGGCCAGTCCTCGGGTTGGCTGCTGATTGCCGTGGCCTCCCAACTGGGAGCTACGCCACAGGCGTCTGGCCTCTCTGGTGGCTGTGTTCCTAGTGAGCTCTGGGGTCGGGCTTTTATACTTCCTGTCCTGCGCCTTGACCCCTGAGGGGCGGGCGGAGGGTTCGCTGGATCTGCCCACTTTGGTGTCCAGAGAGGCTCGTCCCTCTCCGGGGTGGCAGGGAACCAGACCGCCTCACTACACACACACACCCTTAAGTCTGGCTCCCGCTCGTCGAGGCCAGACTCTTCCATACCTCCCAGGCGGGACAGGAAGTCAGCATTAGCATGGTCCTTGCCTGCCCTATGGCGAACTGTACAGGCATAGGGCTGTAGTGCCAGGTACCAACGCTGTATTCTCATATTATTGTCTTTCATTTTGTTCAGCCACTGAAGCGGGGCGTGGTCGGTGACTAAGGAGAACGGGGCTCCAAGAAGGTAGTAACATAGGGCATCACAAGCCCATTTCACTGCAAGGGCCTCCTTCTCCACCACCGCGTAGTTCTTCTCCCGCGGAAACAATTTCTGGCTGATATATAAACAGGATGGCTTCCCCCATCTATTTCTTGGGACAGGACGGCGCCCAGTCCTACCTCCGAGGCATCCGTTTGCAGGGCGGGTGCAAGGATGTTTCGCGCCCTAAGCAAAACTTCCACCTTGCGCCGCCCCTCCCCGAGCCCTGTGGCAGCTCTCCACTCCCCCCCCCCCCCCCAGGGCGCCCCCCCCCCGGCAGCTCCCCCCTTCCGCGGCAGCTCCCCCCGGCCCGGGGAGCCGTGCGGCAGCTCCCCACCCCAGCTCACCTCTGCTCCGCCTCCTCCTCGAGCATACCATCGCCGCTCCACTTCTCCTGCCTCCCAGGCTTGCGGCGCCAATCAGCTGTTTGGCGCCGCAAACCTGGGAGGGAGAGAAGCAGAGTGGGGCGGCGTGCTCAGGGGAGGAGACGGAGCAGAGGTGAGCTGGGGCAGGGAGTTCCCCTGTGTGCCGCTGCCCCCCCTTACTTGCTGCAGGCGGCCCTCCCCACGCCCCCGTGCCCCAGCTCCCTCCGCCTAAATGCCGACGACGACCAGGGTGGCCGAAGATCCGGCCGCTGTAGTCACCGCCGAAGGACTCAAAATGCCGCCCCCCAAATGCTAGTGCCCTAGGCGACCTCCTAGGTTGCCTAATGAGTTGCACCGGCCCTGTCCGTTTGGAGGATGAAGTCTCGGTTGAAATTTGGGCTGTAGAGGACCAGTTCATGGCAGAGACTCTTTTTGAGTTCCTGAAAGGCGTCTTCACATTCCTGGGTCCAAACCACACGTCGAGGGCTGTCCTTGGTTAAAAGGCCGGTCAAAGGGGTGACGACAGATGCAAAATGAGGACTGAAAGGCTGATAATAGCTGGCGAGCCCCAAGAACTGTCGCACCTGACACTTTGTGGTGGGAGGCGGGCAGGCCGCCACGGCCTGGACCTTTCCCATGAGGGGCTTCACTTGTCCGTCCCCTATGGTGTAGCCCAGATAAGTAGTCTCTTGCCATCCGATGCAGCACTTTTTTGGGTGGGCTGTCAACCCGGCGGCCTGCAGGAATCTCAGGACTGCAGCTACCCGTACCAAATGATCCTCCCAGTGGCGCCTGTAGATGACCACATCGTCCAGGTAGGCGTCCGCATAGTCTTGATGGGGTTGGAGGACACAGTCCATCAGCCGCTGAAACGTGGCTGAGGCCCCATGGAGACTGAAGGGCATCTGGGTGAATTGGTACAGACTTGTTGGGGTGGCAAACGCGGTCTTCTCCCTCGAAGTGGGGTCAAGGGGGATCTGCCAGTAGCCCTTGCTGAGGTCAAGTGTGGTGAGGAAGTGAGCCTCCCATAACCGGCCAAGCAGCTCATCTACGCGAGGCATCAGATACGCGTCAAATTTAGAAATAGCGTTGACGCGTCAGAAGTTGATGCAGAAGCGCCGCGTCCCATCGGGCTTGGGTACTAGCACTATCGGGCTATGCCATTTACTCTGTGAGGGTTCAATTATGCCCAGCTCTAGCATGGCTTGTACCTCTTCCTCGACGATCTGCCGCATTCAGTGCGGCAAGGGCCTGGTCGCTTCTCGGACCACTACCCCAGGTTCTGTCTGAATGGTATGATAGACCAGGGTTGTGTAACCCGGCTGGCGAGTGAAGGTTCGCGGGAACGCCTGCAGGAGGCACTGGGTTTGCTTGCGTTGTTCGTCCGTGAGGGTCTCCGCGACCTGGGGCCCCTCAGTGTCCTGGGTCAGGGTGGCATGGGGGCCCAGTTCTGGCTCCGGCAGGAAGGGATTAATTAATAAGCCCTCGTGCTCCCGCCAGGGCTTCAGGAGGTTGACATGGTACCGCTGAGTTTTATTACGTCGGTCTGGTTGGTTGACCTCATAGGTGATGGGCCCCACCTTCCAAACCACCTTGTAGGGGCCCTGCCAGTGGGCCAGTAGCTTTGACTTGCTCGAGGGCAGGAGAAGCAGGACCTGGTCCCCAGGTTTAAAGTCGTGGCTCTGCATGTCTCGGTTATAAGTTCGTGCTTGAGCCTCCTGGGTGGCCCTTAAGTTTTCCCGGGCGAGCGCCCCGGCCTGAGTGAGGCATTCCTGGAGCTGGAGGATGTACTTCAAGAGGCCCTGGGTTGGTGATGGAGCTTGTTCCCAGGCTTCATGCATCAGGTCCTGGAGCCCCCGTGGGCGGCAGCCATACAACAACTCAAAGGGGAAAAACTTCGTAGAGGCTGGGGCACCTCCCGGATCGCCAGAAGCAAAGGCGGAAGTAGCTGGTCCCATTGGGGTAGTTCTTCTGGCGGGAATTTGCGCAACGTCTTTTAGAGTACGGTTAAACTGTTCAACCAAACCGTCGGTTTGTGGATGGTAAATAGAGGTGCGCAACTGTTTGATCCCCAGGAGCCCACACACCTGCTGCAGCAGTTGGGAGGTAAAGTTGGTGCCCTGGTCAGTGAGAATCTCCTGGGGCAGGCCTACACGAGCAAAGACCTTCACGAGCTCACCCACAATGGTTCAGGGGGTGATGCTCCGCAGTGGCACTGCCTCCGGGAAACGGGTAGCATAATCTACTAGGACCAACACATACTGAAATCTCGCGGTGCTTTTTGAGAGGGGCCCCACCAGGTCCATGGCCACGTGCTCGAAGGGTGTTTTGATGATGGGCATGGGGACCAACAGGGCCTTAGGTGTCCGCGGGGGGTGCGGCTAGCTGGCACTCTGGATAGGAGTTACAATAGTTCCTTACTTCCTGATGCACGCCGGGCCAGAAGAAGCATTTCAGTATCCGGGCTAGAGTCTTCTCGTGGCTCAAGTGCCCAGCAGCCGGAATGTCATGGGCGAGTTTCATTACTGCCCACTGGTGACATTGAGGCACGAGTAGTTGGCTCTGGGGTTCTCCAGTGAGCAGGTCCCATTCTACCCGATAGAGCCAATCCTGCCACAGTTCGAAGTGTGGCCACTGCTTCGCCCGGTGCGGGTCAAATACGGCCCCATCGACCGTGGCTAGTTGCTCATAAGCGTGACTGAGGGTGGGATCTGCCCTTTGATCACGACAAAAGTCAGTGTGAAGTAGGGGTTCAGCAGCAGCTTCTGGAGGGGAGTCCTCGGGCTCTTCTTCCGGTCCGTTGGAGTCTGGGGCCTCCTCCCCCTCTGACTGGATCTCAGGGAGGCTCCCTTCCAGCAGCTGGAGGCCTCTCGTCGGCATTTGAGTGGAGGACTTCCAGGAAGTCTGGCCAGTCCCGCCCCAGGATCACCGGGTAGGCGAGCCGAGGAGCCAGGCCGACCACCATCGATCGCGTGACCCCATCCATGGTGAGTCGGACTTGGGCACTGGGGTAGAGTTGTACGTTGCCGTGAATGCACTGTAGACGGATTGTCCCCAGGCGTGGGTCAGCCTGGAGGCCTAGCCTTTGACGAACCAGCATCTGGCCGCAGCCCGAATCAATTAGGGCCAAGGTTGAGCAATCCCCAACAACCACGGGCACCATAATCTTGGCGGCTTGTGGGCATCGGGCACGGGCTTCTCCCGTGCAGACCTGGCCGAAGCTGCAATCCATCTCGGTGCAGTCTCGCTGTAAATGGCCATATTTCCCACAGGAAAAACAGGGTCCGAGATCCGAGCACCCAGGACGGGACAGTGTTCCCGCCTGGCCCCTGGGAGGGCTTTGGTTGATCCCTCGGGCATCTGGTTGAGGGGCTGGGGCTTGTCGAACCAGGATCTCGGCGGGTCAGGGTCGGGGCTCCGGGCCCCATGACGGATTTCGTGGTTCGATCCGGGTGGCCCCCCTTTTCTCTGGGTTAGGGAGCTCCAATCCTGGCAGGGCAGCTCAAATGATTGAAACCACTGGTGCTTCAGCGGCGAGGAAATCCTCTATCAGTGTGATGGCAGCAGTTAAGGTCATAGGCCGATGGTGGAGGACCCAAGTCCTCCCTCGCGATGGGAATATATGGACGAACTGCTCCAGAATAATTTGTTCAACGAGCTCATCCGGGGTTCGCCTTTCAGGCTGTAGCCACCGCTTGCATGCTTCCCTCAACTCTTGGGCTACCATCTGGGGTCGGGCCCCTGTAGGGTAGGCCAAGCTCCAGAACCGCTGTCGGAAGGTCTTGGGACTCATGTCCAAGGCATCTAAGATTGCCGCCTTTACCCAAGTGTAGTCCCGTGCCGTGTCCGTGGATAGGCCCCGATATATGGTTTGGGCGGTCCTGGTCAGATACGGGGCCAAAATGGTAGCCCATTGGTCTTGGGCCCAGCCTGCGACTAATGCCACCCTTTCAAAAGTCACAAGAAAGGCTTCTGGGTCGTCGTTGGGGCCCATCTTTGTCAACCGGATGGGAGGGACTAGGCTGGGTGGTCCACTGGCACCCACAGGCTGGGGCTCCGCAGGACGGGACAGCAAAGTCGCCAACTGCTGCAGGCATTGCTGCTGGTGGTCCCGGTTCTGGTGTCCTAGCTCCAAAATCAGCTGTTCGGTCCCAAGCTGCTGGACCAGCTGCTGCTGCTGCTGGAGCTGGGCGGCCTGCTACTGTTATTGGCTTTCAGCTAAGAACTTAATAAACTTTTCGATATCCATGGTCGCTCGGGCACGCTCCGCCACAGATCCCTTCTCACAAGGATCGGGGGGTCACTGCTTGCATTCTCCACCATGTGTACGGAGGTTCGGCCGGGGCTCGTCCCCCTCCGGGGAGGCGGGGAACCAGACCGCCTCGCTACTTCGGTCAAGTGTGTTGGGGAACTAGCCTGGCTGTGCGGCAAACAGTCAGTAGCTCAGGCCCTCAGGCAGGGGCTGAGCAAACAGTTCAACATGAGCAAGCCCTGGCCCTGGATCAGGGCGGGGCAACAAACAGTCAGTAGCTCAGGCCCTCAGGCAGGGGCTGAGTAAACAGTTCAATATTAGCAGGCCCTGGCCCTGGATCAGGGCAGGGCAACAAACAGTCAGTAGCTCAGGCAGGAGCTGAGCAAACAGTTGAACAGCAAACCCCAGGTTCCTAGCTCCGAGCAGCCTGGGAGAGGGGGAGACTGCCACCAGCAAGGTGGGTGTCCCAACCCGGGGCCCTAGCAATGGCAGAAGACCCGCTGCTGTGTCAGTGGGGATCCTGGCCGCAACACACTGACATTGGCTCTGGCGGTGTTGCAGCCAGACTAAGGTCGGCTGCCCCCGGGCTACTTCCTACCTCCCCCTCTAGAGGTACCTGGGTCCGGACGGCGTCCTCCAAGGGGTCACACACCGTGGGCTCCTCAGGGTAACTGGCGCACGGTTGGCTTGGCAGCTCCTCGGGGTAACTGGTGAGCGGCAAGCTTGGCAGCGTCTCTGGGCTCGGGCTAGCTGGGTGACCAGGTAGCATCAGTTTCCAAAAATACCTTATTTCACCTCCAGCTTCTAGGAAATTTTGTCCCTTCTTCCTCGATGAGGACCTGGCCACAGAGATCCAGTCATTCGGCACTGCAGGCTGTATTACTATAGCTGACGCTGAACATGAAGATGATGCTCACGCTTTAGCTGGTACACAGGGCAGTTGCTCATCTTCTCTATGGCTCAGACCACCACAGGCATATCAGGTCTATGCGCTCCACTGGCTCCCAGTCAGCTTCCAAGGCCAGTTTAAGGCTTGGTCCCAATTTTCAAAGCAGTTAATGCATCAAGCCCCCAACTATAAACAATAAATTTCAATCTATAAACTGCCATGCCAGCTGTGCTCCTCAGGGACAATGTAAATCTTAAAGCCCAGGATGAATCATGTGAGAGCTGAGGACACAGCATTCTCTGTCGAGAGGATCCAGCTATGGAAGAATTTTCCAGGAGAGGTTAGGCAAATCCAGAATCTGACCATCTCCTCTTTAAGAAAGCCTTTCCACCATAAGAAATACTCACTATTCAAATGCCCCTTTTATTACTAAGCCTCTCTCAATGCTCCTTCCCTAAACAAAACATGCTCCAAACACAGTTTTGACTTTGAAAAGGGAGATGGTGTCAGAAATTCCATGAAGTAGGGACTTTACTGTTGCTATTGGTTTTACATGCAAGACACTCAGATACTGTGGTGATGGGCAGCAGTATAAAACCAATAGATTTATTTAATCTAGTGGAGAAAGATTCAAAGAAGATAGTAACATGGTCTAAGTGGCAGGTAAGGAAGATTATTTTATTTTTTGTGTTTTGGATAGTTAGGAATCAGAGAAGTCAGAGAAACAAAGGAGCCTGCAGTGGTCAAGATGGGAGATAATGAAGGCCTACGCAAGCATTTTAGCCAATGGGTCAGAGAGGAGTTTTGAGACATGGAGAAAAAAATTGTTGGAGCTGGTGAGGTTCTGAATACATGGGATGAAGAGGAGGAGTAAAAAAATGATACCAAGCAAGTGAAAGCCTGGGTGACTGGCAGGATGGTTATGTTGTCAACATCAAAAGAAAGAGAAAGGATCTCAGCTTTCACCATGTTGAATTTGAGATAGTGGCTGGACATCCAGGATATGTTGGAAAGACCAGAGATGGGAGCCTGGACAGAAGTCAGAAGGTCAGAGATGAAGAGGCAACCTGTGACTCATAGGTATAAAGATGATAGCTGAACCTTCAAGCTGATGGGGTGGCCCAAAGATAAGGTGAAGGGAGAGAGGAAGAGATTGAGGATATATAATAGCCCTACAGAGCAGCCTAAAAGAGGGCAAGATGGGAAAGAAGGAACCATCAAAGGAGACAACGACAGACTGGATGGAGGAAAACAAGAACAGAAGGCCATGGGGTGGTGTATTGAGGACTGTGTTGGAGTTGTACACTGTCCAGGGCCGGCGCTTCCATTTAGGCGACCTAGGCGGTTGCCTAGGGCACCAGGATTTGGGGGGGCGGCAATTCGGTGGCGGGGGGTCCTTCCGCGCTCTGGGTCTTCGGCGGCAATTCTGCGGCGGGTCCTTCACTCGCTCTGGGACCAGCCGCCGAAGTGACCTGAAGACCGGGAGCGCAGAAGGACCCCCCCGCCGCAGAATTGCCGACAACGACCGGGAGCACAGAAGGACCCCCACCTAGGGCGTCAAAAACCTGGCGCCGCTCCTGACACTATCACTGAGTGTGGGGTAGGGAAGGGCAGGGGGTGTTTTCTGGTCATGGTTGCAGGCTAGGGAGCTCTACAGCACAGCATGCGAGCAGAGTCAGTTATGGAAACAGCCAGCTTAAAGCAAGCTGAAGTGAGTTGTACCTTGCTGCCTTAGGAAGCAGCTTGTTTTCTCTTTCTGTTTTGGGGTTCTTACATGTTATTGTTCTGAATTCTAATAAATACAGTGTTAGGTAGCAAACTTCCAGCAAGAGTATTTACATTTTTTATCTAACTTCTGTGTGAGTATGGTGTGAACATAACACATGGAAGCCAAGATGATAGTTGAGAGGGAAAGAGTGATTTAAGAACATAAGAATGGCCATACTTATGTGTCCATCTAGCTCAGTATCCTGTCTTTCAACAGTGGTCAAAGCCAGGTGCTTCAGAGGGAACGAACAGAACAGGCAATCATCCAGTGATCCATCCTCAGTTGTCCAATATCAGTCAGAGGCTACATGGGTCAGACACAGGAGAAGGATTAAGGAGAATGGAAAAGAAGCTCTGACTCCTAGCTACAAATAGGTCATCAGAGACTTTATAGGGTTCAAGTATGGATGAGAGGGAAGGCAGCAAAATCTAAACTGAAGGGGATCCCGGAAGGAATCTATTGAGTCGTTGGTTACAAATGGCATGTTCAAAGAGCATAGAGATGATGGGAAAAGACAGACAAGAAGATGGTTGGAAAGGAAGGCAATTTTTGAAAGTAAAAGGGACACTTTTGTGCTGAAAGGTGAAGGGACGGGGCTGACTGAAGGAGGAGGGGAGACCAGGAGTAATGGAAATCATTAGCCAGAAGTAAATAAATCTATATGGATGCCAAGTCATTTAGCTTAGTTAGAAAAAAAATTTCATACTAATTACTAGGGACAATTCTTGAAATTCAACAGCTTGTTTTAAGGAGCATATGGTAGGGAGTGCTAGGCAAACGCAGCAGACAATGTGTTACTAAAAGAAAAAGAATGTCTCTTTTACATAAGGAGCCATATGTAGTCCAAATTTATCCACTGTGTATCATCAAAATGGATATTTTAAACCATTAATATGCAGTCTCTATAATTACTCACTAAGGTGTGTACATTCAGTCCTTTCAGAGATATACTAAGTGGTAGCCAGATCAAAAATGCATAGAAAAGCTAGAAGTTAAACAGGAGTGTGCTAGGATAAGTGATGGCTAACCTGAAATGATTTGCTGCCTTGGTCATTTGTAAGCTTATCCTGATCTCTTGAATCACTGAAGATGCTTCTTCCTCCTCATTATCCTGTTGCAGCCTCCCTCAAGTTCCCTTTGAATAGTCCCTCAGACCTTTAATCCATTTATGGAGTCTTTACTTTTTGGGGGCACTAGAATTTTCAGAATGAGTGTCCAGACTTTCTACTGTCTCATTACTATCTTTTAATTTCACTGAAAAATCCCTTGCTTTTGTCTATAGAAAGTAGTTGAAGTCATAGCTGCATCTTCACAACAGAAGTGAACAAGAGTGGAATTTTCAAGCAAAGTGTCAGGTAGTCTAGGATGTTACCAATGGGATTTAAAGGGTCATTCAGATGGACTATATTGGTGTAAAGTCTTGGTATGACAGTACCATGGTAAAAGATGACACATGAAACACATGTGCAGACAGAAGAACATGGATGTAGGAAATTAGGAGGTAAAGGGGCCAATGAGGTGTGGCTAGAAAAATAACTTGCATCCCCTGTAGCAGGACCATGGACAGGGCCGGCGCAACCCAGTAGGCGACCTAGGCGGTCACCAAGGGCGCTACAATTTGGGGGGCGGTGACCGCGGTGGTATTTCGGCAGCGGGACCTTCCGCCGCCTCTGTGGGGGGTGGCATTTCGGGGCGGGACCTTCCGCCACCTATGGCAGCAGAAAAGCTGGCGGCGCTCCTGACCATGGAGAACACAGGGATGATCACTCAGGACAAAACATTGTACATTCCCTTGGATAATGAATAATTCCATTCTGGAAGGACAGTCACTTTGGATGAAGTCACTGCAGTACTACTTGAAACATAGCTAACACAGTCACCTCCCCCTGGTCGCTACCAAAACTGTGCTGCATTATTCATGGGGGACGCAGAGATTATGTTGCTGCTTTTGGATTTACAGATTGAAGCTCCATGGAAAAGAAACTAGATTGTCACTTCGCCTGTAGTGAAGAGAGACTGCTATCCCTGCTGCACTGAGTGTGGCATGAAAAGTTCGAGGGGAACTGGCCAGAAATTCATGATAGTGAAAGGTGAAATGTGTCTAAACAGCAGAGTTACAGCAATACGCTTCTGTTTTCAAGGGGAAGTTGAATAGCATGAAAGACATCACTGTACAAGTAGCCATGAAGTCGGGCAGCCAGCCCAAATATTGCAAGGCAAAGATAGTACCATATGCCAAAGCTTGAAGTGGATTTGGAACTAGTCATGTCAGGAATTCTTTCATCTGTTGTATACTGTGAATGGGCAACTAATTGCTGTAGTGTTTAGAAAAGGATAGTACTATCAGGGTTTGTGGATATTTCAAAGTAACTGTAAATCCAGTGTAATGTAGAGAACAATATCCACCGTCCTGTGTTGAAGATCTCTTTGATTCTATAACAGCAGGTCACCGGGCCTTCATCCCTTTAAAGGTGAAAGGGACCCCTTTATCCCAATATGGACACTCAGCTGTGTTAATGGTACCATTCCTTTATTACTTCTTTATATCTTGGGATTGCTTGATGTTTGCGCTTCCTTCACCTGTGTGATGACCACTTCTCCTTTTGATTGTACTATCCAGAAATTGTGTGAAATGTTCGGTCATTGTAGTTTGCCAATACAGCAGATAAATACCCAGTAGTTAGTAAATGACAATAGACCTTAGCTTGTATCTCAGAAATTCACAGCTTTTATGAAGATGAGTGATGTGCATTATACCAAATCAGCACTGTAACATCTGTCCACCCTTGCCTTAGCAGAGATTGATTCAACAAACCCTTATGTTCTTCACAAAGATCATAATTTCATAAATACCCAGAAAATATCCAAATATAGTTCACACCACTACCAACAGAAAACCATCTAAGTCACTCTCTCATCAGTGTATTTCTCTTACCCACCCTATCTCGCCTTTCATTCCTCTCCTTACAGAACTCAATCCACAAAGTATCTGTCTTGTATGTTCCCATGGTAATTTTTATTCTGAAGAAACCTGGCAGTTTCCATTCATACCCATTTTTCCTAACCAAACTTATGGGGAACTAAAAACGGGGCTTGAAATGGAGCCCTGACTGCAGCTTTGCTGTGTAGTACTTAGATACCATAGTGACATGTACCTTTGAACTTTATTCCCCACTCGTTTGTTGCAAATTAAAACTAACTTCTTGACTGTTGGAAGCCAGACCCTGAGGTGGCTGCTGTCCATTGTAATCCCAGTAGTTGTTACATAGTTATTTTCCTGACTGAATAATATCAAAATTATTTTAAAAGTAGGTTTTTAAAAACACATGTTTGTTAGGTAAAACATAGAGTTAATTGCACTCATTTTTTAAAGATAAATAAATTAGTAATCATGTTAAGTGAATTATTCATCGTGACTTCAGATCGGTCTGCTACTTAGAAAATAAACATTTTGGTTTTGCCTTGACATGTGTTTTCTACAAGTGCATTGCTTAACACCCAGCTGTACGTCTGCATAAAACCAAAGGAACAAAAATCTGTAGGCAAATGTTGCAGTTAAATGTCTCCTCCAGCATTTAAAGCTGAAATACTTGTCTGCAGAATTCACTTTTTTTGGTGTGAGTCAGTTTCCAACCAGTCTCTCAATGTTTCATTGGCATTTATCGTTCAGCAGCAAAGTCACAATGTATAAGCCCGGCTTCACAAATCCTTATTCAAGAAAGCCTCTTGCTGAAGGTAACAGGTATTTTGACTAAGTGAGAATATCAGGAATAGGTTAATTGACATTATTGCTTAAATAAAGCAGTGCCATGAAAGAAGTAATGGAAAGGGTCCCCTACCTAGCAAAGACAAGCTTGCATCACCAACCTCATCTCTTAAACAAAATGTGCATAGTAAGAATACTCTATTAGAAATCTGTTCTCAGACTTTCAAACATAACAATGGCCTAAGCAAACATAAAGGACCTTCTCCCACTCTCTGTGGTTAATAAACCAAGTATGTTCAACCAGAGTAGCTGAGAGAAGTCTTGGACTCCCGCCTCTGCTCCGTTTTATTCTGCCCAACTGCTCTGACTTTCTTTCCGCACCTTCCCCACTGCGCTAACCATTATCATTTGCTCAGTTTAAAATTTTACATCTCAATGCAAAAGAGAACTTTTGTTTTTTTTAAAGCCAATATATACTCTAGTTACAGAAAGGAACAGACTGTAGATCACAAGAAGCTCTTCAGACACAAAGCTGGCATCTATGCAGCATGGAGAAGTCCCAATATTGTACTCACTCCGATACTAAAGGTATCAATTCAAAGAAAATCTGCCTGGCCCTAGGAATTATTCCCTCTTCTCTGCGGCCATATGTGCAAAATACTTTCTGAATGCAAAGGACCAATAAAAACATGACTTATTCTCTACTCCAGGCAATTTGTGTTGGTGCTGTAGGCAACACAATCCTTATTTATTATTTGTATTGCGGAAGCACCTAGGAGCCCCATCATAGACCAGGACCCCATTGTGCAAGGTGCTGTACTAACACAGAGCCAAAAGACAGTCCCCTGTCCCATGAGTTTATAGTCTAAGTAAACACAAGCCAAATAAAATGATAATTGCTCAAAGGTGAAGCAGATTGCTTTTAAAATACAAGTCACATTTTAAAAATCCTAACTTATTTGCCAGGTAGCTGTAAAGATTACAAAGAAATGCAATTTTTAGCTGATTTTTTAAAATAATTTCCTATTTTCCCAGATTTGACCGAAAACTGGTTCTTTTCTCTCCTGCAGGACTTAGCTCCCTGCCAAGCCCCTAAAGCAGCGGAGGGAGCAGCATCTTTTATAAGGCTTTACGTGTTTGCGATAAAGGCAGAATAAACCCAGAAAGCTGCTCTCTGGTCTTGACAGGTAATAAAAACATTCACATTTAAAGTTATGTCATTTTAAGTCTACCTATATTTGAGAGTATGTCATCTTCTTCGGAACAAAAAAGGGAAAATTTAACTTGAGCTAAGACTACTTACAAGACAAAAGAGAGAGATATAGAACAAGGAATAGCCAGCTACAAAATGGTGGGTCTACAGCTGCTTGCCCCTTCCTTGTAATCTCCCATTGCTACCTCCAAAAGGGCATCATGGGAAAAAATCCTTACAGAAGTGTGTCCCTACAGTAAAAAAGGTAAATAAGAACAACACTGTCACAAAAAAGGTGGTTCTTGGGTAAGGGTGGGGGTTCTGTATAAGACCACTGTCTCATGCTAGATATTCAGTTTATTAATGATTTAAAGGGGATTTTGTTTGGTTGGTTTTTAATTAGGCTAAATCCCCTTCCATTCCAACACTTGAGTAAATAGCTTATACACTAAGGATTTCTTCATAGTCTATGCGATAGAGGAGTTACTCTGGATTTATAGAGATGTAACTGAGAACAGGATTTGACTCATGGCTATAATGTAGTAGAGACAGTTCCCTAATTTCATTTTGCATACTTTTATTGAAAGCCAAATTATTGTTGGTTATGTTACTTTACCTTCTATACACACTTAAACTCATTTTCTAATCAATTTGAATATGATGTGTGTGTCTGAAACAACTATTTACATCACCACGGAATGCTGACCTTAATTTATCTAGTTATAAAAGGGGGGGGGGATGAAAAAATTCACATAATTAGCTTTCTTCTAGTTTTAGAAATGGGGTCTCTGTTAATGTCTCTTATTGTCATATCAATCTGATCACAAACTTGGATATAAACTAAATGTTTTTTAAGTAAACGTATCCAGTTTTCACGGAATCTAATTCATTAAATTCACACGCTTTGCTTAGCATTTTTATGAAAACATATGAAAAATGAATGAATGTTCAAATGGTTTACGTCACCCCTAAGTGCTTAATTATAGAATAAGCACCATGATTTTTCTAGGCTGAAATAAAAAAAGTCTCTTCAGAGACATGTTTAATCATTTGAATCCAGTACTGCTGTGTTTGTTCATTCCTTTTTAGTCCATTAGATTGTAAATTAGATTTGATTCGCTTGCTCTGATTGGCTTAATTGTACCAGTTACAGCTGAAGTAGAAATAAAATTGTAATAAATTGAGTAGATGTTTAACCTACCCTACTAAGATCTTTAATAGTCAGTTCCAACTGCAATTTACATCCAGCAATTTAACAAGGCCCTCAGGATGAGTATTTGGTTTTTAAAACAAGATGTTTATTTCTATGGTGTAGAAACAAGATTATTATGTCATGTTTTTAGACAGGTTATTTTTTAAGCACTGGATGGGCTAATTCCTGCTCTCTGCCTGGCTGTGCGGGATTATGCTATGTATAAATAGTCTCTTCTCTGGGCAAGGAGCAGGGCAGAATTCCTTCATAATATTCAAGAGAACACTACTCTTGCTGGCACACATGGAAGTCCGTGCACCAACATGGTGTCTGGGTTAGGGGGTGTGTTTGTATGTCCCTCCCTTCCCCCAGCTACCTTGCACGTAAGCTGCAATCAGTACCTAATACTATGCACCAGCTCAAAGTACAGCTTTGCTAGACATGCTCTGGTCCTGTCTGTGAAATCTTGCACTGCCTGCTGGATTGCTGTAGCAGAAGGTGAACTGGTCTCTCTGCTTTTCCCCGCTGCCGTGGTAGTGGCCTTTAAAAACACCTGAAGTAAGACCTCTGTGTCATCTAAGATAAAAGTGGTAAGTTTTTAAAGACCACCATACTAGAGAACAATTTTGTAATTGAATTTCTTTGAGTTAATACATACATCCCAAACTCATACTGTACTGAATTGCTAAGTTCATCAGACTTTACATTTAAAATTACCATGACCTTTAAAAAATATTTCATTTGCACATGAGAAAATTCAGTGCCAAATACTGTCTTAGTCAGGTTGGCCTTTCAAATGTGATCGAGAGACCATCTGCATCTATACAACTAGAAAGAGCAATATACATTAACAAACCAGTTCATGCTGGAGTTCATTATGCCCCAAGAAACCCGCACCAAGATATAAAAGTAGCTTATTAACATAGAAAAATGCCAGTTATTCTAATTATGAGGAGGAGTGGAAGAAATCCTATTTAACTGTGAAATTACTGTGAAGCCCTGGATTGATTCCCCCTTTTAATCAGTCTCTTGAGACCTCTAGCTAGAAAGAAGAATATCAGGTCACTGCAGTGAGTGTCAGCATGGAACTATTATGTACCAGAATTATCATATTGAAGGCTTTCCACTCTCCATTTTAAAACTGGGTTACAGGCCATAGACAGCCTCCATTGGTTGCTTTTTGACAGTTTTTCTAGTGAAGTAAGTTTGCGCTCTCTATACAAGAGCTTGGAGAATACTGGGGTGAGTGGAGTATTGACAAATATTTTCTGGACTAAAAATCAGATTCATAACAGAAAGCAGAAGTCTCATGGATATTCATGCAGATGTATGATAAAACAAAGGTTGGTGCCAGAGGGCTTCTGATATTTCTTGAATTTCCCTTTTCTTATGAGATTCTCACTTGTCCAATCAGGTAGTAGAAACAATACCCTATGATTAAGGTGACTAATCGCAGCTAAAACAATTTTCAAAGAAACCATAGGCACAAATATGTTTGAACAATTTTGAATATCAGACAAATCTGTCCAATTCAAATAGAAAAAAAATGTCTAATCTGCAAATAAATTATTTGCTCTGAGTAGACTTCTCAGTTCTGCTCTGTAACTGAATTAGCAAGCAGGAATCCTAGGCAGATCCCTAAATACAAGATCAAAACTCATTGGTCTCCAAGACTAGTTTGATATAATCAGTGGAGTTGAGCCCACTTACCTCAGGATGGAATTTGGCATCATTCAATCTGATCTCAGTTTTCTGATTTAAGCAATGTGAGATTAGAATCAGGCCACAAATTTCATTTTTAAATTTCCTTATCTGGGTTACTAATGTCACCACTTTTGATCATTATAAAGGAAATAATTTTTTAAAACATTTTTGCTATTTACATTATTTATTTTGCATTTTATTTAGCTTGGCCATGAAAATTAGACTGGTGAATTTCTAAATAAATAAATAAATAAATATATACTTCATGGGCATTCCTACTTTCTTATAATAATGTACTAGCATAATACTCTTCAGTAGAGCTGGTTCAGAATTGTATTTTATTTTCCACAAAACAATAGTTGAAAATGAAACCTTTTTGGTTGTGTCAACATTTTTCACAGAATTTTGTTTTGTTTGTTTTGAAACATTTTGACAAAAATGAAAATTCTCACAAAAAATTCTATTTAATCAAAAAGCTTTTTTGTGTATGTATCAAAAGTGTTTCAATGAGCTCTCCTCTCTATCTTAGGTTTTTCAGGATTACAGAGAAATGTTTATATTTTAAAAAGCCCCATTGTCTTCCAGGAAAAGATAAAATCATGTTAATATTTCCAATTGTATTAGTTTGTGGTAAAGCCCTTTTAAGAAAATAAAATCTGTCCTTTGGGCATAAAACTGCTTAATAGTGTCTTTAAGTCTGCCAGTTCAAAGTTATAAACTTTATTCTCAGATTCAATTCTTGCTGTGAACAGTGTCACTTTAAAGAGTCCTTTATTAAAACAAGATTCTTACACCAGGGGAGCAATATGGAAAGCTGTGATCAGAGATGACAGTTGGTTTACTCTTACCATTTGATAGCAAAACTTTGGTGCCATCTGTGGGAAACCACACAGGCAAATGTGTCATCACATCTAATAATGAAAAGAAGAAACAGACAGAACGTGCTGTAGAAACAGACTGCTTTAATTACCTCTTACACAATACTCTCAAAATTCACAAAGTACTGGGCAGGCACGTTGCTTATGCAAATGAGAATGCCATAACTTGGCAAAACAGGTTTTGACCTTGTGAATTAAGCTTGCCCAGCAAAGATCCTCCAAACTATAAGTTCGCTGATAAAAAACTTTAACACATAGTTAAGGTTGCCTGATGGTGTCTCATGCCTTTCCAGAATGCTGAGTTCATCAAAACTCAAACCTCTGAAAACCAGGAAATACAGAGTAAAGGTAAATGCCAACACATTTAACTCTGCCCCCCAGTGCTGGCAATAGCCACTGTATGCACTCCAGCTGTGTTCTCTGAGTTAGATGTAGCTGTATTGAATGACGGAGGGATGAGCTGGGGAAGCTTGGCAGAGCTGTGACTGTGATATGAGGTGATCTGGGGGAATCCTGCCCCTCAAGAGTGTGGGGGTCTGAGTGCATCTGCCTGCCCCTCACCCTGTGTGTGTGATGAAAAGAAACAGGTGCATGTGTACATTGGGGAATGCAGTTTGCCTCATTTCAGTGTTGAGTTGTGTAGCATGCGTCAGTGGTGGTGCCCAGCAGTCTTCTTGCCCTGGAGACTGTCAGCAGTAAGTTGGGATATAAGAGCGGTGTGTGGGTGTTGAAATGGATAAATGAAAGTGTGGTGTTTGATGGAACCTATGTGTAACAGTGAAGGGGTTGTAAAATATAGCAGGTGTGGGCTAATTTTTGTGGACTAGGCTCAGTGTTTGAGTGTACAGCAGGTGTAGGTAGCTCCTGTCCAGTGCACCAAAACACAAGTTTTGCCTTAGCAAAGAGAGGGCATTAGAGTCTGTTCTACAACTGCTGTGTGTCCTATTCCCTTAGTGATGTGGACTATCTGTCAAGAATGAGTGTGAGTTATGTGTTTCATGGGTATCTTGGCACTTTGCTCAAAGATGGCAGAGTTAAGGTTGTTTTGGCCTGTACTTTAGCTCCATATTTCCTACTTTAGAAGTGTAAGTCTGAATTTACCTTAATGTTATTTCCTGATTTTCAGAGGTCTGAGTTTTAATGAACTCAACATTCTGGAAGGGCACAAGAAACAAAGTTTTTTGTCAGTGAATTTCCTAAGTGTTTTTGTAGGAGTTAGTGTTCATTTAGACAGTTGTAGTTATCACATAGATTTGTGGCTGAGGCACTAGCTATGTGATTCCTAAGTGCTCCTCCTCCATCCTATATATTTTTGTAGCAGAATAGTGATAATGATTGTGCTTTGAACTATTTGGAGGGTAGAGTTCTGACTGGACAGAGAGAGAAATCACAGACATGGTCTATGGCCCAAAATCATTACAGTTTTTTATTCCATGTTAGTTACAACAACTTTAAGCATGTGAGAGAAAAATGGCATCTCTCCTACACTGCGCCCTCCCTCCCCCACAGCCATTTCCAGCTAACTCTCCCCTTCCTGTCTCATTAAGATATTATCATTCTAGAAGCCATTAGGAGTAATTTTACACATTGAGGTGGAGGTGTAATTTACAGCTCATGGAGACATAGCTCAATCAGAGCTAGTTTGGGTAGCATGCTAAAAATAGAAGTGTAGCTGCAGTGGTGTGAGGCACTGCCACCACTCATGCTTCCACAGCTACACTTCTATTGTTCGCATCCTAGCTCAATCAGAGTTAGCACCGGTATGGCTCCTTGAGCTGGAAATTACACCCTCCATTGTAAACATATCCTACATAATTATTCTTGTATCACTCAGCATTTGACAGATGCATTGGACAAACTGGAACTTCATGATTCACATGATTAGAACTGATGTCCTTTAACTTATTTCTGCTAATACGCTGTTTCTTCTGTGTTGCCACAGGCAGACTTTGATTCTGTCTTCAAGGCAGACTTTGATTCTACCACTCCTATATTAGCTGGGGGGTCAGATTGGAAATAAGTGGTGCTACTCTCAAAGGCTTTGTCTTCAACCCATACTCCACCCAGAGGTGACACTATAATTATATGCCACTCAGGAGATGTGAAGATTTGCATATTAAAGACCTCCTTTCTTTCATGCTTCCCCTCACCAGCAGTGAAATAGCTGAAAGTATTGACATTTAAATAGTTGTTAGGCTTTAGAATTAACACCCTATCGAGACCTAGCAAGGCAGTTCACACCTTCCATAGCGATTATTTCAAACAGATTGTAGCAAAATGCCTACACGTCATTCTCAGCTTCCTGCCAAGGATAGGGTTTGAATTTACAGTGCATGCATGTAGCTCACCTTCAATGGCCACAACATGTCCCCTAGAGCCACCCATGTAATCTGAAAGTGGTCTGCCTGGAAACCCTCTTGCCTAGTCTTGCTTCACATGCACGTCAATCTCTCTGGCCTGAGAGTTTTTGTACATACCTGTCTAGACAGTCAAACTCTTCCTTTAATAACATTTTCACTATTGCTTCGCCAAAGAGGTAGTGGGTGCCATGCACTAGTGGAGGTAAATGTTGGCTGACCAAGCTCAGTGGGGAGATGACTGGAGATATGGTTTGAGTCCCAGCCATGCACAAAATAGTTGTAAGCAGCTCTTGATTTTGTAAAATGTTGGGAAGGGGTAGAGAGGGGTCTGTATCTCTGGAATTCCTTGCTCAAATGACCTCAAATGTGGACCACCATCACTACACAGCACCCCATAAGGAACAGCATATTTCAAGACAATCTGAGTTTGCAGGCAGATTTAGAGCATCTTGGGTACGTATACACTGTAACCGGGGGTGTGAATGACAGTCCATGTAGATGTATCTGCCCTTCCTGTACTCTAGCTAGCTAGCTAAAAATAAAAGCAAGGATGTTGAAGTATTGGCTTCAATGCAGGCTGCACACGCCTGCCTGACCCCCATGGGTACATACTTGCTTGTGCAGCTAGCCCTGAAGCCTGCACCATGGCATCCTCACTTCTATTTTTAGCGAGCTAGCTAGAATAGAGCTAGCATGGGTAAATCTACGTAGGCTGCCATTCACACCCCTCACTGCAATATAAACGTACCCTTAGAAGAGTCAACCTTTATACAGAAAGTTCTGCTCAACCTTAACTACAGTGGAGCTGGTGCTCCCGTATAATAGTAATGTAACCCTTCTGCCCATCTAAGTTGGCAGCAACAAGGGCCGGGTTCTGTATCTAGGGGTTCCGTTTCAATAACGCAATGCAAAACCGGCTCGAGTCCCCACCCAGTGACCTGGGACAATTACATACCACCCCCTGGGTACCTGTAAGAGGCAATACTTCCCCTCTCGCAAGCACGGAGTCTGAGTGTAGCAGAAAATGTTTAATAACATGAGGTAAACGACATCAGCATAAAATTGGAAAAACACCACAAACAGGATTCATAACACAAACCATGAGCAAAACCCACCCCAGCAAATTGGGCTGTGTCCTTCCCTTTGGTTCTTGAATCCAGCAACCCAAAAATCACCCAGAGTCCCCAAAGTCCAACACCCCCAAAGTCTCTTGGGTCCAGCAACCACCCAAAGTCCCAAAAGTCCAACAACCCCCAAAGTCTCTGCCCCTGGTCAGTGCAGCCCCAGAGTAAAAGGGGGGGGGGCACACAGGGTGTTAAGGGGCACCTTACGTGATCCGAGGCTGGCCAGCCGTCTGTTTCTCCGTGGGGGTTCCGCCGCAGCCTTCACCACGAGCCAGTCCACTTTCCTGCCATCCCACGAACTGCTCCACTCCGCTCCGCTCACCGACCTGTGAGCCATTCCAGCTGTCCCCGCAAACAGCTCCGCTCACCATTCCTTGGGCCACATCAACCGGCCCCGCAAGGCACCACACCGTTCGCTGCTCCTCCAGTCGTCCCCACAAATTGCTCCGCCAGCTGCTGAGCAATATAGCTTCAGGCTCCCCCACTAGTTAACACAGCACTCAGTGATCTCAGCTCTTAATAACTTTAGCTCTTTTGTGATTTCAGCTCTTAGCGATTTCAGCTCATATAGTAGGAGAGCCCCAGTGCTGGTGCACCATTGGCCCAAAGTGAATTCAGCTCAGCAGCCTGTAACTGGACTCCTAATGGAATCAAAGTTAGCTCTGACATTCAACAGTGGAGAGAGGAGGTGGTGCAATTGGTGTTTCAAACCCTCAGAGGGGGCCCATACCATCAGGTACAAATACCCATCCCCATCCTCTCTCAATTCACTGGGTTTTGTAACCCATGCCCCTTGTCAAGCAATTGCTACTTATGTAATGGTGAAGGACTCACTCAGTCCTTCTGTCATACAACAGTTCCACTGGCCTTGATTCACAGAATCAGGGTAACAAAACTTTATTCTTCCTGCCCCAATAACAGAGAAACTGGGGATCCCACACCAGCCAAAGTAACCACTTTCAGTTGCTGTTGTTTCATGCCAGGCGAGTGGGTGTGCCTATGCAAACAAGATTAGCCCCTGGAGTTCTTTTCCACACTCACCATAATTCACCCCCAGATGTCAGGGTAGAGCTCATCCTGACTCTGCTTACAGTAACAATACAGATTTAACCTTTGACTTTCCAAAACAAAAAATAAACCAAAGGCCAAATTCCACAGAATATCCAGCTACTCCCAGTTTGCTCTGCCACCACTCTCTTCTCCTTCAGATCCCTCCTCGAGACTCATTGCTGCAATGCCCACAAAAAGTGAGTTAATAGTAGTGTTAATATACAACTTCTAAGTCGTTCCCTTCTCTATGCATTGCTCAATGCATCTTATTTTAATCTTAGAGCCAGATCATTTTCTCCTGTGGGAAAGCCTATTGGGACAGAGGGGTTCTGAGGAAGGAAAGGTCCAAGGACATCCCTTTGCAGAGATTCTCCACATTCTCTTGTTGCAGAAGCAGGGTTTGTCTCCACCATGGAAAATATTGCTGGGCTCACATCAAATCCAGATCTGTGGGAGAGCAGGGTCCTCTGCATGGCGACCCTGTATCTTTATACTACAATTGTTCCCTGACAAGCCCTCTCCTGGTTCCACAGTAGCACAGCTCCATTGGAGCCATACTTACCAGGCAGCACCTCCTAATAAGCAGTCCCAGCAGCTGTCCTTTGGGGGAGGGGGAGCTGAGTAGGAGACTCAATGAAAAAGATCATTCAGCCCAAGCCTATTGGCCTTACCCTTGAAAATAATGAGCACCCACAGCTTCCATGGACTTCACTTCTGAAAAACAGGCCACTTACTTAGATGACTAATTATGGATTTAGATATCCCACTTTAGGTCTCAAAGAGAGAAAAAGTTGGCCTGTATGTTGATACAGAACACAACTAAGGACAGACAGTTAATCAAGTCTTATTCTTTTGTAATGGGGAAGAAACAAAAGTATATTTGAGGTGTAGTAAATATACCCTCTGGGTAAGTTATAGCATCTAGAGTTTCTGAAAACTTAGTAAAGTCATAAAATTCATAAGTGGCCCAACCATTACCACTATACATTTGTGTAAAGTAAGAGTGATTTGCTGTCCTTTGTGAAAGTAGAATGAATTATATTGTAGAAGTAGAATGAATTAAAGGAATGCGGTATGTTCCTTTAAGCAGGAATGAGGAATGTTGAGATAAAGTTGTCAGGAAGAGGAACATTAAGGTATTGAACAATGGGTCCACTTAAGCTGATGGTGGGACATTAACAGGAGATTGGTGAGAGTTAATAAGGACATGAGATATATGTCTAGCCCCAGGTAAACTTACCAGTTCTGCTCCCTTTTGTAATCTTGTTAATTTCGCGCCCTTTTATCTGTATAAATAAGGTGGTTTGAGCCTTGTATGGGACTCACATTTTCTGGGTGTATTATCAGAGCGCTTTTGCTAATCAACAGAGTGGTCTGACAAATTGTGAGTCCTGAGTCTGACTTTGACACCTTGAATGGACAGGTTACTGTTATTTGAAATGAACCTGAAGCTAAAAGACAATGAGTAAAATTCAGCTTTGGAAGCACCACTTACATGTATCTATCTAGATTTTTATAAGGTCACTCATCACCATGGAATCTTCAATAGACTTACATCCATTTTGCCAGGATTGAATTTGGTTCCATACTGTTCTGTTACCTCTGTATTAGATTTTCCACATCCCCTGAGGCCCAAAATGGTCTGTTCAGCAAATATTTATTCATACATTATTTTTCCATAGACCACCCCCGCCTAATCTTTTGAATTTATTCCTTATTGTAATAAAACTGTTAGTTGCTGAACAATGAAAGAATACTCTCATATAGCATCCTTCAGAGGGGTGGCACAGGCACATTGCAACAAAACTTGCTTAAGATCGTCAACATGGAAGTACTGGAGCAACATGATCTGTAACAGCTGTGGATCTGGCCCTACTTTCTGAGATGAGGCATTTAAACAGGTGGTATTTGATCATTCGCTCACTTTACACTATGCTCCTTCTATTTATCCAATTTCTTCTTAATTACAGAGGAAACTCATTGATTCCCATCTCAGGTAGATCCAGGAGGAATTAATGAATTTTGCAAGTTAGTGATTAAATAAACAATTAGAATAATAATGCAATGAGAATGCACCACCAAGAGGTAATTGGTTCATTTAGAACCTGATCCTGTTAAATGCTGGGAGTCTTCTCTGATGTGCTGAGCACCTGGGATTTCCTTTGGCCTCAGTGGGAGTTGAAGGGATGAGGTACCTTGTAGGGGGCACTTGACAAAAAGCTACATTGGGGCCTTATTATGGCAATCTAGTCAGTTTCAATTATTTAGGATAGTATAAGAGAGTATTCATAGTATAGCAGATATTCTGTGGTATGTTTTGAAATCTTAGTAATGAGGGGGGGGGAGGGAAACTTTTTTTGAGATTATAAGAAAAGTTGTTTAGTTACATGTAGAGGAGTGAGGTTCTAGTGCACACAGTTCTCTGTCTGGGCACATCACCACAGAAAATATTCCCACTTTTAACTTTCCCACTAAGATTCCTGGCTGGAATGATTTAGTTGGGGATTGGTCCTGCTTTGAGCAGGGGGTTGGACTAGATGACCTCCTGAGGTCCCTTCCAACCCTGATATTCTATGATTTTATGTTTCTATGAAGACAAGCCCTTATTCTAGTCAAGACTGTGGTAACAAATTGCTTCCAAATTTTCTAGTGGATTCAGAAATTGCAAACAAAACTGTCTCGTAAAAGTGCAAAAGCAACTAGCATTACTGAAAATGCTCTGGTGCTGAAATCACAGGTGCTCTTAGTTAATGATCTTGAATTGGGGTTTTTTTTTCTTTTCTTAATTGGAACGGATGCCTCAAAGAAGGAAAATAAGATTTTCCCAGTAACTGTTCATTATTTTTCAAAGACTGAAGGGATTAAAAATGGCTTGAGTTTTACCATGGTAACGATGAGACAAGTGATGCCATTGCTGCACATATGTCAAACATTATAGAAGAAAATGGCTTTAGTATAAATTGTGTGTTTTCTTCTGTAGCTGATAATGCCTTAGATAATTTTGGGAAACACAGGTCAGTTTATCAGAAGCTGAAACAATTGAATGAGAAGAATGATTCAGATTGGATATAAGTACTATGTAATTCATAACCGTTAAAAACAGAATGAAAGCTTTGAGTTTTGATGGAGAATGTCTTATTGTGAAACCATATAGACAGTTCTCTTCTTCCACTAAAGAGAGATAATCTCTTTGTTCATTTTTTTGACTTTGCAGAAATTGAGAATAAGGAACATCTATGTCATGTACTTACAAAGTGGCTATCCCATCTGCTGCAACAGAATAAGTCTTACCCTGGCCTGCATTAAAGGTATACTTTGATTGGAGGGGGGGAAGAATGTGCCAAGATTCTATGGGAAGCATTCAGTAAAGATGATCAGGAGTCTCCTCCTCTTCGTTATATTTACTTCCTGCATAACCTGATGGCAATATTTTATTAGGCACTCAAAAACCTAGAACTGCACAGAACTAGACTGTGTCATGGAGGGTTTTAATTCTAAACTAAAGAGAAGGAAAAAACAAGTTCTATGGACAATCAGCTCAGACTATTTTGCACTAAATCTCTCTGTGTATTAGTAGAAAATGTGAGGAGGAAGCAGATCGGCATTGTCAAGACAGATCACGTGCCTTGAGAAATGGTACGATTTCAAGGTACTAGTTTTCAGACAAATGTAATCCTCTCACTGGAGAAGGAAGTAGAATGATTTGATATTGAGAAGTTGGCTAAAGTTCTTCGACTTGAGATTGATTTTTGATGAGCTATATGATGATCGCAGCATTTGATAGCAAAAAAAGAGGACAAATGGGGGGAAGTTTTCAAGCAAAGGGAAAACAACCAAATTTTTAAACTCGTATCTTTCATGCTTTCAATTCTAAACTCAAACACATACTGTGAAAGGATTTTCAGCGTATGAGTCAGCTTTGGAAAAAGGAAAGGATTAAGTGGAAGTATTGAGTAAGCAGAGTTAGAGGTGCAGCTAAACTACAGAATGTCTTGCACTGATTATTATGAATGGGTCAAAAACTCTCCAGACTGGCTGAAAGCAGCACGAAGCCAGATTAAGTACAGGTTTAAGAATAAAGAAACAATGAACAAAGATCTTCAGCTACAAGAGACCCAACTTGTATAAGGTCCATGCAATAACATTTATTCATTTTTGTTAAGTCTAATGAATGAATTTTTGCTGTCTCCATCATTTGGTTATGGTATGCTATTTTCTTTAGTCATTTTTAAATAATGGAATTCTCATGCACACACAGACACAACCATTTAAACGTGCATTAAAAGTAAAGTAGCCTAAACCCCATCGTCCTTTTAAAAATTAGATTCACATGATTACAACTGGTGATTCCTTGATATTGTTCGTTTATGTAATGTGCTTGAATTTTCTGTGCCCATGAAAAATCTGATACACACACACACTGGTCCTTATTTTCCACTGGGAGATGAACTGCAGGTAATCTGCTCACTACACAGTAAACGTGTTTTGGAATAGCTCAGTCCTTAAAGCCATTCCATCATGTGACGAAACTTCCCAGAATATGTCCAACTAGAGTTGGCCACCATAGAATGTCCTTGGGGCAGGACCACCAAGCAGGTTGGGGGTCCTAAACAACCAAGAGGAGCTCCAGTACTGACTGCTGGAGGAATAGTACTGACTGAGGGTGAGACGTGGAAACAGCTGTCATAGGAGCCTTAGGAATAGCCAAAGGGGCTTCAGCTCTGTTGGCAGCCACAAAGGACTATGGATTGGTGACTGCAAGTAACCCATACATGAGATGGACACACGGGGAACTTGCTGGCAAAGCAGGAGCATGCATTGGTAGCTGTGGGAACTGCTGCTGGGAAGGGGTCAGCTGGGAAGGTGACTTGCTCCTGGTGGCTGATGCCTGGAGAGGGCAATAACAGCTACCAGCTGGACCAGACCCTGACAGCAATGACCCTGGAAAAGAGGGAATTAAATTACAAGCTCAGCAGCTGCAGAATGGCTGTGGAGGGCATGTCTGGTAGGCTGAAAGTTCATTGGCGCTGCCTATGCACCTGTCTGGATGCCAGTGTGGCAAACGCCATTTGTATAATCATCACCTGATGCACTCTCCATAATGTTAGTGAGGGGAAAGGGGAGTGCTTCTGTCCCGAGTGGGCTCAGGACAGGTCTGGCTTGCAAACTCTGCACAGACAGCTGGATCCCACCCACATGCACACTGGTCCTGGTTCCCAGCCAGCAAGGGAAATCAGGAAGACAGAGGATGACACCGCACTGGGCCAAAGGCCACCTTCACACCTTGTACAGCTGCTGGAAATGCACGCAAGGGAACATTGGTACATCCGTGTGATGCTACTTAGCTTTGGGAGGGTTTTGTTTCCCTGTAGTTGAAGGTCATTAGCCATTTGTTCCTGTGATATTGCACACATTAAAGACAACTATGACAAAGCCCCTCCACTGGGTTATCTCCTTAGGGTGGGGTTTGTGTTGTGGAGAGTGGCAGCTGAGTTGTAACATGGTCATTGGGCTATATTTTTGTGTTCACTAGTCACGCTTGTCTACAAACCTGTTATTGGGTGTACTCAGTCTCTCTTAAGGACCTTATGAAGATTTGCTTGTGTGGGGGGCATGCAGCCTTTCTTACTTTTAACCATTCATGGTCAGCAGTGCTAACAGCACTGATCCATACTATGATTGAATCTGGTTAAGGTTTTTGGGGGGAAGGAGGGGCAGTTTGTGCACAGGGTAGTGGCAGGTGCTGTCATTGCCTGTATTGTTGCTGGAATTGTTTTAATTTTCTGCATGTGAACTAAATGACAAAGATGTTCATCTACCTCTTTTCTGTATGGTAGAATTCTGCTGCACTGAAAACTAGTAGTGCTTTCTGTTAGCATGTAACACAAAGGGCACTTTCCCCATCCCTCCTGTATATCCTGGGACCAGGGATTTTTCTGCACCTGGTGTAGGGGTGAAGGACAGACAGAAGAGTGTTTTGCAGTATCCAGGCACGAGACAGTTATTCCATTCAGTTTCATATACTGAACCTGAAAACATCTTCACTTCAGTATATTTAGGAAGGCGGGGCCTTAACACACAAGTCAAGGCAACTATAGCATTTATTAGAAGTACTAGGTGGAACATGTAATTGAAATTTTTTTTTAAAGAAAAGTCAACCAAAAATCAACATTGAGGGAACTCATCCAGGAACACCTGGCAAATATTACCCGTCTCCTTGCCCTCCTCCTGACAAAGGGGGAATGATGGGGGGCAGTAAGTGGGAAATCACTCTTAGGAAAACCAGGGACATCTCCTGTGAAGGGTTTGGGGCAGCTGGGCACTTGACGGGTGTGATCACAGAAACCCCCTTAAGGCTGCCAACTGATGTGCCAAAACTACTTCTGCCCCTGCTTTCCTGCCCTGGCAGCTTGGGACTTCAGTGCCCTGCCTGGTTTGAGCCAGACCCACTAGCCTGCTGCCAACGCAGACCCAGATCTGAACCACGTCCCCTAACAGCTGTAGGCTTAATTGAAAGCCGCTTAAGAAGTGTTCCTGTTTTTAACACTCAGATGCCCAACATCCAGTGGGGTCCAAACCCCAAGTAAATCCATTTTACCCTGTATAAAGCTTATACAGGGTAAACTCATAAATTGTTTGCCCTCTATCACACTGATAGAGAGAGATGCACAGCTGTTTGTCGCCCCCCCCCCAGGTATTAATACATACTCTGGGTAAATTAATAAGTAAAAAGTTATTTTATTAAATACATAAAGTAGGATTTAAGTGGTTCCAAGTAGTAACTGACAGAACAAAGTGAATTACCAAGCAAAACAAAATAAAACCTGTAAGTCTATGCCTAATGCGGTAAGAAAACTGAATACAGATAAAACCTCACTCTCAGAGGAGTTCCAGTAAGCTTCCTTTTACAGACTAGTCTCCTTTTAGTCTGGGTCCAGCAGTCACTCACACCCCCTGTAGTTACTGTCCTTTGTTCCAGTTTCTTTCAGGTATCCTTGGGGGTGGAGAGTCTATCTCTTGAGCCAGCTGAAGACAAAATGGAGGTGTCTCCCCAGGGTTTAAATAGACTTTCTCTTGTGGGTCGATGCCCCTCCCTCCCCCTGTGTAGAATTCCAGCTACAAGATGGAGTTTTAGAGTCACATGGGCAAGTCACATGTCCATGTATGACTCAGAACTTACAGGTAGCAGCCATGGTTTACATGCTACCTTGAACGTCCTCGTGTAGACTTCTTATGTGGATTGGAGCCTTCCAAGATCCATTGTCTGTTAAGTGCTTCTTGATTGGGCTCTTTATTTGCACATTCCTTTCTCAAGAAGCTGACCAAATGCTTTACTAAGGCTACTTAAAAATCAGGCAAGTACACAGCCAATATTCATAACTTTGAATACAAAAATGATGCATGCATACAAATAGGATGAATAGGTTCAGTAGATCATAACCTTTACAGAGATATGTTATATGGCATATGTAGCATAAAACATATTCCAGTTATGTCATATATACATTCATAAGCATATTTCCATAAAGTCTTATGGGGTGCAACATCACAACGGGGTTCCAGGACTCCCTCATTGTTCCCTTCCTGGATGCTGGAGGGGTCATCCCATGAGGGATTTAAGGTGCTGGGGGAGGGTAAGGTCCTGGGAGTCCTTCAGACTCCATGTTCTCCTCCTGGTGTGTGTGGGGGGTCCTTGAAAGAGGATCCTCCAGCTCAGCAGCACCCTGGGTGGTAGAGGAGGAGATGGCACTTCATGCACAGGTTCCATGGCCTTGGCAGCAGGCAGGCCCTGAACTCTTTCAGCCACCAAGTTCAATGTGCCTCTCCATAGGGAATGCTCTGATTTCCTATGCTGTGCCTCTGGCTCCCTGAGCCAGTTCATCAGTGTCTTTTCCTGCTGAAAGTCCGGCTCCCACAGCAAAGGGAAACCACTGTGTTTATCCAAACGCCAGATCTGATCCTTCTCTTCCCCCCCTTTTGCCCCCCGTGGCTCCTGCAGCATGGCTCAGGCAGGGAGAGACCAGGGACAGGGATGGTAAAAATGTTGTAGTCTTCCAAGGGAGAAAGAATGCTGTGACTAACTGTTCCTCAGGCACCTAAATTCTGGCAGGAAGCAGGGCCTGCAGCAGAGCCAATCTCCAGGCAACCTAACGAGCGCAGCTGGCCTGTGGTAGGCAGCCGAATAGGCTCTACTGCTAGATTGGCTCTTAAACCCAGCAGCAGTTCATTGGCTGCTCAAAGCATTTGCCCATGGCTGGCTGCTTGTTCCCAGCTTTGAACCCGCTCTTGCTCCCACCTTGCCTCATTCCAGGTAACCAGGTTCTTCGATTCCTGACTTCAACTCTGACCCTTGGCTTTGGCATTTGGTCTCTGCCCTTGAGCTCCGACTCCTGTTCTAACCATTGACTCCTTCCCTGACCATTGGGCACAACCACCCATGTCCCGCTCATGTGACTGTGTTCTGTTCCCTTCCCCCTCCTGGACCTGCCCCTCCATCCCACTTAGCTCCCCTTTGTAAGGGGACAGTAAGATCAGAGAGGTGGGAGAAGCACTGAAACTGTGTAATCGTCCAAGAGGCAAAAGGCAGCTGTTACTAACTTTTGACAACCGACTATAAGTTTTCTACAACTATCCCATTCCCAACAGGACCTTTCTAGCCCCCCTCCTCTCTTCCCCTGGTTTGCACAGCCCCAGGACCATCACTGCCTGACTGCTGGCTGAGACGAGCACAGAGATTTGTTGTTAATAATCTATTTTAAGACCTATCTTTAGCCAAATGCCCAAGAGGGGTCCATCAGAAATCAATCAAATCATTGATTTATAACAGTGACTTGCTTAGGGACCAGTTGAGGGGGTGGGGGGCTGGATGAAGTGGGGGAAGTTGGAGGAGTTTGGTAAGGGGATGGGGCATGACAATCCCAGGGCTTCAGCACCAGCAGTTCAAACTCGCAGAGACACAGCAATACATGGCCTATTATCCATAGAGGAAGAGTGCATGCACAGTATTTCAAATGCCCTGGAACTTAAAATCAGGACTGTAGCACCAAAGCACGAGGGTTTGTTGGAGGGGAATGTGTGTAGGGGGGTCCATTGTAACTTACCAGCCTCTGGTTCTGTTTCCTGTTGTGGCTCCTGTTCATCGGGGGCTTCCTCAACTGGCCCCTCTGGGTAGAGATTCAGATTCACATGCGCCATCCTCTGGGCCTTCCAGAACATCCTCCACCATCCCTGCTGCCTCCTCACCCCGGCCCTCCTCAGCATCCCATGGGACAATGAGGCTGGCAGGGTTGAGGAGGGGATCATGAGCCACTTCAGGCTCTGTACTGGAAGTCATTGACAGCACCTGGTCAAGCCCTTTATAGAAGGTGCATGTACAACAAGCCCTCCCAGAACAACTGTTGGAGTCTTTTGCCCTCCTGAACAGGAGCCTCAAGTGTGTTATGTGTTCCTGGCACTGACCCAGAGCCCCCTGAATGGCTGCCTGCTCCAGCCTCCCAGTACCAGTGTATGTTTCTGCCGCTCCAGGATGGTGTACCCTGACTACACGCTGATCTGCAGCTGGCTGTGGTTGGTGGCCCAGGAAACTGCTCTGGGAGCAGGTTCCATGTTCACCTGTATTGATCTGGAAAGAGTTCAGTGGAAAACTGGTCTGATGTGGTCAGCGCATAATGCCACTACCAGTGAAAACAGGGGGACAGGGACCTTAGTAGATTGGGTCAGGGTCAGGAAGAAAAGGGTTCATTGAAACTCAAGACCTGGTACACACCCTTTACCCCTGTCCACACTGCAAACTGGCCTGGGTACAGGACTTACCCACACCCCTTAGGCATGCCAGGTTACTCGCTCTCTACTTGCCTTCAGACACACGCTTCTAGGGTTCAGGTGTGGCCAACAAGGAGGTTATGGCCACATGCATGGACATGTGTACAGTTGCTAGTGCAGAAGTACCCTAAGAGTTAAGATGTTGTAACTGTTTAGATGCTAAAGGTTTTATATTGTGACAATTTTACAGTGAAAACATGGAAGTGACTGGATTTTATGAAGAGTACTCTATGTTGTACTCCATTGTAATACCATAGCACTTAACACAGGCTGGGAGTGGAAGCTATTTTGTTTGAGAATGTTTCACAACAAATGAAATTTACCATTTTGAGCTTCAACTTTGTGTCTACTTAAAAATATATAGAGCTGTATTTTCCCATTTCACACACAAAAAGGAAGAACACTGAACACAGGATGAAATTCATCCCTCTGCAGTGAGCCAGTGCAAACACATGCACCACAAAAGTCTTCCAGCAAGGCTCCAGAAGTGCCCTGACCTTGTGCACCATGGTAAATTTCATTGATAGATAGTCCTTCTCCCAGCTTCACTAAGAGGATCTAATATACTTTTACATCAGCAGAATACATTTAAAATAAAAAAACCCCAAACCATCTGAGACCCTTTAACAAATAAATGTAGCCATCCCCAAACTTCTCACTTCATCACTTATCACACCCAAAAATGCACATACAAACATTTTCAGACCCACAGTTTTGGTTCATGCTTTGTCACAACAACTCAGTTAAATATATGAGCAATGATGTACAATACAGTTTGCTAAGCCACTGTAAGATACATATAAGGATGACATACTTGCTAAAGCAAATACATAATGAATCATTGTGACATAACTAAACAAGATAAATTCTTACCATGTGATCTGAGTGGGTTTTAATGATGATGGGACCCCAAGGTCTCTCTTACCTCCAAATCCTCCCATTGGGATTTGGAAAGATCTCTTGGTACGTAACCAATTATAAAGGCAGATGTAAACTGGATAATTATCATTTAGCTCTAAAACTGTAGATAGTAAGTTCCTCTAAAAATCAGTATGTCCAGTGGTCTCTCTATCTCTTAGAATTCCTATAGTTCTCACAGTTCTACAATGAAGCTGGCTGTCTATCATCTTCAAGTATGTTTTAATCAACAATCTTATTCTTACTAAATGTCTTTGAGCTGAAGTTTCAGCCACCTATTTGACACAGTCCTGAATTTTGGACTGCATGTGCTAAAAATACTGCTCCCTGTTAACACACCTAGCTTCACATTTCTCCTTTCAGAATCTAGAGAATTCAGATATCAGGTTCTCAAAAGTACACCACAAACGGAGATGCTTCCCTTGAATTTGGAACACAGCTCTGTCTTCTAGCCTTTCCAGGATCGGGCCGAGGATAGGAAAGTTTGCAAACCTGTGGCATGACTAACTAGATGTTGGGCTAAGATAATGCTTCCTTTTATCCATTTCTGTCACTGAATGCTGCTTTTGGCATGGCTAATGATAAAATTCTTTCCTCTGAGCAAAACAGTGAATTTTTGTGATTTCGATTTTGGCTGAAATTCAGCTCTCCTATATGTCTGTTGCCAGCACTTCCTCTGATGAATCAATTTCCTCTCCTTAAACTGAAGCAGACAGATGTTAACAAAATGTCTTTAGAGTGTTTAATTCCAACTACTATAAAGAGAACTTTTTTGGATTCAACTACAGCTGAGAGCAATGGCTGGGGCTGTAAAAAAAAAAATCACTTAGAATCAGAAAGACCAGAAGGCAGGGCCTTGTTCCAAATCTGATGGAAGCCTATGGGAATACACATGAATCCAATTACACATGTAGTTAAGTGTTTGCAGAATTGGGATCTACATCTTTGCTTTTGTATGATCAAGTATACTTTATGCAAAGAGTTTAGATCAGAGGTTGGCAACCTTTCAGAAATGGTGTGCCGAGTCTTCATTGAGTCACTCTAATTTAAGGTTCCGCGTGCCAGTAATACATTTTAATGTTTTTAGAAGGTCTCTTTCTATAAGTCTATAATATAACTAAACTATTGTTGTATGTAAAGTAAATAAGGTTTTTAAAACATTTAAGAAGCTTCATTTAAAATTAAATTAAAATGCAGAGCCCCCCGGACCGGTGGCCAGGCTCCGGGCAGTGTGAGTGCCACTGAAAACCAGCTCGCATGCCGCCTTTGGCACATGTGCCATAGGTTGCCTACCCCTGGTTTAGATTATCTCAGCACAGCAAAGTTTCTACTCTAGAATTGATTGAGCCAGAGGGTATGTGTTCCAAGCAGCCATTCAATTTACATCTCGTGCACAGTCAAAGAGCAAGCAAAGTTTATTTTGCAATAAGCATTTATCTAGGATGGCAGGTCTTGCAAGCATTCTACAAAAAGCATCTAGATATTACAAGAATAACATGACACCAAGTCAATTAAATATATCACAGAGGATCTGTAAACTATCTTCCTATTATGGTCAGTTATGTAGCTGATATGGAAGGCCTCCCATGCAGAATATTACAATTTGAAATTTACCTAGGCTTTTCCAAATAACACTTAATGCTTTGGTACAGCTATCTGGACCAGAAAAGAGACTCCATTCTGACATAATTTTGACAAAATCCTTTCAGGGAGGTGACCACAAGAGAATATTTTATACTGTAGCCAAGTCCATAGGGGAAATCTGAATGAGTTGGCAGCAGTATTAAATTGTACTCTGCCTTGGTACTTACACTCTCTGGCCATTAGCACTGATTGGCAACCACATGAGAATGATTACCTGTTCACCTGGACTTGTCTTTGAAGATTAAGTTTAACCCCCACCCAGCAGAAGAGCAATGTGAGCTGTGGGAAGCGACGACCAGCACGTCCCTGTGTCTCATACGGTTTTCCGCAGCTCCCATTGGCCGGGAATGGCGAACTGCGGCCACTGGGAGCTGCGGACAGCCGTGCCTGCAGATGGTCAGTGTAAACAACCTGTCTCGTGGCCCGCCAGCGGATTATCCTGACAGGCCGCGTCCAGCCCACAGGCCACAGGTTGCCCACCACTGAGCTAGATCCACATGGACAGGGCATGGCAGGCTAGTGGGGATAGATTCACATCCCATTTTGTCACAAACTAAATGTTGGTGCAGACAAGTCCCAAGTCTCATTTTCAAAAGGGCCCTTAGAATCCTAAGTCAGTGAGACATTGCAATGCTGAGCAGAGCAACACCTAAACACCTTAAAAAAATCTGTGCCTTCTGCTCTCTGGGCCTCAGTTCTCTATTTGTAAAATGTGGATAATAGCATTTCTCTACCTTACAGGGGTGGTGTGTGGATAGGGTGACCAGATGTCCCGATTTTATAGGGACAGTCCCGATTTTGGGTCTTTTTCTTATATAGGCTCCTATTACCCCCCCACCCCCGTCCCAATTTTTCACACTTGCTGTCTGGTCACCCTATGTGAGGATGAATACAGTAAAGACTGTTAGACGCTCAGATACTACAGTAATGGGGACCCTATACATATCTCAGAAAGATAGATTTTACTGACGTTCTCCAAATCAACAACCCACTGCATTGACATTTTGAAAATATCCCATAGCTCATTCTTTTTGAAGTTGGGGAGAGAAAAAGGCAAGTGAGGTTTAATGGCAAAACATTGTTGCTAATGAGACTTGAGTCAAATCACTGCAGTCACTGCCAGGACTATGACGAGGTTCATAAGGTAGGTAATTTTAAAAATAAAAAAATGTGTCACAACGACAGATAAGTGTTATTTGAAAAAATGACAATCCCTACTTTCCCACCCATATGAGAAGGTTTTATATATGGGTAGTTTTGAATCTGATGCATACAAGTCACAAAAGAACAGACCCTGCCCACATTATTAGTATATATTAGTCCCTACTTAATTTGCAATATTGCGGAAATTGCGGTTGCCACAATATTAGGCTTCCACCCCAATTTTGGTTTCAATTAGCTTACTTTGCACAGTTCACAATTTTGCATACATTTTTAGGTTTGCAACACACTCTTTGCCCCTCATTAGTACAGTAGAATCCCATTTATCCATGCTGATAGTGGCTGGGGCTGGGACTGTCCGCCCTGGGTGGCTGGGGCTGTCAGCCCTGTGTATGGTGGGGCACCCGCTGTCAGCCCTGCACATTAATTACTGTAATATAGTTGCAGCAAACTGTCTGGTTATCAGAAAAATTTACATGCATAATATAATACTTGAGCGTTTATATTGTTCCAGCAAATTTTTCTTAAACAAATAGGTCTTTTCTGGCTTGTCCAAATTACAGCAATTACTAAAGGTCCATTATTACTTTTCCACGATTTTCCATGTCTTGTCTGCAACTCAGCTGCAATTATTTGACCATCATCCCACAATTCAAGTAGGGCCTTAATTATATGTATTATATATATTGTAACAATGTCCATAAGGTACTAGTTGTTATACAACCATGAAGATCCTTTTCCCAGGAAAGACACAAACTAGATACAGTGATACAAACGGGACAATGACTGACACATTTTGTTAGTTTGTTTCTGAAGTACTTTGTCTTTTGTCGGTGATGATGCAGAAAGGGGTGCTTGGGAGTGGTCTGAATGATGCAGAGGAAAGATTTTGCAAATCTTTGGGACTTTGTACAATACAGAGATTCACGGCGTTTAAGACCAGAAGGGACCATTAAATGATCTAGTCTGACCTCCTGTACATCACAGGCCAATAAATTTCACCCAGTTACCCCTGTATTGAGCCATGAACTTTTGTTTGATTAAAGTTATGGAAGAAAGTACAGAGCTTATAATTCCCAATGAGTTTACAATCTGAAAACAATTACACAAGAGACAAAATGCACTATCTATCTTACCAGAGACTTTATATTTTAAAAATTATTATTAATTTATTTCATCTAGAGAACTGCAGAAAAAGTGAGTTTTCAGGAATGACTTTGAATGAGAAGATGGAGGTGGCTTGGCAAACTGGAACAGGAAGAGCATTCCATGTGCCTAAAGACCAGACAGGGAGGAGACAATGCGACCTCAAAACTGGTATCTGTGGCAGAGGACATGTGATCAGAGATGCAAGACAGAGCAGCATGGTGGAGTACCTTTCAGGCAAGGACAAGAAGTTTAAATTGGAAGAAATGGGCTAAATGGAGTCAGTGAAGTGATACAAAAGGGTGGAGGGAGAAAGATCAACAGGTGAGGAAGATAATTTTAGCAGCCCAGATGGACTGAATGGGAATGATGCGAATATCAGGGTGGCTGGATTCAGTGAGAACAGGCTGATTTGATGTCTTGTAATTTTAGAGTACAAACTTCAGTAAATAGACAATTTCAGTAGTTCATTACATTTACAATTCTAGGCTTGTTGCTATGTAGCAACGTTAGATTCATTTGCTTAGGGTGCCATCGCATATCAACTTTTTATCTTGTCATGCTACCAAATTGAAATTGATGTGTTTCATAAAGCATCTATATTGACTAAAAACTAACTACAATTTATCTCTAGGTTTTCGATAAACCAAGACCCACCTTGTCATACCAGGGCTATCAGTCCTGAACTAGGATTATATGCTTGGTCAATGAGTTTTTTCATTGTCCCAGATGACCTACATTTAACTGACTGTACTGAACCATGAACATTATGTAAAGCTGTATAATACTTAGCACTTACATAATTTTTCCATCTCCAAAACACTGTACAATATTAACTAATGTACATATACATCAAAATGTGCTGCCCAGTGCCAGTGACAACATAAAGAAAGAGAGACAAGCCAGTGGGTACAACGAAACCTAAAAGGCTATGTTTTCAAAATTGACTGGCTCCGCTATATTTATAAAATGTACATGTGCACTTTTGGCATACCCAAAAAGCATCTGTATGCAGAAGCAGGTAATTCTGACCAGTACCTGATTCTGCACAGTGCAGGTATGGAGTATTGCATGCATAAGCACAGGTGAAATGTTAACATTGGGGCAATAGTTAAAAAGGGTAAACAGGATGACATGGGTAACTTTAGGCTGGTTAGCATGACACTGGCAAAATCATGGAAAAGCTGCAGCAGTCATTAAAGAAATAAAGGATGAGAGCAAAATTAATGGCAATCAAGATGGTTTTATGAAAATTAAGTCTTGACAAAGAAAATTGATGCTATTTTTGATGAGATTACAAGCTTGGTTGATAAAGATAACTGTTGACCTATTATACTTAAGATTTCTATGAGGTCTTTGATTTAGTACATGACGTTCGGATTTAAAAATTTAGAACTATACAAAATCAATGTAGGACATATTAAATAGATTAAAAATAGCTAACTGATGGATCTCAAAAAGTAATGTTAATGTGGAATCTGTTCTTTAACCCAATGCTATTCAGTATATTTATTAATGAACAGCAGCTGTCAAGTTATTCTTGTTTCAAAGCAGGAGAAAGACTTAAAGGGGGAACAGTTCCTCATAGCTAAGTTACTCATTAGTAGGATGAGGACCATGCTTAAGCCCATGTCTCCTTAGAAACATCCTGTTCCACTACTTTTTTTTACCCTTTGCCCTTCTGAGTATGGACGCAGCCTGTAGAGCAACTGAGATTTATTATTCCTCAGTGAAGAGGAGTGTGAAGTGAAGTGAAGTCAGTAGCAGGCTTTTTATTAATTTCGGTGGGCTTTGGATAAGGCCCCCCACTCCTTAAACTTACTAACACTCATGTGTAGCCTCCAACCACAGCTGTACAAGAGTCTGGTGCCTCCTTGTGTCTGGGTGTACCAATCCCGCACTGGAGAGGCGAGGGTTAATGAACTGCTCTGGGCCCATGAAGCTACGCCCCCTGGCTCCTGCTGGGCATGCTCCCAGTGGAGAGAACATTCAAAAGGGAGCAGCTCAGCTCAGTCTGGGTGAACTGAAGAGGAGAGCAGTTGTATGCAGCAGCCTCCTGCTGGGAAGTTGCCAGGACTCCCAGCTACGGCGGTTAAGCCTCCTAGCTGCACAGCGTGGAAGCCAGCCAACTGTGGGAACCAAAGGGGACAACTTGCTGTTGTCAGCAAAGGAGATTCCGGAGACAAACCAGAGGGAACGCAAGTGGGACCCCATGTCCAACCCCAGAGACAACGCCAGAGGGACTGGAACGAAAGTAGGAAACGACCCCAGGAATGCATTTGGGGGTATTCGGACCTGAACCCTGTGTCAGGGTCCATTGTTTTGAAGGACCCTGGGCCAGAACCCAGTGGAGTAGGGTGGGCCCACTGTCACCAGCAGCCGATGCAACCACAAAGTGTAGCTATTAGGAGGTGTAGCCACTAGGTGCACCTCTAGGTGACTCTACCCCTGAACTGTAGCTTCTGGGCAGAGCAGCCTTTGGATTCTCACTATTAGGCATTATATCCTGGAGCATCATGGTCAGCCCAGAGCACTCAACCAGCCCCCTGACAACCTTGCTGTGTAGTGTGTAAGGGCTTGAAAACGTAAGGCCTCTGTGTGAAAACTTAAAATGTTGGTATTTGTGAGAGTGAAAAACTGTAGCATTGGCTACAGCTAGGCCTTGTGCAGATCCAAGCCACCAGGTCTCCAGCACTCTGTCAGGAGATTTGAAATCCACATGGCTGTAGTGAAAGCACTACGAAAGCCACGTCTGATGATGGAGGAGGTGTGCTCAGAGAATTAAACATCACACTTGTGATATATGTTTATATTAACTCCCAATCTGATAGTTGCACTATATAATCCATGACTAAAACTAGGAAGCCTGTGTGTAAATAGAGGGAGATTTTATATATATACCCCTACCCATCAGAAATACAATGGCGATCATGCACCGTGGTCTGAGCCTGTGGCATGAAAGTAAGAGGCTTGTAAATTATAATTTAGTTAAGTATACAGTGGGAACACTACAACTTCTATTGTGAGATTGCAGTCAGCACTTTATGTTGAACTACTATATTACAAAATGTTTGTGTACCTCACGGTGTGACTTCTTTAGGGGGCCAGTAGGACTAGCGTTGAGAGGCCACAGAACATGTGGTGGCAAAAGCTACCAGATTGGAGTGGAGAGCCCCACACAGAAAGGAGACATATTTCTGCCCTTCTGCAGCTCTTCACTGATTATAACCATGTTATAATGATTTTCCCCCCTGTAGGGACAGAAATACAAAAATATATTATAACATGTTCAAAACCCATGTATCTACTATTGTTAAAGCCTGTCTCCCAAACATAGTAATAACATGTTTTCTCCCATTGGCAAGTAAAAAATGTTAGAACATGGAGGGATTATAATCTTTTTTTTTTTACAGCCATTTTTGAGCCTCCTTACTTTGATAGGAGTGAAGGGACTTTAGTTACAGGCAATGCAAGGAGCTCCTCTGGGTTTTCTTACATCAGAGTTGTTGTTGCTTTTATTTTATACAAATATATAGCGGCAGAACCTCAGCTGGTGCAAACTGTTATAGTTTTAGCCTTCTACCTCAGGATGTTCAAATGCTCATGTAACATACTACAATGTGCACTTATCTATAAACACAACTCTCCTTCTATATAGAAAGAAGGAAGAAGGAAAGGAATTTGTCTTCTGATAGCTCCAATTATAAACCCACAGGACCCATTGCCATAATACCAGGAGTGGGATAAAATTTCAACAAACAATGTGGGAGCATATGGGAGTGGGTACTGCAGGGCCGGACAGGAGTGGGATTAAAAATATAATCCTCCTGCGTTGCAAACAACATGAATGCCCTGGCTAGCAGCCACTGCTCTCCTGTCGCCCAGCTCTGAGGGCAGCTGCTGGCCAGATGCTCAGCTGTGAAGGCAGCGCCACAGCCAGCAGCAGTGCAGAAGTAAGGGTGGCATGGTATGGTAATGGGACCCACAGATCCCAGTCCCACTGCAGGGCTATATCGCCTACCTTTTTTTTCATCTGCCCCATTTTTCTGCCCCTCACCCTGGCTTTGCACCCTGGGCGGCTGCCCCACTTGTCCCACCCTGGTTACAGCCCTGCACCTAGTTGTGAATTGTTTTATATTGGCTCCAACTTGGGCTCTTCTGAAACTACACACAAAGAGCCTACCTATAATAGAGCTGCTTCATATAATCTATTTCTGCATGAAAGCTCAGAAAAATGATTAGTTCTACACTGATAGGTATATGTGATCTTGATAATGAACTGCATAGCATTGCCTTGCACGCATGGATATTGATACACAGGCTCAACTATGACTGTGCATACACAGGTATTTTATAGCAAGTTGCACATTAGAATAAATATACATATTTCCCAGGACAGCAAGTATTGTAGCTGTTAGAGATAGGAAGTTCCAATGTAAAAAAACCCACCCAAAACCAAAAACCATCTTAAGTCATAAAAAACTTGCATTCAAATTTGTTTTAAGATTAGCTAACAACATTTCATCTTCTCGGACTATACAAGCAATGGAAAGTTGTCAGATTTCTATTTGTGCTGAGCAATCTTTAGCCATTCAGGATACACTTAATTATTTTTTTTCCAGACTCTCTCATTCAAGTAACACAAGAAAAAGTGCCAATGAATAAAAAAATGGAATATACTTTAAGAAATGTCATGCAAAACAGTGAGTCGGGTAGGTCAGTAGTTTCTCTCATAATCAGCTGCAGTTAGTGACTCAGTCAAAAATCCTTCTTTGCCCCGTACTTGAGTCAAACAGTATCACTTCAAAGAGACATCCTCTGCTCAGCCTCTAGTGACCAAGAGATGCAGTCCCGAGTCATTAGTATGGTTCAGCACAACAGACAGCCCACCAACCTGATCGGAGGGTCTGTCTTTTGGAAGGCTATCTTCAGTGAATGGACAATAAAATGGCATGTAGTTTTTAAACACAACTTTATGCCACTGAATTTGCTTGTGCTGCCAAATTTGCTGGCCCTGCTGCACTTTTGTGTGGCTAGCGGAGGTTGATACTATTGTTTTTTAGAAGAAGAAAATAAATGGACAGAGAAATGGGTCTGGAAATTTTTTTTTAAAAACCAGCCCTGCAAATTCTCAGCAGCTATCACAGCTCACACAATATGGTTCTGAATTTCAATTCACTATAAACAAGCAGCCTCGCTCCAAGTGTGCCAGCAGTTTTAATGTCATGTCATCCAACCAACGTGGAATGTGTTCAGGGAATCTGAAAACACTTTTCCATTCACACGATAGCCAGAGTTTGTTTTTGTTTTCGTATTTTCTTCCATTAAACTTTGCTTTTGTGTTACTATATAGCTGATAATAAAGATTACAATATATTTCATAGCTTTGCCAAGTATCTCTTTCAACACCATGGACAGTTCATGCATGCTTTTGAAGTACAAGGTAGAACTCAACAGCAAACCACTTTCTCTAATTATGGCATTTCTTGTGCAATAAATAGGTGCAATCATATTCTTTTAATGAACATATATTAAAAGGGGAACTGTCACCTTAAAAAAATCACACTTTGGCTACAAATATTGAGCTTGATCCTCAGTTGGTGAAAATTGCCATAGCATTGAATTTGCACCAACTGAGGGTCTGGCTCAGTGTGCTTATTCTAGTGAAAATAACACCTAATAGTACTACAATAGAGATGACAGACAAACAGAATTTTCTATCATTTCAGTTTGAGATTGGTTAAGATTGTCAAAACTGACAAGGAGATTTTAACCATATAACTCCCAATCATTTCAATGTGAAAACCAGAAATATATGATTGTAAAACCACAGAAAATGGCAGAGAAATTCAGAGGCGGGTCTAATATCAGATGCCACTTTAAACTATTTTTTAAAAAACTAACTAGACTTCCAGCTGACTGCATTTGAAGTGTCCATTTATCTACAAACTATGACTCAGTCCTCACATGTGGACCCCTGAGCCTGTACACTCAGTTCTAGATCTGAGCCTATATCCATATTCTCTGAAGAGAAGATCAGAGACTTAGCGATCAAGGATTTACTCCATATTTTAATTTCTTGGGATCAGATCTCCCCCTTCCTACAGTAAAATCCCATGTAGAGTTGTCTTTAAACTATTTACTCTAGTGGGAGGCATTTGGAGAGCCAGGGATTTTGTAGACCTTGTCCCCTCCCAATTCTGTAGATCTTGGAGAGTCACTAGGAAGAGTCAGGAGCCATGGATGACTACAGGCATGACTGCTGTTCTACTCACCCCTACTCCTGCTGGAGCTGGGCTGCCTTTCTCTGGCAGTAGCTGCTTGGAGGCGACCCAGAGAGGCAACGTTACCTCCTTCCTGGAATTTCACATGGAGCAGAGGGAGTGGTACAGCAGTGGTGAAACTATCTCCTTTTTGCACAGATGGGGACAATTGGAGGGATAGCTCAGTGGTTTGAGCATTGGCCTGCTTAAACCCAGGGTTGTGAGCTCAATCCTTGAGGGGGCCACTTAGGAATCTGGGGCAAAATCAGTACTTGGTCCTGCTAGTGAAGGCAGGGGGCTGGACTCGATGACCAAGGTCCCTTCCAGTTCTACGAGATGGGATATCTCCATTAATTTATTTGTTTTATTTATTTATTTAATCATTGCACATGGTGCATCCTTTTTGTTCATTTCACCAGTGGATGATCCTGGACTCAATTTTGCAAATAACACAAAGGTCTAAGCCCCTTTGATTATTAATCATGTTTTCTTACTAAATACATATAAAGGAAGAGATGTAGTCCTTACCAACTCATTTCTCTTATGTCTCTGGCAAGAGACAGGATGGCCTTGTGATTAAGCCCTTAGTGGTGGGTTCAGAACCCCCAAGTTCTATTCCCTGCGGTACCACAGGCTTTTTGTGTGACTTTGGGCACAGTCACTTAGTGTCAGCTGGTGCACTGCCTATGACCAACAGTGAGCAGTTACTCACCAAAGTTTTCTCACTGAAGTCAACAGGACTTCACCACTGAGATTAAGGCATTCATTGTGGTCCTTAATCACTCTGTGGCTCAGTGCCCCATCTGTAAAATGGGGACAACAATACTTAAATAGATTTATTGTATGTGAGTATACTATAGGAATGGGGGCCATATAAGTACCTCTCTAACAAGAGATATCTTGAAAAGAAAACCTGTCCATGAATAATACACACTAATATCCAACAGCTGCTGAAAATGATCCATTTCTTTCTGTCAGTTTATTTGCAGTGGAAATCAATTAATGGAGGATTATGGTTAAATGGGGAATATGATTTAAAATGTTTGGTAAGTAATATTAACATTACTATTTTCTGCAGGCGTTTGGACCTCCGTTGTCACCCACTCACTTTGGCATCATTTCATATGTGGAAACTTTTGCCATTTAAGCTAGTTAGTAACATCCTCCCATATTCCCACTAACTTTTAATTTGTCATCAGTTAACATTCACAATTCATCTGTTTGTACATTTTTAAAACTTTTTTTTTAATTTATGGCAAAATGTAGTGCTTCTGAAGACAGCAATGGCCAGAATAATTCACAGAATAAGAAGGTGCTTTGCAAATTTCAACATGATGCTCTCTCCATGAATCTTAATCCTGATCTGTAACATCATAGCTATTCAGTTTTGGGCCTTTTAGTTGTCAAACATGCCAAAATATGAGCCACATGCAGCCCTTTATGTGGGGTAGAACTCCCATTGAAATCAGTAGATGGCGTGCATTGATTGGAGGTTAGGGTGACCAGATGTCCTGATTTTATAGGGACAGTCCCAATGTTTGGGTCTTTTTCTTATATAGGCTCCTATTACCCCCCACCCACTGTCCCGATTTTTCACACTTGCTGTCCGGTCACCCTATTGGAGGTAATTACAGCATGATCCTAATGTGGTGAGTCATTGAGTCCACTACTTAGTGGTTTACATGTACAAAGTGTCATGCAGATGTTACCTAATTACCTCTCACAGCACCCCTCTGGGATCATAACATAAGCATTATGAGGCCCACATTACTGATGTGTGGTGAGGTTATTTGTTTCAAGGACACATGACAAGCTAGGGGCAGAGCTAGGCTTAGAACTCAAGAAAGCCTGACTCCCAGCCCTGTGGTCAGTCTTGTAGATCATACTGCCTCTCCCTATGAGTTATATGAAGAACATCAGGACTGGATTTTCAGAATTACTCAGCACCCCAAAGTTCCAGTCTCAACACCTGAATAAGTGATGAGTGATGTTAACATTTAAAATGTAAAATAAAATGCTCAGCTATGGAGAACAAGCTCCATAACTGAATGGGCACAGAGAAGAGATATTTCTCAGTGAAGTGTTCCCCTTGCTAACACCTTGTCTATCTGTGAAATGTAAATTACACTAACATATGAAGAGAAGTCTAGGTTATCTGAAGTGCTAAACACATTCACAAGAGGGGGAGGGGGAAAGGCTGTATTTGCCAGTTTACCCACCACGTTGCGATGAGCTCTCTCTCTAAACTGGTCTGGGTCTGGTTTCCCCTTTCCAGTCACTGCCTGCATGTTACCTGGCTTCTTCCTCTCTCTGGACCAGCTCTCTGTTCTTGTCTGTATTCTACTTCTAGGCACAGTGTGTGTGTCTGGGTCTCAGGTATGTGATGTACCCTACTGCTTCTAGACACAGCTTGTGACTCATTAGCTAACTGCTCTGTCTGACTGTGTTGCATTAACACTTCCCTCAGTTGGTCTTTGAGGTTCTTATAATTAATATATTTTCTTTGCATAGCTCCTGGAGCAGCTGCTTCTTTAAGGTCTCATCTCTCATCTTGTCTGCTAGCATGTCTCCTTCTTTTCATCTCAACAAGAAAAATAAGGAAACCAATTAGCAGATCTCCATGTTTTCCACCCCCCTCTCATGATTCTTTCTCTGGTTGTCTGAATTTGGGGTTCACTGCAGCCTGTGTCACCTCCTGCCCCTAAATGATACCTGTGGTTTCCTGTTCCTCTCATCCCAACTCGTTATCACACTTTCCTCTCATGCAACTTATTGACCACAGCAAGTATCTTGCAAACCCCTCTTAGTGATGTGTTTTCCGTATGCTTCTGAGCGAGTGCTCCAAGAATGGTTTTGCCCATTCTGCTAATCAGTATCAGTCAAGAGATTTATTTTTCTTGTCTCCAAGAACAAACTAGAGTAAATATCCCAAGGAGGCCAAGGCCTCAGACCAAAAATATCTTAACCAAAATAAAACATATCTAGGTTTAAGACTCCATCCAACCTCCCCTAGGTTGGCCTAATCCTTAATTACAGGAGAAATAAGTCACAGAACATGGGCACATCTTTAGAGATCCTGTCTTCATTTTCAGATTCTCACAGCATCTCTCCCTCTGACTTCCCACCACTGCTGCCAGTGGTTCAGCTCCACCAGCAGGGGGAGCTCTAGCGCAGACACAGTGTGGCACCCTTGTTTTAAGGGCCCTATCATACAGGCCTGCTCCTAGCAAGGTTAGATAGCAAAGTGGTTAAAACATTGGTGGCCATGGAAGCTGTGTTTACAATAGAGCTCACACCATTGCTACCCCCAGTGCTACCTCTGTTACAAAGGATGGGAAATTTTAGAGGAAAAAAGGTTAGTATGGACACAGGCTCAGCAGACCAGAATCCCAGAGTTCTTGGTCACAATGTCAAGGCCCTCTGAGGTGTCTGGAGCCCTGCCAATTGCACTCCGCAGTGTTTGGCATGAACAGCACTTATTCCCAAATGATTTCTGAACCTGTCTACATTAGATCCTCTTTCCACTGCTGTGACGGGGTTTCCAGGGTGCAACTTGGACTGTGGGACTGCTGAGCCCTCTGTCCCACCAAGCTGGGGTATCTCTCTCACCCTGTGATGCTGTTAACAAGTTACAGGGACTGCACAGGCAGGGACACACCCAAATGAGTTACATGAATGCTTCTCCCAGCCACTCATGAACCAACAACACAGCAGCTCCAGCCAATTCCCCCCAGCTCCACAGCTTTGCAACCCCATAAGCCTGACTAGTATAAGTTCATTACCCAGTCCACCCCTCCCTCTATGTAGAGAGGACACATACTAACCTTTGTAAACTGAGCTGAGATTTCCCAAGCATTTCAACCAAAACACACTGTTTTAGGTAAAATATAAAATAGATTTATTAACTACAGAAAGATAGATTTTAAGTGATTACAAGTGGTAAGCACAAAAGGTCAGAGATAGTTACCAAGCACACAGTCTAAATCTTAAACCTTATTACACTAGGCAGTATTTGGATCAAGCAGTTTCTCTCACCCCACTGGATGTTGCAGGTAGGTTACAGTTCTTAATACACAGGCTTCCCATTTAAGCCTGGGACCAGTCTCCTCAGTTCAAGTCTTTGTCTTTCCAGCATTCTTGTTGCTTCCAGCGTAGGTGGGGGAGGAGAAAGGTCAAGTGATGATGTCACTTCCCCTCTTTTATAGTTTCTTCCAGCTTGCTGGAAAGATCTATGCTTGTGACGTGGGGGCCTGCCCCCATTGGTCAAGCACTCCCCATTGTCCATGTGCTCTCTCTGAGAAGTCTTCTGGGATGGCTGTTGGCAAAGTGGATTCCCTTTAATGGGCCATCAGCCCGTCTGGCTACTCCATTGTTGTATCTGAAAGGCTGGTTGTGGGTGTACCCAACCTCACAACATATTTCAGTAACACACACATAGCAAAACTTCATAACTTCACGTACAGTATAGCACATACAATCCAACAGGATATTAATGTTCAGCAGGTCAATACTTTTAAAATGATACCTCACAAGGTATACTTTGTACAAAACATATCATAATCATATCACCATGGTGAATATGGGGGTGCCAGGGTGCTACTCTGAGGTACAGAGTGCCACAATTGCATGTTCCAGTTTCGTTCAGTACTACAGTGTCCCCCAAGTCAGGGATGGAGGAGAGGAGCATGCAGACAAACCCATAGTTCCTCTCCAGGGTCTCAGCTTTCATTTAAAAATTAAAAAAAAGTAAGGCTCCACATGTTATGACTCCAAAGAAAACCTTCCAAATGTGACCTACGCATAGCCAATGCAGGGGTCTCTGCCTGAGTTTACCAAGAGCTCTGAGGTGAGGATGGTGCCATCCATTTCAATGGCTGCTAACTCTGATGCCAGTGATAGTACTTTAAATGTCAACATAATGAACCATTTCACTTCTCATCACAGCATGTAAGAAAGGAAAGGAAAGCGTACCCCAGCATTACCTGACATAGGGGCCCGGAGTGTGCAGGATGTGTGCATTAAGATGTGGAGGCCTTTAACCCTACATGACCAGCTTGTAGAAGGAGGGGGATGCAGCTGAGTTCATTTTACTAAAGAGGCAATGTGACAGCGCCCGTCTCCAGAGTGCCCACTGTGACCCAACAGGGCACTACTCACCCTGTCAGAGTCCCCTCTCATGTAGGGGTGTTTTAGGGCTCCGGCTAAGGCACATTTGGGTCCTACCTCTTCTGCAATATTTAGTCCAAAAATAGAAAAATGCCAAGAACTCAAAACAGGGTAATCCAAGGAGTCTTCGCTAGGACCCCACCCTTCTACTTCAAGCAGCCAGTCCTTTAGTTGGTCTGCCTGAGCCCAATCATCCCCATCTACCAGGAGGCTCTTCCAGGCAGCATGCTGTCTCAGACTCTTGAATGGAACCAGGCTTCTCTCACCAACAGAGAAGAGGAGCTCTGCTCTCCTTCCTGGTCAGCTCCTAACTGAGCTGGACCTGCTCCTTTTAACTCCACTCTCCACTCCTGACATCTGCTGTGGGTGTAGCATGGCGGGGGTCAGTCGGGTCCCCAGACCCTCATTAACCCCCTCCTTGCCAGTGTGGGCCTGTATGCCCCATCACAGGTAGCTTTCAAAAGTTTGATAGTCATTGCACAGTGATTAAAATAGATTTTCTCTTACACTGTAGTTTTCCTTTAGGGATTGTTCTATGTAACAATAAGATAGGACAAACTTTCTGATAGGACTTGATTCTTGTATCCTCTCCCGGAATAGAACTCTCACTGACATCAATGAGGAATAATGTTATGCATTCTTCCAAGTGATTTTTTCCCTTGGATTATTTAAAGAAAACAATTTTTCTGAAGTCCATGGAAACAAGGTTACAAGTGTTTTGACGGAAATTATTATTGAGCTGAGCTGAGGAACTAGTCAAATTTCAGAGTTATTCGAGCTGGAAGAAAAAATGAAAGGTGGAGTTTGGTACGTCTGATGCAGTCTTGTTTATTTACAAAGAATTCATAAAGTCCTGTTTCCCTAAACACAGGAGGCGCCAAACAACAGGAGACAGTATCCTCGCTTACAACCTCAAAAACTCTTTCAGCCAGCACCTCCCAAAATCTCTCTCTGTAGGTTTTTCCAGGGTTGTGCTCCCAGCCACTTATTCAGGCTGTGTTAGTCTATCTCTGTCTTGCTTCTCCACTCACCCACACACACCCCTACCCAAAGACAAAACCCTGTGGAACCCTCTGCCCACATGGTCAAAATTACTGGGTGAGCAAGCATACACCCTTTATCTTAGGTGGGGTGGCTTAGCTGTCACTGACAGCTATCTTACATGAAGGATAGGGGTCATAACAGTTTAAATGAGGTTTAACCTAACCCACACCATTAGTTTATTAACAGTTAATGTTTTGAAAATTATTTCCTCTAATAAATATAAGATCTCACAAGGGAGAAATGAATATTTGAGCCATGAAAAAGGAGGATGCAATAGGGAAAGTCTGACTACCTTTTAGTATTAACTTATTTTCTTGTATTACAATTAGGGCTGTCAATTAATTGCAGTTAACTCATGCAATTAACTCAAAAAATTAATCACAATTAAAAAAATTAATTGTGATTAATCGCCATTTTAATCATACTATTAAACAATAGAATACCCATTGAAATTTATTAAATATTTTGGATTTTCTACATTTTCTCATATATTGTATTCTGTGTTGTAACTGAAATCAAAGTGTATATTATTTTTATTATAAATATTTGCACTGTAAAAATGATAAACAAAAGAAATAATATTTTTCAGTTCACCTCATACAAATACTGTAGTGCAATCTCTTTGTCGTGAAAGTGCAACCTACAAATGTAGATTTTTTTTGTTACATAACTGCACTAAAAAAAAAAAGTAAAACTTCAGAGCCTACAAGTCCACTCAGTCCTACTTCTTGTTCAGCCAATCGCTAACATAAACAAGTTTGTTTACATTTACAGGAGATAACACTGCCCTCTTCTTCTTTAGAATGTTACCAGAAAGTGAGAACAGGCATTTGCATGGCACTTTTGTAGTCGGCATTGCAAGGTATTTACGTGCCAGATATGTTAAACATTCATATGCCCCTTTATGGTTCGGCCACCATTCCAGAGGACATGCTTCCATGCTGATGACACTCATTAAAAAAAATAATGTGTTAATTAAATTTGTGACTGAACTCCTTGTGGGAGAATTGTATGTCTCCTGCTCTGTTTTACCCACATTCTGCCATATATTTCATGTTACAGCAGTCTCCGATGATGACCCAGCACATGTCGTTCGTTTTAAGAACACTTTCACTGCAGATTTGACAAAATGCAAAGAAGATATCAATGTGAGATTTCTAAAGATAGCTACAGCACTCGACCCAAGGTTTAAGACTCTGAAGTGCCTTCCAAAATCTGAGAGGGAAAAGGTGTGGAGAATGCTTTCAGAAGTCTTAAAAGAGCGACACTCTGATGCAGAAACTACAGAATCCAAACCACCAAAAAAAAAAATCAACCTTCTGCTGGTGGCATCTGACTCAGATAATGAAAATGAACATGCGTCGGTCTGCACTGCTTTGAACTGTTATCGAGCAGAACCCGTCATCAGCATGGACGCATGTCCTCTGGAATGGTGGCTGAAGCATGAAGGGACATATAAATCTTTAGCGCATCTGGCACGTAAATATCTTGCGACGCCAGCTACAACAGTGCCATGAAAATGCCTGTTCACACTTTCAGGTGACATTGTAAACAAGAAGCAGGCAGCATTATGTACTGCAAATGTAAACAAACTTGTTTGTCTGAGCGATTGGCCGAACAAGAAGTAGGACTGAATACACATTTTTGTACATAATTCTACATTGTAAGTTCAACTTTCATGATAAAGAGATTGCACTTTAGTACTTGTATTAGGTGAATTGAAACATACTATTTCTTTTGTTTTTTTACAGTGCAAATACTTGTAATCAAAAATAAATATAAAGCGAGCACTGTACACTTTGTATTCTGCGTTGTAATTGAAATCAGTATACTTTAAAATGTAGAAAACATCCAAAAATATTTAAATAAATGGCATTCTATTATTGTTTAACGGTGCAATTAATCATGCGATTAACTACGATTAATTTTTTTAATCACGCGATTAATCATGATACATTTTTAATCACTTGACAGCCCTAATTACAATGGGACTTGGAGGCCCCGGTTGAGATCAGAGCCCCATTGTGCTAGGCACTGTACATACACATAGCAAGAGACACTCCCTGTCACAAAGATCTTACAATCCAAATAGACTAGACAGACAAAAGGTAAGAGAAAGGACATGTTATTATTACCCCAGTTTTACCAGTGGAAAACAGAGGCACTGAGAAATTAAATGACTTGCCCATGGTAATATAGGACATCTGTGATAGAGTTGGGGACAGAACCCAGCTATCCTGATTCCCAGGTCATTGTCTTAACCCCAAAACCATTGCTCTTCATCTGAGCCAGTGTAATTAGGGAGTGACAAATCTTTCACACTGTCTGGCATTATCTCCTTGGGAAACCCTTGTGGCTCAGTGTCCCTGTCAAAGCGGATAATGTGCCTATACATGTCACCCACCAGTTATCATGACAGCACCTGAAAATGACAAAATAACCCAATTGTGGAAGAGTAACTGCCAAGCACTTTCAGCAGCACACAAACTAAAGGGAAAATAAACCTCAGTCCATCAAAAAACTCTTTAGTTCAAAAACAAGGATTTCTTCTACATAGTGCACTAAAGAGGCAGTTCCACTAGTAGGGAGGGAACTACAGACATATACAGCTCTAAAGATACAAATACAATTAGGTCTGACTCCATCTAGTAAACAGACTCACTGGTTTGTTTCTGTAGTATTACAGCTGGTTTTTTTAATGTATATTCTTATTAATAGGTTCTCTCTCTTTACAGGACTCCTGAATTTTTAACAAATACATTTCAGCAATTTTGTCCCCCTAGACAAGAAATACTCTGTTCTCATATAGTTTCTAGCAAATTATATCAGTCAGTTGGCTGAAAAAAATTTCTGTGCCTTTTCAATTATTCATTTTTCTGAGAAGTTATTTATGTAGCAATGTAATTGTGCGCAGTGCTTCACAATAGGTATTGTCAGACACCAGCAGAGACCTTGTGCAGGGTGTTTACAGTCTAAAGGCACATATGGGTACAGTATAAAACTATATGGACAGATATAAAGGCAACCCCAAGAGTTTCGGTCATTGTAGTACAAAGACTAAGTGGGATTGCAGGACTTTTTGAAGGGGAGAGAATGTTGGCCACATCCTGACCAAAGCATTGTGCTAAGCACATGACGACACTTCCTTTCCACATTTTAAAATGAATTCAGTGGGTGTGAAAAGTGTTAGTGGTTCTTGGCTTCCATTGGGGTTGATCTGCTGATCCATACGCTAGGGATGACAAGGGCAGTGACAGTTCAGGATCTTGCTTATTGCTGCACTGATTGGCCTCAGTCCTGATCTTGAAGAGTAATCTATGAGGATGAGAGAGCAATTCAGTGTCCATGCCCACTTAAGGCTCGATCCTACGAAGTACTGAGCATCTTCAACTCCCACTGAAGTCAACAGAAGTTGAGGGCGCTTAGTACCCTGCAGATTCAAGGCCTTAATCCTTAGTCTCTTTGCTGAGATTGCCAATAAGGGTGATGGCTGACATGGGAATCCTCCGCCAGTAGGAACTGGAGTGAAACCACCAACCCACTTCTCCCAGCCATCAGATAGTAACGACTTGGAATCATTGCTTACTTGAGCCACGTTTGAACCGTCGATCTAGAGGGGAAAGGTTCTGTATCCCATTGAAAAAACAACAAACCCTGAATTATCCAGTCTCCTGTGTGAGGCTTTCTTTGTTTTTATAGTCAGTACATTCAGTAGCTCTGCAATATGAAACTTCTTCAATTCAGTCTCTAAGTGTGGGAGGGTGTGAATGTTTCCAGCTCCTGGTAATGAATATTTTGGCACAGCCTGACATAGCAGGCACAGGGTTGTTGGCAATACTCGGAAAAACTGACTACAATTGGTTTATTACTGGACCCTCAAAGCAATATTACTGAGATTCCCTTTGTTTCCTACAGGTGAGTGTCACTGAGGGACTGTGGTGACACTGGGTATTGTTCAACTTCAGGACAAGAATAGCAGGGCTGTCATGAAAAGTCACTGAAAGTATCTGTGCTTCCTTTCCTTTTGAAAGGTAATTAGCTTACTTTAACAAGAAGGCCTTTCCAGGTGTTCCTTTATCAATCCCAAAGGGCCAGTGTGGTTGGTTACGTGCGTGAGGAACAGTTGAAGATTTAAAGGCTTTGTTTTGTTTGTATTATGCAGTATTGCCTAACAGCACAAAAGGCTCACGGATTATTTTAAAACTGGTTGCCTGTGGCTGGCTCCTGGAGGGCCTGGAGGGCAGTAGTGGGTACAACCTGCAACTCTTCTCCAGAATGAAACTTGGTTCTTCTGGATTCACCATGTGCATGAACTCGCTAGCCATGTCCCAACACACCCATTTCCCTCCTTTTTACACTTGAACAACTAGAAAGCTAATCCAAAATAGAAACCTTTCTGCACCCCAGAATGGACATAGAATGTCCCTGCCTGGACTCTCCTCTGACTAGTGCATTAATGCATTAACATTTCAGCATTTCTGCTTCACCAGGGCATCACCCGGGCATGGATGCCACTTCAGGATTTGGTCCCAAGTAAATCATCACTTGTGTTGCACTGTATACTTGCACTCTGTTGTGTTGCACTGTAATTAGCCTTGTAGCACATAAACTGTGTATTTACTCTGCAGCATTTTTCTGCTAATATGCTATGAATTTTTATTTTAAATAAGTAGACAGGAGGAAATAGCAAAATACTACCCAATGAAGAAGGATGCGGCAATAGTTTACTATGAGTGGCTTAATTAAGTTATGAAAAGCACATTTTTTCTAAATAATATAGTACATGCTAAAACTGAATGGATATAGATGTTAATTGTCTTCTCCATTACAAAGATGGAGCTAATGCCAGGGATTTGAGACAAATAGTACTTAACCTCCTGAACCTTAGATGAAGAGGGAGATGGATGTTTGCTTTTGATCATTCTAGTCTTTTCATGCTCTGAATCAATAAGAACCCCTTGTAGCTTTGAGTCATGATTCTAATTAGTCAGCCTCTTGGGCCTGGTTTACAAAGAAAAATATAAATCAACGCACATTTGTAAATTCCAACAAGCATTCTGGGCCAAAGCTATTTCAATAAAATAATTAAAATGCCATCAGCCTGTTAACTTGCTCTCCTCTCAGCCAAAATATATATATTATCAAATGCCAACCCACTTTGGAAATGGAAAGGAAAAAAGGTACTGACTATGTTATAGCTGCAATAAATAGGGGATATAAAATAAATAAGCCTTAATAGAATCAGTTAAAGCTTCACTTATCTTTGTTAATATAAAAACATTGCAGATATAAAAACTAATTAGGGATTCTGATGATTATGGAGGCATGTGTATAATCCAGAAAACATTCACTAAAACTCACAACTACTCACACAAGGAGGTAAAAGTCAAAACACAGCAAGCAAACTGCATCTACTATTGAAAAATAAGGCAAGGATTTTACAGGATCCATGTATGGGCCTGAATTTTGCAAGGACCAAACCCAGGGGAGACTCCAGCTCCTTGTGGAACACCTTGTAGGATCAGGACCTTCAAGAGAGGTTGGCCCAAAATCAGTGTGGTGCAAATATCTCCCTCCTTGCTTAATATTCTGCAAACAATCAAAAAGAGCCTCTAAAATTCCACTTGCAATTATCTGCACCCCTAGTTATCTGTACACACAATCACTCACTGCTACAAACAAAAGGACAGATTCTGATCTCATTTACGCTGCTGTAAAGCTGAATTACTCCCATTGATGTGAGTGGAGTTACTCCTGATTTAAACTGCTATAAAGGTGATCAGAACCCAGCCTCAGACTTAGAAACCTAAACTACCCAGCTGATCCTGAAAATCAGTGGCTTAGATATCTACATTTGGTTTGGGGCAAATCCTTTGAGCTTACTCAAGTTATATAGCACATACTGCTCACAACAGCTAATGTTACAAGACCAAGTAGCAGCTGTGGTCAGGAAGGTTTATACCACTTATGCTTGGCTAGAAGATTGCAACCCCCCCCCCTTTTTTTTTTTTGGCTGCAGATCATACTACTGTCATCTATACATTTGTCACTTCAAGATTAAACTGCTGCAATGCACTTTACATGGTGCCATCTTAAATCTATTTAAAATCTGGAAGTGGAACTGAAGACAGCTGCCCACCTGGTGAACAGAGGGACTTATCAAGAGCACATGACACCAGTATTCCATAATCTGCATTGATTGCTGGCTGGCTTTTGGGTAGCGTTTACAGTGTTCATTCTAACCTACAAAGCCATAAGTAGCCTGTGACCTTCCTGCTTGACAGGCTGTCTCTCTCCCCATGCTATATTGCCACAGCTGGGGTCAGCAGAGGTGCTCAACCTGAAGTCCCCTAGGTATAATTGAGAGAGGGCTGCTATCAGTGCCTTGTGCAGCAGAGCCCTCTTAACTTCAAAATTCCCTACTCCTTCTGGTGCAAAATAGTGCAAATCTGCTAACAAACGACATGCTGCAAGGCTTATCTGGTTTTCTGGGGGCACTGGAGATGGTGGAGATACAAAGGGATAATATCTGCAGTGAAATGTGTTTGGCTTGCTATTCATGACTTAATTACAGTTGGATTTTGTTGAGGGATGAGACTGACTGAGGCTTGTATAATTCTGCATGATGTTTTAGTGGCAGGTCACCTAGAACTTCTGGCCGGGCGCCTTTTAGCTATTTTAGAAATCTACATAAAGAAATATGGCTGTCTAAGAGCTCATGCAGCTGGTTTTAGATCCAGTGGTGGAAGGCTGTGGTTTTGGTGTCAGGGGTCCTGGCTCAGGCCTTGCTGACGACTGTATTGTTGTTGTGTATGTGCAGGGCCGGCGCTTCTACTAGGCGACCCTGGGCAGTCGCCTAGGGCAGCAGGATTTGGGGGGCAGCATTTTGCCGCCCTCGGCAGAAATTCGGTGGTGGGGGTCCTTCCGCTCCGGGTCTTCGGTGGAAATTCGGTGGCGGGTCCTTCACTCGCTCTGGGACCCGCTGCCTAAGTGCCCCGAAGACGCAGAGCGGAAGGACCCCCACCGCCGAATGCTCAGAGGAGGAGCGCTGCTGCCTAGGGCGGCAAAAACCCTGGCACCGCTCCTGTGTATGTGGCTATATTTTGTTACAGTAGCCTGGAGGTTGATGGAAAGGGTTAAAAGAGTGGCTGCGTGGGAAAGAGAGGGTGGTGAGGATGGCTTTGGAAAGTAGAACTCCACACCATGAGGCTGCTTTAAACCCCAAGCTGGGAGCTTTTCTGTTAGCTGTCCATTTATATTCTATTCTGTTTACATAGGTTTTATATCGCTTTTATCACTGTGGTACCTGAGCACCTTCCAAGAGTGCATTAAGCCACATGACTACATGTATGTCACATGTGGTTTGTTCTCTCTCATTCTATTCCCAGAGGGAGACGCAGGTGCAGAGGAGTTTTTGGTAGGGTATGGTTGTGACATTCCCCAGGGTACACTCTGGACTGTTGAACAGCGGTGTCCCCTTAGGAATTCAACCTGGGATGCCTCTCACACTGCTTTGCTGGTGAACAATCACCTTTCCAGGTTCTGCTCACACACATCATCAGCATCTAAATTCACTCCCAGCTAAACGCATGAAAACTCTGACCAGTCACTCATGAATTATATACAGGGCAACACCCTCCAATTCCGAGTCTCAGACTTTCCCCCAGAAATGTGCATCTTGTACTGTCCAGCACAATACTGGACAATGCAAGCTCATAGAAAGTCCATCATTACATCAAAGGAAAGTGATAATGCACCAGCCCTGTTATTCCAAGTAGAGTTTCCCACGCATTTTAATCCAAACACACACTAGTTAAAGATAAAACAATAAGATAAGTTTATTAACTACAGAAAGATATATCTTAAGTGATTACAAATGATAATTCACAAAAGTCATGACTGGTTACAAAAGAAAATAAAAAGATAAAAACACAAACTAATTCCTAAACTTTAACAAGCTAATAAGATTTAAAGCAAGTATCTTTCTCTTACCACAAGTTGTAATAGGTCACAGACTGGATTTCCTTTCAGCCAGGGACCCTTTCCTTAGTTCAAAGTCCTTCAGGTGTTTGTTGATGTCATGAGCAGATAGACTGGAGGAGGAAAGGTGAGCTGGAGGTCACTGTCTCTCTGTCTCCCTCTCTTATACCACCCTCCCCTCTTTGAGGATTACCCCCCATTGGGGTGTATGTGACACATAGTCCCTTGTGGATGTAAGGGTTGAAACATTCTTGTGATGCAATTAAATTCCTTGTTTACCCTTTCCCATTGCTGAAGAATAACTGATTAAGCTGATGATCGCTAGCTACCCCCTGTTTGGGGTGCCAGTGTGTCTTTATCTCTGAAAAACTGGTTTGAACCTGCTTCTCTTAACCTTGGAGCATGTTATAACAATGATACATAGTAGAATCTAATAACTTCTCATACAAAGTTGATACACACATTTTACCAGGACAACAATATTCAGCAGATTATGAGTTTTCAAATGATATCTCAAAAGGCATACTTTGTACAAAATTTATCATAGTCTTGTAAAAGTGATGACCAGAATAGTCTAGACCATCACAGTAGACTATTATATAATATACACCTGTTGTGTGTTTATATCAGAGAAGGTAAGGTCAAAGAAATGTGTCTTGCACTTGGAGTGGAAAGTGATGGTTGTTAGGTCCTGGGAGAGTTCATTTCACAGTCTGGGTTAGGGATGGGCAAACTACAGCCCAGGGGCCACATCCAGCCCTTCAGACATTTTAATCTGGCTCTCAAGCTCCTATCGGGGAGCGAGGTCTGGGGCTTGCCCCACTCTGCGCAGCTGCCGGAAACAGTGGCATGTTCCCTCTCCATCTCCTATGTGTAGGGGCAGCCAGGGGGCTCCACACGCTGCCCCTGCCCCACGCACTGCCCCTGCAGCTCCCATTGGCCAGGAACTGTGGCCAATGGGAACTGCAGGGGCAGCACCGGCAGACAGGGCCGCACAGAGCCGCCTGGCTGCGCCTCCACATAGGAGCCGGAGGGGGGGACATGCCGCTGCTTCTGGAAGCTGCTTGAGGTAAGCGACACCTGGAGCCTGCAACCCTGAGCCCACCCCCCATGCCCCAACCCCCTGCTCCAGCCCTGATCCACCCTCCAAACCCCACGGTCCCAGCCCGGAGCACCCTCCTGCAACCCCAACCCCTCATCCCCAGCCTCACCCCAGAGCCCGCACCCCCAGCTGGAGCCCTCACCCCCTCCTGCACCCCAACCCCCAATTTCGTGAGCATTCAGGGCCCACCATACAATTTCCATACCCAGATGTGGCCCTCGTGCCAAAAAATTTGCCCACCCCTGGTCTGGGGTCATTCCCAGCGAAAGTTCTGTCTCCTGAACAAATGAGCTTTACTCTTATTGTTGAGTGTTCCATTGTTCCAGAGGAGCTTAGAATATTCATTTATTTTACTTTCTTATATTATCTAAAAAGCCTTTTCTAATCTAATTTTTTGATTCTCTAACCAACCACTTAATCTGGCTGCTGAAAACAATTCCTTGTAGCATATTAAGGGCCAGGGGATAGCAATGGGTCTCCAGTTCCAGGAGTCTGTGGTTTGCTCGTAGGTCCTCAAATACCATGGAGATAGGCAAGGTATAAGAAGCTTAACAGCTCCTATGTGTAGGGGCAGCCAGGGGGCTCCACACGCTGCCCCTGCCCCACGCACTGCCCCTGCAGCTCCCATTGGCCAGGAAACGGTACTTTTACCATAGAGTTAATTTTCACATCTTCTTTACGGAAGGACTAATTTTACTATTCCTCTTTTTATTCTGAACTAGCAAAACCACACAGAGAATAAGTGGAATACAAATTACCTCTGTTTTCAATTCTGTGGCCTTACTGCACCTCATAAATAGGCAAATTGGAGATGAGTCCTACTCATGGCATAAAAGGGAGTGTACTCTATTGCCTCATACCTAATTGAGTTTTAAACGTGGGCCGGTCCCTCAACAGAATGAAGCCCACTTGTAAGAATTACTGATGTAGGACTCATTCCTGCAGACTACTGAGCACCTACTGGTAAAAGACACTTTAGGGGATTAGGCCTAAAGGAGTGCAAAGGTTATAGAAACATTTGTGTGTCTTATATCATTTGCACACCTCACCAGGATAACTGTACGTGTTTTGTGTTTGTTTTTTAAAAAAACTAGGATCTGATTGTAAGAAATGGCTTCCAAATTTTCTGCTGCAATTTACTGAAAATACAAATGCTGGTATTTGTCTGAGTATCTGATTGTGTCCACATATCATATACTGAGGTGTTTAATTACTCATTTGCATCCACAATTAAATTCGATCTGCAAAATTGGAGCTTGGCAATGTTAAAAAATAAAATAGAAATGCAAACTCCCTTTTTATCAATTTTATCAGATTTGTCTTTCCATCTCAGCCCAAGTAACCAATGTCCCAAAACTGATCACCAATTTGGAAGCTGTGTAACCATCAGAAAAAGATCTGCACATCCCTTGATGGAAGGGGATTGGTAGCAGCAGGAAGGGACCAAAGGATCAGCCAAGAAGAACCCACTGCTACCCTATTTTCTGAGGGTGGTGAAGAGGATCATATAAAAAGCCTGAACTCAGGATGCATCAACTACTGGTTTAAAATACACCCACATCATAGTGCAAAATTGAAAAGAGAATAAACTACTTATAAGAATAAAATAAGTTAGCAAATGCTTTATTCTTATGTTTTGTACTGTATATTCGTACTTACCCAAAAGGAATGGAGAGGTTAGGCTTAATCACTGAAACTAGTTATAGTATTCATTTTATATATTGGTGAAAAATTAGCGATTCAAATTAACATAAAATATTAGCTCCAGGCAAAAATACTGGATTTTTTCCTGAAACAGGACCACATTCTGCTTTATATATTATAAAATTATAATATATTCTGCTTATTTTCTCTATGCTGGCTGCAGACTATAGGACTGTGCATTGACTGTGCACTTAAATGATATATTCTAAAAAAACAGAGGCACACTTGTGGGTGCAAAAGTATCCATACAAATACACACGTACAGTTGCACATGCAATTTTCTGTCATTGAAGCAAACTGCATGTGCAATTGCAGGCAACTATGGGTGTACAACTATCTATGTCTTTTTCACTTGATTTACAGGCCTCCTAAGGATAACCGCAAATTGCTTAGATTTTCTGCAATGGCAAAATTGTATAATTTAAACAAATACATTTTGAAGTTGTAGCAATTAAAAAGCTGATTTAGGAGTAAAACAACATTTGAAAATATAAATGTTAAGGATAAACATTTTCAAAAGCATGTAAGTGACTTAGGAGACTAAGTACTATTTACAAAAGTGACAAGTGCATAAGTCACGTTTGAAAAATGGTATTTAGGCTTCAAAACCATGTAGGCATTTTTGAAAATTTTACCTTAAGTCTTATTGAAAGTTAATGGGACCTAGCTCTGTCCCTGTGAATCTGGAAAAGCTCTGAAGCAACACTATCCGTATTGCCAGGTATACTATGTTTTGATGACAATAGGCTTGAGCCTGCACAGCACTTGCATGGAGTGGTGCAAAGCAAAGTGAGATGAAAGGGAGGGGCTTAGATATTAAATTGATGGAGCCCATGTAAATACTTAGACAGCTTGATCCTACATTAATGAACATGTCGCTGAACAGCTACCAAATTACTTCTGCCACACAGCAGGAGTAATAGCCATGCTGACAGTGCGTCTTGATTGCATTTGAGCCCATGTATACGGTCAGACATGACCGTAACCCCGCTGCTGTTCTAGGTCCTGAACTCTTTACTGTAAGAGAGTGGATGGCAAAGAGCTTGAGATTTATTTCCACGTTTATATGCCTAGTGCTGAACCATGTTCTAACATGTAGCCTCTGCTCATGCTGCCACCTGAGTGCAACGAACCTGAACTCGCTGCTGCATATCACACAAAGCGGCCCTGAGGGAGGAAGGCCAATGTCAGAGGGCCCAATTCTGTAACTGGTAAGGAGCCTCATATATTTTTCTTGTGTTTAAGATTTCCCGCATCCCCACAAGTCTAAACTTCCACCATCTTTTTAGGGCTTCAAACAAAACTGGAGCATACCAAACAACAAAAGCTAAAGTCTTTTGCAAATTCAATTTTTGAACAGCTTTTTAGATTAGGTGGGGGAAGCTCTTTTGATGCTTTGAACTAATTAAAAAGGCCTGGTGTGCAAATGTCAAAATGGAAGAAATTTAGCAGAAAATGGGGAGAAATGTCCAGATCTCCCTATTATCACTTGCTGCACATCTCATAAGACAGCCGATTCCCAGCTCTGTATGGGTTCCAGCATTCAGTGATTTATTGGGTAATTCAGCATTTGCCAGTATGTCTTGTGCTAATTAAATGCATCGCACTCTATTCAGAAATGTCACAATTGATTTGTCTTCTGCAAGCACTGACTTTATTTCAATCTTCTAAAAAAGATTTTATGAGCCTCAGATAACTTATCCTGGCACATTCATCTCCCAGGGCAGCTTCTGTATCTGAGGGCAGTATGAGAAGAAACCAACAGTGACCATTCAATACAAATGTCTTTTTTTGGACATTTATTTATTTGCTATATGCTGTATACCCAGGAGTAGGTAGTGTATATGGTGACATTACAAGCAGTTCTATTAACCAATAAAAACATTTGAACATAACAGAAGTTAATATGCAATACTGGCTGTTTTTATTGGTTGATAGACTGAGTCTAAAAACCTGTGGATTGAGAATGCTGTAATCCGTTACAAGGTGTTTGTTTATTTACTAGTGGATTTGTGACTGAATCCAGCTATTAACTAAATTGGAGCAAGAGGAAAGCAACATAAAATAGCTCAATCTAAACATAAGATGCCAGAGCATGCTTAGTATTTATACCCAGTATATAACAACAGGAGGTCACAGACGGAATGGTAGTTTGTCATTTTAATTCAGATTTTACACACACACCCCTCCCCCCACTTTTTATGTAGAGCTGGATGCTGAGACTGAATTGCAGCATTACTAGTCAATCATGGAAAAAATAGTTAGTTACAGTTATAGTGTGTGGCCAAAAAAAATTGCTTAGTTCTGAGAAAATAAAATTCCTGACACAAAATAACCGTCAGGGCTTAATCTGAATTGAAAATCTCATAGACTCATAGACTCATAGACTTTAAGGTCAGAAGGGACCAATATGGTCATCTAGTCTGACCCCCCGCATGATGCAGGCCACAAAAGCTGACCCCCCCACTTTCCCTTAGCTCTGCTGTGACGCAGGAGAAGAAAAATTACCTCGTGTGGGACACAGGAAGAGAACCATTATTGACTGTGAGGCAGCGACACATTACTCAAAGAAATGGGAGGAGGGGAGACAGCGTGAACATTTTAAGAAGAATATTTTACTAGAAAATAGTAATTTTCTATGAATGTTGCTTGTATATAGGATCCCTTACTATTTAACCTTTCTGCAGCTGCACCTTTTCTAAAGTGGATTATGTCGCGTAAGGGAAACTTGCTGCATTAATGAGAAACTTATCAGAATCGGCTGGAATCAAGTAAGAACAAACATCAGTTTTCATTTTTGTCACATTAGCAAGTGAATTTTGTGTGCATGAACATGTAGTGAGTGTGAACATAAGGGGGCTGGTCGCCGGGGCAGGAGCCTGTGTCTGTACTGTGCAAGCTTCTGCCAATCCACGTTGTCCCTTGTTTACATCACCTCACTCATTCCAGTCTCAGGAGTCTCCCAAGGAGAGATTTCCAACTGTGACATGTGTCTGCAGCATGGACAAATGTTGAGTAGGATTTGACCACCAAACTCTGGTCACTGGCTATGGCTGATCACAAATACACTATCATGATCTCCTATGGCTAACATAACAAAACTGTCTGTGAGTCAGGTATTATTCTCCAGTGGGACAAAGGTCTCAGTTAAACACTCAGTTTTGGTGGTGATTAGACACACAGCCAGTCAAAATATAAAATGGGGGACTCTGCCCATTGGTTAGTATCTGGATATCTGTTGGCAGAGAAAGGGGACACTGTCTTGTAATTTTATCATGTCAATGATATCCATAATATAACAAATGAATGTATCATTGCAAGGAAAGTAGGGTAAATCAAACCACTAGTAAACCCATCTTTTCAGCAACCATCTTTTATTCTTGCCTTATGATTTTCATGTCAACTAATAAAATAGTTTCCATGCACAGACAGCTGTCATTTTGCTGTTATAAGGATGATTTGTTTTTGTAATGAAGGGTAAATATTTGTCTGCAGAAGTGTCATGAAAATTAACTATTTGGCTCAGGTTTATAGGATTTCGCTATTTTATTGCAAAAAGTTGTGTTTGTTCACAGAAACAGCAAGCTTTTGCTCAGAATCAGATTTGCAAATACTTGTGAACACAGAATTTTTCACAGGTGAGTACTGGAAAATGAAACTCGGTAGCTTGGCAAAGCCTTAGAGCTGATATTTTCCTCTCAGGAACTTGCTTAAAGCCCTGGTCATGAAAAGAATCCTGCCCCACAAAGAATCTTAACTGACCTGACACTTCCAAACTAAAATGATGGTGTCGGTGCATACTTAAACAAGAAAACTGTTGTCCATTTGAGATGACTATATTTACCTAGCAAATCTCAGCTCTGATGCAGCATCTGGTTTCCCATTACATCTTGTTTTTTGCTGTATTAGTTGAGGAGCAAAACACCTTCAAACGACTAGTCTTAGGTCACACAAGGAGTCAGAAACTCAACAGGAGTAAAGCCTCTGGATACTCCCTGCTCCTGTGCCAAATCCTGAAATCACACATCTTCCACACTTAGGCTATGATGTATTTTAAATCTGAATATGTATTAGCAAGGGCCAGTTTTCCAGAGATGGCCTCTAACATTTATGTGTGCACCCGTTAGTGTTTGCAAAAGGGCTTTCACACTCAGAAATTGGGTAACTGCACACACAAGAGGTACTGAAGTGGGCAATTACTTGATTTACAGGGCAAATGGATGCACACACAGTATTGGAGGTCATGTTTTAACATGTCCCCCCCGCAGTATCCATAGATGGGCAGTGGGCAATAATGTCATTTCCTGCTACTATGTCACTCATGGCAGCATTTTATTATTAAATACTGTTGGCAGATGTTGGCACGTCAGGCTCAGAAGAAAAAACTGCCAGCACTGACATATTGGTGCCCTCACACAACATACATTTTCCACTCCCTTAGTTACAAGCCTTCCCTTTTTGTTTGGGCAAAAGCTCAGACAGATTAAATGGGATTACACATTTTAATCATGAATTAATGTAAAAAATGTACAATTAATGCATATAAGATTGAAGTAATGAATCGTTATTTCCCTGAGCACTGTCTAATGGGACGAATGCTAATGTATCCGCTCTCTTTTCTGTGAATGCTAAAGCAAGCAGACACATTCCCTTTACAAATATTTTTCATTCCCTTTTCTCCCCCATCAAAATCCAAATCTAGGGTCTGAACTTGTTCTCATTAGAGTCAGTAGCAAAATTCCAGTTGACCACCATGAGTGCAAGCTCAATGGCACCAATGCCTGTATATTTGTGCCTCTCTGGGAAGGAGTTTTGACTCCGTCTCTACCTACCAGCTCACTGATTTTGTTTAGTTGAAGAGGTTCCCACTATACCCATGTCAGAGGGCGCAGGCTTAGCCACACCTGTGACTGATTCCTTCAAGGTGATGGGTCTAGGGCAGGGATCAGGCAACAGCCTTCAGGTCATCTGGACCTCAAACCAAAGCCTAACATGAGCAGCTCAGCTGGGAGAGAGAACTGCAAGAGACCCTGGATTGACACAAGGGGGGAGGGATAGCTCAGTGGTTTGAGCATTGGCCTGCTAAACCCAAGGTTGTGAGTTCAATCCTAGAGGGGCCACTTGGGGATCTGGGGCAAAATCAGTACTTGGTCCTGCTAGTGAAGGTAGGGGGCTGGACTTGATGACCTTTCAAGGTCCCTTCCAGTTCTAGGAGATGGGATATCTCCATTTAAAAAAAAAAAAAAAAAAAAGTCCCTAGACAGGGCCCAGGCAGTTTGATTTGTATTGTGCTGCTTTGGTTTTGAGAAAAATACCACCCCTGCAGGAAGGGATTGAAATTCTGCCACTTTGGGGAGCTTTATTTGCCACACAGGCTGGTGAATTGGCTCGCTAATTTATAATATGGTTTAAAACTAACTCACCAAAGTTATCATAGAGATATAGCAGTATCTCATTTCAAAGGGGAGGAACTCAGGTTGAAACAAAGGAATATTAGGTTTGTTCATAAAACCCCAAATCCAGACCTGCTACTCTTCTGGGATTGTTACTACCAATGCAGTTAAGCCTTTTGCTAAAGTCTTGTTGACTGGTGACGCTCATCACAGAACAGCATTTTCGTGGCCTTCATAAGTCTTCCCTCTCATCTACCTTTCTCTGCAGACTTTCTGGCTGTTCTCCTGTCTTGCCTCAGGACACAAACCAGCCATGCCAGATCTTGTTTGGAAGGGATTTATTTTCTTTTTTGTGCCTTTAAGTCTTCTTTCCCCAGCCCTCCCCACCGAGTGAAAACTTTAGCCCGAGTCCTGAACTCAGATCCCTGAGAACAGACTCTTGGTTTCAGGAATGGGGCCTGAGTGCTCTTCCTCACCAAGAAGTAGAGCTTTCCTTGGGGGGTAAGGAGATCCAGTGGCAACAGACACTGAAATCAAAGAGGGACACAGTATTCCACTTGCATTGGCACAGTATGGTTGTTCTGCCCTCATTTGTACGTGTCCCTTTCTCAAGTGGAGAGAAGGATCTGCTATGTGAGCTGGGTATTCACTGGCAAGCAGCCAAATGCAGAGACCAAAGAGGAACTCAGCATCCATAGAGGTGAATCTGGGTCCTTGTCTGATGGCTTTTTATCGCCTGTTTGCTTAGTGGTGCTGTTGCAGGATCCTACACTCAACCAGGCCCTCATCCAGTCTGTTCTCCACCCACAAAGCAACTGTGTTCCTGCCAAGGAGCCTCTCTTACCAAATGAGTCAGCTCCATTATTTTGCCCCATTTTAAAGGATGTATTTGCACAAGTCCCCCAAAGGAAATTCTCTGTCTCTCTGCTCTTCCAATGGGATCCTGGAAAGTGTGTGGGGAGGAAGTATTCTTCCTCTCATTCAGCATGAGAGCCAAAGATCTAGGAATTCTCCTCCACTGGATTTCTCAGGAGGACTGAATTTTCCTACATTTAAAAAAACCTTATGCCACAAACCCTCACAAGAGAAAAAAAAACAATTAATTAATACAGGAATCATTTGTTACATGAGGAAAAACCTGCTACATCTTCCTTTTCCTGCCAGCCCTTCAGAGCATGACAGAATCTAGTCAGTCATTAGATGCCAAGGATTCAGTGAAAAATGTACTGTATATACATATAAACAAACTACTTACTTCTAGCAGAAAGCCAGGAATCGTGCATGACAGAATCCAGAATAAGTATTAGTCAGTGGCTGCATCTGCTGAAAGTTTGGCTCTTCCCCTAGATTCTGTCATTTCACCTAAGGCCGTGCTGGACAGGAAAAGTGAGGTGGTGTTTAGCAGTATCAAGCTCACTGGCCTGTTTGACAGGGAATGCGTTTACTCTACACACATGTCCAGGACAGCTAAGGAATGGACTGCAGACATTCAAGCAGCACATGTGCCATATTCCCTAAAAACATGAGAATAGTGAATGCTTCTTTGCTATAGATTGCTTTACTTAAATTGCCTGTTAAAACCACAAGTGCTTCAGCCAGGCCCATCTAGCTTCCTGCTTACACTCTGGCGTGGGGGTAACTTACCCTCAAAAGTAAGATGGCAGCTCTCCCTTTGAAAGGGCCCTGACTATTTGGAGAATTGCTGGATTCAGCCTCAAAAGGCATCCAGGAAAACAAGATCTCTCATCTGCTGCTTCTTGGACCAACTGAGTCAGACTATCAAGCCCCTTAGACTCAGTATTTCACTCTATGGTCCCTGAGCAAGTACAGATTCAAAATGAGAATTCCACCCTTGTTTCTTTCATAGAATAGGAAGGAAATCCAAGCCCTTGAAATCAACACAACTACTCACCATAGTAAGTATCTGCAGGATTGCACCCTTAGACAAAAAGGCAGCCATTGTAATTGATAGATGAGGCAATTACTATGAGAAGCTCTGCCTGAAAAGTACGTAAGAGAAGCTAAACGCCAAAGACACCCTGCAGTCAAGTGGCAACCAAGTCACAGAATATCAATCTTCTTAACAGCTAATTGTTTTCTGTGATTTGGTTCTAGCTCTGCTCAAGGTCAGCATGAAAGAGGTTCATTTTATTCAGAAGGATGCATGAGGGATAAAGGCAAATTGGGGTGTGATCCTGCAAACCTGTTCATGAGGCTGCTAGTATGGGTAAGTGCTGTCAGGCCCTCACTCCATATTCTTTTGGCTACAGAGTTTTTAAAGAGGAAGGTGGCCCTGCATGATGTGAAAATTCCCATTTGTCATTGCCTGCCACCTGCCTGAGAGAAGACTGAAAGAAAATTAACCCTTGCAGTCTGTGCAATTGGAGTAGATTCAGAGAACTCATTGGCAAGAAAGACATTTGTTTTTCTCTGCAGCTTATTGTGCCTACTCTGGCAGGGAGTGCTGTGGTAACCAGGAGTGCAAAAAAGATGGTCGGATGTTGCCTACTAATTAAAAAAAGAAGCTTTCTGCAGGAAGTACAGAGAAATGAGTAAAAAAGGGAATTAAAAGGAAGCATAAGAAAACAGATCACACACAAACAAAGGAGAAAAACACTGATGTTAGGAAGGAAGGGGGAAAAACAAACAAGGGGGAAAATGACTGAAAAAATACATCAACCCCCAAAAAGGAAAATATCTGAGAATATATGTGGTCGCTTAATACAAGCAGAGCCGTGAAACAGTCTCTGGGTAACATAGTTTCAAGATAAAACTATTCTATGTGGGGTAGATGCTCAGAGGTATAAATCAGCAGAGCTCAACTGAATTAACTTCAGGTGAGGATCTGGCCCAAGGATTTCAAAATTCTTTGTATTTAAGGCTGCCAGTTGTACATGAGCTGAGGTAAAACCCTTTTTAGAGGAACGTGGCAAACAAATAGCCATAACAAAGCACAACAAAGTAACAACGTCTACTCGCAGTGTGGTTGGAGAAGTGCAATGGAGACCAGAACGTACCACAAAGTCAATTTAAAAAAAAAAATGGGGAAGAAAACTGCTTGATTCCAGAATTTAGTCAACTTCATGCCTGTATCAAGATCAGTGGAACTGGGCTTGTCTACACTACCGCGGTAGTTCGACGGCTGGCAATCGAACTTCCGGGTTCGATTTATCGCGTCTGGTGTGGACGCGATAATTCGAACCAGGAAGTGCTCGCCGTCGACTGCGGTACTCCACGTCAGCGAGAGGAGTACCGCGGAGTCGACGGGGGAGCCTGCCTGCCGTGTGTGGACCGCGTCTGAACCGCGGTAAATTCGAACTAAGGTATGTCGACTTCAGCTACGTTATTCACGTAGCTGAAGTTGCGTACCTTAGATCGAATTGGGGTGTTAGTGTAGACCAGGCCTAAGAGTGCCCATGTTCCCTGGAGGGACTGCTATTGAGGGGACACCTGTAGAATAGGGAATGTGGGGAGTTAAATTAAGCTGAAAGCAACTCAATCACATGGTCAGAGCAACACACAGGGTTTAACAAAGATCCACTTGTTCAATTTAACTTGCATTCAGCTTTACTCTTTGCAAATGAAGCTGTGGCGGCTGGTTTGGTTCATTGTACTATGTAGCTGTGCCAGCTAATCAAATTTGCTCCTTGAGTGTATAACTAAAGGCATGTTTTCCAATCCTTTATTCATTCGCATGTCTCTTCTCTGAACCTTTTCCAATTTATCAACATCCTTCTTGAAATGTTGACACCAGAACTGGACATAGTATTCCACTAGCAGTCTCACCAGTTACTGCTACTTGACAGTCCCATTTATACATCCAAGGATCACATTAGCTCTTTTGGCCACAGTGCCATACTAGGAATTCATATTCAGCCGATTATTCTGGGAAGCAGCGAATCTGAAAAAGACTTGGGTGTGATGGTGGATAGCGTTCTCCATTACATTTTTCATTCCTAGATGTATAACTTTACATATGGCTGCATTAAAACATATTGTTTGCTTGCCCCCCCAACTTACCAAGTGATCCGGATAGCTCTGAATCAGTGACCTGCCTGCTTCATTATTTACCACTCCCACGGGTTGTGTGTCATCTGCAAACTTTATCAGTAATGAATTTATGTTTTCCTCCACGTCACTAATAAAAATGTTAAACAGTTTAAGGCCAAGATCCCTACTAGAAACATGCCCACTCAATATGATTCCCTCTTTAAAATTACATTCTGAGCCCTGTCAGCTAGTTTTTAACCCATTTAATGTGTGCCATGTTGATTTTGTATTGTTGTAGTTTCTTAATCAAAATGTCATGCAGTACAAAGTCAAATGCCTTCTAGAAGTCTAAATATATTACAGCATTATTACGTTTATCAAAGAAACTTGTAATCTCTTCAAAAAGAAGCTATCAAGTTAGTTGGACAAACTCTATCTTTCATAAACCCATGTTGATTGGCATTAATTATGTTATCCTCCTTTATTTCTGTATTAATCAAGTCCTGTATCAGCCATTCCATTATCTTGCCCAGGATCAAAGTCAAGCTGACAGCCCTATCATAAGCCCTGTCACAGTTCAGGGCAACTCCACCTATATTGCCCTTCTTGTTCCAGCAAGGGCACCCACTCTAGGCTCCAAGCTCCTCAGCCATCACCTCTCTTGGATGGAGATAGGCATCTCTCTCCCTCCTGACCAGAGTATTTCCAGGCTGCACAGTCCCCTGACAACACTGTGATGTCCACAGTAACAGACAGCCTGCCTAAGCAGGCCTGCTTCACTTCCCTCCTATAGATGGTACACACTATAATTGCCACAGTTAAGTTGCCACACAGCTGTTTCTAAGTGAACACATTTATTCTTAAGGTAAAAGCATTACAGAGAAAACATATTAGATAAAAGAGACATGCAGAGTGCTATAATTGCAAAGCACCAGTTTAAGATACCTCTGAATTACATTAGTAAGCCAGAAAGGTACACTCATTTGTTTACTGACAGAAAGAGCCTACACGCATGCCAATAAGATCACCCCTAACTCCAACAAGACCTCTGGCTGGTGATTAGTCCGTCAAACCCCACGGAGAAGTTTTTCCTGTGATCACAAGTTCATCATAGACTCATAGACTTTAAGGTCAGAAGGGACCATCGTGATCATCTAGTATGACCTCCTGCACATTGCAGGCCACAGAACCTCACCCACCCACTCCTGTAATAAACCCCTAACCTCTGGCTGAGTTATTGATGTCCTCAAATCACGGGTTAAAGACTTCAAGTTACAGAGACTTCCCCATTTACACTAGTTTAAATCTGCAAGTGACCTATGCCCCATGCTGCAGAAGAAGGCGAAAAAACCCCAATCTGATCCAGGGGAAAATTCCTTTCCGACCCCAAATACGATGATCAGTTAGACCCTGAGTATGTGGGCAAGACCCACCAGGCAGATACCTGGGAAAGAATTTTCTGTAATAACTCAGAGCCCTCCCCATCTAGTGTCCCATCTCCAGACGCTGGGGATTTTTGCTACTGGCAGTCGTTGATGGGCCACTTGCCGTTGCAGGCAGTCCTGTCACACCCCATCTCCTCCATAAACTTATCAAGCTCAGACTTGAAGCCAATTAGGGTTTTTTTTGCCCCCACTGCTTCCCTTGGAAGGCTGTTCCAGAACTTCACTCCTCTGATGGTTAGAAACCTTCACCTAATTTTGAGCCTAGACATCTTGATGGCCAGTTTATATCCATTTGTTCTTGTATCCACATTGGCGCTTAGCTAATATAACTCCTCTCCCTCCCTGGTATCTATCCCTCTGATGTATTTACATAGAGAAATCATATCTCCCCTCAGCCTTTGCTTGGTTAGGCTAAACAAGCCAAGATCTTTGAGTCTCCTCTCATAAGGTAAGTTTTCCATTCCTCGGGTCATCCTAATAACCCTTCTCTGCACTTGTTTGAATTCATCTTTCTTAAACATGGGAGATCGGAATTGCACACAGTACTCCAGGTGAGGTCTCACCAGTGCATTGTATAATGGTACTAACACTTCCCTGTCTCTGCTGGAAATACCTTGCCTGATGCATCTACAGCTTCAGCTTAGAATCAGAACCCAAGCCTTATGGGGTCTCAGTAGGCCAAAGTCTTTCCAACCCTTCCCTAAGGATTGGGGTCCCCCTTGGACCAAAGGACCTGTCCATTCGGTGGATCAGAAAGCAAGCCCTGTGTCAGTTAACTCAATTATTTATCTATAAATCCTTCCTTTGTCTGTTGGTTCCTGGAGAATCCAGTTTGAACCAGTATATTCAAGACTCTCTCCAAGTGCTGGTAGCTCTCTGCAGGTATTACAACCTGAGCGAATTTGCCTAACTACTCACCCTACCCCCTCCCACTGTTCTGAGTTGCTGGACTAAAGTCATCATCTGGCTTTTTCCCAAATACAGAACAGAAATATTTATTGAACATGCCTGCCTTTTCTGCATTATTATTGACAATTCTGCCATTTCCATCTAGTAATAGACCAAAACCTTTGGTTGGTGAGCAAAGAAAACGATTTAGAGAGAAAGGACAGGAAGAAGAGATTGCAATAGTCAAGACGAGAGATGATGAAGGCATGGAAAAGGCTCTAGGTCTAATATACATGCCTGCACCCAGGATCTGAATCCCACTAACATTTGGGGAAGTTCAGATCTACATCTGAACATCCTGGCTACTAGCTCCCACTTCTGTGAAGACTGAAACAAAATCCCCGAGCCAAACACATCCAAATTTAGAAGTGTGTATCCAAATCCAAACTTTGCAATTCAACCCTATCTCTGTACTTCATGTATCAGGTGCATGGAGTATAACTTAAAGCGCTGCTGTGTGGGTGTTATACATTCCCACCATGTTCTGTTTTCACTGCTACACACTCCACAGTAGGTACCTACTGCATGTTGTGTTGCTCACTAGGCATTCCCGAGTATCCACAGAGATTACTTTCCTTTAGCTCAGAGGATAGTCTAGCAAAAATCTCTACAGACAATCAAGGGAAAGAAATCATTCCTTCATTCTCACTGAAAGTCTTACCCCTCTCTAAATCCAGAGGTTGACTGATAGACCTGCATGACAGTAAGGACGTGGGCTAGCAGTCAGATTGCATCTCATGGGGACTTCATGCAATCAGCTCTGCATGGAGAGATGGTCCCTTACAGGACTTTAATGAGCTTAACAAGAATCTCACTGAACCCAAACACAGAGCGATTTCACAATTAGACATTGGAAATGTCAATTCTTATATTTTGTCATCTTTTACTTTGAATTCAAATAGGTGCTTCTAATCCTCTTTAAATAGTTTTGCTTTAGAGTATTCACAGTAATTTCAGACCAAGTGGAATAATTCATTGACAGGCAATACTGTCATTTCATAATTTCTTATAAAAATCATAATACATGAATTTACTGTAATTATGGATTTAATTGGTAATTCCACAACCATCTGCTATATCTTGGCATTAATTAGTGTTCTTGCTGTATTTACTGTACAGCATTTCACTTGAAATGAAGAGCTAGGGTGAAACTTTCCATTCAAATCCACAGAAAAATCCCACCCAAACCAAAAAGAAAAAAAAGCTCTCAAGCTCAAAATATTATAGCCTTTCAGTTTCAGCATAATGGGTCCACTTCTGTTCCCACTAAAGGCAATGGAAGTTTTGCTATTGACTTTTATGAGAGAAGGACTAGGCCCCCAATCAGCTTCCTAATCCAATCAGGAAGAGTTATCCAAAACCCTTTGCTCACTCACTGTGCCAGGGATCTAGCCTCAAGATTTATCATCAATAGGATAAATCAGGGCTTTCTGGTTTATGACTTACTAACATGGCCTCTTAAATAAACAGATTATTATGCAAACACAAGTCCTTCACTACACTGCAAACATACAAGTGTGTGTGTTCATTTATTAGAGCAGTGGCTAAAACCCCAGTATCTAACCATAGGCTCTTTTGGGATAAGCCTGGCTGCCAGACAAAGCCCAATTCAGATCGACCACTTTTGTTTTACACCACTTTATTTTGGAAGTCATCATATGAAACTACATTTGCTTCCACCACCCCCCACCACAATCAGCATATCTCTGGCTACAGAAGTGGTACCAAAGAGTCATTCTACCAGCACTCTCAACAGAAGACAACAGGACAGGAACACTGCACTTTCTTCCCTTAACCCCAGTTTATCAAGGAAATGTGGTCCAAGTAGGGCTGTCCAGAAGACAAGAAATCTGTTATGAAACCAGTTTGATGGTTTGACATTTGGTTTCATTCTGCATTGGAACGACACTGAAACCTTTTGAAATTTTTAATGAAAAAAAGATAACCCCCACCTGCCAATAGTCCAGTGGCTACAGCACTTACTTGGAATGTGTGAGGACCAAGTTCAAGTGCCTGCTCTGAATCTCATTCTCTAAATTCCATCATGGAGGTAGGAAACCATTGAAATGGAGACATTTCTGCAAGAAGTTTTGATGAATCAGCATTTTCTGATGGGGGAAAAAATGTTTTGTCAAAAAAGTCACAACCAGCTCTAGTTTCAAGTTCCAGCAGCCATGAGAGCAGAAGTTCCTAAAGTGCTCCCAAATTGGGTCCCCGCATTACAGCATAATGCAGTAGTACCATGTCATTAAAAATAGCCCAAATGGTTTATGAAATGATTTTGGGTAATGTTAATTTAGTGCTTATGACAAGGACGTTGGTAGATCAAATTGTCTATTCATCTGTAGAATGCACACCGTGTTCACTAGCCTGGGAGAACTATAATTCCTATTTTAGGGTTTTGTAGTAGCACCCACCACTGTAGCATCGTATGCGAGCGCTTCTCAGATAATAAGAAAAGCAACCTCTAAAATTACAGTTGCGATTTTCCATGGCAATGTTTTTTGCTGTATAAAAGTCAGGTGTGTGCATGCATTAATCAAGTACCTAACTGCCAAATTCAGGAACACAGATGCCTACTAGGGTGTGCAAATGTAGAGTCTGATTATGCAAACAAAGCCGTGCAAGGGGCTGTGTGAGAGCACAAGCAAGTTTCTTAAAAAATGCGGCCATTACAAGAGACGGGCACATGCTGGGTGACATTTTGTGCTGTGCAACACAAGTAGCAATGAAATAAAAATGCATGCTATATCAGAGGTGGACCAAACAAGCTCAGCCTGGAGCAGGACACCACAAACACCGTAGTGTTTGGCAACCTATTGGAAGTGTAGTTCACTACCTTTGGGTGGGTGTCACAGTGGCTGGTTGGCACTGTCCAGTTAGATATCCACATGTACAGTGGGTGTAAGGCACTAACATTCTGATTTGGGAACATTTAATACCCACTTGGCAGAGGAGTATATGAAGCAAAGGGGAGGAGGGGGAGGGGAGTTTGTGCCCTTATCTGTGCATAGGCATCCTCTCACCCTCTCTGAGAGGAAAGAAGGGGCCAGCTGCCACTGTGGCACTATGACCCCCACCCCAGGCCCTGCAGAGAGCTCTCTGTTGATGTGGGGACCTCTGAAAGGGGACAGGCAGGGTCAATGCTGCACATTTTGTCGCTCCAGATATACTTCCTACACCAGCCTTCGGGGGCAGGGGAATCCAGCCCATGGCTGCACTGGTGCGGCACCTTCCAACCACTGCTGCTGCTGGGCCAACCTTCAAGGGCAGACAACCGCCTAAAAACTATGTGTACATGGGAGCAGAGGGAGGGTGGCCAACTGGTTCTATTGGCCTGACCACAGCTGCTAGTGTGGTAGGGGAACCCTTGCTGAGAACAGGCCTGCAGCTCCGAGCTGGTGCAGGAGTGTGTGTGTATTTGGGGGTGTGCGGATGGTAGTAATAAAGGAGCCTCTAAAATGAACAGTCAATGCCTAATCCCCAGTGTTGCCACCAAAGTATCACGAGTCTCGCTATATTTGGTCCTTTTGCTTAAAGGCCCAACTCCTGGAGTCATGTGATTATGTGAGAGTCTCAGCTTTCATTACTAAATAAATAAACAAACTACAAAAGTCAGTTTCCAGCCCTCATGATGGATGAGAAAAGCTTGGAGACAGGATCTGAGGGCACCCAAAAAGCTCAGAAACGAACAGGTAACTGAAAAGAACCCAAAATGTATTATTTTTTCAAATTCTCATGTTTGGGGGGACCTGACTCATGATTTTTCAATGGCTGGGAGTGGCAATGGAGATAAATATCAATGTCTTTGGCAAACTGCAGTCGATGTAATCAGCCTGAGGCAGGATTAACTTTTACTTGGTGCCCTCCTGCACTGTGGGCCCCCTGAAGCGGAGGGGGGAGGGGAGAACTCCAGGGATAGGAGCAGGAAGAAGCTCTGGCAGTCAGCTCCATTGGAACTATACCACCAGGGAGTGGAGTAGCCCCAGATGCTGCCCTGGAAGGCCCTGCAAATCCACCCAGTCTGTGTGCAGATCTCTTTTTCTGCAATGGGGAGCAAATCCTCCACTTCCCTTTGATGACCGAATGATTTGGTGGAAGGGAACTTCACAGAACTTTCCTCTCCATCCCAACCTGGACTAAGAGTTTTCACTAAAGGATGAGTCTTGGAGGTAGTATTTTTGGAAATGCTTGATAGCATGTCAGTCACTGCTGTACAGTCCCCAGCAGTCTGGAGAGTATTTGAAGAGCCCTGTTGTACCACACTCACTTGCAGGGTTCTCTCTCTAAACTTGGATGAATCTTCCAGGTTCCAAATTCTAACCTTTACTTACCACAAATGCAAATCAGAACTAAAGCACATTTAGAAGACTGGAGTTCTCAGGTGCCTGGTAAAGGGACGTGAACTCTTTCATGGCTAAGTCACTCCAGAGGCTATCTCCTATACCCAGATAAATGACCTTTACATGAACACACATTTGTACTGTATGTGAGATGTCACAGTTGTGGAGCTAATCAGCAAAATATCGTTTCTCCTACTTTTGAATACCTTCGATAGTGGCCATAGTAGAATACTGCACACCTTTGGGGACAGAGTTATAATGCAGCACGAGTCAAAAGTGAAGGCATGTTAATTAATATCCTGAGCAGGACACCTACACTGATCTCCAGTCTTCCCGCATTCACACATATTTCTCTCCGTGGGATTAGATGCAAATCAGGCTCCCTGAAGACCACTCAATGGGTAGTCTCTGATTTGAACCACTTCAGGGCTTGTACATCGGGTTGTTACTGAAGACTAACAACCAACAGAGCTCAAGCTGCACTGCCCTTTTGTATAAGGTTGCTTCATTCTTGCTAACCAATCAAACTGATATCTCAATCATGGCAGATTAGTGTCACTTTGTTTACATCCCTGAGAAAAACAAATCAAAAGTGTTTCTTTCTTCATAAAGGCCACTATGCAGTAAGTGACCAAGATTAAATTATGCAATCAGTTCATCTGCCCATCTGCTCAGTGCTCTGTCAGTCAGATGCTGTATTTTCCTCCTCTTTCCTTTCAGCAAGTGGTATTCTGTACTAGCAAGTGTAGTGAAAGCAGTATTATGATGCTGGGTAATATAATTCTAAATACCATCAAGCCTATAAAATGGACAATGAGTGATAAATAATTTACATTTATCAGAACTACTCAATCTTATTCCAGATTTAGCAATTGCATGTCCCTCTTTCACTCCACAATCATGCTAGAGAAAGAGAACAGAATTTCAATAATCTTGTGGTTCGATGTATTGAACTGCTGTGCAGAGCAATGAACTTACCATTCTTTTTCCTTCAGCCCTTTGAAAGGTGATGGACCTGGTGTGATGCCAGGGCCTGCAAAAAGCAAAATGGGACCCATTTCAATTTGATTCTTGGAGACTCAACAATAAATCAAAGACTCTCTCTCACTGGGGAATGTTTACATACTCACCTCCCTTCTGACCCCACTACCAAAGCTTTATCCTGTTTTAGATGATCTTAGATATAAGAAACTGCTCTCATTGTCTCAGTTTTCCCTCCCTGTTATTAGTGTATGTGTATGTTTCTATCTATAGATAGCTACACACACACACACACACATACACACACTGGAGCCTCCATCAGCATTGCAGACAGTTGCAAAAGGAATGGGTGAAAGGATGTGTGTGACAGCAGCTTGTTAATACAAAGCAGAGTGCTTTTTAACACCACCTATCGGCAATAAGAACAGGGAAAAGTGAAACAAAATTATTTTCGCTTTAGTTTCAGCTTTCAGCAACCTAATGTGGCAAAAAGTCTTTCCACCCTATTTTCTTAGTCTGAGAGCTAGGGATGATCTTTTGCATGTTGATTCTAATCTTGATTCCAAAAAAATAAACAGACTGAGGAAGCACATGCCTCCAGTGCCATCCATAAATGAAAAACCCCAAGTGCTAGTGCGGTCACCTCTGTTCCTGACCTTTTGACCTATGCTAATTAATTACTAAGCTTTGGAGTATTCATTTGAAAATTTTCTGTGGTCATGGTGATTCTCTTCAAGCAAAGTAATCACCAGAAATCCTTTTGTAATTCAGATATAGAGGGTGACATTTAATGTAAGTGGTTAATCATTATTAATTGCTTTGGTATTCATTGTAATTATCATAATGAGTTCATTTGAATGTACAGTGTAATTTCATAGCAGTACTATAGGCTGTATAAGCAGACTTGGATGAAGAAGCACACTGAAGCTTCCAGGCCAAGAGTACATGTACATGTAAGTGTGTTTACTATGAATTATTATTATTATTATTATTTGTGTTTGTATTACCATAGTGCCTAGGAGTCCCAGTCATGGACCAGGACCCCATTGTGCTAGGCGCTGTACAAACACAGAACAAAAAGATAACATGTCTCTGGCTTCATATACTAGAGCTGTTGAAAAATTCCAATTGTTTTTCATAGGTAAATGTAACAAAAATAGTCCTTTTCCCTGAAGCCTGAACAATTTTCAAGAACCAAAACAAAGTTATTGAAAACTAAAAATTTTATTGAAGATTTTTCATTTTGCCATCAGGGGGATTAAAAAACAGACATTTTCTACCAAAATAAAAAGTTTCTGCAAAAATATGTTTTGACTGAAAAGCTTTTTTTCATCAATTTTTAAAAAAATGTTTCAGTGAAAAATTTCAGCCAGCTGTAGTGTAAATAATGTCACAAGCTAAACTACACATGTCCTGGGGTAAAGAATCCAGGACTTTTGGTGCCAAAACAACACCGGGCTCTATCATTTGAGCTAAAGAAAAGTATCTATTAGCAGGCCTGTCAGTCGTAAGAAGGCTTATAACTTCTTTGCAGGCTAGCCAGCGACATAATCACAAATAGCAGCAGCACTGAATTCCATCCAGCCTATAGCAGCACTGCATCCACACTAGGTAACATATACCACATGTATATACCCACATGCAGGTAACAGGCTTCGTTTTCAGAAGAAGAGGTGTTTAGCATCACATCATTTCTTTTCCCTCGGTGAAGTTTTCTCCCCCCACACTTAATCTGTTCTCCCATTATCCCCACTCTCCATCCACTCGGCACACAAGACTGCATATTACAGCTATCAGCCCCTAGCCAAGGAGGCCTGGACCCACTTTTAACATTAGACAGGAGATTCTGCAATTGAGCAATGCTATGCCAGCGCATGGACTGCTCATCAGCTTTCACGGCTGCAAATGGGATGCTCTGATAACAGACACCACAGAGGAAGGAGGAATAGAGGTTAGGCAAAGGGATACAAAATAGTTGTTTTACTAAGGAAACCAATCTTGTTGGTGGTAAAGGATAATTAATTTTCTTTTTAAAGTTATGCTTTCTGAGCGGAGATAGGTTTTACAAACTTTACTACAGAGGTTGCATGAAGCTGAAGCAATGAACAGTAACAAATTACGAGTTAAAAATAAATGTTTCTGAGAGATAATAAAGCTATTTATATGTCACTTTGCATTCCCATTTCAGAATGTAAGTTTATGTACTTCCAAGCTGAAGACATGTAATAGTGAACATGCCGGATATCTATGCCTATACTACACCTGGTCTGTGGATAATTCTCTGCTTCTCTGTTACCCATCTAATCACCAGTCCCACATACAGTTTGCAATACTGTTCGAATGCATTTCTCTGCAGTATTAAAAGTGTGTGTTCAACAACATGCATCACAATATTTTCAGCTTTGGAAGTTTAAATGTAAATCATCCTTGGTTGCTCTGTTCTTTGATTCTCATATAATTGTTGAGGATTTATTTTGATGCAACTATAAAAAAATCTTTAATCACATAAAGGTTATTTTAAAAAAGCCACAAATACTTAGGAGTTCAAAATATGTATTCTTTTCTAAAAAAAAAAAATACCAGAAGAATTTGATTTGAGGGTTTAGGGTGCAGCGCTACACCCATTTACACCAGCTGAGGATTTGGCGATTAGAGCTCAGTTTCTTAGATGGAACAAGCAAGATGTTCCTTGATTAAGAGGAAGCATAGCCTGTTGTAAAAGCACAGCACAAGAAGGCCGGAGATCCAGGGATTGATTCTCCACATTAGAGGCCACATTTGAAAATGTAGGCCTTCATCCCTCTGTTTCAGTTTCTCGATATGTGAAGTGGGAGGACTACCCCACCTCACAGGGAGCATTAACATTACCAATATTTGAAGAGCACTTTGAAATACTTGAACAGAAAGCACTATAGAAGAGCCATGTAAAAATATCTTTTTTAGATCTTCATATCTTTGTTAGGTAAAAGAAGGTCCAGTAACATGGTAAAGATGTTACCAATTAAAGATACTAGTAGAACTGTACCTCAATAAATGTCAAATTCAGTTATATCAAATGCTGTTAAATTGCAAATGGCATAGACCCAGCTTCCGTAGTTAACAGATTGCTTAACTGCATACCTTGTGGTATGGTAATGCAAAACACATGTGAAAGAGAGTGCCTTTAGACATAAATTAAGGGTAAAGAAACACAGTATAATGAGTTTTTAATCTAACTTGAAATTTTTAAATTCATTTTAGTACAATTTTTTAAAATTAAATCTAGTAAAATGCACTATAGAGATTGAACTTGCCATAGCTGAGATTCCAGTACAGAAAAGCAGAATCTCACATGAGTAATAAGATAGTCACACGACCTCACCAGATCCTAGTCAACATGAACACTATTATTGGGAGAAATTATAAAAGCGTATTTGTAACCTAACAAAGCTGTGGGAAGCTTTTTGAAGAAATGATGGCTTGACACTGAAAAACGATGCCACAGATTTTAGATATTAGAGATGGCAGAGTCTTGCTGTGTAATTTAGTCTTGGTAAAGTTTAGGGCTGTTACGACAGACTCTTTTTAAGAGTCATCTTTTGTTTCTCCAGAAAAAAAGGCAAATGAGAGCATAGGTGCCAACTCTGTGGTGCTCCGGGCTCAAGCACCCACCGAAAAAACATAGGGGTGCCAGCACATGAGCCACAGTGTTGCTGACAGTTTCATCCGGAAAGCTACAGTGAGACATAATGTCTTTAAACTGGGACGTTAGTAAAGACAGTTTGTAGGTGAGTGCAATGATTTTAATATACTGTAATTCAGGGGTCGGCAACCTTTCAGAAGCGGTGTGCTGAGTCTTCATTTATTCACTTTAATTTAAGGTTTCGCGTGCCGGTAATACATTTTAATGTTTTTTAGAAGGTCTCTATCTATAAGTCTATATATTATATGACTAAACTATTGTTGTATTGTAAAATAAACAAGGTTTTCGAAATGTTTAAGAAGCTTCATTTAAAATTAAATTAAAATGTTGGTCTTACGCCGCCGGCCCGCTCAGCCCGCTGCTGGTCTGGGGTTCTGTTCACCTAGGCCGGCAGCAGGCTGAGCGGGGCCTGCGGCCGGGACCCCGGCTGGCAAGGGTCCGGCAGCCAGAACCCCAGACCGGCAGTGGGCTGTGCAGGGCTGGTGGCCGGGACCCCAGACCGGCAGTGGGCTGAGCGGCTCAAGCCACTGCCGCTCAGGGGTTCCATTCGCCTGCTCCTGCCAGCTGGGATCCCAGCTGCCGGACCCACTCAGCCCGCTGCTGGTCTGGGGTCCCGGCCCTGCCCACATACAGTGGGTACCTACCATCTCCCTGGATCTGGCCCATTCTCTTCCTCTCTCTGCACTGAGCTGAGGGTGGGAGTGCACTGAGCACAGGGCTGGGGGTGCAGGAGCAGGCTGGGGGTTGGGGTGTAGGGTCTGGCCAGGAGCTAGAATGAGGGAGGGGGCTCAGGGTTAGGGCAGGAGGTTTGGGTGTGGGGCACTTATCTGGGCAGCTCCCATTTGGTGCAAGGGGTGCAGGTGGGAATGTGGGGGGGGGCAGGAGCTCCCGTTTGGTGCTCAAGGTGGGGGTGGGGATGTGAGGGGTGCATGGGGTGTGGGGGGGCTGGGTATGTGGGAGGGTGCAAGAGTCAGGGCAGAGGGCTGGGGGCATGTGAGGGAGGTGCAGGTGTCAAGGCATGGGGTTGGGGGGATGGGTATGTGTGGGGGTGCCAGAGTCAGGGCTCGGGTCATGGGGGGGGTGAAGGAGTCAAGCAGAGGTCTGGGTGTGTATGAGGGGGGTACAGGGCTCAGGGCAGGGGCCTGGGGGGGTGCAGGGCACAGGGCTCAGGGCAGAGGGCTGGGTATGTGGGGGGCTCAGGGCAGAGGGCTGGGTGTGTGTGGGGGGGTCAGGGCAGAGGGGTGTGTGTGGGGGGGGTCAGAGCAGGGGGGTGGAGGGGATATGCCCCTATTCCACCACCCCCCTTCCCCAAGGCCCTGCCCCCGCTTCTTCTCTGCCTCCGCCTGGAGTAGCGAGCATGCTGACTCTGCTCCTTCCCGACCCCCTCCCTCGCAAAGGCCATCAGCTTATCGGGCCGGCAGGGAGAGAGGGACGGAGAGGAGGAGAGGCAGGAACCCAGCACACTGCAGGAAGAGGCAGGGGAGCCGGCAGGACTAAGCTTCTGCCCCCTGCCCCTTGCCCCCTGCCCCCACAGAAGAGTGTGGGGGGGCAGAGGGCGGAGAAGAGCAGGCGGGCCGGGCCGGGCTGGGCAGTCCCGGCAGGCAGCAGCGTGCCATTAAAAATCGTCTCGCGTGCTGTCTTTGGCACGCGTGCCACAGGTTGCCGACCCCTGCTGTAATTCATGATGACGTAAATTATGTAGTGCATTACTATTTTGGAAATGATTAAATTGTTAAGATACCAATGGTAGACACATATTCAATAACTAAAATATGAAAGAAGTGTATAAATATGCTGAAAATAGCCTCCCCCCAAAACTGGCAGAGCCCTCCCCGCAAACACACTCCCCTCTTCAAAACAAAAGTCAGTGCTTATGAGTGAGAGTCTTAAGTAGCTCATCATATGAAATATATTTTGGTGTTGTCCTCCACGGCTAGAAAAATATTCCATGATGATCACCACCAATTTTCCTGGTTTTTAAATCACTCCTCTTGAGGCCCTGAACTGAGATAGAGACTGGATGGGTCTCCTTTAGATGATCCTATCTCCACTCCTTAATTGATCCTATAGAAGAGGTGAGGAAGGCGTACCCTGCCTTGCAATGTTAAACTGGAATTGTAATTGTCCACTGTGAAGCTCTCATAGGGGTTGGGCTAATGCACCAAGAAAGAAAATAAGGAAGGAAACTAGAGAGAATTGGCCTACCCCTTCAAAAGGAGATGAGCAAAATGACAAAGGAGCGATGCATATGCAGCTCTTCTCTGAGAGTCGAGCAACGTTTCAGGAGCAACACTGGTGGGGCGCCATTTCAGGAAAGCATCGCTATTCAGGACAGCACTTTAGCAGGTGCTTAAAGTTAAGCATATGCTTAAGTACTATCCTGCACAGGGAAAGAAGTGCCTTCCTGAACCAGAGCCTGAAGGCTGTAGCAGAGGACAATTTTGACTGAACAGAGTGAAGAATTTATAGTTGTTTTCCCATAGCTCTCAGATGTATGGTCTTGGAGATAAGGCATTGGATTAGGAGTAAGAAGATCTAGGTTTTACTCTTGGCTCTGGCACAGACTTCCTATCTGACCTTGGATAAGTCACTTAGAACAAAATCTTCAAGAATAGTCCCTCCCTAATATTGGATGCCATGAATTTTGGATGCGCAATTTTAACAAGCTAGATTTTTCAGCCATGTTGAGTGTCTGCAGATCAGCCTTGGGAGTCTAAATTTGTACACCCAAGAACAGAGACACTTAACATTAGGCAACACTTTTGAAGATCTGTGTTTTAACTGTCGTGTGGTTCTGTTTCCCATTCTTCTTTACGCCACTTATTATTTGTATTACAGTAACACCTAGAGGACCATTATGCTGGGCACCGTATGAACACATAGTTAGAGACGGTTCTTGCCTCAAGGAGTTTACACTCTAATTGACAAGACAGACAAAGGTGGGAGGGGAAACACAGGCACACAGAGGCAAAGTGTGTTATATAACTGCAAAGTATTATTATTGAAGCTGAGTGATTCGAAATAATTCATGGAATTTAAGGCCAGAAGTGACCAATATGATCATATAATACAGGCCATAGAACCTTACCCCGAAATTTCAACATCAAGCCCATAACGAGTGCCTAATTTGTGCCAGGGCTGTTTTCAAGAAAAAAAATTGACTCCATGAAAGGTGTTTGCTTTCCATGGAAAAATTTGAGTTTTTGTTGCAAAAAGATACTCTTTGGTTTTCCTTTTTCTTTTTTTTTTTTGACAAAAATCAGAATTCACAGTCGAAAAGAAGAACGTTTTCTGTCCAGCTCTAATACGTATGCTCACAGCTTTGAAATTCATTTATTAGGCCTGATCCTGCAACGAGCTGAGCACCTTCAGTTTCCATTTTTTCAATGCAAATTGAGGGCATTCAGCACCTTCTGGCGATACTCTGGATCATGCTCCCTGAACATTCATAACAGAACTATCCAATTACATACATATGTTCCGAAAGTGAGCACAAAACGTATGTGGTCCTGATCAAAACAGACTCTTGTTAAAATCTGAGCAAAAATTCGTGGAAGATGTCTTTCAATATGCAACTACCTCTGATTATTAATATTGCCTCATTACTGTCTGCTGCTGGGGAGCTAGCCATATAAGAGGCAGGGTCCAAGAATTCACTTAATCTCTCACAGTGCATGCCCAAAGGCAATGCTACCAATGGGCCACATCAAGCATTCTTAGACTATGAAAGATATTTTATTTCTGTTTCCTCTGCTTGAGAACCTTTGAGGGGAGAGATTATATGAAGAAAAAGTGATAAAAATACCCAGGGCCAGGGGAGTTACCAAAGGCAAACACTATTCATGTTCAATCTGTTACGAGGCCAGGAACTAAACCCCTGATCTGTATGCAATATATCTAGGAAATCCTCTCGGTTAGCTTTCACCAATGCTCAGACCTCTGAAATTCAGACTTTTATAAAAAGAGAATGAAGAAAAGGACTATTGTGAGAAAAAACAAAAACCACTGACATACAAAGAAAAGAGCACGTGAGAATGAGCTGGAGGGATAAGAGTAAAAATGTCTCTTCTTATTCTATAGAGAAAACCTGATGTTTAAGAAAAAAAATATAATAATTAGCATTTGAGCCACTAATAGTCTGAATTTCTACATGGCAAAAAAATAAAATCTGATTGTTCACTCTCTCGTGTAAGAGAAAGCACTCCTATTTTCCCACCAGATTTTCATTTTAAGATGCTAAAAATGGCCTTACCTTTATGAAGCCTCTTTCATCCAGAAAGATGCCAAATTGATTTACAAATTACCACATAATGTGGCCACTACTGAAATGTAGATACCTCTGGACTGGAAGTCAGCAGCTGTTTAACAGTGCACAGGAATGTTAATTAATACTTTAAAGCTGGGAATTAAGAATACCTTATCCAAATGAGGAGGAATTTTAGGTAGGCATAAGGTAGCTACCCCCCAGTTACTAATTAATCACTGAAACAGTTTACCAAAAGTCATCGTGGATTCTCCATCACTGACAATTTTAAAATCAAGATTGGACGTTTTTCTTAAAGATCTGCTCTAGGGATTATTTAGGGGAAGTTCTCTGGCCTGTGTTACACAGGAGGTCAGACCAGCTGATCACAATGGTCCCTTCTGGCCTTGGAAGCTATGAATCTATGTAAACTAGAATTTGACCAGCAAGTTTAGCACACTTGCTTGATCCCCTGAGATCTTTATCTTTACAAGCAGTCAGGACATTAGGCCTTACAATGAGTTTGTACGCCAGCAGTGAAACTGCACCAGGGCAAGCTCCTAGCGTAGCTAGTGGTGCAGTACAATTTATGCCAGTAGAAACTGTATAAATCATACTGCACTGGTGTATGTTGTGCCTACACTAGGGATTTACACAAGTACAGCTTCACTGGTAGCTAAACACCCAGGCCCTGATCCTCCACTGCATCCACGCACAGCTCTAACATAGCAGCATGTGGTGGCTGAAGGCAGACAGTGATGATTCTCCTGATTCAGGGTCAATCAGCCCTTTCAACAGTGCAATATCAGATTTGGCTTAGCTCTGCCCTGCCAGGCCCCTCCATTGTCCCATCCACACCCAACATGCCCCCTCATGCTACTTACACTGGAGTTCAGAGCACAGCTTGTGTAAAAGGCAGCAGAGCCATCCCTGCCTGTTTGACACCAGCAAGAAATTCTCCACTGGCCCTGTCTGGTTCCTTTAAGGTCACTTAGACAGTGCAAAGTCACCTGAGTAGAACAGAGAATCCTGCCTTCAGTGTCGACAAGGGCTATGTCTCATTCAAAGTTGTGACCTTCTGTAGCTCACAGGCCACCAACACCACTCAGCACCCACTAGGTGACCAGATGTCCCGATTTTATAGGGACCGTCCCGATTTTTGGGTCTTTTTCTTATATAGGCACTATTACACCTCACCCCCGTCCCAATTTTTCACACTTGCTTTCTGGTCACCCTAGCACCCATAGACTAAACCCAAAAAACAAAACCAGGCTAAAGCATCACAGGCACTAGGAGACTAGGGTGTGATATGCCACACAGAGAATAGGAGGGACCGAGGTGCACCAGTGATGAGCACAATAGAAATGCCAGTAAATAAATTCAATCTCATTTAGATCAAAATGCTACAAGATAGAAAGGGCCCAAATCATCCCTTGTGTAAGGGTTTGTCTACACTTGGAACTTACATCAGGTATAGCTACATTGCTCAGGGGTGTGAAAAATCCACACCCCTGAATGACGTAGTTAACACTGACCTAACCCCCAGGGTCAACAGAATTCTTCCATCAACCTGTTACCTGGGGTTCTTTCAACCCAAAGCTCTAGGTAACTTTTACTCTGTGCGAGGTGTTGTCAGGAAATAAAACAGGGGAGACAGACGTCCGATGATAGATGGCTGGCACAGACAGGACAACACAAGAGTGCTTTCACTTGAAGCTAAACTTTATTTAGCCTCAAGCACTTATACACGTCCGCAACAGGTTAGTAAAACCAACCCTTGATAATTACCAAAGCTGAGTGTGGCTCTTGAGTGACACAGCAGCAGGCTTCCGGTGGCTAAATCTTCCGTCTGCTGGTGGGGACCGCAAGATGTATGCAGAGGGAGAGTCCAAACAAGTCCCAAAAGAGTCCCAAACAAGTCCAATTATCTCAAACTTTTCCCCCTTATTTATACATTAGTAATAGAATGACATGTCCCTTAAAGAAAACTTGTTAACTAAGCAGTTTCAATGGTCAAGCAAGAGGTTCCTTCTGTTTATTGATTAACCAGGTGTGGGTTTTTCCAGAGTTTGCAGCCTTGCCCCAATAGACATTCCTGGGGCACATCCTGCTCTCCTAAAATGCAACTTCAACACAATTCTTATCAGGAAGGACGCGGGGTCAAGCTGCCCTTTCTGTGGCACCCAACCCCTCCTCCCTCCCCCGCCTTGGTCAAGCTGAGACTGCTGACTAGGCTGCTTTTAATAATAAGCCATAGTGGTTTCAGGCACTTTACTGGTTTGCCAAAATCTCCCCGTACAAACCTAGCTACTGCCTCTTGGGGAGCTCTGCTGCTGTAATATTTCAAGTGTAGACAAGCCCTTACTCCACGGAAGTCAGTCTGGCCCATCATCTTTCCCTATTATGATCAGGTTTGATACACACAGAAAGAAGTGTGTTTTCTCAGCTGGTTTACTGGTTTAAAAGACCGAAGCATAATGCAGAAGTCGGAATATTACATTTATATTAGTCCAAATAAAATAATCTTATTTATGAAAAAATATACTAAAAATGTGTTTTTCAAAGTGTCAAAAATACCTAGATTCCTAATGGGGGAATGATTATTTTCTTTATATTTTACTTGCTTTCTTTTCATTCAAGCTAATCCACTTAATCCTAAATATCTGGCAGAAGATAAGGGTGGCCTAAGGATAGGCCCGGGAGCCATGAACTCCTCCACTCCAATCCTGTTTCTGACCCTTACTCCCTCTGTAGCTTTAGGGATGTGACAACTTCTCTGTCTTTGTTTCCCCATTTCAAAATGGGGATAGCAACACTTATGGGGCCTACTTGACAGGGTGTTAAAAGGATGAATTAGTTAGCACTTATATTTTGCTTTACATATTAAGTATTATGATTGTTGTGGCCCCGCAGCATTGTAGTATGTGTTACTGTTAGCTAGTTTTGTACCATTTCATTCTTTGAAATACCCTTTTAGACGCATCATGACATCTACATTCTTCCTTTTTGTGTATCCCACCAAAACCGTAGCTTTTGTTGTTAAAAACATTTTTTTTTAAATTAAGAAACAAAATAAGTACGTTTTCAGCAAGGCTAGAGACCAGTATCCCTTTTACCAGGTTTAGTTTATGCTTGAAAAATCTGTCTTTTTGCAACTACAAAATGAATTGCATGTACAGTTGTGAGTGCTTGTATATCTGACTGATTTGCACCTGGAAACCAGTTGCTAGAGGTACAAGTGCTCAGATTTGTGGGTGCACTTGAACTTTAGGTGCAAACAAAGAAAGCAAAACTTGCCATCTGCAATTTCATTATTTTGAAAATGTGTTCCTTAGAATCTGAAGTACTTTTTACCCTAGGACTAACATTCTATCGTCACTGAGACTTGTGCTCCTAAATCGCCCAGGCATTTTTGAAAATCCCACCTCAGAAGTCTAACGGTAGGCTCCCATTTTTGCAAATTTTGGCCTAAACAGTTGTATGATAAGGCTGTATCTGAGGCCTAAATTATTTGATAGTGTCCTTTTCTACTAAATTATATTATGGGGATTTAATGACTGAGCATGACTGAAGGGATATTCAGTCTGGCATACCCAACCCAGGTGCAACCAAGAGCTGTTACGCTATGACAGCTTTCAGTGACCTATGTAAAATAAATGTAATGGTCTCCGTGAATAATGCCCCAGTACAGCAGAGCACTTAAGCTAGTGCTTAAATTTTAAGCACATAAGTAGCCCATTAATTTCAGTGGGACAATTCATGTGTTTGTGCTTTCCTGGATTGATGGCTAAATGTCCACTCTATAATAATAATACCTTACATTATATTGCTCCTTTCATCCAAGCATTGCAGCATACTTTTTTATAGATGGAGAAACTGAGGCACAGAAACTCAGTGACTTGCCCAAGGTCATGAAGTGAGACAGTGGCAGACAGGAAGCAGAGTCCAGGATTTACGGCTCTAATCACTACAACTAGCATTTGACTGGTTGCCTTTTTGGCAATCTCTGCAGAGAGGACAAGGACTGCATAGACATGACTCTAACTCTGGACTACCTTCATGCTCCATGAGGGTGGTCCCTTTAGGTCAGCATTATGTCTCCTTGCTGGGGCAGTGGTTACAGAGACTGAACTGTCACTGCTCATAGCGTAGCTATTCTGTGGATAAATAGAGTAAAATCTCCAGGGCTGTTAATCAGGCATCTTTCATGAACACTAAATTCCCACAAAATTGTATGAAGGAAAAAGCCACCAAACCTAGTTTAGCAAAATGACAAGTTGTACTGAATGGTAACAAACTAATAAAAGTGTGGAAGTGACTCTATTTTCAGAGCTGTTGAAACGGTATTGTCAGAACGCTGCACTAAACATAACTAATTTATTCTCCTCCTGTCTGCAGACAGACAAATGCATTTTAAAGAGGAACTCCATTTAAACTGCGACATTTATAGCCAAGGCTCACAAGTGTTGTCTATTTGGAAAACAATGGTAGTGGGCCACTGACTCCCTTTCCAGTAACAATAGTGTAAGAAAAATATTTATTTGGCATCAAAATAATCAAGCTGTGTGCGACAATGGCATTTTCCTATCAGTTTCATCCCTAATAGGGTGCTACAATCACTATTACACTAAGTCTCAGCTTGCTATATCAATAAAATTAGAACAGACAGGCACCACTTTAAGGCACTTGGTACAATTTACTTTGACTTAATAGGGTCTTTCTGTGGAAGAATGGATAGGAGTATAAACAGTACTACAGATATTTTCACATCTTCATTTAGTTAGATGTCTCAGATGCTTTTCATAATATTGATCATAGAGACTTTTTAACTTGCCTGGAACACCTGGTAAGTCTCTCCTGTGCTCTGTTATCTTAGTTCTCATCCTATTTATATGCTGGAAGATTTTCTTTTTTAAATGTTCCTCTGACTATGATCCAGTTCATTATGGGGTTTCTCAAGTTGTGTTATGGCTTCTTGCTCCTTAATATTTATATATTCCTTTAGTGTTCACATCTATTTGTAGGTGTCATGACGTATATTATCTCTGTTAGGCTCACGACATCCAGGTTAATATTACTTTATTTGTTAGTCACACATCAGGCAGTCTAGATTGTACAGGGAGATTTTGGCAAACCAGTAAAGTGCCTGAAACCACTATGCTCTCTTTTTTTTTTTTTATTGCTAAAAGCAGCCTAGTCCGCAGTCTCAGCTTGACCAAGGCAGGAGGGGAGGAGGTTTTGGGTGCCACAGAAAGGGCAGCTTGACCCCACGTCCTTCCTGATAAGAATTGTGTTGAAGTTGCTGATATATGCATTTTAGGAGAGCAGGATGTGCCCTAGGAATGTCTATTGGGGCCTCCAGGCTGCAAACTCTGGAAAACCCCACACCTGGTTAATCAATAAGCAGAAGGAACCTCTTGCTTGACCATTGAAACTGCTTAGTTTACAAGTTTTCTTTAAGGGACATGTCATTCCATTACTAATGTATAAATAAGGGGGAAAAGTTTGAGGTAGTTGGACTCTTTTGGGACTTGTTTGGACTCTCCCTCTGGATACATCTTGCAGTCCCCACCAGCAGACGGAAGATTTAGCCACCGGAAGTCTGCCGCTGTGTCACTCGAGAGCCACACTCAGCTTCGGTAATTATCAAGGGTTGGGGGTGTTTTACTAACCTGTAGCGGACGTGTGTAAGTGCTTGAGACTAAATAAAGTTTAGCTTTAAGTGAAAGCACTCTTGTGTTGTCCTGTTTGTGCCAGCCATCTATCGGTCGGACAGCCGTGTCTCCCCTGATTTATTTCCTGACACCACCTCGCACAGAGTAAAAGTTACCAAGAGCTTTGGGTTGAAAGAACCCCAGTAACATAGATGAAGTACAAATCAGCTTTAAAAGTTGCTGACAAAATTGCTGCAATTTGAAAAAAATATTTATTTACTTATTGCCATATTTAAAGTTTAATATTTAATATAAAGTTGTTCCTTCTAATGTATGCTGTGCTTTCCCAGCCCCTGGGGTTAGTGGAGAGGCTGATGGAAGGGAGGCATTTCCAAAGCCCTCCTCAAGATTCCCCCAAGAGCCACTGTTGCTAGGTAGGGGTTAGAACAGCCTTGCAAGCTACCACCAAGGGTCCTGCAGAGAGCACATTCTGGCTAGACCCAAGAATCTAGTCTATTGCATTGGACCTTACTCCATAAGTGGTCCCATTGATTTATTGGGGAGGCACTACTCAGCAGGAGTAAAGATAGCAGAATCTGGCTCTGGAGTCCTATATTTCTAGCAAGCTGACACCCAAGTAATGGACTTATTTATATTAAGTTAATAATATAATTTTTCACACAGGAAACAAAAATAAAACCAAACATAAAAAATCCATATATTATCTCTGATGAATTTCCCCCACTGTGTCTTGCTCAGGAAAGTGTCACTTAGAGATATAGGGCCCAATTCTTCACTTCTTTTGTCACTACTGGTGCAAGTGAGTGGAGAATTCTCATTAGGCAGACTTTTTACACCCAATTTGCACAGGTGTAATTGACTAAACAAGCCACATGGCAGGTGAGAGATCCAGAATTTCTTTGGGCAATTAAATACTTATCTTCCCTTACTGATGACTGAACTAGTTTATCTAATAGACAGACCAGCACATTACATAACTCTTAAAATGCAACATATTTGATTTATCTATTATCAAGAGATAAGGTAAAAGCACCTGTTAATAACAGAAACATTGCAGCATCAGAGTTGGTATGTTGCCCAAGGCAAGCAAAGGCAATAAATCAAAAGAGAGCTGTCCTGGCCTTCCTTCATCTGGATGTACAACTAAGAAGCAATAGTGAAAGATGAGGTGGGTGAGGCAATATATTTTATTGGACTAACTTCTGTTGGTGAGAGAGACAAGCTTACACGGAGCTCTTCCTCAGGTCTGGGGAGGTACTCCAAGCGTAACAACCTAAATAATTTGCTTCACCCTACAGTTAGCTGTGACACTCGAGCACCTTCCCCAGACCTGAAGAAGAGCTCTGTGTAGCTTGAAAGCTTGTCTCTCTCACTAACAGAAGTTGGTCCAAAAAAAGATATTACCTCACCCATCTCATCTTTCTCATCTTGTAATCTACTCACTTATAAAAACAGTTAAGATAGTTTGTTACTACACCTTCAACTTAAGCCCCCTGGCTTTTCTGTGGTTTTACAGTCTCCTTTTACAATATTTTTAGGTCTTTATTTCTCTTTGCTGTGTGAAAGATCCAAACAGACAACTAGGGAAAACTGGCTAACACCACTAATACTGCAAATTACTCTAGATGGAGAGGCCCCTTTGCCCTACAGCAGACGTGGGCAAACTACAGCCTGCAGGACCGTCCTGCCTGGCCCCTGAGCTCCCGGCCGGGGAGCCTAGTCCCCAGACCCTCCCTGGCTGTCGCCCCTCCCCCACAATCGGCCCGCCGCTCCTGCTGGGCAGCGTGGGGAGTGTAGCTGGCTCTGGCCGGGTGTTGCGTCTGCGAGCTCCTGCTGCTGGTAAGGGAGCGGCGAGCAGGGGGGTTAGGTAACGGAGCGGGGGGTTTTGGGGGGCAGTCAGGGTGGAGGGGGTGATTGGATGGGGTGGACATTCTGGGGGTGGTGGTCAGGGGATGGGGAACAGGGAGCGTTGGGAGTCCGGGGCGGACGGGGGGGGCTGTCAGGGGGCGGGGATGTGGATAGGGGTCAGGAGGGCAGTCGGGACAGGGAGCAGGGGGGGTTGGATAAGGGGGTGGGATCCCAGGGTGCAGTTAGGGGCGGGGGGTTCCGGGAGGGGGTGGTCAGGGGATGAGGAGCAGAGGGCGGTTGGATGGGGGTGGGAGTCCCGGGGGGGGGCTGTCAGGAGGCGGGGGTGTGGATAGGGGTCGGGGCAGTCAGGGGACAGGGAGCAGGGGGGTTGGATAGGGGGCAGGGGTCCTGGGAAGAGGCGGTCAGGGGACAAGGAGCGGGGGGGGGGGGTGGATGGGGTGGGGGGTCTGGGGGGACAGGCAGGGGGCGGGGAGTGGGGGGGGGGAGATAGAGGAGGGGGCCAGGCTGTTCAGGGAGGCACAGCCTTTCCTACCTGGCCCTCCATACAGTATTGCAACCCCAATGTGGCCCTCGGGCCAAAAAGTTTGCCCACCCCTGCCCTACAAAGCACAATTAGCATCAGTGGGGTTCCGCATGGGAACAGGTGGCTGCCCACATGGGACATTGGTGGGATCAGGGGCTAACTAATGATGCAAAGTTCTGTGTAATGCATAGAGTCAACTGAAAAGAGAGAAAAATACTTTTTTCTCCATAATAATTTCAGGAGTTACTTGTAACCGTAGTAGGTAGAATGTTTTTGGACATGGCTTTATGTTTATCATGCCCTTTTAAATTGAGCGTTCAATAGAAGAAAATCCCTTTTGTTTGTTAGCATGGGTTCAAGCTGGTTATTTTGATGAACCATCAATGTTAGCCCTTTTTTCTCGCAGCTATAACAGTCCCAATACAGTAAGTGCACATCTTTTCTTTCAAGGCTAGACTTTTGGTCCTCATACGAAGCTTTACAGCTAGGTATTGTGCTGTGTTGTGGCAGGGAAGGGGCGTGTCCAGAGCACACTGCATTTAACAGTCTCCAGCTGCTGCAATAGCTCCTTTGGAGCCATTGTAGACAGCCTTGAGATTCCTATGACTACTACAGCTATTCTCTGCAGCAGAGGCGTAGCGAGCGCCCTCCGTACCCTCCGACCGGAGGGGGCCCCGCAAGGAAGGGGGCCCCTAAAAGTGGCAAAATAAATACCGCATTCCAGTTTCTGCATTGTAAGGGGCCCCGCCCGGACATATGTTCGGAGGGGGCCACCGTTCGGAGGGGGCCACCGTTCGGAGGGGGCCACGTTCTTTGTTGCTACGGCCCTGCTCTGCAGCATTGCTATGAACATCTTCAGTATATATGTTCTCCCCACTAGTTCTCTCCTTCCCTTTCAGAGCAGAAGTTGTGCTGATTAATAGCCAGAAAATGTGTTATAGCCAGTGAGAGACGTATTGTTTGGCTTCTGAAAACTGTTTCTCACTCCTATAAGCAGTTGTAAACATTTGTTTATAAATGGCACACACTATACCTGCATCCCAGATTGAGCAAGCCAGCAGCAATTGCTCACTCTAGTCTGATTTGAAAGGGCAGTCACTTTTGTTTCTATTAATCAATCTCAAACTCTGTCCCTTCTCCACCCAACTTATGGTCAGTGCCAACGGAGTTCAGGATCAGGATCATTAAGTAGTGCTGAATGGACAGTGCCAAAAGTGAAGCAGGGAGAGTCAATTGCAGGCAGACTACAGCAGAATTATATCCTCTAGGTGGAAGAAAAATGACTCCTAAATGAGTTGGGGCAGCTGTAAAACTAATCTGCCACAAGCTGGGATGAGGCATGGGAAACTCAGAGAAGAGTCTCTTTCCTAGCCACTGCTAAGGAAAAGCAATTACTGTAGATAAAGGCAGGTTCCTCACAACACAGGCAAACTTGCAGGGTTTATTTCTTAAACAGAAATCTGATTCATAGTTAGATTCATTTCCAGTTCCAGAGCCAGCAGCCTGGCATCTTTCTTAACCAAAAATGTGATTTGTGGGAGGGTGGGGGGAGAGAAGGTCCCCAGAAAAGAATTCTGATGCTGTCTGAAAGGGAAGGTGTCAAATGAGAGATCCCTTGGAAAAATCTTTATTATCAAGATATGGGCTTGGGGGAAGGGAATTCAAGAAATTAGGTGCCATATCACAACTTTCTGCCTCTGTTTTCTCAAATCAATGGTACATTTTTAAATATAAGATCTTTCTGCTTAATATAGGGTTTTTAAATGTTGTGGTAAATGTGCTACATATTACTGTTCATTGAAGGCTTGTTTCACAGATCTAGACATGTGTTGTGCAACTTCTGCAACACTCTCTAATAAGGCTGTCGATTAATCAAAGTTAACTCACACGATTAACTCAAAAAATTAATTGCAATTTAAAAAAATAATTGCGATTCATTGCCGTTTTAATCACACTATTAAACAATAGATGACCAATTGAAATTTATTAAATATTTTTGGATTTTTTCTACATTTTCATATATATTGTATTCTGTGTTGTAACTGAAATCAAAGTGTATATTATTTTTTATTACAAATATTTGCACTGTAAAAATGATAAAAGAAATAATATTTTTCAATTCACCTCATATGAGTACTGTAGCACAATCTCTTTGTCATGAAAGTGCAACTTACAAATGTAGATTTTTTTGGTTACATAACTTCACTCAAAAACAAAACAATGTAAAACTTCAGAGCCTGAAAGTCCACTCAGTCCTACTTCTTGTTCTGCCAATCGCTAAGACAAACAAGTTTGTTTACATTTACAGGAGATAAAGCTGCCCTCTTCTTATTTACAATGTCACCAGAAAGTGAGACCAGGCATTTGCATGGCACTTTTGTAGCCGGCATTGCAAGTTATTTATGTGCCAGATATGCTAAAAATTCGTATGCCCCTTCCTGCTTCGTCCACCATTCCAGAGGACATGCTTCCATGCTGATGACGCTCGTTAAAAAAATAATGCATTAATTAAATTTGTGACTGAACTCCTTGGGGGAGAATTGTGTGTCCCCTGCTCTGTTTTACCTGCATTCTGCCATATATTTCATATAGTCTTGAATGATGACCCAGCACACGATGTTTGTTTTAAGAACACTTTCACTGCAGATTTGATAAAATGCAAAGAAGGTACCAATGTGAGATTTCTAAAGATAGCTACAGCACTTGACCCAAGGTTTAAGGATCTGAAGTGTCTTCCAAAATCTGAGAGGGAAGAGGTGTGGAGCGTGCTTTCAGAAGACTTAAAAGAACAACACTCTGATGCGGAAACTACAGAACCCGAACCACCAAAAAAGAAAATCAACCTTCTGCTGGTGGCATCTGACTCAGATAATTAAAATGAACGTGTTGGTCTGCACTGCTTTGGATTATTATTGAGCAGAACCCGTCATCAGCATGGACGCATGTCCCCTCGAATGATGGTTGAAGGGACATATGAATCTTTAGCACATCTGGCACATAAATGTCTTGCGATGCTGGCTACAACAGTGCCATGCGAACGCCTGTTCTCACTTTCAGGTGACATTGTAAACAAAAAGAGGGCAGCATTATCTCCTGCAAATGTAAACAAACTTGTTTGTCTGAGTGATTGGCTAAACAAGAAGTAGGACTGAGTGGACTTGCAAGCTATAACATTTTACATTGTTTTATTTTTGAATGCAGTTTTTTTTTACATAATTTAACATTTGTAAGTTCAACTTTCATGATAAAGACATTGTACTACAGTACTTGTATTAGGTGAATTGAAAAATACTATTTTTTTTATTTAAAATAAATATAAAGTGAGCACTGTACATTTTGTATTCTGTGTTGTAATTGAAATAAATATATTTGAAAATGTAGAAAACATCCAAAAATATTTAAATAAACGGTAGTCTATTATTGTTTAACAGTGTGATTAATCACATGATTAATCATGATTAATTTTTTTAATCGCTTAACACCCCTACTCTCCAGAGGCGCCGACTCCATGGGTGCTCCGGGATTGGAGCACCGGGGGAAAAATTGGTGGGTGCTCTGCATCCACCGGCAGCCCCCACTCTCCTCCGCCTCCGCTCCGCCTCCTTCCCTGACCACGCCACTTTTCCCCCCAGCTCCCAGCGCTTCACGCCGTGAAACAGTTCTTTCGCAGTGGCAAGCGCTCGGAGGGAGGGGGAAGGAGGGGGAAAGCGGCGCACTCGGGGAAGAGGCGGTGCAGGGGCGGGGATTTGGGGAAGGGGTCAAATAGGGGCAGGGAGAGGGTGGAGTTGGGGCAGGGACTTTGGGGAAGGGGTTGGAATGGGGGTGGGGCAGGAGCGGGGCAGGGGTGGAGTTGGGGCGGGGCCGGGGGTGCGAGCACCCACCGGCGCCGGGAAAAGTTGGTGCCTATGCTACTCTCCATTAATGTACATAAGCCTGAAGCTGAATCAGTTTACCAAGAGCATAATCCAAGTTTATGGTTTCAGTAAAGGAGGAAGAAAAAACGTGTATTGCTATGGATGGGGAGCAATAACAATCTGAGACTGTCTGCTAGACCAGCTGATATGTAACTGTATATTCCAAACTGGGGGAAAAAATGCAGGGGGAGGGAAAGGATCAAGGTTCAATGGAGAGCTGGAGAGAGACTGGAGAAGGTAAGATCCCTAATTCCTTTAAAAGAAAGTTTTTGAACCTTGTATCTCATGAGTAGGGGACCAGATGTCCCGATTTTATAGGGACAGTCCCGATTTTTGGGTCTTTTTCTTATATAGGCACTTATTACCCCCCACCCCCTGTCCCAATTTTTCACATTTGCTGTCTGGTCATCCTACTCATGAGCCATGACATAGAGCAAAAGCCAAGAAGATGGAGCATGACCTAAAAGCTGGACACTGAAGCATGGAAAGATGTATGCTTAGTATTACTTAGAGAAACAGGTAAAATAATGGGTAAGTGAAAGTAAGAGAGATCAAGAAGCCAAAGAGAAAAAACAGGACTACATTTGTGAGGGGGAAAATGGACCAATGCACAGTAGGTGGGGCTAAGGTCACCACATATAAAATGCTCAAGACAGAGATGATTGGAGACCTGATTTTCAAGACTTTATCCCACAGGGAATTGACTAAAGTTATCACGTGATGATAAATTCCTAAATTTGTTTTCTATGTATCTCTCTGGATCAGGTTATCTTAGGGATCATCTACGTGACAAGTTAGTGCATTGCAAGCCAGGCATATGAATGAACAATGTACTAGCCTGCCATGCACTAGCTCACCATGTGGACCTTGCTACAGGCACTAAAGGTTCCATAATACGCTTTGACATACTGCTGTTTCAAACACACTATCTACATCAAAGTGCATTATGAAAATTTTAGGGCATGGTAGCAGGCTCCACACGGTGAGTTATTGAGTTAGCATGCAGCAAGCTAGTGTGCTATAGACTCACACCCTGACTTGCTGTGCTAACTTGCCATGTGCACAAGCCCTTAGTGCAAAGTGTAGTATAGCAAAGACCCACATGAATGCATCTGTGATAATGAAAATACAATTTAGGGTACTCTTAGTAAGTAGAAATGCCTTCTGTTTAAAATTTGAGCTTCATTTGATTTAGCATTAACCAAATTCAGAACCACCTGTTCCATTTTGGGCAATATAGTGTATGTTTAATATTAACGTCAGTTGTCTCTAAAATACCTACGGTATTCAGGTGCCATTAGATTGTGTGTTCTACTAAATAATGTTCCTGATACAACAGTGTCCTGAATATAGTGAAGTCTTCATCCTGATCATAGACTTCAACGGGCCTAGTTTGCAGGATGATGCATGAAAGATCTAGCCCCATGTTGCTAAGAAACTTTTTGCTTTAAATATAGAAGCACACTACTTACAGTATCTTTTCTGGACTAAAATGGTGTTAGGATTTAGTAAAGCACCATCTTAAATGAATGAGATTTAACATGCTTTAAATTAAAGCAAACAAACAAAAATACACTGAACCAAATTCTGCCCTCTATTAAACTATGCAATCCCATGGACTTCAAAGGGTTTTTGCCTTAATAAGGATTGTAGTTTGAGGCCCCAAGGGACATATCTTGTTCCTACAGAAGTAGCGGGAGTTTAGCAATTGACTTAAAAGGAGAGATGATTTGGCCCAGTGATTTAGTCACCAAAAGGCCAGTTTAGCTTCCCTTTATGCTTTAGTTCTGCTCTTGGAGTGGCTTTCGCAATTTCAGTTTCTCTCATTAAGGAGCTTTCTTGTTCTCAGTTTCTCTCATTAAAGATACAAAGTTTAAAAGGTGGCAAGTAACTGTAAAAGATTTATTTCCTTTTACAGTTAATTTAAACACAATGGATCCAAGTGATGCTCCCAGTTACATACATGCAAAAATCGGTTAAGATATTTGTAACTTTGTTGCTAATTGTAAGCACAGACGGTAGCAAATTTATTTCATTTATGTGCAGTTCTTGGAGTATATCTAAAGAATTATGTCCAAAAGACCAGGCTGAAATGACTGCTGTTTATTTGCTCTCACTGTGTGTTCTCTGATCACTAATAGAAATAAACTTTTAGTTTTATGCTATTGAGTCAAGCTGCCCCAGGGCCGAGAAACCAACAAAAGCAAAAAAAGTTTACTTTCCAAAATTCTTCCACCTAGTACTATAAAACAATGTAAGAGACAATAGTGAGAGAAACTGTATATGTTTTAGTGGGTACAACAATAATTTTGGTTCTGTATAGGATAGTGTATCTTGGTTTACTAAAAAATATACTGAATTTTTCATTTAAGAAACCTGTTGTTGTCCTGTAGTAGAGGCCCATTATAATTGAAGCAAGCTGCACGGTCATCCCATTTTCAAATACTGTAATCTTATCTCAAGTTCTTTATGCCTCCTTCATCTTAGCAGGAGTATAAACAGGCAGTGCTAAGGCACTTTCACTTGAAGATCACATGGCACTAGTGAACCTACATCAGTTCCTAAAGGGAGGCTGTGATAGTAAGTTGTCACCAGGATGGAGCAGATTTACATCCACATCTTGAAAAAATAACTCCCAAGTCAGCTAAGAGAATTTGCACTAACACTAATTTGCTGCTAGCAAGGACCTCTGAGAATACTCATTTACAGTCTTCTCAAAAAAGCAGAAAATGATAAAGACAAATTCTTCATAACACACAAAGGTTTGCAAATCCCTTTTCCCAAAAATATTAATCATCATCAATAAAACTGCAAGAGAGATACCACTGCAGTTACTGGTTTATAGCTTCCTGCCCGGCCAGACAGAACAAAAAGTAGATGGGGACTTGCCAGAGAATCAGGTTCAACAACTGGAAATATATTCTATAGACTCTTGATCCTACAATGTCTATTGATTCAAAAGTATGAAAGTGGTAATTTATTTTTCTCTATATTATTTTTCATGTAGTTTATGCAGTTTACACATTTCAAATGCAAATGAAATGAGAGAAGAGAAATAATATTTAGATCAGAAGACAGTATTAGAGTTGAACTGTTTAAGCTTCTTTGATGAGCAAAATAGAAAATTTCTGCTGCTTTGAATAGTTACTCTCTCTGCTCCACTACCTCAAAAATAATCAAATTATTCAGATTATATATTCAAGTAAATCTTTACTTTTGTTTGTCTCAAGTCCACATTGTTCTACTTCTTACACCCAGAAAATTGTAGCTCAGCATTCTTCACAGAGATATCCGTTTATGCTTGCAGTTAATGAATAGCTGTGTGCTGTTTGTGCAGTTAATGAATAGCTTTGTACTGAGGTGACAGTGCACAAAAATGTGTGCAAATGTTTGTGTGTGTGGTTGCACTTGCACACATACCATTTGTAATTACATTTTGCTTTGACATAGAATAATAAGTGAAGACCTTTGGTTATTACTGTTCCTATCCCTGAGGGATAAAGAGCAAGGATTAAATAGCAAAAAACCCAAGTGATCTATAACTCCATTGGGATGAACACTCCTGGTTGCAGATTTGAGTCTTCAGTTGTTCTACTAATTCTGACTGCCAGAAAGATCCTAATATCAAAATCTGATTTCCTTGAAGTGACCGGAACTGGGTGATATATCCAGGCTATAGACTGGATAGAAGAATCTCCTTAGTCATGTGAATTTTAGATTTCAACTCTCCTGTAGATTATTGGCTAACACCATTGCTGTCCAGGAATTCAGATCAGCCTTCATGGGAGAATTTTGCACCCGTTTGTATAGCCTGGGGTGGGTAATTGAACCTTGAGCAGAAGCTCTCCATACAGGCTGCAGGAGAATGGAACTTGCTCTCTGGGCATGGAGCACTGGCACTCAACTGTTACCATAGCTACATGTGTTGTAGTAGCAGTCACAACCATTGTATAAAATCTGCATAGCTGTAGACCAACTGGCCATGACCCCACCACACCATTACCCTCCAGGTCATGATGGAGAGAACTGTGTCTGTTCTGTAGTATTCAAGAAAAAATGTGAAGTCCCTGTGCATAGCATTTTACTGGCCTGCTCCCTTGTGCTGCAGAACCATGGTGAATCTAAGGCCTGGTCTACACTAACCCCCCAATTCGAACTAAGGTACGCAACTTCAGCTGAAGTCGACGTACCTTAGTTCAAACTTACCGCGGTCCAGACGTGGCAGGCAGGCTCCCCCGTCGACTCCGCGTACTCCTCGCGCCAAGCAGGATTACCGGAGTCGACGGCGAGCACTTCTGGGTTCGATTTATCGCGTCCAGACAAGACGCGATAAATCAAACCCAGAAGTTCGATTGCCTGCCGCCGAACCAGCGCGGTAAGTATAGACAAGCCCTAAGATTCCTAATATACCTACAACTTAGATGTCATTGGTTTTGCACATCTGATTATATAATGTACCTGGTACAACAGCGCACTGAATACAATGAGGACCGCATCCTGCACATTGACTTCAACAGGAGGATGCCTTCTGCTCCAATAGGGGATTGATAAGGAGTGGGGGAGGGGAGCCTCATTTAGCCCTTTGAGGATTTTAGCTGTACCAGATTTTCTTCAGCTCAGAGTTTCTGAAAGTTATGCCAAAATGAAAAAAAAAGTTTGTCTTTTTTTAAAACAGGGAGCTCGTGCAAAACCTTTTGTGCATGTTACAACTTTAACTCATGCTATCACAGGCTGTTGGTGTACCATATTCCCGATTTTTTGATGCTTCAAAATTCTTTGGAATTTGGTTTCAAGCTGCATAACATTTGGCAACTAATCAAATATTTTTAATAGCCTGATTGTCAGACTGGGGAGAGGAAACAAAAGTCAACAGCATTACAGAAAGCTGTATACCACCTAAATTGTGAATACAGAATTACATGTATAGACAGTGCTGGATACTGAGTTGTTTTCCCCATTTATTTACTAAACATTGCTTTGGATGAACTAGCCCTATGGTTTTAGGATTACAAGTTCTGTTTTGCAGCAGACAAGGAAATAAAAATAATACTACAGCATAATCGTTTGATGTGGACATAGTGAAGACTGCTTTTAAATACAGCTCTTACAAAGTTTTACTTTGAATCTACAAAAGTGTTAATACTGCCTTTATAATTCTAAAATGCCAAAGGTGTGTGGATGTGCAGGTCTTATGTGAAATTCATCACAAATCTTCAAAACGGGTTTAATATGGCCAGTGATAAATGAAAAGAGTTTCACAAAGCACTGCATGACTATTTTTAACATGGTTCTCATACATAATTTCTCCCACACTGATTGCCTAGCAATATGAACATGTTAAAATACAAAGCACTATAAATGCTAGGTTTTCAGGTTTTCACTTAATCTTTGTAAACTCTTACTCTCTGGATTTCATACTTGCAGCAAATAAAAACAAGTGATATTGAGAGTAGAAACCATTCAAGAAGCCCACCTTTACCAATGTATTTGTATTTTTGACCATTTTACCATAACTCCATGTTATCTATGTGTGGTTGGTGGCCAATGAAAAGGAAGCCCTCCTGATTTTCCCTCATGCAGCAGTCTATATTCACTACAGACATTACTAACTTCAAAGAGAAACAGCAGAACTAAAATTCATTTGAAAATTAAATACCATTAATTTGGGCTTGAATAGGGACTGGGAGTGGCTGGCTCATTACAAAAGCAGCTTTGCCTCTCCTGGAATTGACACCTCCTCATCTATTATTGGGAGTGGACTACATCCACCCTGATCAAATTGGCCTGGTCAACACTGGTTCTCCACTTGTGAGGTAATGACCGTCTCTTCATGTGTCATTATATAATGCCTGCATCTGTAATTTTCACTCCATGCATCTGAAGAAGTGAGGTTTTTTTACTCACAAAAACTTATGCCCAAATAAATCTGTTAGTCTTTAAGATGCCACTGGACTCCTTGCTGTTTTTGTGGATACAGATTAACATGGCTACCTCCTGATTCTTGACAGATATTACTATGCACCAGCCCTATTCTCTGTATTTTTTTCTCAAAAATCATTCAACAACTAGTCTTTCTTTTTCTCTACTAACTCTGCCCAGCTCTTGTTCCCAGCCATGTCCTTAAAACATCTCCTTCTGGGCATTCCCTCCCCCATATACTTCTTCATTACCCTTCAGAAAAGGTGAAAATTAAGGAAAATTATTTATGAAGCAAGCGCCATATCATAGAATCACATAGATGTAGGACTGGAAGGGATTTCAATAGGTCATCTGTCTGGAAGGTCCCTCCCGTGGCCTGCCTTCTAAAGGAGAGCAACAAAAACCATTAAAGATCTAGAAAACATGACCTATGAGGAAAGATTGAAAAAAATGGGTCTGTTTAGTCTGGAAAAGAGAAGCCTAAGGGGGGACATGATAACAGTTTTCAAGTACGTAAAAGGTTGTTACAAGGAGGAGGGAGAAAAATTGTTTTCATTAACCTCTGAGGCTAGGACAAGAAGCAATGGCCTTAAATTGCAAGGGTGGTTTAGGTTGCATATTAGAAAAAACTTCCTGTCAGAGTAGTTAAGCACTGGAACAAATTACAGAGGAAGGTTGTGGAATCTCCATCACTGAAAATTTTTAAGACAAACACCTGCCAGGAAGGGTTTAGTTATTACAAAGTCCTGCCGTGAGTGCAGGGGATCGGACTAGAAGACCTCTGGAAGTCCCTTCCAGACCTACACGTCTATGATTCCCGTGCCGTGCAAGGCGCTGCAATCCATTGTCACAAGGTTGGTAGCACCATACCGTGGGTGATACACCAGGAAGAAGCAGAGACACAATGTCATCGCCCACAGGGCCCAGCCAGCAGGCACACTGAATTCAGACCCAGGAGAAAGGGGCAGAGAAGCGCCCCCAGGCGGCGCAGTGCCACTACGGGGCGCAGGGCACCCAGTGCAGTGGGCTCTCCATGCGCTACTGCTACGCCCGGGGCACATGAAGTGCGAGCACCCTGCAGGGGGCGGGGAGCCCGTGGCTGGCTGCGGGTGGGGACACCCGGCCTTGGCGGCTGTCCAGCCACCGTCACCAGCCGGGCTGCTCCGCAGCCGCCCCTGCCCAGGGCCCCCAGCTGAGGGGCGGGTGCGCCGAGGGGGAAGCCACGCCCGGGCGGGAAGGCGGAACAGAGGGTCGGCGGGCGGACTGGCGCAGGAGCCCGCGCTGGGGTAAGCGGCGGTAGAGGGAGGGTGAGCGCCCCCCAGGAAGCGGGGCGCCCGGGGGCCCCGGTGTCTGCGGGCCCGGCCCGGGAGCTGTGGCGTGGCCGCCCGCCCGCCAGTGGGAGCCAGCTCGGGGGGCGGCTGTCGGAGCAGCCCGCCCCTCCCGCCGGGCAGCGAGGGGGTCGGCCCGGGACAGCTTCGTCCGCCGTGGGGCGGGAGCCGGTGCTGAGGCCCGGACCCGGGTGGTTCCGGTGTCGGACCGTGGGCGCCTTGCGGCGGCCAGCGCCACCCAGTCGGAACACGGCTGAGCTCGGGTTTTGTGTTTTGTTTTTTAAGTCCTCCCCCCCCCCATGGTGTGAGCGAGGCAGTAAATTAGCCCGCGTGTCCCGCCCCACACAGTGAGTCAGTAGCAAAATGGAGATTAGCAATCAGGAGTTTGGCCTGGTCTACACTGGGGGGTCGATATAAGTTACGCAACTTCAGCTACAGGAATAGCGTAGCTGAAGTCTACGTATCTTATTTCGACTTACCTCCTGTCCTTAGGGCGCGGGATCGATGGCCGCGGCTCCCCCGTCGACTCCGCTACCGCCGCTCGCCCTGGTGGAGTTCCGGAGTCGACGGGCGCGCGTTCGGGGAACAATATATCAATCGCCGATAGATCGATAACTACCCGCCAATCCGGATCTGGACGTACCCCTAGATCCCACTCCTGTGCTTGGACCACAGCCTGCAGAGTAACGGTTCCCTGCATGAAGTTTATTAATGTGTATATCCCTCTAACTGTGGGGAGGAAGTTAAGGGTACGTCTTCACTACCCACCGGATTGGCAGGTAGTGATCGAGCTATTGGGGATCGATTTATCGCGTCTAGTGTAGTGTAGACCCGATAAATCGATCCCTGATCACTCTGCCGTCAACTCCGGAACTCCACCGCGGCGAGCGGCGGAAGCAGAGTCGGCGGGGGAGCGGCGGCCGTCGATCCCACGCCATGAGGACGGGAGGTAAGTCAAACTAAGATACGTCGACTTCAGCTACGCTATTCTCGTAGCTGAAGTTGCGTTATCTTAGGTTGATTTCCCCCCTCCCCCCCCCAGTGTAGACCAGGCCTAAGGAGGACATAGAAGGACCGGGCATGTCTGATAGGCTAACGGGAAATACCTCTCGTTCTGGCATAAGAAGGTGCGTGCCAGTTGGACTTTGACATGTTAAGAAACAAGCCATTTAAGGGAATTAGTGAACCATGCTGGGAGTACACAGAAGGATTGGAAATGATTGGAGCAGTAGAAGCCAAACACACAAACCAAAACTAATTGGCCAGGAGAGACACAAAGGAGAGACGCAGCTCTGTTGGAGAGTGGAGTACATAGGTGTTTGAGGAACTGAAAAGGGTACTAACTGCAACCCGGGAGTTGGCATATGTGAGTACCCCTCTGCCCAGGAAATCAATGACAATGGGGTGGTAGCAGTGTTGTGACAGAATGAGAAACGGTGGTTGAATTATTGTCAAACCAATCAGAGGGAATTGCTGCACTGTGTGATCAAAGTGACTCACTGTCCTTAAGTATCAGAGGGGTAGCCGTGTTAGTCTGAATCTGTAAAAAGTAACAGAGGGTCCTGTGGCACCTTTAAGACTAACAGAAGTATTGGGAGCATAAGCTTTCGTGGGTAAGAACCTCACTTCTTCAGATGCAAGTAATGGAAATCTCCAGAGGCAGGTATAAATCAGTATGGAGATAACGAGGTTAGTTCAATCAGGGAGGGTGAGGTGCTCTGCTAGCACTTGAGGTGTGAACACCAAGGGAGGAGAAACTGCTTCTGTAGTTGGATAGCCATTCACAGTCTTTGTTTAATCCTGATCTGATGGTGTCAAATTTGCAAATGAACTGGAGCTCAGCAGTTTCTCTTTGGAGTCTGGTCCTGAAGTTTTTTTGCTGTAAGATGGCTACCTTTACATCTGCTATTGTGTGGCCAGGGAGGTTGAAGTGTTCTCCTACAGGTTTTTGTATATTGCCATTCCTGATATCTGACTTGTGTCCATTTATCCTCTTGCGTAGTGACTGTCCAGTTTGGCCAATGTACATAGCAGAGGGGCATTGCTGGCACATGATGGCATATATAACATTGGTGGACGTGCAGGTGAATGAGCCGGTGATGTTGTAGCTGATCTGGTTAGGTCCTGTGATGGTGTTGCTGGTGTAGATATGTGGGCAGGGTTGGCATCGAGGTTTGTTGCATGGGTTGGTTCCTGAGTTAGAGTTGTTATGGTGCGGTGCGTGGTTGCTGGTGAGAATATGCTTAAGGTTGGCAGGTTGTCTGTGGGCGAGGACTGGCCTGCCTCCCAAGGTCTGTGAAAGTGAGGGATCATTGTCCAGGATGGGTTGTAGATCACTGATGATGCGTTGGAGAGGTTTAAGCTGAGGACTGTAGGTGATGGCCAGGGGAGTTCTGTTGGTTTCTTTTTTGGGCCTGTCTTGTAGCAGGAGGCTTCTGGGTATATGTCTGGTTCTGTTGATTTGTTTCTTTATTTTCTTGTGTGGAATGGCAATATACAAAAACCTGTAGGAGAACACTTCAACCTCCCTGGCCACACAATAGCAGATGTAAAGGTAGCCATCTTACAGCAAAAAAAACTTCAGGACCAGACTCCAAAGAGAAACTGCTGAGCTCCAGTTCATTTGCAAATTTGACACCATCAGATCAGGATTAAACAAAGACTGTGAATGGCTATCCAACTACAGAAGCAGTTTCTCCTCCCTTGGTGTTCACACCTCAAGTGCTAGCAGAGCACCTCACCCTCCCTGATTGAACTAACTTCGTTATCTCCATACTGATTTATACCTGCCTCTGGAGATTTCCATTACTTGCATCTGAAGAAGTGAGGTTCTTACCCATGAAAGCTTATGCTCCCAATACTTCTGTTAGTCTTAAAGGTGCCACAGGACCCTCTGTTACTTTTCACTGTCCTTAGGGTTTTGACACTTTGCTACTCATGCAGCACTGGCCAGCTAAGCATCAGGAAGGAATGCCCCCTCTCTAGTAGGTATTCAACTTTGGCACAGAGAAGCAGATAGTTTTTACAACCTAGACTTCCAGGTCAAGCAGTAGTCTGGTTGATAACCTGGGCAAGGCACCACTGCTAATGGTCAATGCTGTCATCAGGTTTGCAAGGCCATTATGCAGTTAAATTACAGTCAGCATACAAAGATCTGGATTATTATTCCTGCTGTGACTCCCATGTGGAGATGGCAAGCCAAGGAGCAGAGGTGAAAGCTCTGTGGGTCCCATTAAATAGTCTGGAATTAAAAAAAAAAAATCTCAATATCACGATAAGAGTGTGTCTAGACCATTAAATGGATAGTGTAGCATCTGGTAGCTCCCAGCTTCCCACAGTGGTGAGGGCATCTCCCAACTTTCCTATAGAAGGTTACTTTGGAAGCAGAAGACAGTTCTTCAGAGTCCCAAGGACTCTGCAGTGGAAGTGATCGGTAATGGCCACATTATAATGTGTGACCCTTATTGACATGCATGGCTATCAACATAGGTAAGTAAGCCATCTCAGTGGGGAACTCAGGTAAGGAGGGCTGGGCCTAGCTGGTACATGAATGCAAGCTCTTAAAGGAAACCTTAGGTGTTATGGGAAGTAGTGTTCTTCCTCTTTTATTAGGGCTAACTAAGCATGGTTTTAGGGCAGTCTGCTGTTGAAAATATCATCTTTTGGATAGAAGCAAGGTTCTGGCTATTTGTGGTCATTAAAGATTCTCATGGCACCTCTTGCAAGAGGAGGGATCTTAGCCTTGGCTGAATTTCTGTTGGACAATTGTATTCTGCCTATCTAAAGTTACCACAGTAGTTTGTTATATATGGCATACTTCATTTTCTGTCCTCATCTGTTCTGTGGTGTTAAAAGGTTGCAGCCTTCTGCCTGTGGGGTGGTTGTATTTGAGTGATGGATGAAGTGATCCCTGTAATATGCATTTTTGTATTATTCTGTCAGGTACTTTGGGATCATGGAATTAAAGACACTACATAAATGTCAGTTATTATTATTAACGCCTCTCTTGCATTTGGGGATTTAAACAGGCATAATGTTCTCCCTAGTGTCACCATTGTCATATTCACTTTTGTTGTTATAATCAGAGATGGCAACAATGGCATTCAGATGCTTAATTACATTTCATAAAGGTGACTAGTGCTAATTTATAACAAAATGTAGTGCCCAATGCAACAGAAATTAGCGTTACTGCTTCCTTCGTTGTTAAAAAGCAATCAATTTCCAGACCTGTTGAGACACTTGCTTATAAGGTACCTAAAACCAGAGTACACTGGAGGTACAGAATACTGAGTGAGTAGTGTACTATAAGGGGATTGGTGTCTCCAGACCGCATGAGTATTTTTTCTCCTTTGATTTAGGACTAAGATGGTATCCATACAATAGGGCAAGATCAAATACCAGTCAGAACACAAGGTAGGTATTTTATAGTCTAAGAGGGGCAGGTTTTATCAGTTGATCCCAGATGTTGGGGTCTAACAGAGTCCCACCTCTTTAGGGTTAAACAGAGGGGGGGGAAAGTTTCCCCACTTTTCCTTGCTCATAGTTTCAAGCTCAGCCAAATCTCAAGAGATAAGCATGTGAAAAATCACTCCTCCTAATGCTACTCCCACATTTCACTCTCATTGGGAGTTTAATACATAGGGCATGTCTACACTACCGGCCAGATCGATGGGCTGTGATCGATCCAGCGGGAGTTGATTTATCGTGTCTAGTATAGACGCTATAAATTGACCGCTAAGACCGCTGATCACTCTAGCGGCACCTTCGGTACTCCACCTCAACAAGAAGCCAAGGGGAATCGACGGGAGAGTTTCTCCCATCAACACACCATAGTGAAGACACCGCGGTGAGTAGATCTAAGTACATCAACTTCAGCTACATTATTCACATAGCTGAAGTTGCGTAACTTAGATCGATCCCCCCCCCCGTAGTGTAGGCTAGCCCATAGGGTGGCATTTCTCAGCCAACTTCTCTGGAGAAAGTGGACCAAAGAACCAAGCTGTTTCCTGGTCTCAGCCCTGCTGAGGACTTATAAGGAACTGTGACTTCCTACTTCTGCTTTTTCAGAATCTGATCCCTTATATGGAAGTATAAGGAGAGGGTCCTTTCAATTTCCCCAGCTGTTTCTGTTCTCTCCTGAGTATCTCTGCAGTGACTCAGGGGTTCTCAGGACAAATTTTTTGGTGGCCTCAGAGTGCGGCCACCAACTCTTCCTGGTGGCCGCTCTCACACTTCTTCCTAAAATACTTAATTAGCTTTAGGAAAAACAAATAAATATGTACATATACATGTCCAAATTATTGTAATTTATTTATTGCTAGCTAATAAGTCTGTTGTAAAAAGTAATATTAACAAGCATACAAGTATTGCTTTTCATAGCAGATGTACTCAGCCCTGTCAAGCCTGGGGACAAATTAAGCCGTGGATGGGGGATCGAGGGAGGCAGCGGGAGCCAAGGGCAATGGGGGTGGGTGGGGGGGGCTGGAGCCCGAAACCCTGTGGCCAGAGTCTGCTGCCCTGCTGCTGCGCTACCCCAGGGCTGAAGTCCAAAGCCTGAACCCCACCGCCTCTGGGAACTTGGGAAACTCACCGGTTGCCTGGTTCTCAAGCATTGTGCCCCAGGTGTCTCCACAGGGGGAGCAGGGCCCAACCACTGCTGGTGGCCTCAGCAATCAACATCCAGGAGCAACAAGGAGGGACTGCTACTTTGCCCCTCCCTTCCACCCCCCATAACATCCCGGGAGGCTTTGGCCGCAAGCGGTGGACGCATTTGAGAAACGCTGGACTAGAGACCGCTGAGGCAGTATTCTAAAATGAAAGGCAGTTAACATTTTCTTGCCATGGTCTGTACACGCTATGACAGATGGGAAGCTGAAAACTCTCCACCATCAATTAAAACTCTGGTGTAGATCTTGACAGCTGTAATCTTCCCTTGTCTTCTGTACTGCTTTCCTTTTCCATCCTGGAGTTTGGGTGTCCAAGCAAAGTGCAGTAACCTCCAGTGGTATGAAACTAAGGAGTAATAGTAAGTTTCCTTGGCCAGTTCTTGCATGAATACTGATGGATCAGGGATTCAACAATAACTGGAAAGAGGCCTGAAGACATGGCAAAGCAGCTGGCAGCCTGATCAGACCAGCCTCTTGTTGTTTAGAATCAGTGGTATTATTAGTTGTTGTTATTATTAGTACTATTTATATTCCTGGTGCACCAATCAAAATTACGGAACCAGTACCAGGGCATTGTACAAGCATGGGAAGGTAGATGTAATCCTTTCCCAGAAAAAGCTTAAAACCTAAGGCCCAGATCTGGCAAGCTGTTCCATGTTGGTGAATCTCTGCACCTGTGTGGATCCCTATTGATGGCAATGGAGCTATGCATAGACACAGGGCCTCCTCATGTGAAACAGCTTACAGGAATAGGGTATAAGAAAGTGAATAATCATAGAATGGTAGGACTGGAAGGGATCTTGAGAGGTCATCTAGTCCAGTCCCCTGCACTCATGGCAGGACTAAGGATTAGCTAGACCATCCCTGACAGGCGTTTCTCTAATCTGCTCTTAAAAATCTCCAATGATGGAGATTCCACAACCTCCCTAGGCAATTTATTCCAGTGCTTAACCACCCTGACAGTTAGGAAGTTTTTCCTAATGTTCAACCTAAACTGCCGTTGCTGCAATTTAAGCCCATTGCTTCTTGTCCTAGCCTCAAAGGTTAAGGAGAACAATTTTTCTCCCTCCTCCTTTTAACAACCTTTGATGAACTTGAAAACTGTTATCATGTCCCCTCTCAGTCTTCTCTTCTCCAGACTAAACAAACCCAATTTTTTCAATCTTCCCTCATAGGTCATGTTTTCTAGACCTTTAATAATTTTTGTTGCTCTTCTCTGGACTTTCTCCAGTTTGTCCACATCTTTCCTGAAATGTGGCACCCAGAACTGGACACAGTACTCCAGTTGAGGCCTAATCAGCGCAGAATAGAACAGAAAAATTACTTCTCGTCTTGGGGCTGGTCTACACCCAGCCGCTAGTTCGGCGGCTGGGGATCGAAGTTCTGGGTTCGACTTATCGCGTCTGGTCTGGACGCGATAAGTCGAACCAGGAAGTGCTCGCCGTCGACTGCGGTACTCCAGCTCGGCGAGAGGAGTACCGCGGAGTCGACGGGGAGCCTGCCTGCCGCGTGTGGACCGCGTCTGAACCGCGGTAAGTTCGAACTAAGGTATGTCGACTTCAGCTACGTTATTCACGTAGCTGAAGTTGCGTACCTTAGTTCGACTTGGGGGGTTAGTGTAGACCAGGCCTTGCTTACAACACTCCTGATAATATATCCCTGAATGATGTTTGCTTTTTTTGCAACAGTGTTACATTGTTGACTCATATTTGGCTTGTGATTCACTATGACCTCCAGATCCCTTTCCGCAGTACTCACTCCTAGGCAGTCATTTCCCATTTTGTATGTGTGCAACTGATTGTTCCTTCCTAAGTGGAATACTTTGCATTTTTCATTATTGAATTTCTTCCTATTTACTTCAGACCATTTCTCCAGTTTGTCCAGATCATTTTGAATTTTAATCCTATCCTCTAGGCACTTGCAACCCCTCCCAGCTTGGTATCGTCCGCAAACTTTATAAGTGTACTTTCTATGCCAGTATCTACATCACTGATGAAGATATTGAACAGAACTGGACCCAGAACTGATCCTTGTGGGACCCCACTTGACTGAACCACTGTTAACAACTCTCTGAGAACGGTTTTCCATCCAGTTATGCACCCACCCTATAATAGCTCTATCTAGGTAGTATTTCCCTAGTTTCTTTATGAGAAGCAGGGGCGGATTAACAAATTTGCCGCCCCTAGGCCGTCAAAAAATTGCCGCCCTCCCCCCCCCGCCAGCTCACCTCCGCTCCCCCGCGGCAAGCTGGGGAGGGAGGGGGGAGAAGGGGAGTTGTGGTGCGCTCGGGGGATGGCGGCAGTGGAGCAGGGGTGAGCTGGGGCAGGGAGTGGTTCCCTGGCCCCCCAAGAGTTACTCCCCGTGCCCGCCGGCCCCAGCTCACCTCCGCTATCCCCCGAACGCGCTGCTACTCGCTTCTCCTCCCTCCCTCCCAGCGCTTTCGCGCGGCAAGCCTTGGAGGGAGGAGGGAGAAGGGGAGTTGCGGCTCGCTCGGGGGATGGCGGCGGCGGTGGAGCAGAGGTGAGCTGGGGTGGGCCAGGGAGCGGTTCCTGGCCCCCCGTTACTCCCTGCGCCTGCAGGCCCTAGCTCACCTCTGCTCCGCCTCCTCTGAGCGTGCTGCAACTCGCTTCTCCCTCCCTCCCAGCGTGGCAAGCCTGGGAGGGAGGTAGAAGGAGGGAAGCACGGCGCGCCTGGGGGAGGAGGCGGGCTGGGGATTTGGGGAAGGGGTGGATTGGGGAGGGGGCAAGAGCAAATTTGCCGCCCCGGCAAATTTGCTGCCCTAGGCCTAGGCCTTGTTGGCCTAGGCGATAATACGCCGCTGATGAGAAGGTTATGAGAAGCCTTATTAAGGTCAAGATATACCAATCAATGTTTCCCCACATCCACAAGTTTGTTACCCTCTCAAAGAAAGTTATTAGGTTGTTTTGGCACAATTTCTTCTTGACAAATCCATGCTGACTATTACTTATCACCTTAGGCCTGGTCCACACTAAGCCCCCAGTTCGAACTAAGATACGCAACTGCAGCTACGTGAATAACGTAGCTGAAGTCGAAGTATCTTAGTTCGAACTTAAAGGTACTTACCGCAGGTCCACACGTGGCAGGCAGGCTCCCCCGTCGACGCCGCCTGCTCCTCTCGCAGAGCAGGATTACCGGCGTCGACGGCGAGCACTTCCGGGATCGATTTATCGCGTCTAGACAAGACGCGATAAATCGATCCCAGAAGATCGATTGCTGGCCGCCGAACCAGCGGGTAAGTATAGACGTACCCTTATTATCTTCTAGGTGTTTGCAAATTGATTACTTAATTATTTACGTCATTATCTTTCCGTGTACAGAAGTTAAGATAACTGGTCTGTTATTCCCCTGGTCTATAATAATAATGAAGGGTGGGTGACAGGGAGGCAGTTTTTTTAAAAGGTAGTTTTGTAATTACATTAGTAAATATCCTCTATCCCCATCTAGCCTCTCAATTTATCTGTTGGCTGATTTCTTGTTGGAGCAGAAGTGGGTCTTGAGAAGGGAAATGGAAGCCACATGCCTGATGTGACCATGGTGAATCAGGTCAGAAACAATCCACTAGCTCTGGCCATATGACCATGAAGTCTTTTTTTAAATGGATGGTGAACCTTTCCAGTGTAAATCATGTAGAGTAGGAATTTCTCTGTAGCGAGAGAGAATCATGTAGAGCTGTCACACTGCACTAGGCAGTGGGACCACTATTGCATACCATTGTGAAGCTCTGTCAACATACTTTGCTGGTAAGAGCTCCATAAGTATTTGATTGATAACTGGGAAATAAAAATTCCATCCCAGACCAGATCACTTTATCCACCCCATCACCTTTATTGATTTTGGCCCCATTACATGTTTTGAAGATCGAGAAACCCTGAAAATATTAGAGCCATGACCTGTGAAATGGATCTATGCCCCTTCTGGCTGGTAAAAGGCTGTGAAGACCAACTACGCCAACCATTAACTGTCCCATCTCCAACCTCCCATTCATGGACAAAGTAACTGAGAAAATAGTAACCATCAAGCTCCAGTGTCAGCCAACATTCCAGATGCCTGCTACCAAGGTTTCGGATCAGGGTACAACATAGTGGCGCTAAAAGACAACCTTCTTATGGCTGTGAACACAGGCTGCTGAACCTATCTGCAGCCTTTGACAAAGTGTACCCTAAGGTATTATTAACATGCCTACATGACGTAGCAGTTGTAGATGGCCCAACACAATATTGGCTCCAATCCTTCCTCTCCAGCAGAACTCAGGGAGTGGTGGTGGATAACTGCTCCTTCTCTTCAAAAGGATCCATAGTATTCCTTCTTCTCTTCAGTACATATACGAGACTGAGGGAGAGCTAGCAAGATGCCCTTGGCCCAGCTGCCAGTAGAATGCTGATGATACTCAGCTATATATCCTGTTCTAAGCTGATGCAACCACTGGCACTACTGACGTGTCAGAAGGTCTAGAAGAAATCAACTTTTGGATGAAGAATGGTTGGCTGAAGATGAACCCAGGCAAGACTGAAGCAATGCTGGTCAGAAAGGGGAAACACTCAGAAGAACTAGTCGAGACGTAGCCTTCATCTTCCAGTGAAAGCATACATCCTGTGGGCATGGTTGCTGGAGGGGCCACACGGAATGCTCAATCAGGGCAAACTATAAAGAATGAGGCAGACATACCCCAAAACTGGTGGTTATTCTAATAGGTAGATTCACCAAGTCAGCAACTAAGCAGCTTCTGCAATATCTTACAAAATACCCAGAAGCCAAAAATACAGCTCCCTTAAAGCAATCCAGCCCTGGGCTTCCACCCAGAAGCCAAGTTAAATATGATGAGGATTACTGAAAATCTTGTTCACCACTTATAAAGTTCTACTAATCCCAAGAAAGGAAAGGCAATTAGAAAGGAGCATAAACGCTGCCAAATTAAGTGCAAGAATGTAATAAGAAAAGCCAAAGAGGAGTTTGAAGAACGGCTAGCCAAAAACTCCAAAGGTAATAACAAAATGTTTTTTAAGTATATCAGAAGCAGGAAGCCTGCTAAACAACCAGTGGGGCCCCTTGATGATCGAGATACAAAAGGAGCGCTTAAAGACGATAAAGTCATTGCGGAGAAACTAAATGGATTCTTTGCTTCAGTCTTCACGGCTGAGGATGTTAGGGAGATTCCCAAACCTGAGCCGGCTTTTGTAGGTGACAAATCTGAGGAACTGTCACAGATTGAAGTGTCACTAGAGGAGGTTTTGGAATTAATCGATAAACTTAACATTAACAAGTCACCGGGACCAGATGGCAATCACCCAAGAGTTCTGAAAGAACTCAAATGTGAAGTTGCAGAACTATTAACTAAGGTTTGTAACCTATCCTTTAAATCAGCTTCTGTACCCAATGACTAGAAGTTAGCTAATGTAACGCCAATATTTAAAAAGGGCTCTAGAGGTGATCCCGGCAATTACAGACCGGTAAGTCTAACGTCGGTACCGGGCAAATTAATCGAAACAATAGTTAAGAATAAAATTGTCAGACACATAGAAAAACATAAACTGTTGAGCAATAGTCAACATGGTTTCTGTAAAGGGAAATCATGTCTTACTAATCTATTAGAGTTCTTTGAAGGGGTCAACAAACATGTGGACAAGGGGGATCCAGTGGACATAGTGTACTTAGATTTCCAGAAAGCCTTTGATAAGGTCCCTCACCAAAGGCTCTTAAGTAAAGTAAGTTGTCATGGAATAAAAGGGAAGGTCCTTTCATGGATTGAGAATTGGTTAAAAGACCAGGAACAAAGGGTAGGAATTAATGGTAAATTCTCATAATGGAGAGGGGTAACTAGTGGTGTTCCCCAAGGGTCAGTCCTCGGACCAATCCTATTCAACTTATTTATAAATGATCTGGAGAAAGGGGTAAACAGTGAGGTGGCAAAGTTTGCAGATGATACTAAACTGCTCAAGATAGTTAAGACCAAAGCAGACTGTGATGAACTTCAAAAAGATCTCACAAAACTAAGTGATTGGGCAACAAAATGGCAAATGAAATTTAATGTGGATAAATGTAAAGTAATGCACATTTGAAAAAATAACCCCAACTATACATACAATATGATGGGGGCTAATTTAGCTTCAACAAGTCAGGAAAAAGATCTTGGAGTCATCGTGGATAGTTCTCTGAAGATGTCCGCCCAGTGTGCAGAGGCGGTCAAAAAAGCAAACAGGATGTTAGGGATCATTAAAAAGGGGATAGAGAATAAGACTGAGAATATATTATTGCCCTTATATAAATCGATGGTACGTCCACATCTTGAATACTGCGTACAGATGTGGTCTCCTCATCTAAAAAAAGATATACTGGCACTAGAAAAGGTTCAGAAAAGGGCAACTAAAATGATTAGGGGTTTGGAACGGGTCCCAAATGAGGAGAGATTAAAGAGGCTAGGACTCTTCAGCTTGGAAAAGAGGAGACTAAGGGGGGATATGATAGAGGTATATAAAATCATGAGTGATGTGGAGAAAGTGGATAAGGAAAAGTTATTTACTTATTCCCATAATACAAGAACTAGGGGTCACCAAATGAAATTAATAGGCAGCAGGTTTAAAACAAATACAAGGAAGTTCTTCTTCACGCAGCGCACAGTCAACTTGTGGAACTCCTTACCTGAGAAGGTTGTGAAGGCTAGGACTATAACAGCGTTTAAAAGAGAACTGGATAAATTCATGGAGGTTAAGTCCATTAATGGCTATTAGCCAGGATGGGTAAGGAATGGTGTCCCTAGCCTCTGTTTGTCAGAGGATGGAGATGGATGGCAGGAGAGAGATCACTTGATCATTGCCTGTTGGTCCACTCCCTCTGGGGCACCTGTCATTGGCCACTGTCGGTAGACAGGATACTGGGCTAGATGGACCTTTGGTCTGACCCGGTACAGCCGTTCTTATGTTCTTATGTTCTTATGTAAGAGATCGAACACATTACCCACCAGGTCTATGAGTATTTCAGATTTTACCCAAATGCACACTTACAGCCAATTCTTATTAACTAAGATTTATTAAAAAGAAAAGAAAGAGTTATGGTGGTTAAAGAGTGTTACACATACAGATATGAGTAAAGTTCTTAGGTCAGTTTCATAGTAGTGATAGTGAGCTGTTGATTTGTAGAAAGTTCTTCCAGAATCAATTCCATAGATCATAATCCAATAGGCAATCCATGCGCAGAATCTGTTTAAATTCTTCTATGAGAAATAGTAGGGTAATCAGACTGGAGCTGGAGACCTCAGTCTTGCGGCTCAAATTTCCCCTGGTAAAGTTCACTCGATCATTACCTGTTAGGTTCACTCCCTCTGGGGCACCTGGCATTGGCCACTGTCGGTAGACAGGATACTGGGCTGGATGGACCTTTGGTCTGACCCAGTACGGCCATTCTTATGTTCTTATGATGGCAAAGCACTCTCCTGTGGCCATCTGTACTCACCCTCCGCCTCTCACGGAGGTGAAGTCGGTGGGAGAGCGTCTCCCGTCGACATAGCGCGGTGTAGACATTGCTGTAAATCAACTAAATTACATCAACTTCAGTTACATAACTTACTTAACTGAAGTTGCATAACTTAGGTGGACTTACAGCTTTAGTGTAGACCAGCCCTTAGTATTTACCTCTAACTCTCTAACAATACAGAACTCTTGTCCATTTAACATGGCTTTGATAACTATCTGCAAGGAATGGTCCTGTTTACCATTTCAGTACTTCCCTAATATGTTCTTAAAGGTTGATCTTTAGGCCACTTTAGCCTGCTGGTTGCCTAACCCTCGCTAGCTCAGTGTCACACATCCCTATTCATCAAAGTGGTGTGATGTCTTTGGATCCTGCTGAACTCTGCATTAAGCTTGCATGACCAGTTAGCATCAGGTCCCCATTTTCAAAGCAGTAAATGGATCAAGTTCTAGATACATTAAAGATTGAATTTTAATCTGTGAACCATCCGAAGAAGTGAGGTTTTTACTCACGAAAGCTTATGCCCAAATAAATCTGTTAGTCTTTAAGGTGCCACCAGACTCCTTGTTGTTTTTGTAGATACAGACTAACACGGCTACCTCCTGATAAGTGACAGCTATGTTCTTCTGGGACACAAAGCCCAGGATGAGGCATGTGAGAGCTGGGGCCAAAGCATTGTTGGCGAAGGGGATCTGGCTAAGGAACAAACTTCCTGAAGAGAACAGGCAAATCCAGAGTTTATCCTTAGGAACTGCTGCAAAACCTTCCTCTTAGAGAAAGCCTTTCAACCATAAAAATGACACAATACTGACACCCTCTTCAACCCAATAAACCTTTACTAACCAGAGGGGAAAAAATAGGGAACGGGAAGAATTATTAAAATGTATATTTAAAAAAATCAAAAATACAAACCCTACCCCAAGCAGATTTGTTACCCTGAAAAGGGAAAAGTACCAAAGACTCCATGAAGTTTGCTAGGGATTTCACTGTTGAAATTGATTTTATGTGGAAGGCGCTCAGATACTACAGTGCTGGGCAGCAGTATAAAACTCTAAGATAGATATTGGGATGTGTGATAATTTCAGTAATTTTCTTAATGTTCTAAGATTACTCTGCTGTACTGAGCCAAATATTTAGGGGTGATTAAATGATATCAGATACATACTCCTAGCTACAAGAGATTCATTGATTCTGCTAGACTCTGCAGTAATGCAGACAATAGCATGCTTCTCTGGGCTGTTACATTTTATTTGTATAGTTTCCTACAGCAAAGGTGGGCTGCATAATTTGTTTATATACACACATATGATATTTTTAAAAGTGCCAGTAACACAGTGAGAACAAATAGTATTACAAAACTGCTGCTTGGTGTTAGCGCTAACTAGTATGCATGTCTCTTAAATTCTTCCAGAAATCTATTAGGTTAATTTATTATTCATGTATGAAATGTTTCTATATATTTAGGCTTCTCCCTGTTCCACTGAAATCATTAGGTGCAGGATCGGACCTTTAAAGCATTTGCCTCTATTTGTAAATAAATATGTAACCTGTGTTACGTCACATTTCTTGTGTTTGTATGATTATGTAAGGAAAGATTCTATTATAATGTTCATGGTGGAACAAGGCAACCCTTATTTCCAAAACAGAAAGTGAATTGATCTTTTTTAAAATGTAACAAATAGCTACTGAGCCATGCTATTAGATTTCATACATTTTCTGTCACAGCAATCTGGATTTAGTGTTGTTATAATCTCACATTGTAATGTAATGACAATAAAATGATTTCCGTGCAAATCTAGAGAGTCTCTGTGCTAGTACTGTTAAAATATGCTTACTAAGTCAAAACGATTGCAGACATGTGGAGACTATGTTTATGTAATTTATTATGTTTTAGCAATATGAGATTACCACAGGAAACAACCAATTACAGCCTAGGGAGACTTCTCATTACAATCCTATTATAACGACACAATGACAGAAGTGCAAGTTCCAGATGGGAAACCAACAAAGTTCCAAATCCTGCCATTGGTATTCAGGCAAAATGTCTGTTGAACTCAATGGAGGCTTTGCCTGGGTAAGGACTGCAGGACTTATTCTTGGTCTTTTTACCAGTGGGTCCCATAGCACTCAGTCATACCTCTAGGGACAATAACAACTGCACTAGTGTTTAGTAGCAGACTAAACATGAGGATGATATTTTGTGCACTATACAGTCGATTGCTGTAAAGGTTCACCTAGAGTTACTATAATAAACTCTAGGTAGCTGTTTCAAGACGATAATGAAAAACTGCAGTCCTTAGTTGCACGTTATATAGAAAAATAATAGTTGCTGTATCAAAATGTGTATACACTCATTTAATTATCAGAGACCATCATTTCTGTGTTTATACAGCAGCACAATAGGATTCTGGCCCATGACTAGGGCTCTTAGGTGCTACCGTAGTACAAAGAATAATTTCAAAACAGTTTTTAGAAATTCCCATCATTGTTTCAATATCTCCAGACCAGAGCTTGCCTCTTCTCTCTTTCTCTCCGTGGGAGTGGACATTTTACTGGTGCTTTCTGAAAGCAAGTTAGGATTCAGGAAGTGCAGCCTGCCATTGGCACCCGTAGGAAGTGCACATTCAAGTCGTATTATTTTAGCTGCTATACTAGTAACTATATGTATTTTTAAGAAGATTAGAGCTAACCTAATAATTTTGGCAAAGCTCTGATTCATTCATTTCCTGTGCCTGCTCCCTCAGTTTGACAAGTTGGCAGCTTTCTGCAAAATTTGATTTTAAATTATTCTTTTTCATTCTATGTAACACAACTTGTTTCTTTAGTGATTTACTCTTCTTTCTAATTAGTAGTAGTGATTAGAATGATATTATGAAGTAGTTTTCCTTCAGAAATTCAGTGCTCTCTACACTGAGGCACAAATGCTGTTTCTGGCTCTGTACTCAGCAGAACCATGCCAGCTGGGATGGGGAAGGAATCCTTTACCCCAGGCTTCAGATCAGCATTTAAGTTGTTCCATGGCTGTTAGTGCAGCCTCAAAGAGGCACTTGGGAGATATTTGATTTTTAGATCTATCTATTTCCTTCCCCAATGTCTCTTCGACACTAGGGCTCAGGGAATGGAAGTGTCTCTGTTTGTCTTCGAGGACTCCATCCATTGTAGGGGATGGGGAGCTCAGGGAGTCCTCTAGTCTTCTTATCTAGGTTGGGAAAACCTACAATGAATTGAGTAGAGCTGACCAAAGGATGACAGTTCTGTTTTGTGGCAACTTTCAAACTTTCAAAATTTGTTTTCGTTCCGCATTGGAACAAAATCAACACATTTTGAATGTTTTGGAAAAAACGTTTGTATTGAAATGTCCATTTTCAGACCAAAATTTGAGCTTTTCAATTCAGGAAGGAGGGTAGGGGGAGATGTGGGCCTGGTGGTCTGGGCGTTGGCCTGGAATGTGGAAGACCCAAGTGCAAGTTCCTCTTCTGCTTAATTCAGAGTTGAATTTTTCATCCTATATCACTCTGAATCAGGGATAGCAAGGATCTCCAACATCCCAGGCCAGGGCTCTAACCCCTAGGCTACAGAGTGTGAGGGAATGTCTTTCTCTCCCCGATGAAAACTTTGATGAAATGATATTTTTCTGAAAATGTTCCAACCAGCCTTAGAATTGAGTCCTCAAAAGACAGACACTTCTATTCAGAGTTGTTTCCATTCTGGTTTCTAACATGCCAAAAAACCTGGAATATTTGTCAGAACTTGAGAAGTCAATAGCTGCAGTCCCTTGAATATTCAACAGCATTTTTCTCCTTCTATCGCCCAATTCCATTCTTCACAGTATTTGTGTGTGTGTGTGTGTGTGTGTGTGTGTATCTCACAATGTAATATAATGTAACTAAAATGACTTTCATTTTAGGCTAGGAAGATTATGTACATATACATTCCTTAGTAACGCCTGAGCATTGGCCAACACTTGGATCAGATTCTTCATCCTCTATTCTCATTGAGTAGTACGTACTCCTGGGAGTAGACCCGTTGAAATCAAGGGAGTAAGTGCTACTCATCATGAGTCAGGCTGCAGAAGAGGGTCCTTACTGTCAGTTGGAAAGGCAGGTCAAGCTAGGAAAGAAAGTTACTCCTTTGCAGGGAGTGCTATGGCTTATGTACACTATAAAATTAGGCCTACTTAATTTAGGTCAAGCTACAGCCACCGCAGTAATTCAATCAGCTGTTGATGTCCACACTACCCTCCAGCCAGTGAAGCGCGTCCTCTCCAGGAGTGCTTGCACTGGCTGAAGAGGGGCATTGTGGGGCACTGACAGCCACACGGGTCTCACAGTTGCAGCCCCCCCTTGTCAATTTCACGCTGCTATTGTTTCCACTCAGAGCAACCACACTCTAAGATCTCTGTGGGGAACTGGGAGCCCAGGCTCTCAGCGCCTGGCAGCCAGGCTTGGAGCAGAGAGCCTGGGCAGCAGCTCACTGGGAGTCAGGGGCCTGGGGGGGGCAGCAGCTCACTGGGAGCCAGGATCCTGGGGGGCAGCAGAGCTCCTAGCAGGAAGAGGGGAGCCTGGGCAGCAGCCCACCAGAAGTCCCCCATCCGCCCCAGGGTGACAGCCCAAGCTGAGTCAGGTGCAGGGAGCTGTGAAACTGACAAGATTTTAGCCAACATCTGATGTAAGTAGTGCAGTCTATACAGACACTGCGTCACCCTAACTACACCAACATAAGCCCTACGCCTCTCGTGGAGGTGCAGTTACTATGTCGTAGGGCACTTACAACAGCGGGAGCAAAGCTGTAGTGTAGACACTGACATAGTTAGGCCAACATGAACTGCTGACCTAACTCTGTAGTGTAGGCCAAGCCCTAGAAAAGTACAGGTTGTGATTGCATTCATTAATACTTTTACTGATGTTCAGACTATGCATGACTGTGTATATAAATCTCATTGTCTTACCTAAGAGAAGAAACATGTTTTCACAGAAATGAATTGTATGTATCTAAGACATGGAATTTAGTTAATTAAGCCCCCATTCAGCAAAGCACATAAGCAGAAGCTTAACTTAAAGTCTGTGAGTGGTCCCATTGACTTCATTGGGACTGCTAACAGTTTAAAGTTAAGCACATGCTCTTTGCTGAATTGTGGTCTTAATTGCTGTTTGTAGGGTTAGTTTATATATATGAATTAGCTATGGTACCATCAGGTGTTATCAAGGTGAGTATATCATTATAGCATGCTAGAATTATGGTATTTATGAAAGTCAATACAGAAGGTAACAGGATGGAGATTAAGATCTCATCCCAATCAGAATATTAAGTTAATTATATTTTCCACAATTCTTAATTGAGGATTGTGGGTTTCTAAAACGGCTTTAGCTAGCAATTAACTGACGTCAATGAGAGTTACTTATATCTTGCAGGAAGAGAGCCCACTGTATGATCTTGGGCAAGTCACTTAAAATGTGAATACTTCATTTAAAGTGTGAATTTGTAAAGTAATTATAGAGCCTCAGACAAAAGGTGCTATAGAAGCGTGTACTTTTATTTCTTTTAGGTTTGCATATATGCAGTAATACAAAATCTTAAAAGTCAACAGATTAATCCCTGCTACAAAAAGAATCCAACATTGGAGCAGATAATTCTAGGTTTTGTCTGGCAGAAATCAGCAGACAGCACCCACAGGCTATAAGTGGATCACACACATAAACATGGCTCTTCACAGAGGTCAGGCCAGATTAGTTGAGATTAATCTAATGTATCTGTGCCAGAAAGGAATTAGCAGAAAATTCATCTTGAAAATCTACATACATATCAGAATAGCTGTCTGAAAGCAAGCAGAAAGCCTGATTCAACAAGAATGGCATTTGCTGAGTAATATATTATAACATGAGTAAAAATAAAATAGAAAAATGTAGAAAATAACAGGAAAATACCACACTCTAAGTGTTAATTAGCAATATCTAGTTTTACCATAAGAGCTGCTTTTTCCATTATACTCAGGGTCAGCCTTATGGGTGCACAACCACCCGGGGTGCCATGGTCAAGAGGCAAGGAGGGGGTGGGCTAGGGTGCGAGGCTGCAGAAGGGAGCTTGGGGCAATGGGGGGTGGGAGGAAGGGAAGGTAGCCCAGGGAGGCAGCGGAGCCCAGAGGGGATGGATGCGGAGGCAGCAGGGGCGATGGGGGAGGGGTTGGGGGAGGCAGCAGGGACCAGAGGCGATGGGGGGGGGGCCCAGGGGGGGGGGGGGGTCCGGGGGCAATGGGGGGGGGGGGATCCGGGGGGGGAGGGGTGGGGGACCAGGGGAGGCAGTGGGCCCAGGGGTGCCAAAATACAAGTTCACCCAGGGCACTATTTTCCCTAAGGCCATCCCTGATTACACCTCTACCCCGATATAATGCGACCCGATCTAACATGAATTTGGATATAACACGGTAAAGCAGTGCTCCAGGGGGTTGGGGCTGCGCACTCCAGCGGATCAAAGCAAGTTTGATATAACGTGGTTTCACCTATAACGCGGTAAGATTTTTTGGCTCCCGAGGACAGCGTTATATCGGGGTAGAGGTGTACTTGTTCAAACATATTTATAAAAGGTAGTTTCATCAGGCTAAAAAGTGCATTTTGAAAAGAGGCTGTGCAAAAAAAATAATTTGGAAGTATGGTTTTATATGGATTGTAAATACCACTGGTTATGCTGCCAGTTTTAGGTTGAATGTGAGAGTATAGTTTTTCAGTGGGAAGAAAAAAACAGCAAGAAAAGGACTAAATATTTAAGACAATCATCTTACTCTCTTTGCCTGGACTATAGGAATGACAAGAATGACTCAGATCATTGAATCTTTTCCAAAATGGCAGGCTGGTCTACAGAACACCAACTCTAATCAAGAACATTCAGTTAATGATGAGGTCAGACAACTTGATTTTAATCACAACCAACCACAGTTACTGAAAGAGAAAGGTGTTTTGCTTCTAATGATTCACACAAGTGCAGTCCTCTTCGAAATCTTAGCCCTTGTGACTTTATTTGACAAATACCAGCTCATTATATTAATAAATTAGGAGTCTGTCTTAGCAAAGTGACCCTTCCTGTACTGTCGCAAACAAGTCAACACAATGACCCACCTGGAGCACTATTATTGTAATCCCATGTTATGGAAATGTCCCCAAGTAATGTTTTATATTAAGTCTACCATATACAGCACAACCACTTCTGCTGGCATTTACTCTTTAAATCCATAACAGAACAGTCCTTTCTAATTGGGATTTTCATACAGTGTCTGCTTATACACAGGACACACAAATACAGTAAATCAACCATATCTGTCTCTTAAGGTTGGCCAAGTTTCATAAATAGATTAACCACAGTCACTGAAAACTCTTTACTATAGAGTGTCAGTCTCTAATCTGAGGAAGCTGGTATTTTATGCTTAGATTGGAACACTATGGGTAGCTATTGTAACTCTTTGTCGCTATGAAATGGGATTACTGTCGTACTTTGTTTAGCCCTAAAGATCAGAGATCTAGACATTATTAACCCCTTTGAGATCTAGGACTCAATGCCCTTTTGACTTTGTTCTTCTGTCGCATTAATAGATAGAAAGTTAAACATAAAAAATCTGCTCTTAGGGCTTTACCAGTAACAGACCCATGTTTATGATATTATTCACTAAAAGGGAGATAGAAAGGGAAAGACCTCTCTCTTTAATCAATAATGTGTGCTCCAGTTAGTCCTATCCTCTGGACATCATTAAACATGTATTTTGTTTCATAACTCATGATTTTATTTGACTAGGAATTATAACTACATATCCTCAAGCCTTTGCAGCTAGCATCAGGCAGATCTAACCTGAACTGGGTAGTCAGCCTTGTTTAGTGTTAATACGGGAAGTAAACTTAAAAAGAGAGGGAGGGAGGGAGAGAGAGAGTTGTGCTAATTCTAACCTGTAGAGATTCAGGCTACATTTTTACAGATTGGAAACCTTTGACGTGGTGCAATTGTAGGTAGTAGCCTTAAAGAATATCATAATCACTGCCCATTTAATGTCTAAAGGAATAACATGACATTGTTTAATCCAAATTAGCTGAAGAAAAATAATATTGTAGGTTCAGCCATATAAAAGAAATGCTAGTCTAATCACCTCAGGTAACAATATTTTCCCAGTGAGGCTTGGGAGAAGTAGAACTGGATCTGAATTTCTGCTGTAGGAATCCCTGCTGTTCAGGAGCCAAATTCCACTCTCAGTTACACTAATGTAAATCCAGAGGAACTGCAATGGAGTTATTCCACATTTAAACCAGTGTAATTGAGATCAGAATTTGACCTCAGGTTACTAAAATAGGTGGAGATTGTCCCCTCAAAATCTTCACACAGTAGGGCAAACAAGGTGTCCAAACATAGGCAGATTCCTGGGTTTGGAAAGGGTATATTCAATCTTGGAGGATAATATTTTTTTTTAAAAATGGAAAGTATCAGGCAAGTAATATTCAGCCTTGATGCCAAGTATGTTCAGCTGGTGGCTCAAGCTGACAAAATGTGACAGCTGCTGGGGAGCAGAGAATCCTAAATGAACATACAGTGGTTGCTATTAAAAAGGAAACATATGTCGTAATGGGATATTGCGTTACCACAATAAATTGTGATGTTTTCCTTTAATTGGAATGAGAATTTTTTACATTGTAAATATCTTGATATAAATTTAACTTCGAATTTAGCATTATTTCTAATGTCAACCACCATACTAGAAATGACAATCAAAGAGCAAGGGGACTAGGACACAAGGGTCAGAACTCACAAATAGTGTCAGACAATGACATGACAGGGTGCTAAATATGGTAGAAATGCTGCTGGGGTACTGGATGGCTCAGGGGGTGAGTAATGGAAATGTCACCTTTCTCCTCTAGCGCAACTAGTGGACTCCATCACAACTCCAAAACTCCTTTCACACGTTCGATGCCAAAAGCCCCAACTGCCTCCTGCCTAATTGACAGAACCTCCAGCTTTTCCCCTGACAACTTCTATAATGCTGCTGCTTTTTGTCAATGTGAAAATCTGCACCACACTGAAAACCGAACGTGTGTAAACAGTTTTAAATAATTGACGTTAACAAGAAAATAAACATAGTTGTGCCAATTGCATTTTTCATTTCCCTACATAATCTGATAAAAATTTCCATTCTGGAATGTATTTGGATCTGCCATTGAATTTCCAGCCTGCTGTAGAATCTACGGGTCCTTCCGGCAGAATTCAGGTCCAGCTTTCTGCCAGTTACACAGGGCCTTGCCTAAAGTGGCTCAGAACACCGGAAAGGTTTTGGCAAATATTCGATGAAATTCACAGCCACAAAAGGGTCTGGAGGGGACATGGACTAATGAAGAAAGAGTGAAAGAACTGGGCCAAATGGAACTACAATAACTGCTATGGGGTGTAAATGCCAAAGTCAAAGAGGAATTGTTTAGGGCTCCCTTTTATCAGCTCCATTAAGTTTAAACTTATTTTCCTTGCCCTCAGGTCCGTACGTATCTGTGCCCCTCCCTACATATCTGATCTTGTTTCGTATTGGTTCTCCCCACCATCACACAGCTCTTTCTTCACTTAGGCTGCGTCTACACTATGAGCTAGGGGTGTGATTTCCAGCTCGCATAGACGTACTCATGTTAGCACGCGTTGCGCTAGCACGCTAAAAACAGTAGTATAGCTGTGGTAGTACGGACAGCGACGACACATACTCGAAGCCCAGAGTACATAACCATTGGGTTCAAATGGGTTTGAACTTGGGGCTGCTAGCATGTGCTGTCGCTGCCCGTGCTACCGTGACTACTATTTTTAGCATGCAAGCTCGGATGAGAGCTAGCACAAGTATGTCTACCTGAGCAGGGAATCACACCCCTAGCTGGTAATGTAGACATAACCTCAGCCAGCACAACAGTGCCAGCAACCATGCTCCATTTTTCTGCCTTTCCTACTACCATCTCTTTGCTCTTTTGAGAGCCACCCCCTTTCTGAGCTAGTAGGCAAGGCTGCTATCTTTTCCTTGTTTGAAACACTCCTTACAAGTTCTATCTATCACTGTTCCTGTAGGATGTTAGTGTGCAAAGACATTTATTAATCATTTTTTTCCTTACAAGCAAGCAAAGCATGTTTGTGATTTTTTCCCCCACTTTCCAAACAGCTGTCCTAAATATTAACAATAAGAGTGAGCCAGGGGACGATAACTGGGAGTAACGGTTCAAAAGGAAAATGTAGGCTGAATATCAGGGAAAATTCCCTGCTAGGGAAGTCTGCTAAACTGTGGGATAGTTTCCCACAAGGGAGTAAAGGAAACTCCATCTTAAAACTAGACTGGACAAAGCGTTTAAAAATATATTGTAAGGAACAATCTGCATTGGGAGTGAAATTCCTATATTTTATATGCGCTTTATTGCTTTTTATACAACTTTTTTCATGTTTTATTTCCCTTCCTCTTTTCCAGCAAATGCTTGTTTAGAATCTGGATTCTTTCCTTTTAAAATAAGAAGAAAAATGCCTTCCCTGTGTGGTAAAGTGCAGACCGTGTTGGGCCTTGTGGAGCCAAGTCAGCTTGGCTGCACCATGACCCATGAACACTTGACAATGAACTACAGCTGCTGTTATGTCCCGCCTTCTTCAGGCCAAGAAGCTTTGTCTGATGGGCCCATTGAGATGAAGAACTTGTTTTGGATTAAACAGAATCCCTACAGCCATAAAGAGAACCTTCTTCTGTGTCAGGAAACAGATGCTGTAAAGGAAGAGCTATTACATTATAAGGCAGCAGGTGGTGGGACTATAGTGGAAAACACAACCATGGGTATCAGCCGAGATGTAAAGACTTTAAAGAAGCTTGCTGAGGAAACCGGGGTCCACATTATTGCCGGTGCTGGGTTTTATGTGCATGCCACTCATTCTTCCGAGACACAAGCTATGTCAGTGGAGCAGGTAAGTACTAACAAGTAAATAGTAAAATACTGCCCGACTGATAATGTACAGATGACAGGAGATCAGTGACAGGTCAAGCACAACTTGATAAAAATCTAAATATACTCTTCTTGAAAACCTGTGCAAACAATGATAATTGTGTTTGTGTAAATTGTATCTGCACCCAGTATTGCCACTCTGATCTCTCAGCATTTCCATTTTCTTTTAGGGGTTTATTATGACCTAACAGTGAAAAATGGCTACATGTGTACAGCATCCTGGCACAGCTGTGAAAATTTTTCCTTTTTACAAAATATTGGGATGGAAATAGTCTAATGTCTCCTCTACTTTCCTTGTCCCTCTTTTCAGCTAATCCATCCCAACTAAACACCCAAAAGGTTTTTTAAAAGGAAGTAAATAAATAATTGTGGCACTGACAGGCTATTTGCAAACCATCCCTCTGTTCACTCTGCCTGTATATTATATCCTTTTTCCCTACCCTTTGTCTGACTAAGGTCTTTGGAGCAGGGACCATCTCTGTGTTTGTACATGCCTAGGACAATGGGGTCCTGAGCATGGCTGGGATCCCTACACCTCACCATAATAAATATCCACTCAGCTGTCTTTAAGATGATATGATGAAGGGAGAGGGGAACTCTCCGAGGCAGAAGAGAACTGAGCAGCCCAAAGAGTGTGAATGTACTGATCTGAGCTGAAACTAAAAACATCTGCTATATTTACAAAAGAGTAAAATTAATCTTAAAAGCACAGAGATAGATACTCAGCAGGTGTTGACTGGCATACTTCCATTGAGGTTAGCATCATTGACCTTAATGATTTATGTCAGCTGAGGAGCAGCCCAAAATCGTTCGCACTGGTGCCATTTCTCAATAGGTGGGCCAAATTGAATGGATCCATAGGGTAAAAGTTCTCTAACTGTGGTCCATGGACCACTGGTGACTTACAGAGTGCAGTGTGTGCAGTGTTGTTGAAGCTGTGTTGGTCCCATGATATTAGAGACAAGGTGGGTGAGGTAATATCTTGTATTGGACCAACTTGTGTTAGTGAGAGAGACAAGCTTTCAAGCTGTTCTTCAGAGTGCAGTGTAGTCTGCAGTCCATTCCATCAATGCTTAATCCAGTCCAGGATATTGGCAGGTACCTGGCTGAATGTAGATGTCTGCAGTGACTGATCAATGAAAAATGTTCAATGATTCCATAGAGACATTTATATGGACATTGTGGTCTATCTTTTTGTTAGGATACAGCTAAGTAAATGGAAAGTTTTGACACTAGCATTAGTTAAACAAGGGAGGGATTTAGTGTCTCCACCAATCCATGCCATGATTGCTTAAACTGGGTATGATTTAGGTAAGCCCTGTGTTGGGAACATTGCAACACAAATGGTATTCTTCAGACAGCCATAAGGAATTCTAAGAACTGTATTCTGTTGCCCATTACCCATTCTTGTTAACTGCTCAGTTGTATCCATGAATTGGAAAGTTTACAGTTACTGTGCAGAAGTATTGGGGCAGATGCTCAGCTAGTCTCAGTTGTTATAGCTCTATTAACTTCAGTTTACACCAGCTGAGGATCTACCCCATTGTGTTGTATGTCCATGTCTGGGGGAGAGAATGAGTAAGAATGAACGACAGACATGGAGTTTGTTTGTTTGCTGATGTTCTAGTTTTAAGGTACTAGCTTCTAGGTTAATACAGTAAATTAGCCTTGCCAGACCTTTTTCTTTCCTTGTTTACTTAATTGTTAGTGTGCCCTGAAATCATGATTCCATATTAAACATTCAGGACCAGATATTTAAACATTCTCAACCTCGGTTTTGCCCACACAAGTGTGCGCCTGTTTTTGTGGGGGCAAATAACAGCATCAAGAAGTTTAACTACCTGACCATATTTGCAGGTGTCTACATGCCATCATCTGTGCCTGCAGAATTACAGGCTGTTTTAAAAAAAATTCACCCTGAAAGATTGTTGGCCAAATTTTATTCTTGGTTACAATTCAGAAGTCAGTGAAATTACTTCAGATTTACTCTGACATATGTGAGAGCAGGATTTGGCCCGATGGTTCCTCCTCAGGTCTTGACAACTAGAATCTTCTCCAAACTTTAAAAAAATTTACAGTTTTGTCCCTTCTCTACTAATATGATATTTATTAATTTTCACCTTGAGGCCTTGTTTAAGCACAGACGTTGCATAGGTTTAAATCGTTACAAATATTGGGTGTAGACCAGCCCTTAGTTAAGCCAGTGCAAGCTTTTGTGTGGACGCTCTGGTATTGGTTTAAACCTGGCTTATATTGGTTTAGGTTGCACTTGGCACAAGGTACCCTCATGTAAACCAAGCTTAAACCAGTGTAAGAGTGTGTATACAAAGCTGGATATATTTGTCTAAACAGATTTAAAATAACACCATTAGTTAGACCCCGTGCAACTTTGTGTGTAGACCAGAGCTGATACTTTGCAACACAAAGAGTATCAATAACAAAAGGATTTCCTTTTTATTTTTGTTAGCTTACAAACGTTATCGTCAACGAGATACTCAGTGGAGCTGATGGAACCAACATCAAGTGTGGTGTTGTAGGAGAAATTGGCTGCTCATGGCCTCTGACTGAGAGTGAAAACAAAGTACTGCAGGCAACAGCGCATGCTCAGTCACAGCTGGGCTGCCCCATTATAATCCATCCTGGCAGGAATAGTGATGCTCCTTTCCAGATTATTCGCATTCTGCAGGAGACTGGGGCTGATATCTCAAAAACAGTCATGTCTCACCTTGACAGGTAACTTAATAGGCTACCCTGGTATCATATGTCTATGGTTTTCCTGGATGTGCTGTCTAGAAATAGTGGAATTTCGGGGAATTACATGGCAGCTTCAGACAGTTGGGTTTATCCAGTGATCAGATATCACTACAAGAAGCATTGCTTTGTGGTTAGTGATTTCAAGAATACAATCATGCTTATGTAGAATTCAAGAACACAATAATGCTTATTCTTATGCAATCCAAGAGGTTCTGGATCAGGCTTCTAGTCTACAAGCAATCTTGGCCAAGATTTTAAAAAGTCAGATCCTATGTCGATACATAGACACCTGAATAAGTAGCCTTGTTTTCAAAAGTGCTGGACATTCAGCAGGTCCCACTGATTTCAGTGGGAGCTCCTAGGTGTTCATCCCTTTTAAAAATCAGGTTGCTCTCCAAGGACCCGATTCAGAGCTCATTGATGCCAATGGAAAGACTTCCTTTGACTCCACTGGACTCTGGATCAGACCCCAAACCAGGTTCTTCAGACTCTGCAACCAATTTAAAGCAATACAGCTTAAAAAAATCCCAGTTAGATTTTAGATAGGTCCTGTCTTATTACAGAGAGCAATATGTTAGCCCCCTTTAAAACAAAAACAGCACAACACAGACATGGCGGGGAAGAGATAGTATCCTGCTCCTTGAATTGAGAAACACAGGCCATTTGGTGCACAGCAGGTTTATGTGACCTTGCGTAACTGGCGATCATTTGGCAAATGTCCAAGTATTGATTAATGTGGCTAGCTGCTGAATAATGGAAACTATTTGTGGTCATATGACTCTCAGCAATTCAATTGTTTGTCCCCATCAAGGGTGTAATATGGACATATAAATTATACCCAACTCTGTTACATTTATTGAAGATTCTTGTTGACTACATGTTCCACAACATTGCAATTCAAGTACAGATTGTTTGTATATATACCAGAACCCCAAATTATTCATGTACATTTTGGGTACATTTGATTAATTTTTAAAATAATGCTTTAATGCTGTAAAAATAAATGAAAAATCAATTATATACATCACACAATCTCTCTTCATGGATTAATATGTGATTAATCTTCTGTAGATTTATTTCTTGGACTTTCTAAAAAACATATTAACCCCCTAATCTGTGGATACAAGAGTGCTCAGCAACTTGCACAGGCAGTGCCAGGGACTTTTGGAACCACTTCGATAGAATGTAGCAAAACAAATTGTTTTTAAACATAGTGCTTGCCTCTCCTCTCACTTACACTGGTGTGAATTATACATGATTCCATTTAATTGAACAGAGTTACACTGCTGAAAAAAACAACAACAGTATAAGCAAGAGGAGAATCAGGGCCACAAAGTTCTAAGTGCAGCATCAGCTGAACAGCCACTGATACAACTCATGACATGTTCTGATATTTATTATATCCTTACATTACACACTTGGAGATGGGCCCTCACCGGAACACAGGTTCTTCTTCGAGTGCTTGCTCATATCCATTCCAGTTAGGTGTGTGCGCGCCGCGTGCACGATCGTCGGAAGATTTTTACCCTAGCAACACCCGGTGGGTCGGCTGTGGAGCCCCCTAGAGTGGCGCCGTTATGGCGCTGGATATATACCCCAGCCGACCCAGCGCCCCCTCAGTTCCTTCTTACCGCCCCTGACGGTCGTTGGAACTGTGGAGCGCGGCTTAGCTGATCTCCACACTCCCTAGCTTCTCTTTGCTCTTGTTGTATTTAGTTATCTAGATAGTTGTTCAAGTTAGTTAGTAGTTAGTTATAGTGTATATATATATAGTTATAAGTTGTTATCGGGGGTTTAGGGGGTGTTTTTCCCCTTTTCCCCCCGGCGCGCAGCCGGGCCCATGCCCAAGGCTCCTGGCTTTAAGCCGTGCGCGTCCTGCGGGAAGCACATGCCAACTAGCGACCCGCATAGCTCCTGCTTGAAGTGCCTGGGAGAGACTCATCCAGCAGATAAGTGCCCTATCTGCAAGGCCTTCAAGCCGAGGACAAGGAAGGAGCGGGACTTTAGGCTCCGACAGCTCCTCATGGAGGCGGCGCTGAGTCCGGATCCTCCCTCGGCGCGCCCTGTCCCGGCACCGAGCGCTTCGGTGCGCAGCGCCCCGGCGGGCCCGACCGGTGCGGCAGAAAAGACTGTCCGGCACCGACCGACGTCGGCACCGCGCCCGCCCAAAGAGCCTCGGCACCGATCCATTTCGCCGGGCCATAAGAAGACCGCTAAGACACGGGACGCTGCTGCCGCGAAGATACAGGCTCCCCCGGTGCCGGGGGTAGAGCCGCGTCCGCAGCTGGACCGCCAAAGACAGGCGGCCACACCGTCGACTCCGGCACCGAGGCCGTTGAGTCCGGTGCGGACTGTTTCACCACCAAGGCTGGTGGTGGAACCTTGTCTCCCTTCCACCCCGGAGACCTTTGCCACGGCGAGAGACCTGATCGCCCTCACGGAGCCGGCGCCGTCGCAACTCCCGGCACCGGTGGCTCCACGCGTGCTGCAGTCCAGAGGCAAGCCTGCCCTGGTGCGCCCACCGTCGCCAGCACGAGTCTCTCGGCACCGCTCCAGATCCCGAAGCAGGTCCCGACGCCGCTCGGAGTCCCGGCGCCGAGGGTCACCTCGGCACCGGTCGTACTCGCGGCCCAGATCTTCCTCGCGGCGCCGTTCAACATCCCGGCACCGCCGTGACGACCGGCACCGATCGGGGTCGAGGCGCAGCTCCCGGCACCGGTATGAGCGCCGCTCGGGCTCGAGAGGCCGCTCCCGGTACCGCGCCTCCTCCAGATCGTCGTCACGTTCCAGATCGGGATCCCGGCACCGGAGGGACTATCGGCACCGGTCCAGGTCCCGGCACCGTTCGCCGGAACAACGCAGGGACAGGTCCCCTTACGGTCGGCACCGATCGGCACCGTACCATCCGGTGCCGACGGCATCGGGTTCGGCACCGCCGTGGCCGTCGAGATCGGCGTCCCGGTCATCTGAGACGGTGGAGCCCGGCCACCTCCAGGAGACCGAGGACCCGATGCAAGGGCCTGCGCATTGGTCCTTTTGGACTCCTTGGGCCTACCACCAAGCTCAGGGAGCTCCCCTGTCGGCTTCCCGCTCTGGCCGTTCGGACACCAGGGCCCCGGAGTCTACCATCTCCCGCCCTCCTCCAAGGGACGTGGAGGCTCCAGTGCCCGCACCTGCAGAGGCCCCTGACCAGGGGGCAGGAGATGCCCAACACCAGGAGCACCTGGAGCAGGTTCAACCATTGGACCCCTTGCCACCGGGGGCATCTTCCTCGTCCTCTCCTGATGAGGCCGTAGCGGGCACGTCGTCCATCGGGCCGCCCCCGATAGACCTTCGGGCCCACCAGGACCTACTGCGGCGCATGGCTCGCAATCTGGACCTCCAGGTGGAGGAGGTTGCGGAGGTCCATGACCCGATAGTGCAGATCATCTCAGCGGATGCTCCATCCAGGGTGGCATTACCGCTGGTCCGCACCATCCAGGCCAACGCCACTACTATCTGGCAGACCCCGGCCTCTATTCCACCCACGGCCAGAGGGGTTGAGAGAAAATACTTTGTCCCATCAAAGGATCATGAGTATCTGTACATTCACCCCCAACCGTGCTCACTGGTGGTTTCCTCAGTGAATGCTCGGGAGCGCCATGGCCAGCAGGCCGCTGCGCCCAAATCGAAGGACGCTAAGCGCTTCGATTTGTTCGGACGCAAGGTGTATTCGGCTGGCGGACTGCAATTGCGGGCAGCGAACCAGCAGGCGCTACTGAGCCGCTACGGCTTCAATATGTGGTCCTCGATGGGGAAATTTAAAGAACTGGTTCCCCAGGACTCGAGGGACGAGTTTGGGGCCCTGGTAGAGGAGGGCAAGCGGGTGGCATGCACCTCCCTACAGGCGTCCCTCGATATAGCGGACTCGGCCGCTAGGACCCTGGCGTCGGGGATAGCAATGCGCCGAATCTCCTGGCTCCAGGTGTCGGGCTTGCCTCCGGAACTGCAGCAGACCCTGCAGGATCTACCGTTTGAGGGCCAGGGCCTCTTTTCGGAGAAAACAGACTCGAGGCTCCAAAACCTCAAAGACTCCCGGACAATGATGCGCTCCCTGGGGATGCATGTCCCAGGGCCTCAGCGCAGGCCCTTCAGGCCGCAGCCTCAGCGGTTCTACCCTCCCCCGCCTCGTCCAAGACAGGACTTTGCTAGGAGGCGGGGTCGAGGTGGTAGGAGAAGGTCGACCGGCCCTCAACCCGGTCAGAACCAGGGCCAGTCTAGGCCACCTTCAGGGCCTAGACAAGCCTTTTGAAGGTGCGGTCGAGGACGGCACCACGACCGGTACCCAGGATCCGACTCCCCCTTTCCGGGACCGCCTCTCCCGCTTCCACCGTGCTTGGTCCCGTATAACCTCGGACCGTTGGGTCCTTCGCACGGTGGAAAGGGGATACGCCCTCCAGTTTTCCTCGCCCCCCCCCTCCCACTCCCCCTCCCCGTCCCTCTTCAGGGACCCTTCTCACGAGCAACTCCTTACACAGGAGGTTTTTGGGCTCCTCGCTATGGGGGCCATAGAGGAGGTTCCATCGGAGCTAAGGGGCAGGGGGTTTTACTCCCGCTACTTCCTGATACCCAAGTCAAAAGGGGGTCTAAGGCCCATCTTAGACTTGCGCGGGCTCAACAAATTCATAGTAAAGTTGAAGTTCCGCATGGTATCATTGGGGACCATCATCCCTTCACTGGATCCTGGAGACTGGTTCGCCGCCCTCGACATGAAGGACGCTTATTTCCACATAGCGATTTATCCGCCTCACAGGCGCTTCCTGCGATTTGTAGTAAACAGGGTGCACTACCAATTCGCAGTCCTTCCCTTCGGCTTGTCCTCGGCTCCCAGGGTGTTCACAAAGTGTCTGGCAGTCGTCGCGGCCTTCCTTCGTCGACAAGGGATACAGCTGTTCCCGTACTTGGACGACTGGCTGGTACGCGGCCGCACCAGAGACCAAGTGCAGGCCCATGTCCACATAGTGACACGCACTTTCCACGAGCTGGGCATTCTACTCAACAGAGAGAAGTCCACTCTAGTACCAACTCAAAGAATAGAGTTCATTGGAGCAATCCTGGACTCCAGACATGCCCGAGCCATCCTGCCAGACAGCCGCTTTCATACCATTTCAAGCGCCATTCAAGGACTCAGGGCCTTTCCAACTACCACCGTAAGGACATGCCTTGCCCTCTTGGGCCACATGGCCTCGTGCACCTACGTAACCAGGCACGCCAGACTGCGACTTCGCCCATTGCAGACTTGGGTGTCATCGGTTTACCGTCCTCATCGAGACGACCTGAGCGTAGTGGTCACGGTTCCGACCGCAGTCTTGGCCTCCCTCACATGGTGGACGGATCGCACTGCGGTCTGTGCAGGAGTACCCTTTCACGCCCCACAGCCCTCCCTCCACCTAGTTACGGACGCTTCATCTCTAGGATGGGGCGCTCACCTGGGGGAGCATCATACCCAAGGCCTGTGGTCGGCGTCCCAACTAGCCCTGCACATCAACGTCCGAGAGCTGATGGCAGTGCGCCTGGCTTGCCAGGCTTTCCTCAACTTCCTACAGGGCCGTTGCGTGCTGATTCTCACCGACAACACCACGGCCATGTTTTACATCAACAAGCAAGGCGGAGCCCGCTCATCTCCCCTATGCCAAGAGGCCATTCGCCTGTGGGACTTTTGCATCGCCCACTCGATACATCTCACGGCGTCATTCCTGCCTGGAGTCCAGAATACGCTGGCAGACCGTCTCAGCAGGTCCTTCCAAACGCACGAGTGGTCGATTCGCCCGGACATCATCTATTCCGTTTTCCAGAGGTGGGGGTTTCCCCAGATCGACCTGTTCGCATCTCGGGCCAACAGGAAGTGCCAGGCATTCTGCTCCCTACACGGACGAGCCCCGGGCTCTCGGTCGGACGCCTTCCTCATGGCATGGAAAGACCATCTGTTCTACGCCTTTCCCCCATTCCCGCTGGTCCACAGGGTGCTGCTCAAGATCCGCAGGGACCATGCACGGGTAATTCTGGTCGCTCCCGCTTGGCCGAGACAGCACTGGTACACCACACTTCTAGAGCTGTCAGTACAGAGGCCGATCACGCTCCCCTTGAGTCGGGATCTCATCTCTCAGGACCACGGCCGGCTGTGTCACCCCGACCTGCAGTCGCTCCACCTCACGGCGTGGATGCTTCATGGTTGAGTCGCTCAGAGCGGCAATGCTCGCAGGCCGTCCAACAGGTCCTGCTGGGAAGTAGAAAGCCCTCTACGCGGACCACGTATTTAGCCAAGTGGAAGAGGTTCTCCTGCTGGTGTGAGCAACGAGCTACGTCTCCCTCGCAGGCTCCTATCCCCTTGATACTGGAATACCTCCTGTCCCTCAGACAGCAAGGCTTGGCAACATCCTCAATTAGGGTTCACCTCGCCGCTATTTCCGCTTTCCACCCAGGGGAACTCACGTCCTCGGTCTTCTCGAACCCGATGGTCGTTAGATTCCTCAAGGGCTTAGACCGGCTGTACCCACAGCAGCGACAGCCGGTTCCAACGTGGGACCTCAACCTCGTCCTCTCCAGGCTCACAGGGCCTCCGTTTGAACCTTTGGCTACCTGCTCGCTCCTGTACTTATCTTGGAAGACAGCCTTCCTGGTAGCCATCACCTCAGCACGACGCGTCTCGGAACTCAGGGCGCTGACATCCGAGCCCCCTTACACGGTGTTCCACAAGGACAAGGTGCAGCTTCGCCCCCATCCTGCCTTTCTGCCAAAGGTGGTGTCACCTTTCCACGTGAACCAGGATATTTTCCTCCCGGTCTTCCATCCGAAACCGCACGCTACTCGTCAAGACCAGCGTTTACACTCTTTGGACGTACGCAGGGCCCTGGCTTTCTATATTGACCGTACAAAGCCATTTAGGAAGACGACGCAACTCTTCGTTGCGGTGGCAGACCGGATGAAAGGCTCACCGGTCTCTTCTCAGTGCCTATCCACTTGGATCACGTCCTGCATTCGGGCTTGCTACGACCTGGCCGGTGTACCGACGCCACGCCTCACCGCTCATTCCACGAGGGCCCAGGCCTCCTCGACTGCCTTCCTGGCTCAAGTACCGATCCAGGACATTTGTAGAGCTGCAGTGTGGTCATCGGTCCACACATTTGCTACTCACTATGCGCTGGTGCAACAATCCAGAGACGACGCTGCTTTCGGGTCAGCGGTTCTGCACACAGCAATGTCTCACTCCGACCCCGCCACCTAGGTGGGGCTTGGGAGTCACCTAACTGGAATGGATATGAGCAAGCACTCGAAGAAGAAAAGACGGTTACTCACCGTTGTAACTGTTGTTCTTCGAGATGTGTTGCTCATATCCATTCCAAACCCGCCCCCCTTCCCCACTGTCGGAGTAGCCGGCAAGAAGGAACTGAGGGGGCGCTGGGTCGGCTGGGGTATATATCCAGCGCCATAACGGCGCCACTCTAGGGGGCTCCACAGCCGACCCACCGGGTGTTGCTAGGGTAAAAATCTTCCGACGATCGTGCACGCGGCGCGCACACACCTAACTGGAATGGATATGAGCAACACATCTCGAAGAACAACAGTTACAACGGTGAGTAACCGTCTTATCTGAATGATCTCGAATTTTGAAGTACAGTTCAGCATCTACAAGTGAATTTAGCATCTTAGGCCCATCTCTATACTGGAGTATCCAGATCCCCTAAATTTAGAAGTTTGTATGTAGATTTAAACTTCATGCTTGTCTTCATTCAACACATAACAGTACTATTTAGATGTCAGGAACGGACTATAATGGTTAACTCTATACTGCTAGTTACATCATGTTTTCCAGTATAGCTTTTTATTACATTCTATCTTAGGGCTCTGTAATAAAAGTGTGATACACAGGAGGGCTGGGAAGAGTCAACTTTTTATTTCCTGGCCCCTGTCACCTATCAGGGATTAAGGTTACAAAGGTGCCCTGTCATAACAGGGATGAGCATTCACTGGTACCTATGGCTACTGTTACAGTATCCATGGTGTATATGTCATGAAGGTATGTAATGGATAATGCTTTATATGTTAATAATCATAACATATATAGTCCCCTGTGAGCCCACCACTAACAATTGTTTTTAAATAATTTTTCATGCCTGTGACATTACTCCTATGAAATTTGGCATTGCACTGGAACTAGCTTCATTCTCTTGGCTACTGCAGCCCCTTGGACTATGTGGCACTGTAAGCCACTCCTTCTTCTGCACTGCACTTTGAAAGCCCATTTGGTCACAAGCTCTTATCTTGTGTAAACTGTGAAATGTATTTACAAAGAATTTGTTTTTATTAATTACAGTTGACAATGCTGAGACTCCTGCTGGTGACAGGCTTGTCTGAACAAGGGTTTTCTCTCTCTCAGCCCATCTGTTCCTCCTACTTGATTCTGCTGTTAAGTCATAATATTGAATTTGTGACATCAGTCATTTCCATAGCAACAGACTATGATGTAATTAAACTGAGAAAAATGACTTTGTGGCATCAAAAAGAAGGAGAAGCTGTAGGTGAACATTCTTATTTAAATGCAAATATCTGTGCTTATAATAAAGGAACAGAGCACATTGTTTGCAAAGTAAATTGTTGTTTTACTTTTTGTTTTTGCTTTTTGTTAAATGTTTTCTCTTCCGCCCCTCCCCCCTTTTCCCTATCCCTCCAAAAAAGCTTCCTCCATGTGAGAAAGTTCACGTTATGGGTGTATCGATAGATTTACATTGCATCATTCAGAGGAATTTATCACAGATGGAAGAACCTACTCCGAGGTCTTCAGAGAGGACATTTCCAAGGAGGACTTGCTTGCTGCCAGAAGTCGTTAGTTCACCAATTGTCACCCTTCCCCCTGAACTGGTGCTCCAGCGATGTGCTGTGTTTTAGTTGTGGTCCTGACTACTTCAAGATGCCATTACATTGTTTTGCAAGAATAGGGATGTTAACTTAGGGAATCTTGGTGAAATTCCAAAATGAGCCGTTACACTCTGCCTACCTTATCTTTTGTCTCTGTTGGGTAGGGTTTTCAGTCCTAAACCAGTGTGTAGTGTTGTGTGTTAAACATTTGCAGCATTTACCCCAAAGGGAAGGGGGTGGATCAGCATTCACATCACACTCCCCATCAGTACCCAGTCCTGGCCGGGGAAGCCAACCAGCAGACCAAATTCAGTGATGAATCCTGGTCACGTGTTACCTGAGGCATGTTGCACATATGCTAAGAAGAAGACCCCAAAATATGTCTGTCTTTCAGTAGTGGATGAAATGAGCCCTATATGTAGTGCCTGATCTGATACCTCTTTTTTGGGCAAGTAGTCCTTATTCACATAAATAGTCTGTTGGCTTTAAATAAACGTCCCTCTGAATTTAAAAAAAAACAAACAGCAAAACCTTCCTTCCTCATGAGTGTTACAGGACAGTTTCTGATATTAAGCATGTGTGTCTTGGTTCTTTTTTCTCATTGAAGTTCATTATAAATGCACTTGTTATGCTACATGTTAACATATTTTAAAAGGCATGGGATCTCCAAATGACATGGGAAAAGACTGAATAATACATTGGTTTATTATTATTTAACAACTTCAATTTCTCAAACAGTAGCTCAATTTCTCAGTAAACCCCGATCAAATATTTTTAGTTCCTTGGAAGTAAGATTTCCCCCAGTGATATATTTAAATGCTGTAGTCTATATAACATGGTGCCCTGGAACCATTTCCAACATGTGTTATGATGATGACTTGTTTATGCACATTTACACTGTGCTTTGTATTTTCTGCAGGACTATATTTGATGAGAAGAAACTGCTGGAGTTCGCTAAACTTGGATGCTACTTAGAGTATGACCTCTTTGGTACAGAATTGCTTCATTACCACTTCCATCCCGAGATTGATATGCCAAGTGACAATGAAAGAATTGCAAGGTACCTAGTGCAATGCAATGAAGTATAAACAATAACACTGCTAGCTACTGAAAATGAAAATTATTGGTATGCAGGTTTCAAATGCATCACAGAATGGTCCTGCTCACTGCTCATACCGATATGCTAAATGATGGTAGTTTACTGTTGCTGGTACTTCTATCTAGTACAATAAATATAACTCTGTCTTTTACCTAGCTAGGTATGTATAATACAAATATTTCTTCCTACAGAAAACGCAACTATGAAAACCTAAGCAAGTAGAATATTTTAAAGATGTTTATTCATAATTATTTGTTCATTTAGTTGAATATCACCATGTACAGTGGTTGCTCTTTTTTTAGCATCCTGGTCTCCAAAGTGAGGGATTAAATGTGATTACATAAAGGTCTGGCCTTTGTTTATAGTCATCCCTGTATTAGGTGTTATTACTATCCATTGTTCAGTCTAATTGTAGTGTCTGATAAATGGGTAAAAGACTTTGGCCCAAATTCACCACTGGCCTTAATGGAGCTGCAGCCACTTACATGAAAGGTGCATTTGTCCCTTTGCTTCCACTGTGCAGCATGATCTGTTTATCTGCTAGGCCCTCTATCACTTCTCCCACCACCACCACCACATTCCCTATCCAAGGGATAACATTCTTTTCTCTTCAAAACTCTTTAATGATCTTCATGTTCACTTCTTCTTGTCCTCTTCCCTGCTTCTAATCAGCGTCTCCAATACCAGTTCAGTTCAATGAGATTTATTAGCATAGCACATTGTACAAGTGTTGCCAGAGGTTACAAAAGAGACAGACCCCTGAGGTATGTGTCTGAGGTGGGTACGATCTGCCCAGGCTGGGGCTTCCTGCTATGTTTGGAGTGGGATCCCCTGGGTCAACTTGTCAGCAGTGTCATTCCTAATTGAGTGGCAAGATGCCATCCCTTCTTTCTCCCAGGAACAGAAACACTTTTTTCCCCTCACTTTTTGATGAGAAGGTTTTTACGATTCCCGATCATTTGACGAAATATAGGAAATATCTTTCTAGCTTTAACTCCTATTGTGGACATTACTTTTCTGCCTGGGCTGCCTCTGTTACATTGGCTGCACAATCTCTCTTGTCTGGTTTCAGACTGTTATCTCTTTTCTTTCTGCCAAGTTTTTATCTGATTCTGCACCTGACTTTCTCTGTGCCTGAAAGATCTCTGGTTTTACACAATAGGAAATCTTCTCTCTATTTATATTGCTTTTCAGTCTTGCAAGCACTATCTCAAATCGTGTTCTGTTGTAACAACAGTTTTTCACACTTGGCCTTTCTAACATAGGCTTGCAAAACATTCACCAGTGCTGGAGTTGTTTTGCATGTAGAACTCTTATTGAAAACACTGGGAGCTATGCATCCAAAAGGATTGCTCTACTGGGCCTGGGGTAATGTGTCTCTCCTTAATCATGGTAATATTTTTTGTCTCATCCATAATATTTCCCCCGCCCCCCCCAGCCACAGCTGTTCCTCCTTAGCTCCCTGGCATTGAATGAGTGTGGCAGCAGGCTTTTTACAAAAAGAAATACTACAAGGTTGCCTTTTGTTCTGGTTGTGTGTGTGTGTGTATTTGGGTTGGAAACGCCATTAAACTGTTTCTTGTACTTTCAGTGTGTTCATGTTGGAAACACCATGACAATGGCAGTCTCCTGTTTTTCTGCAGATTCCTAATAGGCTGACATTTGATTTGTATTCCACACAAAGTAATACATATCAACTTGACCCCTACATTTGTTTGTACAAGTATTCAAAGAGAAGAACATTTTCAAGCATATTCATGTTCAGATCCAATACTTATGTATGAATTAACTTACAAACATGTGTATGTCTAGTCACACAAATACAGCTATAAATATATATGTGTATGTACATATAATATAGGTCTATGCAAAGGGTATGTTGAAAATTATTTTTTTAATGAGCAGGCATGTAGATTTATTGTAAATTTTTAGGAGAGTTATGGAGTGGGGGAAGTTGTATTTCTGGAACTGCCTGGATCTTAGACTGACCCAGTCATCATCTCTGACATAATCTCCTTCAAAATTTGTGTTTATTCATTGGTTTGGGTTTTTTTTTATGGCACATCTTACCTACTTTTTCTTTTATCTGGTTTTCCTTGCTCAGATCTGGTGGTTTGGTTAGTACTAAATTTTGATTTACAGACCCAGCCACTGTCATCTTATCCTCTACCAAGTACACAATCTGGCACTGGCATGTAGTTTTGGGAAGGAGGACGTACTTTCACTGTGGCAGACCTACAGTATTTACAACGTTAGCATGTTTATTTTATGAAAAACCTCCAGTTTGGCACTAAGTCCCCTTATTTACCAGATTTAGGCTGATTATGATTTTTGCCCAGCTGCATGCACATATCTCCCTATAACCAATCTTCTGTATAAATCCTGCCCTTCCCCACCCCAAGCTGACAATAAGAACTTTCATATTGCTGATGACAAAATAATATAATGTTCCTTGTCCGGGATCAAAGCACACTCAAATAATGAAAAAATCAAAATTGCAAAGTGCTAGTAAAAATGGTGGAATCGAAAGGTTTATGTGAGTGATAAGCAATGAACAAACACCAGTTTTGCTAATATTCATCTCTTCCACTTTAATGTTGCAAGCTATTGGGAGCTCAGGACTCTTGTTAACATTGTCACCTCTTAATGCAGCAAGACGTACACCTGGCCAAAACACATTGACAGTCACTTCTGTGCCAGTAGATGCTGTCAGAGAAGCATGTTGAACAACCTTCAGATGTAGTAGGCTCTTATCATGAAGGTATATCAGCCAGCAGAATTCTACCTTTGTTCTCTTTGGGGGCAAATCATGCCCCACCCCTCCACATTTGGCAAGCGTGGAAGGAACACGCTGAAAGGAGTGGAACCAAAGTGGTTCTGCTGACTGGAAGAGGGTGGCAGGATGCAGGAAGGTTCATGAAGCTGCTTCTGCACTGCCACAGAAGAGGTGATCTTTGCAGATCCACCAGTCAAACTTCACCCTCAGAGGGAAAGACATTAGCCACCGGCTTATCATCTGTCCCAATTTGGCCCTCTCTCTGATTGTGCAAAATCTGTTTACAGGGACTGTGGAATTAGCCCTTTACACCTGTGATATTGCTGACATTACTTTTTATTTGTACAGCACTAGCAAAGACAGCTGCTGCTAGACTAGCCATTTTAATTGACTTTCTCCATAGATAAGCTGCTGAGGGTGGGATGTTATCTGTGTGATTTTGTCTTCGTGGAAATTGGTGACTCTCAAAGACTTGAAATGTCTATAGCCCAGTTATTCCAGATGGAAATTCACTAAAGAAATGTTAATATTTGCATAATCCACCCATACTTTATTCTGTGAATAAACTTCAACAATCTGGGTCAGATCCTCAGAAGCTTGATTGACTTCAGCAGTGCTACAGCCATTTACACCCGTGGCTTTGCTTTTCCTTGTGTAATTGCAAAATAATAAACCAGTATTGTTAAGAATGGCTGTGTAGAGTGAGCAAAAATCCTCCAGGAGATTTGCTTCTTCAGATGAAAGACCCATGGTTGGAAGTTATCTAATCCCTGTGCATTACCGTGTTCTTTGTTTGTGGAAATCCCTCAAAAAAAGTGTGTAAATGCAACTGAACTACTTAGCAGTACAGGTATGGAAATGGTTTATATTAGGTTAGAGGCAAGAATTAATCCTGTTAAATGATCATTTGAAGAACAGTGTATGTAGGAAGTGATTGCTTAGCCTTGTGGGCCAGGCCTACTCATGTTGAAATCCATGAATTTTGCCATTGACACTGATGGAGCAGGACTGCAAAACAGTGTAATAAATCCTGGCAAAGTGGATTTTCCCCACTCATCACTGCAGATGTGTCACACTGTCTTGCTTCCAAAGGGATTTCTTCTCTCTAAAATGGATCTAGGAGGGTTTAATCTTTTGTGTATATTTAAGAAACAAGCCTGCTTGTTTCTTTTAAAGATGCTGAAATAGTTCATTTCATTTATAATACAGACTAGAGGTATGGCCCTGTAAAATATTTAAATACTAATTATTTCTGTATTACGTCCAGAATTGTATGAACTCTTAACTGACAGACATACTTCGTATTTACTTTTATACAGGATTCGGATGTTAATTGACGAAGGCTATGAAGACAAAATTGTAATTGCTCATGATGTGCACACTAAGAATCGATTGATGAAATATGGAGGTCATGGATATTCACATATCCTCAAAAACATTGTTCCTAAATTGCTAATAAGAGGCATACCCCAAACTATAATTGATAAGATATTGATCGAGAACCCAAAACAGTGGCTGACTTTTAAATAGGGCTCATGATTAGATATTCACATCTTGTATGTGAAGCTTGCTGAGAAAAGTCAGATTTGTTTCAATAGAGTGGTCATTTTAAAGCTAGGTTCTTTTGAGGAAAACTTGTGTGATGTTCATAAGACCCCCAAAGAGCAGGTAATCACTTCCCTTTTTAATTAGAACAAAAAACGTTGTGTATTATCTCTCCATCTGATTACCTCTAATAATCTGGTCCTGAATGAGTTATTTGTTTTGAGCACAACTACAGAATCTTTCCAAGTAAATATTGAAATAACTGCTTCCAAAGAGCAGATTTAATACTAAAGTTAGTTATCATTCAGGATTTTTTTTTTTTTAAGATGCATCAGCTTAACTACTTGAGGAAATTTAAAATGTTTCCAGTTAAATAGCCCCCTTCTGGAGCGATTTGATGTTCCTTGTAATATTGATGATCCTGTTAATTATCCTGCTGTTCTTTAATTAATGCTTGAAAAAGAATATGTCATTTTTAAATAGCTACTGTAGAAAACAGAATAACAGAAGGAAGACAACGTGATTTCAAAAAAGGTACTGTATCTCTCATGATTAACAACTTGTAGAGATTATTTTTAAATGAAAATATAAAAGAATACATGGAAAATATATTTTTAATAAAGCAATTTGTAGACCACTAACAACTTTATGTTTTAGAAGTCTTTTTTTTTAATTATGTTAAATTTTGAGTTGAACTTTTGGAAACTTGCAAGTGAAAATATGAAATGTCATGCAAATCAGCTTGATGTTGAAAAGATGAAAATCCACAAGGCCAAATATATTACATAATACAATTTAATGAGTTGTTACAATTATAACAAAGGCCATGATTTAATCAGTTTACAAATCAGTTTGTCAAGATGTGATTCAAAAAAGAAATGTTTGCCTTATATATGTTTTTCATTTAAATATTTGTTCTTTCCTCTAGACCAAAACAGGGGTAAATATTTATTTATCAAAGAAAAGATTGTGTGTTAGCAATGCCAATCTCATTTCAACAGCTTATTCTTTCACGTGTCCAGCTTTTGATGTCCTGTGGTAATGAAGTATTCCTGGTCACTTCTTGGTGAATGTGCATTGCTAGTTATAAATGATTTTTTGCTTGAAACCTTGTTATTTGATACCTACATGAGAAATCTCCAAGGCTTTGCTGCCAACCACTCTGTAGCGGTGGTCATCTGCAATAAAAGCAATTGTGATATGAGTAGATGTTAAGTCAACTATGTGTCTATTATAAAATATATTGCATATAATCAGTACAGTCCATGAATATGGGTTGTTGTCTTTTTTACAAGGAAAGTAATAATGTTTAACCAAACTGATGTGATGTAATGAGGGAACAGAAAAAAAAAGGCAGTTATGAAGCACAATCTCCCTCTTGAGAACCAAGATTTGTTACATATGAGATTCTCTTTTGAGCATAGACTGATGGCACATCATGTCTTTTGAATTGAACAGCTGTCCAAAGGAGGAACAGACCAGAAGAATGATATGGTCTGTGTAAGAAAAGCCTTAACCATGTAAATAAATGCTTTTTAGGGGGATTTTTCTATCTTTAAAATCTCTATCTTAAAGTTATCAAAAAATCAAAGGGGAAAATATTTTTCTTTAATTATGGCAGATATTTGACACTTTAGTATATGACAAATCTCAGTTTGTCCCATTCCCTTGGTAGATTAGAGAAGGTTGCATGTGGCAGATTATCAGGGCCGGCTCTACCATTTTTGCCACCCCAAGGAAAAAAAAAAAAAGCTGCCCGAACTGCCAAAGCAAAGAAAAAAAGCCACTCGGACTGCCGTCCCAAGAATGGATGGAATGCCGCCCCTTAGCATGCGCTGCCCCAGGCACGTGCTTCCTCCGCTGGTGCCTGGAGCCAGCCTTGCAGATTATGTAAAACAGAAAAACTAGGTCTGGCCTCTCACTACTCCATAGCAATTTATACAAATAGTATTTTTATTCTGCCATGAATGTAACTTAAGATCTGTACTGCATCAGCATTACAACAGGAAGCTATGTAATTATTTTGACCCTGCCGTAAAGGTTCTGTTATGTATTCCTGCTATAACTTTGCTTTAGACTTAAACTGGCAAGTATCGATGTGGGAGCAATTAAAAAAACAAAAACATAATTTCTAAATAAAAATCCTTTTTATAGAGGTATTACTGATATTGCTGCTATTACTGATTGTAAAAGATTTTTGTAGAACTATAACGGAAAAGCATGTTTTTACAATGTAATTCTCCAGGCCATTAGTCTATTATACTGAGTAAGCCTTTTTGAGATATAGATAGATAAATAGATAGATAGATAGATAAGAAAAATAGGTTTTAGTACACAGTTTTTTGCATTTGAAAATCTGTTTCTATCTTTGCATAACTGGTTTTCATATTTGGTAATATGCTTATCTGTTAATTTCAGTCACACCATACTACAAATGAATGCAATACCTTGTAACAGGTACTGTGTGATGGCATCATTACATGGGGTCCAAATCCCACTCTCATGCAAGTATTCACACTGACTTCAGCAAGACTGGGGGTTGCATAAATAAGCAGAGCAGGATTTTGACCAGTGGTTTTCTCACAATGTTCTATGTAATGACTTCAGTTGACTCTTTGTAGTATGTCAAATCATAAATAATCTTTTGTTAAACAAAAGTAGTAACTACAGATTTACACTGAAGACTAATTGCAGCAAAAAAATTATTCTGGCCTGGCAGTGTGGATGTTAGATTTGCTAAAACAGTATTTACACAACAAACCATCAAGAATGGGTTTGTTAAATTGTCTAAATACATGTATTTACACATGTTTACAAATTAAGAGCCAAATCTGTTTACATAATAAAGGCCAAATAGGAGTTTTGCAATTGGCTTCAGTGGACCCAGGATTTGGTCCAAATATAGGCAGTTTGTTATATCATCTCTTATATTTTTATTGAATTGTTTCTTCTGTCTTTCTCTCTTAGAATACAATTAAGGGGAGGGAAAGGAAATTTAAACTAAACAAACAGGTGGAAATAATTTAAAAGGCCTGACCTACACTCACAAAGCAGGGAAATTAAGAGTTAAGGCTTGAAACTTATTAGTTTCTAGTTCTAGATAGAAGGATAACAAAAGTACAAGGCAAACAATTCCTTTGGAGAGAAGAAGCATTTCAATTACCTCTTCCTTTTATTGTAAACTCATTCCTCACTATGAGTGGACTCCAAGCATCATAGTTAGCGGGTAAGTCACAAGAACCAAAGCTGACGTATGGATAAAGCAGCAAGATCATAATACATCGAAGTATCGTATATACTGAAGAAATAATTCAGTGTCTTTAGATTTTCCTATAAAAATTTGTGATCTATATAGGACTTCATTCACATCGACACTAACAATAAGTATTTGCTTTGGCGGTAGTGGATCACACATCTGTTTAACTTGCTTTATATATATATATTTTTTTTAATATAAGGTTTCTTTGTGCCATACAGATGTGAGTCAGGTAGCATTTGATTTTCCCCCACTACTGAGGTGTCCCACGGTCAGTATCCGCTGGATTCTTGATTCATTGACTTTTGCCACGTGAATCCATCTCTTAGAAGAACAAGCTTAGTTTTTGACTCATAATCAGTCAGCATAAATAATAAATCCAGAAAATGTGCTGTATTTGTTGTTGTTTCCTCCATGTGCTTTTCCTCCATCCAATTTTATGTAAACTTCATCTCCTGGCTCCAAATGAAGAACCACGCTGTTACTGGCATAGTCGTAGTTCTGATCAGCATCCTGAGCAATTGCACTAGCTCGAACCTATGTAAATCAAAAACAAATATAAATGTTTGGTTATGAAACTTGGACATTCCTCCTGCATGGTGTAATTAAAACGTCATAAAAAGGAGTTGCACACATTCAGTGCCACTTTAAATATGCCTATACACTTCTCAGCTGTAGTTTTCCCCTAACAATATCATCACTATTTCTGCCATTGCTAGAAATGGTTTACAGTGTAGCAGCAAGTTCTCCCAGAAGTAGGCTAAATATTTTAACTCAAATCATTATCACATGGCTTGTTTGCCTCTGAGTAATACGAAACTGCTCACTCTCACATCTCCAGCTATTTTGCTCCTACGGACTTTTTTTTTTTTTTTTTTTACAAAAAATAGCTAGACTCCAGGGACCTGATTATGGGCTCACTCCAGTTTTAGATTCATGTAACTCTAACTCCAGTGGAACTACTCCTGATTTACGCTGGCATGGGATCACTATCAGCCCCAGGTATTAAGGTAGAGTTTTTCAGAAATGTTCTGATCATAATAGTTACCAGATCGTGTTGCAAAAACACAGAAATAAAATATCTTTCTGCCAATGAACTTTAAACCCTTGTAGTTGATTTATCTCCAAATAAGTAATCAAAATCTAAATGAAATGCTGAAGAACAAAAAAATACTAGTGGGTAAACAATCCAATCCAAAGTAGGAAATCCTGTTATTGCCACATATTTCACTTAATCATTTAACTTCTGTACAGTCTAAAAGATATAAATTTTAAAAGTACATCAGCCTGTACTTTAAGATTAATTATGGAGATTTCAGATATTTGATTTTTTTTAAAAAACTGAATATACTACTTTAACGCAAACATTTTCCCCTTCTTACTGTTTGGCTACTAATTGAGTTTGACATTATTAGCAAAGAAAAAGGAATTTATTAGCAAACTGAAAGGAATTTATAATCAATATCAAATTGTATGTCAATTTTGAGCTACGAATATTCTGTCGCATCCTCAAGTAAAGGTAATCCTTCAAATCATTTCACTATAATTCAGTTCTGCTTTGTAAAATATTTAAACTGATTTCTATGTGATTTATTTTAGTATAGCACATCATCTTTGTTGCTTGGCCCTATTCTAGAATAGTTATACAGAGCAGTAAGTGATTTAGTGGTTTTGCAAACCAGAAGTAAGTAATAATGCATGACTTGATTTACAATATGTGGGATTTTTATCTTCAGAATTGAAAAAAAAATCTATAAGTCTAGAATTTCCATGCATTCCTTTTAAAGTTTAAATGATAGGTTTTCAGATTAAATTTTCATGTGGCATGATCCCATGTTAATACTGAAATGTTAAAAAGAAAGGCTCTTTAGCACTCCAGATCTCAAGGTATTTCATTATGAAGCTTAAGCAGCAAAAATTCTCTGTGCATCACCTAGCAGGAGTGAGACCGGCTTACAAGGTTTATAATTGCATAACAATGTGCAAATTTAAAGGAATACATTAATATAGGAGTCATTGGTTCACATGTATAATTGTTTATTGAGATGATCTGTTTTGACCATTATTTCAGCAATAACTATCAAGGCACGGGACATTTCTTAGGGATTAATGACCATCAGGGCAGAATTGATGGCTTTGGGCCATTAACTCCAGAAATACGCCTCCATAGAAAATAGAGGTTGTTATTGCTACTATAAATGGAGGAAGAGGGAATAAATATGTGGCCATGGTTAGTTTGTTTTTTAATATCTGTGAAACAAAATGATTTTTCTAGGGAATTAATGCCCTGCACATTGGTAAATTGAATTGTTTAAATTACCCCCCACCCCCCACACAGACAAATTCAATTCATGCCACAATTAAATTCTACTTGTTGGATATATCTAATATTTATACCTGTGTTGTTATGAATAAGTATATCTGCTGTACATTAACAAACTATTTGGGCTATTGGCTTTACCATTAAAGGTGTTCATTATGAAGACTTTATGGGTGATGAACATTCGCTACAGCAATGGCCATTTCATTGCTAAGACTCTAGGAGTACTTATTGGCTGTACTGAGAGACTGATTTAGACACTGAGAACCTAAAAATAATCTAGCAGATTGTATTAATTTGTGTATAGCCACAAAGCCCTGTAAATGCATTAACTTGGTCCCACAGTCCAGTGTGTTACCCTTAAGGGTTTTTCTTCCTTGGTTTGGGAAAGCCAATGTAATTTCTTTTTAAAGCCTATGAAAATAGTCTCAGAAGACTCCTAAGTGTACTGCCCTAAGAGTGTAAATGTATTTCAAAATTAAACCATTAATGTAGTATCCATTTTATAAGTTGCATGACTGCCCACCTCATCATTTTATACAGGTACATTGGGACACTGAAATTGCAAACACATACCGGCTAAGCAATGTGATCTCAGCACTTCTTGTGTTTAAGCTCTGTAACTATTAAGGAAGGCAATGTGTTACACTGGAGACCGTGAACTTCCTAATATACATTGCTTTGGGATGATTTTTCCTATAAATCATGCCCTCTCCCCCGTAGTAATTTCCTCCCTTAGAGAATACTATTGAATATATAACACCATCTAGGGCAGACACAGACCCCTTTTTAACGATTTCATTTTATAATGTCCAGGCTTTTTCACAGATACCATAGAAAGTTAACTACTATCACATTGCATCACCCACCAGTGTTTCACGAACAAATCACACTTTTAAAAAAGGCACCCGTGCACTAAAACTAATTAATTTCAAATAAACTGAGTCCTGCTATTTAAGTTTAACCACCACGTCTCATCTTACATATAAAGATTAAAAAAAAAATTGACATCCCTTGTACACAAGACTCTCCTTTCATTCAGTGTGAGCTGTGTATGTGTAGTCGTTCTAAGGGGTTGAAGCAGTTTATTAATTGTTGGGATCTTTTCGGTTAGTCTCAGGCTCAATTTAATATTTATAATTAGGTTTTCTCAATGCATACCTCACTTTGTAGTGGTATTTTATTTTACTTCTAGCAGGTAGTGGGAGAAATACTTAATACGTTTTAATACCCAAATATAGGCTCATCATTTAATCGCAGATACGGTAGACTCACTACACAGCATTGCTTTTATAGGAAGAAGTCAGCGCGGTTGTACTACAATTTAACACTGTTTTAATAGTGCAGGCTCAGCTGCAGACGCAGTATTTATGGTCGACATTTGCTAATTTAATTAATTGCCGCTGACGTCCTCATAACTCCATTCCACAGTACTTCTGAGAAACCATAAACAAAAGGTTAAGTGGCATATCAGATTAATTTACTGGCCTCTGCTGCTTCCATCTGTGCGCCTGCATTCAACACAGTGCCTAAGTGAAATGGCTCGCGTCTGGTTACAGTACAGTGAAATTGCGCTGTACAGGAGTTTAAGCATTTTTAAACTTCATTTTTGTGCCTTTCAGAAGGGGGAGGGGGAACGTTAATCCGAAAAGCGACACGGAATAGTGACCATGGCATAGTGACATGGAATCCCAAATTTCAGCTTTATGAGAACAATCCCTATCCCTGTCAGTCCAAGAAAACCTGCCCAGCACATGGGTTAGACTGGAGTCTTACTGCACAGAGCGCAGCAAGGCTGCAGTGTGCGCTTTCTGTTAGCTGACAGCATCAACCTTGCAACATTTTCAATTTACTAGAGGGAAATTCTTTACATAGTGGTATAGAATTTTTCAGGTACGGTGTCGGTTGGCTTTCTAGTTCCAGAATAGTCCTGGGGTAGGAAACAGTTTATAGTTATTGAATTACTTGTAGAACAGTAGTAACGCTTGTAAGTTTCCCTGTGCGTTAGTTCATATAAATAGTATTTAGAAACTATAGTAGAATATTCGTATCTGACCTATTTAAAGCGTCAGCAGCCACCGGTAATTCTGGCCACATTCCAAGCGTCTCTGATCATTTCAGAAAGCATGACAAGCTTCTTCTACCCACTGTCCATTAACCAGCATAGCGAAATGCTGTAGTAGTTAGTACGAGAGAGAGAGAGAGAGAGAGAGAGAGTGTGTGTGTGTGTGTGTTCGGCGTATAGGAAAGAGGTGCAAAGTTACAGGGAACATTTCCACAAACTCAGCAGTAGCAGCATTTAGACTAATTAAAATGGATTATTCCTCTGTCTTGCATACTGTAACATCTCAAGATCTTTCATTATGTCGAATATTTCGGTGTTGCTGCGAAAAAGATGGCGAATCTCAGACTCTGAGCCCTAAAAACCAGGGCTCTTTCATGTTTGGTTTGGCTGTTACATTTTGGAAGAAATCCACAATTCTTGCTCTAGCTGTACCTAAGAAAGTACTAATAGGGAGTCTGTAGATAATATTAATGTTCTTAGTTATAAAAGTTCTTTAACAGGGGAATTATACCAGAATAAGAAATTACCTGTTCTGTCAACAGTGCCTTAAAAGCCCCTAGCTGCCAGCCTATCACCCCGATATTGTGTCCAGTAGTTTCTATTTATGGCATGTTTCACACGGGAGATTCGGATTGCCTCTTGGTTACTTAGCTCGTAGTAGAATGAGTGAGTGGCCATGCCGCCTGCTGATGGGAGTTCTGCCCCTTCTAGTCCCCAGCTGGGCCATGTTCCCATTACACTCTTACTGCGCGTTGGCTTCCCGTGTATTTCGCGTCTCCCTCAACCCCTTGCCCAGTGTAATCTTACAGAAACTCTCAGGGCGTCTGGCTTCTCCGGCCACCCCATTGGCCCCGCCTTTCTGTGCCTCCCGGCCTGCTCTGAGAGAGGAGCATCCCGTGTAGGCAGGGGGGGTTAACCGCAGCCCTCCAGGGTACAGTTCAGATCCGCTTCCCCGCCTCGACCCCCATTTTGAGGCCGTGCTGCTCAGGGAAAGGAGCAATTCCCGGCCACAGCCGTCCCAGGGGGCGTGAGGAGAGGAGCGCAGAGAGGAATCGCTTCCCCCCACGTGCTTGTCAGAGTCTCTCAGCTGTGCACGGCGCTGTCTCCGGGTGCCCCGCGGTGCTTTCCAGCTCACTCCCCTGCAAGCGCTGTCACTTCAGCACCCTACGGGGTGTTACTGAGCATCGCTGGGCCAGGGCGGCGGCCTCCCCCCCCTTCCTGTGCAGACGTGCCCAGGGCGGCCCGGGCTGGGCCGGAGAGGGTGGGGAACACGAGGGCAAAAGGAGCCAGACAGCAGCGCCCAGGTTTGGCACCGCCCTGCTCCCGCTGCAGGGCCCCCGGAGCCCCCGCTCTGCCCCGTCCGGCCGGGTCCCGGCTCCCCAGAGCAAAGCCGGATTGACTCGCTGGGAGAGAAGGGACGTAATCCCCTTCCCCCGAGGTCACCGCAGGGCTCCGAGCCTCCACCCCGGAAGCCAACGGGGAGTTTCCCCATCGGCCTTAAGGGGGCGGGACAGGCCCAGCCCGGGGCCGCCTAGCTCCTAACGCCCCAGTCCCGTGTCCGTCCCCTCCCCGACAGGCGTCCTCTCGGGGCCCGTCCCCTCCTTCCCCCCCGGCTGCCCGACACCACCCCTCCCCCGGGGACCTGCCCTTGCGTACCCCCTGCACACACCCGTGTGCTCCTCTCCACCCTCCCGGGCCCACCTCTCCCCGGGCTCCCGCTCCCTCCTCTCCTCTCCTCTCCTCTCCCGGCGGTGCTTCCCCGCGTCTCCCCTCTCCGTGATCCCCCACATCTGGTTCCTCTGCCTTCGGGCCCCCCTCTATGTCCCATCCAGGTCTGCCCCGCTCCCCCCACCCCATATCCACCCCGGAATCCCCCGGCACCTGGTGCCCCCGCCCCGGGCTCCTCCCCAGGCCCCTGGTACCCCCGGGCTCCCCCCGGCCCCTGACGCCCCCGGGCTCCCCACCCCCGGGCCCCGGCCCCTCACCTGGTTGTTCTTGCAGAGATCTGCCCACATGCTGGTGCCGTCGCCGCCCCGCATCAGCACGTGGTAGGTGAAGAAGTAGATGCCGGGGATGGAGCACGTGAACTTGCCCGTGGTGGGGTCGTAGTGGTTGCCCAGGTTGGTGACCACGTCGTCGAACTTGAGCACCTCGTAGCCCTCGTGCTGGCGCTTGAGGCCGGCGTAGAAGGCGATCTTGGGCACGGTGCTGTAGGTGGCGGCGCTGATGGCCCCGGCCGCGTTCAGCCCCGGCGCCCCGGGGGGACCCGGCAGGCCCTGGCGCCCGGGCTCGCCCTTCTCCCCCGGGGGCCCCACCGGCCCGGGCGGCCCCGGCTCCCCGGGCGGCCCGCGGGGCCCCGCCTTGCCCGGCCGGCCGGCCTCGCCCTTGGGTCCCTGGATGAAGGTGGGCAGGGACTGCATGAGGCCGTGGTCGGGCGTGGCCGCCGTGCTGGGCGCCTTGGTGCCGCCGTAGGGGTCGCAGACCATGCGGCAGGTGCCCAGCATCTCGTAGTGAGCCGAGGTGCCGGCCGAGCTCACCAGCACCGGGATGAGGATGACCAGCAGCAGCACCATGACCACCCCCAGGGCGCCGGCCGCGATCAGCCGCCGCCTGCTGCCCACCAGCCGGCTCAGCGCAGGGCGATCCTCCTGCCTGCTTTTGGACAAAATCTTGCTGGTTGGGCGGGGACCTCCTCAGAGCCGAAAACACCCCGAAGCCCCTGGCGAGCCCGAGCCCCCCGGCTCCGCTCCTGCGGCGATGGGGCGAGGAAAGTGCCCGCGGCCGCTCCACAAGGCAAAGTCTGAGCCCCGGGCACCTGTGGCTGCCGCTGCTCTAGCGCGCAGGGAGCTGCCGCCCTGCGCCGGAGCCGCTCACACTTTTATGCTCCTGCTGGCGATCGACTTTTTTTTTTTTTTGCATACGGTGCCACTTCGAATCAACTTTCCCTCGCGCCGGCCTCTTCGCGCCCCTCGCGATCGCCCCGCTTTCCTGCCCCCCCTCCTTTTTTTTCTGCAGCGACAAGAAGTCTCCCAAGGCAGCGCCGGCTGGTGAAACTTGCAAGAGCGCACGAAAAATCCCCCCTCGCGGCAGCGGCCCCGTCCCCTCCTCGCCGGTTCCTGCTTTCTTCCTGCAACGCGCACCCGCGGGCGCTCTGTGGGGCTGCTGGCTGGGTGCGGAGCCGCCGACAGAGTGAGCGCTGGAGCCTGCCCGCCTGCCACCTGCCAGGAGAAGAGGAGGCTGACAAAGGCGCCGAAGCAATTTATAAGCACCCAAAAGCGCAGGGGAAAGGGGAGCTGCTTTGGCATCTCATTCCAGCAGCTGCTCCGCTCTTCCCACTCACACCGAGTTTGGCATCACCCTGCCAGTGTGGGGATTTTTCCCTCCCTGCAAACGGATGAACAGTGAAATCGTGAGCACTCCCTGGCGCTGAGAGTCTCTCCGGAGCAGCCCGAGGGGAAGAGCTGGATTTGGATACCTGACGGGTCACCGAGCTAGGACGGAAAGGTCACCCCCACCTCCTGGTTAATGGGTCCCCGAGCTCTCCCCAGCCACATTAACATGGGATTGGAAATATCACTTCTCATCTCAGGACCAGGCTTCTCACTTCACCTGATTGTCCGAGTGAAAGTTATTTGAAACCACACCTCCCTCCGCTCAGGCGAAAGGAGATTAGCTGCTCCCACGGATTTTAGAGCACGGGCATGTTCCTTATGACACCCCTAGAAATAGCTCGTGGGAAATGTCTCGCTCTTGGAATTAAAATTAAACCATCTACTGGTGACTTGTCCAAGGCTGCTCCCGTTTTGTTCAGAATATGGCGTTGTGATAAAGAAGTTTAAGAAACCAAGCCAGTGAAAAGGGCTCCCGCTCATGCACATCAGCCTAGCCCAGGACTCAAGGCAAGGGGCTGCCCCGGGTAAAGATAGGGACAGGAAATAAGTTTTGATGGCAGGGTCCCTTCCTCCCCACCGCTTCCCACTGGGGGCTGGTGGGCACCTCTGGTCTGAGTGGGTAGGCGAAAGACCAGCCTGCATGTTACATTGGGGCCAACTCCCCACAGAGGCTGTTAAGCAAGTTACCCAGTTAACAAAGCTACAAGCTGCATAAAGCGCTCTTTAAATAAATAAGCAGAATTGATTCCTAAATCATACTTCTGCGTGCAAGAGCAATGGACGTCAATCAAAGGCGGGTGACATTTGCCTGTCAATACGGGGATGATAGCTGGAAAGCGTGTGACTTATTACAGCGGGGCGAGAATCCGAAATGAGCCCCAGCAGCAACTAAGACAACAACCAAACAATAACATCTCCAGCGACGATCAGAGGGGCTGCGATCTTGTCTGGGATTTTGTTAGCACGAATCGCCTCCCCCCCACCCCTTCCCTTTTCTTTCTTTTCTACTCCGCAACACAATAAGGTCAAACAGGCAGGCGGTGGGAAACAAAGATTCATCGATTCTTCCTTTTAAGCAGAAATGTCAGCAGCTCCTTTTGCTCTTTCCTGGGAGACTCGAAGGCAACGAGTGAGTCCAAGCGACGCAGAGATGGGCCAGCCCAAGCTGCTTATCTCCCCAGCAGGCTGCAGATAAAGCTTCCGCTTCCCGCCCTTGTAAATAGTTCCCCCTTTTCTGTTTTTTTGTTACCGTTCTACTTTAAAAAAAAAAAAATCTTTATCTGGCAAAGACACAAGCTAGTCAGTTCCCTTAGCTCTGAGCTTCCACCCGAGCCCTTTGGAAGTCAGCTTGAGCCCATTTGTTTAAACCACATCCTTCGCCTCCTCCCAAAGGACAAGCTATACAAGTCTGCTTTTTCTTCTTTGCAAGGAAAAGTTCTGGTAGGAGCTATAGGGCAGTGTGAAACTATTCCAGGCCCTGCATCCTCAGCTTCATTCTTCCCCAGCCCCTGTAGCATCATGATCAGGGCTGCTTGTAAAGCCCCACTGCAAGTGCATCATGCCGCAAAATAAATAAATAAATCAATCATCTTAAATGCTCATCCTGCCTATGTGTGGTTCGTCAGGGACCATTCAGTGATCTTGGTGGGTATGTGTAAAAAAAAAGTATTGCACATAACACTGATCATCTTCCTCTGGATTAGAACAGCCCTGGATATATAGAGGCCCCAATCCTTCCATCTGGAAAGTTACTCATAGCTCAGCACTTCCACAACATGTTTAAGGGGTGTGTGTGTTTGATATGTTACTGGCTTCTGGAGGGGTTGGTTGCACAGTTGTAGCTGAGGTCAGAATTTAGTCCTGTTTATCAGGTAATGAAATGTTTCAAATCTCTTCATTATTATTATTAGGTTACACAGTCGCTGATCCTCCTTGTCCTTGTCTATACTGGCCACCCCCATTTAATATTGTCCACACACCCATCAGTGCTTCTCCCTAGCCGTTAGGACGAAAGATTATACAAATGGAAAAGGTTTACTTATCCTTCCTGCTAACCAAGGCTTTCTGATACTGATTCAGCTCTCGGATTCCTGTAGTCTTTCCTAGTGTTTTTGAAGCCCTCTTCCTGGTCTGCTTGGCACAGCAACAGTTCGCCCAAAGAAGGGATATCAAAGTCAGAGAGAGAACAGTTCGGGCTTGATGGGAAGAGGCACTGAAGAGACAGGCAACAGGCCTATTTCAAACTACAGTAGTTGACAAATGGCAGTTTTTCATATTAGGAGGGAAAATGAATAAAACCCAAACAAGACAAAGTACTGCGTATGGCGAATAATCTGTTCAGATAGCCCACCTCACCACTGTACCTAACTACTTCCAAAATATTATAAGGGAGTTTGTGCTCAGAACGTCTGTGAGCTGAAAGTGTTATTAACCTCTATTTTTCAGCTGCGACACAGAGAAATCTTGTCCAAGAGCACAAAGAAACTTTGTGCAAAGCTAGGCATTCAACCCAGATATCCTGAGCCCAAGCCCTAGCCCAGTACCTTAACCACAAGACCATCCTTCCTTTCTAATAGAAAAATGCACACATATAAGAGAGGTAAGACTGAGCCAAAGGGGCCAAATGTTACCCTGAAGGATCCAACAATCTGAGACTAGAACAAAGTCAAGGCACTGTGAAAAATCAGATGTTTTGGGCTCACTTATCCTTTGGCTAAAAAAACTGGGCATTTGTGTTCCTGTCGTGGTACTTTTGAGCACTGATATGCTGTAGTTAAGGCTTGAGTAGTGCTTACTTTATTAGCCCCTCTTCCAAGGTAAAGTCTGGGTTGACAGCCCATTTTTAATTTATCCCATTACACCTACATTAGATGTTGCTAGTCTTACAACAGTGATCGTTCTTACATTTCTTTGTCTAGGTACACCTCTACCCCGATATAACGTGACCCGATATAACACGAATTCAGATATAGCGCGGTTAAGCAGCGCTCCGGGGGGGGGGGGGCTGCACACTCCGGGAGATCAAAGCAAGTTCAATATAACGCAGTTTCACCTATAATGCGGTAAGATTTTTTGGCTCCTGAGGACAGCGTTATATAGGGGTAGAGGTGTATTTTTACAACCTCCCGTGGCCTTGTTCTCACCTTTTTAACCACTTCCCCCCATCTCTCTGTTTCGGTATAAGATGCCTACTGTTCACACAAGGATACTGCCGCTGGTGCTTGAACTTGGGGACACCCCCCCCGCCCCCAAGCTCCTGCCATTTGCAACAACCTACCTACAGCTCTTTTCCTTACTGACTAGCTGGTTAACGTTGATATAGTCTCGAAGGTGTAAAGCATAATCTGAGTGTTACATCGCTTTGTGAGGATATACCAACACCTTGGTAATAAGAAAGGGGAAAACAGACTAGGTACTCACTAGCTAGAAGACAGGGAAATATGGCCAGCAACAAAATGGCTACTTTAGGACTACAACTGCCTCCTTGTTGCTAAATGTAAAGTCTTAGGCCCAGAAGAGCACGCTAGGAAAAAGGTCTGATAATAAGGCAGCCCTGCACACTGTAGAGTTAGTAAGAATGAGGCATATGCCAAACAAGGGGTTGATTTGATGTTGTACTGAGCACCATGATTATATTTGAAATTGCCTGTGAAGCCACAGCTTTTCTTCCTTGTCCACAGCTGCTTCTCTTTTGTTCAGATATTATTTTTAACACTTGCTGCTTTAAAAACCATAAAAAGCATTTTAGGTTACAGCTGGTAAGAAAAAAAACGTATAGAAAATAAAGTTGTGTTGGTTTGTATCTTTCAATTGCTGGTTTAATGGGATACATTTCAATCTTAAAGTTAGGAGCCAAAGTCAGTGCTGGGGTGTCCCAAAGAGTTACATGCACTTACACTAACAATGAACCGGGTTCAAAATATGTACTTTGAAATACAATATGAATAGGGGAAAGGAGTACATCTGAATGGCTGGCCTAGAGGTACCACTACGCACTATCACATGTGGCACCTGAGTTCTGCTTTCTGGACTTTTCTATTCTTGCTACATTCTTATGCTTCACCCATCACTGTAAAATCTCAGCACTGGCAGATTTGTGGTATCCTGAGTCTGGAAGGCCCAGTGCCACTCAACAGCATCATCTGGTGGATAAAGAACTGTTTAGCTGAAAGTTGGTGGAAAATCAGTAATCAGCTCATCTGAGTGGATAATATATTTGTAGTGATGCAAGTCATGCGCTGGATTTTTTAACCATACTAGATTTTCTGTCTACCAAAGATACTCAGTTTCTGTGTTTAGGAATCCTGGTGCTCTGCTCATCATTTCCCCCAAACTTTTTAATTTAGCATTTCTGTCGGCAGGATATTTTCTAAGATTTGAGCCACTTTTTTGTGGTCAAGAATCCTCCAGATTAAATCTTACCACAAAGAAAAATTACCTTTGACACATCGATGAGGGTGGGTTTGGTACCAGAAGAATGTATGTATCAGAATAATCTGCAAAAAATTAAGTTTAATCTTGAAAGGATTACAACCAGTTTTCAAATCAAAATCAGGGTTGAGTTCAAAGAGGGCTGTCACTCAACTGACAGGGCTCAGCAAGGGGAAATTGCAAATAAATTCAACATCTCTCTTCCTTTTTATCTTTTAATCTGAAAAGATCAGTAAAATATGACTAGTTAGGAGGGGGAAGAATTTTTAAACTGAAAGATCTATATTCAAGTCATGTATATAGTATTTTGACTGATGAATTATTGCAGATATAAAATGATTACTGCACATATAAAATCAGTCTTAATCAAATAAGAAGTTAAAGAGTGAACATTTAACTGGCCAAGTTTAAGGATATTAAATGATCACATATAACTTGATGATTGCACACATAAAGATCAGTAACTAACCATATACAAACATTCATAACCACATCTGTGCTCATGTATTGCAAAAATTAAATTGCTAATTGCAAACATAAAAGTCAGTTCTTGTAGATCTCCCCTCCCCATTTAAATTTGTACTTATTTTCCTACATGCTTCCATCTCTGCTTTTAATCTAAAATGGAGTATTTTCAACAAGCTATATTCTCCTCTTAAATTAATTCCCACCCATAACTCTCTAATGTGTACAATATAATGTTGACGTGAGGCACATGAAAATTACAGTGAGCCACTGGAATATTTTTAAAACCAGTGAACATATTAAATATGTTTTAAAAACAATAATACACACTTTCCAAGTATGCATCCAATTATTAAATCATTTTCTGTATAGCATGACTGATCCTGCAACACTTAGACTGTTGTAACTGCAATGGTTGTATTCATTGCCTAAAGCCAGTGTCACAGTCCCTGGGCTGGCTGCCCCTGCTGAGTCCCTTTTCTTGTCCTCCACGTGCACCCCTTAAAGTGACAGACCTGTGCCCCCACTTCTCTTTGGGGTGGGGCCCTAGATAGACATGACTTAGCCTTGGTGCCACCCCTCATTCTCTTGGTAACCAAGATACAGCTTTCTTGCTGCAACCTCTGACTCTCAAGCAGTCTGTGTCTGCCTGCAGCGGCTGACATCTTCTGTCCTCCCTTTCTGCAGGGCAGACCTTTTAACTGATCAGTGGCTTTTGCTCTCCAGGTTCTCAGCCTTGGCAATACAGCTGTGTCCCCAGGTTTGGGGTGGAGGAGGTCACCTCTTCACAGCTATTAACCTGGCTATTGTGTTTCGGAGACCCCTTATCTGGACCATTGTGTAGCCTTCCCTAACAGCCCCCTTTTGATCAAACTCCACATCAATAACCCAATAAACAAACACACAGAGACAGGCACAATATTCATACAAAAATAATACTGATATTTCCCAGTTCTCCCCAGCCAGCATTAATTCAAGTGGTACCAGATTGCTAGCAATGAAAGTAACAACTGCAACATTTTTTATAACTCTGTAAATAGTAAGTAGAAGATAAATAAATACTTCTTACGTGGTACTAAAATTAAACCAAAAACCTAAAATCGTACGAATAAGCAGAGGTATAAATCATGCTGCACAAAGTTACATCAGTTGTTAAAGGCAGTTGAGGGGAGATTTTCAGATGATTTGATCATGAGTAAGAATTTGGGTATCTTTGAAATGGTGATTAGAAGGCCAGCACAATTAAACAGAAGAAAAGGAAAAGCAAAAGGAGAGACAAGCTTCTCCATACTGTCATCTGCTGTTTCCTTCTACCTCCTCAAAACCTGCAAGACTCTCTTTCCATTGTTATCCCAGCCTAGCAATCTTGTGGAGTGATATACTGCATACTATGGTCCTTTATATTCATCAGGAGTTTGATGGATGGGCAATAAGAATGGATAGCTGGGAGTGGAAGCTCAAAATTAAAATCCTAAGAGTGGCAAGTTGCCCGAGAGGTTTATTTTTTTTCTGTCACCTACTCAATATATTCTTCCCTTTGTTCCTTGATTATTAATTTCAGAGTCACTAATGGTGTAATTTATTCTGTAAATTGCAATTATTTCTAACTACTTGTTTGTCTAATATTTGTAAAAATTCAAGCAGACAGTATTTGAACCTAAACAGCCCCTTGAAAATAAAGATGTGCAGCTCATCCGTACAGTGGCCATTTGGCCCGATTTTTCAAGGTACTGAGCATCTGAGTCCAATGAGAGTCGAACATGATCAACGCTCTGCAGGATCAGGCCCTGATTCATAGGGACTAATTGATAGTAAATCAGGAGTAGCTCTGCTGAACTCAGTGCAGTTACATCTCAGTGCAAATGAGATTAGAATCAGGACCAGAAGTCCTTACATGGAATTTAGACAAATATGAAGTACAGAGGGGGATTCAGTATTGTTAACACAGACAAAACCCACATAAACACAGCTGAAAAACTCCTTCTGCCCTTGAAAGGGACTGATCCCATATTCATTTAACTAGGATGTTTTCAGGACCTCACTTTTCACCACCAAGCATCGTGTCATACAACAATATCATTGTGTTAATTTCTCATCATTATATTTTTCTGGAATCACATTAATAGACTACCTGATATTGGATGGTTTCTTCTGTGTCTTTCTTTGTTTTTTTAAACCGTATTTTGATTTACATTCATACAAGCATCAAAAAAGAAAAAAGTGCAGAAGGAGTTAGAATATGGGATAACATCATTGTCATTTTATGATACATTCTTAACCTACCTGTACATTTACAACTGTTCAGTCTCATCATTTTTTTCTATTTGGCAAAAGTAATATATAAAGATGCTTTGGATCATCTTATTCTTGAAACAGGCCTATTTCATTCAAAGGTCGAGACATACAGTATTCTGATTAATAAAGGGACTTTCCTTTGGTGCCCGGTGGAAATTTCAAGTTCGACATTAGCAAAAATGGCCCACGTGTTCTCCTCATAAGGTGGTAAATGCTGTTGACTAACCATATGGCTGGCACTGTGACTTTTTATCCCAATACATAAATATATAACAAAGTACACTGAACACATCACATAAAACAATCCATCTCATACAACCCTAAACAAGTGCTTGGATGTAACCTAAGAGTGGCAGATACACCATTAAAATATAGCACATACATCTAACATACTCTTTCAAAATGAGCTGGATGAAAAGAGGCATCTGATTGGCCAATGAGGGTTCTATATTATACTCCTCATGCAGGAAATACTCAACTGGAATTTTCCCTTCATACAATGGCTTTAAGTCATAGTGTTTTTGCCTGAATCATAATAGAAGGCTGTGGCTTGTGGTCATCTTAAATAGCTACTCACCTTGTCTTGTAGTATTATTTATAACCAAAAACAAGCTGTACAATATAGTAACTACACTATTGTGATTGCCTTCCGGTACACTGGTGTGAATGTGAAGTCACTTCACTGCATTACTTGATAGTGTGCCAGTTTCTGTTTCCACTTGCACAAGAGCAATTCTACTACTCTAATAGAAGCCCACTAGGTCTTGTCTTACCACCATCAATTAGTGCAACAGCTTTACACTGGTGTAAATAAGAACAGAATATGGCCTGAACGCTGCAATGTCATTAGCTTTAAATCACTAATGTGATTCTTCAACTAACTTTAGCAGACAAGAATTGTTTGACAAGTTTAATGTGTGCCAGAGGAAGCATGAACTGGGCAGAATTTTCATTGATCATACAAGTTCTGATAAATGCCAGTTTTCTTTGTCAACTGTAAGTCTCAGCCCAGAAACAAGTGCACCTTGGGGAAGGAAATGTATCTCCTCTAAACAGTTACCATCAGGAGGGAGGTTATGATGATTTCCATGACCTTTCCCTAATTGCGATAGAAATGTCTTGAGCTTAGGTCACTGCCAGGTGTGCTGGCTCTGGAAAGCAGCTTTTCTAGGAACGATGTTGTGGTGATGATTGCGACTTATTTATTAGAGAAGTGTTGCCAAGTGAGGAACAATACAGTGCAGAGATTCAGCCTGCCACTGGGATCATTAGTATTTTGGGGTATGGGGCAGTACTGCAGGCAAAGGTGGATTGTTGGTGCTTTCAAGATAGCTTGGTCCAAATTCTTCCTTCAGATAACTCCATTGACTTCAGCTGAGGTACATCAGGGATGAACTTAGCAGGCCTTTTCTCTCTCACTGTAAGTTTCTTATTAAAATGGAAGCACGGAGGAAAGGATTCAGTATAGAGAGAAGTACTGAGATGGGAGTAGGACAGGGTAGGCAAACTTTTTGGCCCGAGGGCCACATTGGGGTTGCAATACTGTATGGAGGACTCGGTAGGGAAGGCTGTGCCTCCCCAAAGAGCCTGGCCCCCACCCCCTATCTGCCTCCCCACACTCCCCACCCCCTGATTGCCCCCCCGATCCCCCGACCCATCCAACCTCCCCGGCTCCTTGCCCCGGGAGCTCAAGGGCTGAGCAGGACGGTCCCGTGGGCCAGATGTGGCCCACGGGCCGTAGTTTTCCCACCTCTGGAGTAGGAGGAGGAGATACATGGGGTAACCACCACCAGTGTCAACATCAATACCTTGTTTATCTCCTTCCACCCCTGCTTTCCACCCTCTCCTCATTAGAATGCCTCCTAAAGACTTACTTTTTCCCAGGGGCCCACAAACACTGTCTTATCTTGAATGCCTCAGGCCCTAAATGCTGCAAGAAAATTCTGCTCTTGCCCATTGGCATAACCCCAGTCAAGTCAACAAGGTAAATAAATACACTTTGTTCCACCTGCTCTGAAGCAAGAGATTTGGAAGAGAGTGTAAAATACAGATTTGCTTGGATTCTTTTATACACAAAAATGTGTAGGATCTACCTGGGGTTCTAGATTAATAGTTTAAAAATACTTCAGGTGAGTTTCTTATCCAGGCTCTGACCCCTTTACACTGCCCAAAAGAGCCAGAGTGGCATAAAGGGCTCTAAAAGCCCTGGATCTGGTTGGGAGATGATTTCCCTGGCAGAAATTGAGGAAAACAAGGGAAGTCTGTCTTTCAAGAATCTTCTCACACGCCCTGGCCTTGGGTACAGGCAGGGGGTGGGGCTAAGGGCAGAAGTGGGTATCAGGGCTGGGCCTACAGTGCAGCACTGGTGAGATGCTGAGCAGTACTGGGGCCTGTGGGGCACTCCAAGAAGGCTGCTGTAACTCAGCCTGGCCCCCCAGGGCTGTTTAAGTTATGCCAGGGCCACTCCAGCCCATGGGAGGAGCCTAGGATCAGGAAGCCCCCTTAAAGTCACCTCCTCTTTGAGGCATGGCACAAAATCTCAGCTTTGCAGTTTTGTCAGGCCTAGCTGACGGTGTCACCACATTTCTCTGAATACGATGTATTAGTTAACTTGTGCTCCCTCCATTGGCTGAATGGCTTCCTCCATACAATGCAAAAGTATTGCAAGGTTTAATTTACTGAGGCTCTGGTTAGGTGTTTTGGTTTGGAGGGTTTTTTTAAGTCTCTTGGGGCAGTCATGGATTTTTTTTTAATAGGTATTTGGAATGCAGAAGCCATTCCTCGCCAGATTATTGCAATTTTCAGGTAAGCTAGCTTTTGTGCCCAAACTACTTGAGTGTTCCTTTAAACAGGAATATCATTTCTGAAGTACACATGGGAACTGTAGGAGGTGGAACAAAGAGCAAAAGTCTGGGGCTGAGCTCTTTGAATGGGACAGATGGCAAACCTAGCCAAAAATAGCTTTGCTAGAAGTATAACACATGGTAAATTGCATTAATTTTAATAATTGCTTTTTTATGCTTTGATAAAAACTGGCAAAGACCTAGAGCGTCTTTACCCAAGGTAATTAGTATATCTCTTCTCTACTGCTATGCTTTAGAGCTAGCGCTTTTTTGCAGGCTCTCAAAGCTTACAGACATGTGTAGGATGGGCCTCCCCACTGGTGCAAGGAAGGCACACTGCTCTAACGTAACACCCACAGCCAAGGGTATGTGGCATGCCTTGTGCTCTTGCAGACTGAGCACGTTAAAGAAATGCTATGCTTGGTCTAGGGAGGGAAATGCCAGCTGCATCTGTAACAGTATTCACTCGCTGGCGATGCCATGAAAACCCAGATTTGTACCAGCTGAGGAATGGTGCCAATGCAGAGTCACACGCATATATCAATCCATGAGAGCATAAAATCCCATGCTTGCAGTCATGGTTTATTACAAACCTCATAGATATTGCCTCTAAATTTGTGTGAATTTGCAGGATTCCACTGGAATACCCTCCTACCTTTCAGACTTGCTCTGAAGATAAATGCAGTATTGTTTGTGAGACACTCAGATTCTATGGTGATGGGACCATCTTGGTAGGTAGGTAAATGGGTAGGAGGTAGATAAGATGTAGCCAGAGCATTTCTGAATGTGACCAATGCATGCCGCATAAATAAGCTCAGGACCATAGATGAGCAAATCGAGGTTTTAAAAAAATAATAGGCAGGACTGCAGAATCAAAATTGCCTTTCTCCAAAGCAAGAGACCATAGAAGCTTCAGCAACAGAAAATGTGTAAATGGAATTTAATAGAAACTAGCATGAAAAATGGGGACAGTGCCACTGGCCAATGCAAAGGTGATTGTTATGTATAAAGGAACAGCCAAATATGTCTGTTGTTCACCTAAATAAAAACATAAAGCATGAGAGAGTGCAACAGGTGTAGTAATGGACACTGTAGCTGGTAAAACATGCTGTGCACTAAAGCTTCTCTCTATAGCCCCTGATCAGAAATTATAGGTGCATTAGTCTGGTGACCCAAAGAAACTCAGATAACACTCCCTTTATAAAACTAGGAGACAATTATGTCAAGCAAAATGTTTAACACTAAGGCTTCACCTTGCATACAAACATTACACTAACTAAATCAGTCTAGATTTCTTCCTAACTTCAGCTAAATTGAGATGAGGCACTCACTGATTTCAGTGTCTACACAAGGGGGATGCACCAATTTACTAAACTGGTTTCTAACTGGTTAATTCAGTGCAACTTCTGTGTTTAAGAGAGCATGCAGTGTGTAGGTCTCTTTCAAAAATATTACACTGGATATATAATATAATACAATAATAATATATAATATACTGGATAATATACTGGAGAAATAAATTTCCCCTTGTAAAGCTAGAAGACACACACGTTAGGCCAAATAAGTCCCAGAGAAGTTACAGAAAACAGTAAGTGTAGGAGACTATCTGCCAGAGTCAGACAGGCAAAGGCCCAAGACCGGGTTAAGGTGTTTTTCATTTTTTTCTAGTTAGATAAGGAAATCCCTCACTTACAATGCAGCCTTTCTTTGAAAAGAGCCAAATGTGGCTGCTGCCGAACTGAATTTACCCTCTTGCTACAAGGGATAGGCTCTGCCAGTTACACAGAAACAAACACCCTGTGACTTATCCCTAGAACCACATCCAGATATGTAGTACATCGTGACCAGTAGCCTGAAAAGGTTTGTGGGTATCCAGGGGAAAATGTAAATACTTCTATGGCCAGCCACAAACGATGCTTGAGCAAACCACTCCAGGTTGGTTCACAAGTGTAACTTGAATGTGAACAGAGGTTGATTTCAAATAATTTAGCAGTGAGAGCTGACAGGTAATACAGCTCTAATTGTCGTTCGTCCTGAATCACAGAGATAGAAATGATCAATTAGTCCATCCCTCTGCCAGCACTGGATTATCCTCTATGGGCCTCTTCTAGTTAGTGCAAATCTGCTTAGTCCCAATTTATAACAGATGAGGTTCTACCCGTAGGTATTTTGTCTGGATTAGAGTATTTACAATGTTTGTATTCTCTAATTTGTCAAGCTAGGAGACTTAGCCAAATGTATTCTGATTTGTTTCCATTTTTCCTCAGTTCTTTACTCTGCTTTTCCATAAGAATTACTCAGTTCAGCAGCTTTCTTTAAAAAATATATCAGCTGCTTTAATATCCATTTTACCCCAATTTTTGCCAATATTTCCTTGGTGTTTGATTTTTCCTATCTCTGAAATCGTTATCAGTGTTTGTTCCTTGCCTATTTTCATTGTGGTAACCAGTTTAGTTTGTCTTATTCATACTTATTGCATTGTTTCTTTGGGGTAATGCTAGCTTTGTTTTACTTTTTCTATTGTCTTTCCTCCATGGTTGCACTGTTTGTTTTTTTTAATTCTTGTTGCAAAGCATCTCAAATGCTCTTTATCATAAATGTGCAAGTATATAGTGAAGCCCTCTTCAAATGCAACCAAAGACATGAAATATTCCAGAAATACGGGATTAAAATATTCAACTGAACCACAGACAGCAGAAGAGGGCACATTTTTGCCTTTTGTAAAAATCTGTGGGTGTGATTTCACTGTTAAGATGGAACCTTCAATGTGGTGAGACATAAAAAAATCTTAGACACACCAACAGAATATCAAAAACGTTGCAAGGGAATAAAGCTGATTCAGTTCCTTGCCTGCCATAGTAAGTTAAAGAAGTTGCTTTTGACAGCTTGCGAGTGAAACATGATTTATATATATTTTTTTGCAGAGACCAGTCTGCAGAATTATTGCATGGATGCAGAGGCTGTGACAGTGATGAGATGGGAACCCTCCCAAGCAAGCTGCAGTTCCAAGAAAGCTTTTGAATGGCCAAAAGAAAATCACTCTGATGCATACAGTTCAGAATACCTAGGCTATCTGTGGAGGTTTCCACAGATGCAGTAAATCTGTTGGCCATTGGTGGGATTTTTGATAAGCATTCAAGAAAGCAATTCTAGAGGTTCTAGTTTGGTTGAGAGGATTTCTGTAATAGAAGACAGGTCATTTCTCAGTGGGTAATTAAAAGGATTTGGAATCACTATAGAAAGACTACGAGGAGTCCTTGTGGCACCTTAGAGACTAACAAATTTATTTGGGCATAAGCTTCCATGGGCTAGAGCCCACTTCATCAGATGCATGGAGTGAAAAATACAGGAGCAGGTATAAATACATGAAAGAATGGGGTTTGCTTTACCAAGTGTTAGGTCAGTCTAACGAGATAAATCAATTAACAGCAGGATACCAAGGGAGAAAAAATAACTTTTGAAGTGGTAAGAGAGTGGCCCATTACAGACAGTTGACAAGAAGGTGTGAGTAACAGTAGGGAGAAATTAGTATTGGGGAAATTAAGTTTAGGTTTTGTAATGACCCAACCACTCCCAGTCTTTATTCAGGCCTAATCTGATGGTATCCAGTTTGCAAATTAATTCCAGTTCTGCAGCTTCACGTTGGAGTCTGTTTTTGAAGTTTTTTTGTTGAAGAATTGCCACTTTTAGGTCTGTTATTGAGTGACCAGAGAGATTGAAGTGTTCTCCTACTGGTTTTTGAATGGAGCATTTCTGAAAGATTCAAAAGTTTCTGATTTTTTTTTTTTTTTTTTTTCTTCTTTTTGCTGGGGGTGTAACAGGAGCAAGAGACACATGGACCTTTTCTCACTGGAGTCCTTTTGCTGAGCTCTAATGTTCTCTTGTGAAACAAAACCCTGGTTAACACCTTAACAGTGGTGCTGCTGAAGAATGGTTCCATGTTCAGGGTAATTTTTGTTAAACTATAACTCAAACCAAGTTTCATCAATTTTCTTCAAACATTTTGGGGAAAAACCCAGTTGGGTGCCAATCAAAATAAATGTATTGCTATGAACAAAACACAAAACTGCACTTCTGGGACTTGAGTCCTAGTCTTGCTGCTCCCGAAACAGTCCGCTAGCGTGTCAGCTAAGGGAAAACCTTTGCTACAGTTCCACTCTCAAGCATGCCCTTATGTTCTCTGGAAGCTTTAGCCAGACATGCGCACTACAACCAATACAATTAGATACAACAATTGTTAACAAGTTTGCTTAATTGCAACCTATTCTTATTTACTATAACCTATGAAGATCTGCCTGCACAAAGTCTAAAGAATAATAAGAAACAATATTTGAGATAGAGGCAAACAAAGAAATGTTAGCCACGCCAAAATGGACAATCAAGGGGGGTCATTCACAAACTGTAGCACAAAATCAGTTTGGTAAATTTTATTTAGAGTAAACCTGGCAGATTTCAGGAAACTCACATTAACAGGCATTATCCTGGTAACATTAGTAAGAGGACACATGCAGTGATTGAGAGAAGAATGCATACTAGCCACATGTACGTTCAAATCTTTACAGGACACTGCATTGTCTTTTGTAGTTTTAAAGCATTTTATTTTTCCTTCTCTGAGGTTTTCTCTTTTATTCCCTTCAAAAGTTTCACCTCCCTCCAAAAATGTTCCTATGTCCCCACCCCCACACCTTCTTGTCTATTATGAAAATATTGCTGTTTACTTTGATTCTTAAACAAGTATTGTCCTTGTTTATGTATGTGCTGTCATAAAAAAGTATCATGCACAAAAGGCATCAATGAAGCCAGTACATCTCTATGAATAAGGTTTTGACGTTAACTTGTGCTCCTTCTGCTGGCTGGCTGGCCAAACTGCAAGAGATGGTAGGATGGTATGAAAAATAAATAACTCATGCACATGTACACACTCAGATCTCAGTCAGATGTGAATTTTCAAAGATTATTTGAGCACTGGCACTATAAAATACACACAGACACATCCCCTGCCTGGAAGACCTTACGACAGTGGTTCTCAGACTTTTGTACTGGTGACCCCTTTCACACAGCAAGCCTCTGAGTGCGACCCCCCCTTATAAATTAAAAACACTTTTTAATATATTTAACACCATTATAAATGCTGGAGGCAAAGGGGGGTTTGGGGTGGAGGCTGACAGCTTGCGACCCCCCCATGTAATAACCTCATGACCCCCTGAAGGGTCCCAACCCCCAGTTTGAGAACCCCTGGCTTACAATCTAGAAGATGGACATGATGAGAAGATGAGAAGCACCATACAACATAAAGACAGGGGAGACTTTGGCTTATGATGGGGTTTTTGCATCCATAAACACTTTTTATGGGCATGGAAGAAATAGGTTTTGAAGAGGGATTTAAACGAGACAGTGGTGGTTTGACAAACTGGGGTTGTAAGTCACCATATATGTAGGCACGTCATGGCAAAATACCTAGAGATAGGAACAGGAGAAAGAGATGAATGGAGTGTTGAGGCTGGTGCTTTTACAGAGCAGGGAGAGGAGGTAAAACAGGAGGTGCTGCTAGCTGAGGCCAAGGTGTGGAGAGTCATGAAGGTGAGGCATTTAAGTTTAAACTTAATACAGCATCTATGAAAGGGATGCAAAGAGTGGGGGCAATGCGCTCAGATTGCTGGGTAAGGAAAAGACGTTTGGCAGCTGCATTTGGGAGGTTCTGGAGAAGGTGAGAGGCAATGTGGGAATAAGAGAGGAGGAGAGGTTGGTAAATTAGGGCCCAAGATGCGTTTTGTCTGCATAATTCCATTTACTTCAGTGGGAATTTCCCACACAGAACACAATCAGGCATTCAGATACTGCGGTCATGGAGGGGCTGTGTAAGTACCGAGATAAATAGGTAGGTCCCTTAGAATTTGGAACGTATTCTCTAGCAGCCATATTGTAACAATTGTGAGGGAGGCACAAAATCTCAGCTAAACCACTTGGCAATGTCCCTTTAAAGTAACTTTTACATTATCACACTTTTTATTGTTGTTATCAATCACTTCTCAATCTATACAATGTCAAAAATGCTAGGTGTCAAGTATCAGGGGGTAGCCGTGTTAGTCTGTATCCACAAAAACAACAAGGAGTCCGGTGGCACCTTAAAGACTAACAGAAAATGCTAGGCAAGCCCTGGTAACACATCATGCTCCTGTTCTGGCATCTAGCATCTGCTAATCTCTTTTTAATGCCTCAAACAAATCAAAATCTTGTACTACCTAAAAGATACCAGTCATAATATTTGTGCCATTGGTTTTAGAACTTGGGCCAAATTCTGTTTGCCTTCCTCATATGCCCCATCCCAGTGGGCAAATAAGGCAAGCAGAATTTAGCCTCTACTTAATAAACCAGGATTGTTGTTAAAAAAGAGATTTTTCTGGAAGCGAAGGTTGAAAAAGTCTGATTCTATAGGGATAATAGCGGTGTAATTTTCATAATAATCCCATAGAAACTGATTATCTCAGTTTACAACTGATTTGAGGCAACATTAAAAAAAATCACTGGACTGCAGTGTCCCCATTAGTTAGTGGCTAAAAGTCATAGGCTAGATCCTCACATGGTGTCAGTTGGCGTAGAGCTCCAATGTCACTACACCAATTTACACCAGCTGAGGGCCTGGTCAAATTGCTGGTAATTAAAAAGCATGGGCCAAATCATTCCCTCCAATAATAGCAGTTACGAGCAAGAAAATCTGGCACATTGTGGATGGAGGGAGTGCAAGCATTGTTGCCGCATTCTCCCTAACTCCACAGATGCCTTTCCACAGGGGTTCAGAATCAGCGGCTGGGCAAAAGTGTGGTTGCTTTCCCTGGCTTTATGCACCATGACCCCTCCCTCCCCCCCAGAGAACACACTGCAAGTTACTGATGACTGAGTGCTGTAGTTATGGCCTGAGCCAACTCCCATTGAAACTGTGGTTAATGCTGGTTGATTTGGCAAAGGATTTTCAAAGGTGCAAAGACATTCAGTTCCTCTTGCCTTTCAATAGGAATTGAGTGCCTACTTTCCTGCTCTGCCTTTGAAAATCTCCCCCATAGTTTAAGAAGCCTCTCTCCAAAAGGATGAACAAAAGAAGGTCATGTGACTAGCAGGAGGTGAGGGCAAGGAAGAAGCTAAACATTTGCAGGTGGGAAATATATCTGGCTTCCCCCAATTTCTATGGCTAGCCCTGCTATCTTGTAAAAATGTACTGGAGAAGAGAAATCAGGAAACAGCTTGGTGAAGCATTTTCAAGGACTTGTTTGGGAAGGATGTGTTCTCCTCACCCCATATAATCCAGTGATGGGAAGGCCAAGAACCTCTGAGGCAAAGGAGTCCCTGGGAAGGATTGGGTTATCTCTGTGGCTAACCTCCCCTGGTGGTAAGACTTTGAAAGCATCATTGCAGCAGAGCAAAGGAGGGAAATTCTCACTAGTTAATTCGCTCTTCAAGCACCACTAATATACGTTCATATTTCTGAATAGAAATCCACAGGGACTGCTATTTATAGCAGAGTAATTTAATAAATCCCCATGTAGCCATTGTACAAATCTGAAAAACTCATTCAGAATTTCTACTGGACTAACATCTGAGCAGAAAATTCATCAACCTACGTCAACTAACATTCCTTCTTCCCAGCCACGTACCAGCAAAATGCACCCCAAAAAAAATCCTCTTCCCACCCCTCATCCCCACAGAGTTTTTAAGTTCCATTCAACCTCCCCATCAGTGAAAGCTTGGGAAACCTTGTGGTGTGGCCAGATCATCAGCTAACCTATGTTAGACCTACCAAGAGGTGGGTGTGGTCAGGGCCCTAACCTAAGGCTAGGTCTACACTACCCGCCTGAATCGGCAGGTAGAAATCGACCTCTCGGGGATCGATTTATCGTGTCCCGTTGGGACGCGACAATCGATCCCCGAATCGATGCTCTTACTCCACCAGCGAAAGTGGGAGTAAGCGCCGTTGATGGGAAGCCGCAGAGGTCGATTTTGCCACCGTCCCTACAGCGGGGTAAGTCGGCTGCGATACGTCGAATTCAGCTACGCTATTTGCATAGCTGAATTTGCGTATCTTAAATCGACCCCCCCCTGTAGTGAAGACGTAGCCTCAGTTATGGGAGACTTGAGTTCAGTGTCCTGCTTTGCGACTGACTTCCTGGGTGACTTTGGGCAAGTCACACGGGGATAATGGCACTTGCCTATTGTGAAGGGTGTTACAAGTACATTGATGATTGTGAGGTGCTCAGAGATTACTCTGGTGTGTGGGGGGGGTATATAAGTACCCTAGATGGATGCATGTTATTAGCAGAAAGAAGCCAATCCACTCCTCTGTTCCTTCCTCCTGCCCCATCCCCAAAATTGCAAGGCAAAATGACCCCCACAGAATTCCAGTGAAGGAGCTTCCATGCAGTCCCAGAGAGGAGAAGACAATGTCCTTGAGCCACAGCTTCCTGCCTTTAGCCCACTAGTCTGCGGGCCTCTCTACTCATGGAAGTCAAGGGGATGATCTGACCATATGTTGTTTGCCAAGAATGTGGGATGCTTTAATCTCTGCCTGTAATAAGATACTTAAAAATACTAACCACTGGTCTTTCAAGGAGAACATGTCCTGAAGACAGCCACTTTTGATCTGAATCTATTCCCTTTGATCCTGATGTTTTCTCGCTTCTCAGCCACAGCTGTTGTGCACTAGATATCACTTCTGTTTCACAATACTATTACCCTTGACCTAATTATCACCTTTTGCTGCATTTACTCTCACATTCACGGACCTTGAGGCCTGAATGAGATGGTTTGAGTGTCTTCAGAAGAAAAGCAGGCTCATCATTCATAAATTGGCCTAGAGAGACCAGCTGCCAGAATATAAGTCTCTATTATGTGTGCTCACATTTAATTCTACTTAGAAATGAATTCCTCTGCTCCAGGCAAGCCTCAATATTTGTAGAAAGCCGTTGATTCTATTTCATTTCCTTTTGATTCTGGCTGGCCTCCCTCTGGTGCGTTCTGATTCCCTTTCTTGCTTTCTTGTTACTGTTCCCTCCCCCCGCCTTTATTGATTTGACAAATTCTTATTAACCTGACTGATTTTAAGACTGTCAAATTTTTTTCTCGAGATTCAGCCAGTTATCCACACAGTTATATCTCTTATAACACGCTGAAAAAGGAGGAAGGAGCAGCTCAAGAACTGAAACCATCTTTCCTAGATAATCCTTCTAATCTGTTTTGCTGCTTTTGATTTAAACCCGCAGGGATGGGCCATCTCTTTTGTGTTGCAACATGCTGCAAATGGCTACTGTCGTAAGGTGCTACCATTATATTTACGTTCTCCTTTCTGCGGAATAAAGGTCGAGCCAGCATGCATCAGCTAACATGGCTGTTCTGACAGACAATTAACCTTTATAGAGGCTTCTCTCCACAGCCCGGGTTTAGCACTGGTGCATGGTCAGTTCCAAACATGGAGCATTCAGGTTTACTCCAGCGTCCTAACGGGACAGGAGGAGTTGTGGTCTAGTTAGCATAAGTCTGGGAGTCAGGAGACTTGATTTTTATTCTTTATGCTGCTACTGATTTTCTGTATAACTTTGAGCATGTATTTGTAACCCTCTGTGTCTCAATTACTCTAACTGTAAAATGAGAATTACTCATCTTTGTAAAAAGAACGAGGAGTATACAGACTAACACGGCTACCACTCTGAAACCTGTCATCTTTGTAAAACGCTTTGCGATCTATGAGTGCAAAGTACACATAAGTGCAAAGCTCATTATTACAATTATAAAGGTGAACTGCAAAGCAAGTCCAATTTTTTTGGTGTCCTTTGCTGCTCCTTTGTGATGTACAAAGACAGATTCACACTTAAACCAAACCAAAACAAAAACTACTTTTTTCCCTGCTTGTTCTGTGAATTTGAAATTTTGGGTCCTCACTTCTGTCTTTTTCCAGGAGGACCCTCTCAAGATCCTTGGAGGACCTGAATAGTGATGTTACATGAAGCAGTTTCCTGAACTGCAGCTTTCTTTTCCCCAAATGAAGAGATTCAGATTTTTAGATATTCTCTTGTTTGGTGATACTTCACTGTTAAGAGTCTAAGAGCTTGTCTATACTGGGTTTTTTTAGTATTCCCCAATACAGCTGTAGCGGTATAAACTCCACGTACAGACATGATGCACTGGTGTAAAAAGTGACTTGCACGGACACAGTTTAATTATAGTCTCTCTTCTTCCCTGGGAATTTTAACAAGTGCCACTTATATATTACATTGCTAGCTTTTCAACACAGTCTCTCAGGTTTGGCCTGGGGTATATTATAGTGTGTTAAGTGAAAAGGAAATTCTGAATGTTTCACTTCAATGATCCCATCTTTCTTTATTAAAGGCCCACAAATCCTATCTCCTGCTGGTTAAAATGCTGTCACTGCCTAACATATTGACACTAACCCCACACAAACATAACAAAAAATATAAATTCTCTCTAAGATAGCATCACCTTCAGAGTGTACCAGTGCCTGTAGATCTAGCTTGTAAACTGTTTGGGGCAGGGACCATTGGTTATTTAGTGTCTTGTAGAAAGCTGACCTCGCTTGAAAAAATAAACAGTACTCTTGGATTGCTTGGGCAGCATGCGAGTCCATGAAGATCTATCTACTGAGAAATAACGATAACTCTCATTACCTATCATCCGCTTTATCCATAACCAAATTTCCAGTGTTCAGATCTGACTTGCACCTAATTCTGTTTAAATTAACTGCATTGGTGCAAAGTCTTGGCTCTTGGTTTTCTTAATCTCCCAGTCACACTTAACACTTGACTTTTCAGCTCAGGGCAAACTGGCTATTCAAGAGGTCATGATTAATATAGAACATCTCTAGTACTGATGCTTTCATAGCTTAAAACATTGCCATAAGCCAAGGTCTGGTCTGAGCACGTGGCTTCTTGGTGCAAAATTACAGACTTCATTTAACTGTCATTTCTCATCTCTCATGTTAATTGATTGCAGCATGTTAATAATACAGCTGCTGGCCTAGTCACCTGGAGGCCACCCAAATAAAATCAAACGGCATCAGTTTTACATTGCCTGTTCCTCGCTACATGACAAATACAAACAGAGGGTGCATGGTCTGAAACTCACAGCCAAGTGGAGGAGATAAGTCACAGTTCGCTGCTGCCATGTCAGCAGACAGGTGAAATATGGTTTTACTACCTCCCCCACACTTGTTTTTAATACAGAAATGTTGGGCAGGCCATGGCCTTTCATCCTGCTTACCCTTTTCATCCTGCTATAGTTTGCTTGCAAGCTGCAGGAAATTCCAAGCGGGGCTATTCCTTCCTTTCAATCCCTCCTGATAACACTATCCTCCCCGTCCCACGGCCCCCATACTCTTTACTTGCTTTTTGTCCCATGCTTTGGCTCAGTTTAGGTCTTTCTTATGGCCAACAATCCACCTCTCATTAAGGTCAATAGAAAGTTTTCCACTGACTTCAGCAGGAGTTGGATCAGGCCCTTAGACTGGAAGACTGGTATTTTCAAAGGAGCCTGTTGAAACAATGTGAGTTCATTGCATAACTGCCTTGTGCTCCTTTGGAAATCCCAGTCTGAACACTAGGCCAGGGAACCCATCTGACTGTTTCCTAAAGCACTGGATATGTTGGAGAAACCAGATGAATGATGAGTATAACAACATAAAGGAACATCTGCTGAACATCAGAGAAGTGTGAATCCATGACTCGGGTTTATAAATGCCTACAGGCCACAATGACAGAAACTAGGGATACTTATAAATAACACTGGTAAGTTAAATACAATATGTGCTTTGCCTTATAAAGCCAATGATCTTTAGTCTCTTTCAACTGGCAATCATAAAGTAAAAATCAATGAGCTTAGATCAAGCTTATGTTGTGAGCCTTGAGGAGTAAACCACCTGTATAAAAATATCTGTTTTCTAAAATGATATAATTAATTGGCTTGATTTGGCAACATCTCAATGCTTTGTCATATTTTGATTGTTTTGCAGCACTAGAACATCTTGATTTTTTACAGAACAGCTTGTAGATAAACATAATGATTAATTTCATTCGGTTTGCTGAAACAGAGAAGCTCCATTTCTATTGGCACCATGTATTATTGACCAGTGTCCACACGTCGCAATTCCACAATCACTGTACAATTGGCAAGTCATGTCAGACCACTGGGCCTTCCTTATCCCTGCCCTCTTTGTCCAGTCAGAGTCCTGGGTTGGCCCAAAAGTCCTTTGTACGCTTGCCTTCCTTTCCAGGGACCCTAGAGAGATTTTTTTTTTTTGGTGGTTGGGAGCCCATCCATTAGCAATTGGCCATTCTGAAAAAGACCAGAGGCTAAGTTTAACTGTGCTTTTCTTTCTGGTTAAATAGGTACAAGGAGAGGAAAAGAAAAAGCTATGGAACTAATCAGTATGTGTGGAATTCAATATGTTTATGATCAATCAGGTGCATATTGTAATCAATACAGCTGCTCTGTGCTATAATACGCCAAACCTGGTAAGGTGCACCATGACTGAGAGGCCAGCACTGAAAACCCAATAGTCTCTAGCTCTGAATAAGATGCTACATTCATCTACATGGCTAAAGTGACAGGGCGGATGGAAACACTGTAGGTACTGTGGCTTAGGTACTGTGGCTTAGCCATTAGGTACCATAAGTACTGTGGCTTAGCCATTATATTTCAAGGTACAACATAGTGATTCCTAGCTTGGGCTCTGAGGGCAGTCCAACAGCTGGTTAAGGCTCTCCAGGCCTAGCACCAAGGGTGCCCTCTCCAGTCCATTCCTCTAGGAGAGGCAATTAGCCTACACCCCCTGCTAGGCCAGCTAGCCTGTGTTGAAAGGCCCAAACTCAGACGAGAGAGTTTTGTGTGTGGATGGAAGTTAGGAAAAACACCTGGGTAAGAGCCTGAGCTCCCTCTGCAGTGAAGACATGCCTCCAGCACCTGCTTCCCTGCTTGGCATCTTGCTTGCCACGTGGCTCCACAGACCATCCTATTCCGCTGCTGCCTTCCCTGAAAGGGAGGTCACTACCTGGGTCCTGCCTTTTCAAAGAGCTTCTTTCTGTCTCGGCCAGGAGAAGGGGCTGGAGCTGCTCTCCCGCCCTGGAGGATAATGGGTCAGCAGGGAGGGGGTTGAGGGACGCTGCTTAGCACTTTCATCACACTATATTTAAGCTCACTGTGCAGATTAATGGATTTTCCTCCACTTTCCAGAGGTTGGATGTAGTAAAAATAAAAGCTGGGCAAATGAGAAATGATAAAGAGACTCACGCCCACATCGAATAGCCTCTTTTATGGTGTGAGCTCAAATCTAAATAAAGGCAGGAAAGTTGCAAAAGCTTACTGCCCGTAAACCGAAACACACGTTTGTGTATTTAAGTTAGCCAGGCACGAAATGATCATGTTTACGTTATTTACCTGGGTATAGAAATGTGCGGGGTCCAGAGTTCATGAGAAATACAGTCAGAGAATAAAGTCCTCCTGTCAGAATGCAGCATTGCCATCTCTTGCAGGTTTATCATGAATCTCATGAGAGTTCGTGTTTATCTTAAAGACCTTGAGTCATGTGATTTACATGAGACTCTTGGCTTTCAGATTACAAAACAGAAAGAGGTTTCACAGTGGTAGCTGTGTTAGTCTGGATCAGCAAAAACAACAAGGAGTCCTTGTGGCATCTTAGAGACTAACAAATTTATTT